>NW_022103901.1:30636166-30639720 GCF_000313985.2 Echinops telfairi
GTGTGTGTGTGTGCGCGCGCTGGGCCGGGTGTTCATGTGAGTGTGCACATAGCAGCCTGCGTGTGTACCAGGGGGCATGTGAACATATGTGTGTGCCTGCGTCATTGTGTGCCCGTAGGAATGCTGGACGGTGTGTGCGCACAGCTGCGCAGGTATGCACACCTGGGTGTGTGCATCTGGGGGTGTGAGCTGGGCTGTCAGAGTGTGTGTGAGCCGTGCTGGGTGTGAAGAGTGTGAGCTGCGCTGGGCTGTGCCTACCCTCCAGGTGCTGCTCCCTGCTGGGCCGTGCCTGGCATTGGGCTATGTCCACACTTGTGCCGGCAGGACCTTCCTTAGCTTCCATGACACTCACCCCAGGGGTTACTTGCCACTTCACCCGCACCCCGAAAGCCATAGGGCCCTGTGTGCGCAGTGTGTCTTGGCCCTGGTGGGTGACTGCCCCCCCTGCAGATGTGACTGTGTTCCTTCCTCACCCCTTCCTCTCAGACATTGGGGAGCCCCAGAAGGCCAGAGATGAGCAAGGGGGTCCTTTTTTGTCCACCTGTCTGCTGCCCCGTCCCAGCTTGAGCGTCTAATGAACTGGGCTGTTTGCAGAAGCAGGGTGGGGGCCAGTGGCTGGAGCGTTTGTCTTGGCTGGCTGTGGGCAGGGCAGCTGGGAGAACTGGTGGCTGGTCTCTGTGTAGTGGACTGCCCTTGGCCCCAGGCCACCACCTTGAACTTCTCTGATGCTAGTCCTTAAGAATTTCACCCACAGAATGAGAGGCCCTCTCAGCCAGGAGGTGTAGGAGTGGAGAGGTGTTCCCATTTTACAGATGGGGAGACTGAGGCTTGGAGGTGTTGAGCATCTCACCTGGGTTCTGGGGTGCCCCCTGGGTTCTGAGGTGCCCCTTGGCTCTGGATCATGGGGAGAAGGGCTTGGATCCAATTCACCAGTTGACAATATTCTCCCTTCCCCCTACCTAGGACATGGTGGGGTAGGATTGCTGCTCAATTTCAGAGTGGACACTGCCCCACCCCATGTAGTTTTACCCTGGCAGGCATGCCCCCCGCTGCCCACACATCCCAGGTTCAGGCATAGGCACACACATGGTCTTGCACTGAGACGGCGTGTTGCCACACCTGGCCCACAGGGGTGTAAGCCTCTCCCTGCCTCCACCTGCTGGGGCTGCACCCCACTGGCCAGGTGGTGCAGGGTATCTAAGCACCCAGCTGGGAGTGAGGGTCTTGTCACCTCCCTGCACCCTTCAAGAAAAGGTTCAAGTTTAGCATCTGGAGGTAAAGGGAAGACACTCATTCTCCATTGATGGGAGAGACAGAAAGGGTCCAGACTGGGGCCCGAGATTACCACTCCTCCTCCCCACACGGTAAGACAGACCCTGGGCCATATGGATGCTTGGAAGTACACACATACACACACTCTGGGACAGATGGACACATGTACACACAAATCCTAGGACAGATAGATACAAGGAAACACACACACACACACACACACACACACACACCCTGGGACAGAGGGATACATACACACAGGCCTTGGGCCAGATGGATGCATAGAGGCACACACACACACACACACACACACACACACCACCACCACCACCACCACCATCCTGGGACAGATGGACACACGTATACAGACGCTGGGACAGATAGATCCACGTGTGTCTACACACACACACACACACACACACACACGGATAGATAGACACACAGACACAGGTTCCAGGACAGACAGAGGAATGCAAGTGTGCACACATGCCGACCTGTGCCGTCTTATTGCCGGACAGACTGACACAGCCCTGGGAGAAGAAGGGAAAGTGCTGTTGGAACCGGGGGTGGGGGGCGGGGTCACAGGCCTCTCGGTCCAGCCAGCCACCCACACGGGCCGGCCCAGCCAGCCCTGGGTGTTGCCGCCATCCGTGTGCTGGCTGCTGACCGGGTCCCGCCACCCACCCGGGCCAGGTGGTGCAGAGGATCAAGGCCGTGGAGGGGCACACGCAACTGCTGGTGGTGGACGAGGAGACGGACGCGGAGCTGCAGCGGCGGCAGCTCACCTGCACTGAGGATATGGCCCAGCGGGGGCTGCCGCCCGCCCAAGACCCCTGGGAGCTGAAGCCAGACTGGGAGGCTGCTGGCAGCCTGGGCTCTGAGGCTGGCGGGAAGGTAGGGCCGGCTCTGCCCACAGGGTCTATGGTGGCCTTCCATCAGGGCCTCCGGGATGCCTCCTCCTCGGGTTTCTCCTCTGCCCCTGCTGACCTCCTCCTTGGCCACTCGGACCCACTCTGTCTGCTGGGGCTCTGGATGGGGTGGGGTCAGGCCTGCTGGGCCGCCTGTGGCTATCGCCTCTCCCTTTGGCTGCTTACTCAGCGCCCTCAGCTCCCGGAGGGGTCATTGAAGGCCCCCAGCCCCGGCCTAATGGCCTAGCACCCTGGGACACTTGGGACTGAGTGTGCCAGCTTTGCATATGTGACGAGTGATTGTCTGTCTGTCTGTGGCTCTGCCCGTGTCTGTCAGTCTGTTTGCCTTCTGCAGAGTCTGTGTGGTCCCTCCCTGCCCCCAGTAGGGTTGTGGTTGGGGGCAGCTGAGGAGACATTCTGAGTTGGGCATGCTGTGGGGACCAGGGGCCCCTCCATTTCGAATAGTCTAGCTGCCCGCCACGGCCTGGTAGGAAGCTGCTAGGGTGAGATTCTAGGCCCTGATGAACAGCACCCCCATTGTCTTGCCTCCCTTCGGACCAAGAGACCTGGAAGGGAATGGGGGTATTCAAGAGCTGAGGTGTGGTCCTACCCAGGCAGGCACCCACTTGGGCAGGCACCCAGTGGCCAGGAGGAAGCATTCCTGCTCGCATGGGATTGTTGCTATGTCCCTTTTAATCCCACTAGCGGATTCAGGATTGACTCGAATCCCTGGTGGAGTAATGGTTACGTGCTGCACTGCTAACTACAAGGTCAGCAGTTTGAAACCACCAATTGGGGGAGAAAGATGGGGATTTCTACTCCTGCCAAGAGTGACAGTCTCAGAAACCTACAGGGGCCGTTCTACCTTGTCCTATAGGGCCACTATGAGTCAGCATCCACTCGATAATAGTGAGTTTGCTTTGGGTTTGAACAGATTTACAGTCCCTGAGTCAGAATTGACTCAACGGCAGTGAGTTTGGTTTTTTTTTAATTTTGGCGTGGGTGCGGGAGCCCTGTTGGCCCAGCGGGTTAAGCGGTGGGTTGCCAACCATGAGTTCAGTGGTTTGAATCCACTAGTTGGCTCCACAGGAGAAAGATGAGGCTGTCTTCTCGCTCCTGTAAACATAGCCTCTGGCACTCCACGGGGCAGGTCTACCCTCTCCCTGGGTTGACTGTGAGTCAGAATCACCCCACTGGCAATGGGCTCAGTTTTTTTTAGTGGGGGGGGGTGTCCTTAGGAAATTCAGGACCAGAGGTCCCAGACACTGCTTGGGGAAGCACTGACATAGGGGTGGTGGAGGTGACAGATCTGAAGTCCCAGTGAATCTGAAGCAGGCTGGAGTCACCACAGGGGACTTTGACATCTCATCATTC
>NW_022103901.1:30639959-30664790 GCF_000313985.2 Echinops telfairi
TGGGATCAGGAGGAGCACTCGAGTCCCTGGGGTGCACCCTTCTCCTAGATGAGGGTT
Source organism: Echinops telfairi (assembly GCF_000313985.2). Taxonomy (NCBI): domain Eukaryota; kingdom Metazoa; phylum Chordata; class Mammalia; order Afrosoricida; family Tenrecidae; genus Echinops; species Echinops telfairi. The sequence continues at coordinate 30,640,017 of NW_022103901.1, forward strand.
GGAACCTCCCCCCCCACCCCACCCCCTGGCCAGGAAGAAACCCCACCCCCAAGACGTTTGTCCCCTTGATTTAGACAAATGGCCGGATTCACCTTCCTGTGGAAAAATCCGCCCCAGGCCTTATCTGCAGGGTGGAGTAACTCTGACCCTCGCCTTGTGAGGGTGAGGCCTCACCGTTTCAGGCTCTGGGGGCTGCAGGAAGCACAGGAGGGGCTTCCTGTGGGTGTATTTTAAGAACAAAGGGAGGCCTCTAGCAGGTGGAGGGGACCCCTCCCTCCTGCCGCAGGGGTACCCAGGGGACAGGGCTTCGCCTTCTGGCCTCGATGCGATGCAGAGCTCAAGAGTGGGGCGTCCCAGGTCTCTGCTCACTGCTGCAGTCCCACCCACCTGTGTGCCCCTCACCCTCCAAGGCTTGTGCATCCCTCATTGGCAAGGTGTCCATGGGGCACCATCAGGGGACCTGAAGGAGGGGCCTTCAGCCAGCGGAGCCTCTGAGCCTGTGTCCCCCCTGTCCCCAGCAGGCCGGGCTGGGGGAGGTAGGGAGGTGGGGCCTGGGAGGGCCTCATCAATGGTGACTCAGCCGGGCCTGGGGTGGCTGCAGCTGCATTGCAGCAGATGCTGACAGTGAGGTCAAGGGCCAGCCCCCAAACAGAGTGGGACAGTCCCTGGGGCTCCCTCTCCCTGCCCTTGAGCCTGGCAGAGCTGGCTGGTGACTGAACCCTCCCTCACCACTCCCACCTGGCCTACACAGTCCGGGGCCAATGAGTGCAGGATGTGGGACTTCTGAGGGACCACAGAGGACAGTCTCCCCTCCAGACAGGGTCCCCTTTCCAGACTCCTCGTCTCACTGTCCCCCAGTCCTGGGTCCTGGGTTCTGGGAGCAGGTAGGCTGGGCTTTCACAGTGGACCGGCTCCTGGCCAGCTGGGGTCCCCTCCTTGTCCCCCTGCCCTGCTGTCCCCTCTGTCTTCTGTCCCCTTGTCCCCAGCCCTGGGTCCTGGGAGCAGGTGGCCTGGGCTTCCACAGTGTGTTGTCTACTGCCCAGATGGGGTCCCCAGCCTGTGTCTTGGCCTCTCTGTCCTGCTGTCTCCCTGTCCCCAGCCCCGGGTCCTGGGAGTCAGGCAGGCTGGGCTTCTAGCTGCTTCCTTCCTTCCTTTCCTGGGACGGAAACCCCACTGGGTGGGAGCGCCAAGCTGGAGCTCTGTCATCACCCTGCTCCCCAAGGTGACTCAGCCCCCAGGCCCCCACCCATCCCCAGGGACCCTAGACATAGTGAGGGGTAGATAAAGGAGGGTGGCCCCCTCGGTTGGCCAGAGTGCGCTGACTATCCCAGGCAGCAGTCCGCTGCCACTCCGGTCTGCCATGGCCCGCTCTGGGGCTGCCACACTGCCAGCCCCAGCTCCAGGAGCCCCTCCTGGGAGCCTACCCCAGGGACTCATTCAGGTCAGAGAGGGCAGGTGGGCTGGGGAGGGAGGGAGGGAGGGAGGTTCCTGGGGACCCTGGTGCAAGTCGGCTGGACTCAGTAACAAAGGGGCCTTTCTCAGTCAGGCTGGTGCGTCAGCCTGGTGGGGGTGGTAGTGGTGGTGCTGGGGGGGGTGGCAACTGGGCACCCCCATGCTAGCCTCTTTGTCCGGTCACAGGCCTGGCTGAGGGGCCGGGCTGGCCCTGCTCTGAGGCTGATGGCTGCCGTGGGAGCCTAAAGGCTGGCTGGGAGCGGCAGGAAGTGAGCTGAGCCAGAAAGGAAAGAATGTTGCCAGTGCAGGGCTCCCGCCGCCCTGCGGCCCCTCCTGTCCCTCCGTCCAGCGTCCAAAACTGGCCGGGCATGCCCTACCCACTGCAGCCCTCCACTTGAGGATCCAGGACCAAGTACGCTGCCCCTGGACTCCTTCTCCAGGATGGAGGACATTAGGCAGGATTTAGCAAGAACTGCCTGGCTTCTGTGGGGGAGAGGCACCTGTTGGGCCCAGAGGCAGGGGGATGGCCAGGATGAAAGCCCAGTCGGACCAGGAGACTCTGGATTCCATTGGGCACTTGCTAACAGGCAGGTCACCTGGGTGCCCACCCAAATCCCGTTTCTTGTTGGGGGACCCAAGCCCCAGAAGCCAGGGTCGAGGTCATGGGAAAAGGTTGGTGGGGGGGGGGGGCACACGTGTGACATGCTCTCCTGACATCCATGTCATGTGGTTGTGTGATGGGCTCCTGTGTCCACGTGTCAGGCATTGCCCCACCATGCTTCCCAGCCCCTTCCTTCTGCCCTCTGTCCTTCCTCCCTCCCCAGCCACCGTTGTGTCCCATCTCTGCACACCTCAGGGTGTTCTTGGCAGAGCACCTGCCCCAGTGTCTCCGGGGCCGGACACCTTGGGGTTTTGCAGCCCTTCAAATAGCCCATGTGTCCCAGCCAGCCTCTGCCCCCTGGATTTCAGTATCCTGAAGTGAGGAGCCATGGTGGCATAATGGGTTATGCATTGGGGTGCCAACCGCAAGGTCAGCAGTTCGAAACTACCAGCTGCTCTGTGGACAAAGACAAGGTTTCCACACTCGTAAAGAGTTAGTGTCAGAAACTCACAGGGGCAGGTCTACCTGGTCCTACAGGGCCACTGTGAGTCGGCACTGACTTTATGGGTTTGGGGTTTGTGTGGGGGCTCTGTGAGGAGCACAGGATTTATAGGAAACTTGCACTAGGCTTGGGGGTCCAGGCAGGGGTCCTGCAGGTGGGTCCCAGGTCGGGCAGGGAACACACTTTTCAGATGGCTAGGAAGGAAGTTGGAGCCTCTGTCCTGCACGGGGAATCACCCAGTAGCCCTGGTGTCCCAGTGGTTAAGCACTGGGCTGCGGACCAAAAGGTGGGCTTTGGGAAGCCACTGGTTGCTCTGCGAGAGGACGAAGGGGCAGCCAGTCCCACAGAGATGACTGGCAGTCTGGGAAGTTTCCAGCCCACCCTGTCCTGCCCTAAAGGGTCGCTGGACCCTCAGTTGGAATCGCCTCAATCAACCTCAGTGGGCTTTGCTTCCGAGGTATCCTTGTGACACAGCGGTTAAGCGCTCAGCTGCTAATTGAAGGGTCGGTGGCGAGTTTGGCTTTGGGTTTGGGTGACAGAGAGGAGGAGGGAGGGGAGAGTCCTGGAGGGCCTGTGGTCACAGCAGGGGGCCAGGAACCAAGGAAGTACCAAAGGCACACTGCCTGAACTCAGACTCACGGCCCTCGAGCGGGTGCTGACTCACAGCGGCCCCATAGGACCGGGTAGAATCGCCCTGTGGGTTTCGGACACTGTCACTCTATACAGGACTGAAAAGGCGTGTCTTCCCCCAAAGATCGGGTGGTGGGTTTGAACTGCTGGCCTGAGGGTAGCAGCCCAACGCACAACACTTTGCCCCCAGGGCTCCTAAGTCACACTGCAGTCCCCTCAAAACAAAGGGGCTCCACAGGGAGAAGGAGGCAGGAAGTTAACCCAGGCACAAAGGCCACCCCAGAGCAACTGTGGGGAAGGGACAAAGGGGGTGTGTTGAGGGGAGGAAATGAGGATCCTGGGGCGCAGTGGTTCAAGCGCTTGGCTGCTACCCCAAGGGGTGGGCCGTTTGAACCCACCAGCTGCTCTTCGGGGTACAGGCATGGCTATCTGTCTGGGAGAGCCTGGGGGCGGGTACCGCTCTGTCCTCGAGGGTCACCGTGAGTCCCAGCTGAGTCACAGAGGGTTCAGCTTCAGAGGAAGGCAGGCGTATGACCCAGTTCAGCGCTTGGCTGTGAACTGAGTGGTCCTTGGTTCGAACCTATTAGCCACTCGGAGGCAAAAAGATGAGTTGGCTTCAGAAACCCAATAAAACTCAAACCCACGGAACCAATCCCAACCTCTTGTGACTCCACCGGGCAGCTGCTCTGTGGGAGAAAGGCCTTGGGCAGCCTCAGCACCCTCTGGGACAGTTTCCCGCTGTCCTGCTGCGGGGTGGCTGTGGGGTGGCATGGACTTATATCTGCAGGTTTGGTAGGTGAGGTGCCATCCCTGGTGGGAGGCTTGGTGGGGAGTCTTGGCAGTCATGGGGTTTGGAAGGTGAGCAGATGGGGGTGCCCTGCATCCTCCCCAACATCATACAAGCAGTTCCTTTGTCTGATAGTGGAGGGGAGGTGGGTCTCAGAGAACACGCCCTGGCCGCACGCTGTCACCTCCCCATACCTCGAGGCCCCGGGTGCTCCCAGGAAACCTGAGCTGCTTGCCTCCCGCCAGCCGGGCTGCCAGCCATGTTTAATTGAGCACAGCGGCCACTGAGGGCCTGGTGACTGGGGTCTGTCCCGGTCTACAGCCCCCTGGGCCGAGTTCTCCTGCAGGATGTCGGAGGTAAATGGAGGCAGGCCTGGGGGGAGAGGGGTGTCCTCTGAGGTCCTGAGCCCTCTTGCTGCTCCGGTTCTTACCCTCTTATCCTCCCTTAGTCCCTGGCCTAGGTGGGGGCGGGGTGGGGGCGGCTCCAATTGCCCTGGAATGTGCAAGCAAATACAGTCAGCCCTGTGGAGGGAGGCCCTGGGGAGAGACAACAAAACAAGGGCCCAGGAAGCAGCATGCGGCTGGCTGGGGGGCACCCGGGGACACCACACTGGCCTCAGCCCTGTCCTTGTGTGCCTGTGAGGGGGGCGGCTCTGCTGTGGGCTCTTCCTGGATTTGGGGGCTGAGGTTGCCCTCAAGGCCTGCAGCCTGGTGGGTCCTAGCAAGGTGGCATCCTGGCACTGAGAACTGGGTCCCGGTTTGGCTTCGGGCAACGGCGGCTTGGTGGTGACCCTGGGCCCATGGTGCCCCACAGGACATGAATGGGCCCCCGAGAGAGCTTCGTCCCCGGCTCTGCCACCTGCGGAAGGGCCCCCAGGGCTATGGGTTCAACCTGCACAGTGACAAGTCCCGGCCAGGCCAGTACATCCGCTCTGTGGACCCAGGCTCGCCCGCCGCCCACTCCGGCCTTCAAGCCCAGGACCGGCTTATTGAGGTACTCCAGGGTTCTCGGACTCAGGGACTGTGGTGCTGAGTGTCTACTCCACTTACGTCGCTACCTGCATGTGCCCAGGGGTGTCCGTGTGTGTTGTTGGTGCCAAGCCCCCCCACCCAGTGTGTAGTTATCACGAGGCCCCACCCCCCATCTATCAGTGTCCAGGTTCCCCACCCAGGTGTTGGTGGTCTCAAGGCCCACCTTATGTCAATGTCAAGGTCCCCTGTGTAAGTGGGTGTCAGTATCCAGTCCTCCCACCTCCGTAAGTATCCGTGTCAAGTTCCCCACGTCCCCGTGGTGTCAAGCTTTCCTCTGTTGTAAGTCTTGAGTCCGCCCCCCCCCCCCCAGTTTAACCCCCACGTTGGGTTAGGGGGAGGGACCCCAGGGAAGGAGGCTGGAGTCAGCCAGAAGCTGTGTTGGTGACCAGCTGGTCGGGCCGCTCTGGGTAGAGCTGATGCTGGGCTGGTGACAGGTGAACGGGCAGAACGTGGAGGGGCTGCGTCATGCTGAGGTCGTGGCTACCATCAAGGCCCGCGAGGATGAGGCCCGGCTGCTGGTTGTGGACCCCGAAACCGATGAGCACTTCAAGCGGCTGCGGGTCACGCCCACTGAGGAGCACGTGCAAGGTAGACCCGGAGGCGGGGCCTGAGGGCAGAGGCGGGGCTAGAGGAGACTGGGTGCGGAGGGAGAGCGTGGGTTGGGCAGGCCTGGGCTGGGGGGCAGGAGCTGGGGTGCCATGGGGGTGTGGGGCTGGAGTGGGAGGCCAGAGCGTGGTAGGGAGACCTCGGAGAAGGGCACTGACATTCTGTCCTGCAGGTCCACTGCCATCCCCTATCTCCAATGGGACCAGCCCTGCCCAGGTGAGAGATGAGCCCAGCAGTTCCCAGGGCGCCTTTGGGGTCTGCACACTTACAGGGCCTCTAGGAGAACCCTGTGGGAGGAGGGCATGGTGGGATGGGCCCAGAGAAATGTGGAATGTGCAATCGCAGCCGCCCTCCCCCACTCCCTGAGCTCTGTCTGTGTGGTTAGGACGGCAGCCAGGGAGAACCGCTAGGCTGGGAGGCAAGTGTGGCGCGCGCGTGTGTGTGTGTGTGTGTGTGTGTGTACACCAGCGGGTCCCTGAGGCCACCGCATGCTCCTGCTTTTCCAGTTCAACGGCAGCTCAGCATGCTCTTCTCGAAGCGACCTGCCAGGTGCAGGCAGGGACGTGGAGGTGAGTGGTCCTGCCCCCACTATGGTCCTCATGCCTTGGACAGGGGTCTGGGCCGGGGTGGGGGCACGGCCTCCAGGAAGCCTCCAGCAGGCAGAGAGCGAATCAGAGGAGGCAGCAGTGCTCTGAGCACTGGGCTCACCTGGCCTCCCTTGCCCCAGGACGGCAGCGGCTGGAAGCGGGACCCCTTCCAGGAGAGTGGCCTGCACCTGAGCCCCACGGCGGCAGAGGCCAAGGAGAAGGCGCGTGCCACTCGGGTGAACAAGCGCGCCCCGCCCATGGACTGGAGCCGCAAGCGGGAGATCTTCAGCAACTTCTGATCCTGTTGCCGCCGCTGCTGCCACCACCGCCGCCAGGCCGGGTGAGGGACCTGGAGGGCAGGAGGCAGCCCCCAGCCCTGCACTGTGCTCCCTGAGCCTTGGAGGACTGGAGGGGGCACCCTCACCCCGGAAGCCATGGCCGCTCTGCGCTGCCTTCACCAAAAAACCAGCCAGCGAGTCCCCTCCTCCGCCACCCACCCGCCCACCGGCCTGAAGGGTGCTGGGACCAACCATGTTGTAGCAGGATGGGGAGAGGGAGAAAGGCAGAGAAGAGAGAGACAGACGGAGAGAGAAAAGACAGAGAGGGAGAGAAAAGACAGAGAGGGAGAGGCCAGGTGGGACCTGGGGCTGTGTAGCCAGGGTCTTGCTGGTGGGCACCGGCTGCAGGCGCTGATGAGAAGGAATTTAGTTTTGCTTTTCCTCCAAGTGTTCCAGCTCGCACGTGTTTCCACTTAGCTGCAGAGCCCCCTCCCCGCCCCGCCGGGACTCTCTCTCCATAACTGCAATAAAACAAGCAGTTCTCTGCAAACCATTTCACCAGCCCCCAGGCTGCAGGAAAGGCGCAGGCACTTCCGGGGGTGGAGGGTGATGGGCGTCGGACTGTGGGGCTCTGGGGAGGCAGCTGGGGCTGGAGGAGCTGGCCCCCAGCCCTGTTCTTGCACCAGGGGCCTTCGAGGGGCCAGAGGATAGAGGCCCTGAGCCCTCTGATGGGCAGGCTCTGGACAGGCCCCTCGCTCTGTGCCTCTGCCTTCTCCTGTCCCGCAGACCCAGTGACCAGCCCTTGACCGACTTCGCTGTCTGCCTTGTAAGCCATAGCAAATGTGCACACCTCGGGAATAAACAGGCCTTGTTTGACCCTGCCCCCTTGTTTTCTGTGACCTCGTTGGGGGCTGCAGTCAGGGTAAGCGGCTCTCCTCGCCTGTGTCCATTTGCTGGGCAGCCCAGTGTGGAAGGAATGTGGCCACCCCTAGGCCTTGCACCTCACAGCTCCATCTGGCACCTCTGGTGTCCGCACCTCCCCTGGGGCAGCTCTGGCTCGATGGCACCAGCTGGTGTCCCTGTGCTGCAGGCCTGGTGGCTGTGTAAATATGGGACGGGGCTCTGACAGGGGCAGGCTGGGGTACACAAGTTCAGGAGGGGCGGGTCTGAGTCTCAGCCAGCCTGGGAGGCTCCAGGAAAGCTTCCGGCCTTTCGCAACTTCCTCCCTGGTTCCCCGGGTCCTTGGCCGGGGTTGTCACGTGCCACCCTGGCCTCCCATTCCAGACCACAGCACAGAGTACACAACCTGGAGCATAGGGCTCACGCACACACAGATAAATGCTGACATAGCTCACAAAGATACAACATAGTCATACAAGTATATGTAGCTCCGTGCATGGGCATACACACACTGATGTACACAGTCACACAGGCACATGCAGCTCACATGCACAGATACATGCAGATACGTACACACCTCACGTACACTGACACAGGGAGATGCAGATCGATGTAGACACGCACAGCTCACACACATAGAAAGGACATCCGCAGAGCCACACAGGCACATGCAGCTCTCGTGGGCACACAGAGATATATGCAGACAGCTTTCGTAGCTCACACGTGTACATAGACAGACACACACAGGTGTACAGATACATGTACACACACAGAGCTCACGTGTGCACAGATATATGCAGACACGTACACAGCTCCCACATGCACAGAGGTAGATCCATGCACACAGCTCACACCTGTGCATGGCTCACACATAAAGCTCACATGCTTACAAATACAGGCAGACATGCACACCACACATACACACAGATGGAGATACACAGAGGCAAACAACAGACACAAGTGCCCCTGGAGTCAGGCAGACACAGATGTGTACTCCCCACAGGGGTAGAAACCAGCTAGGCCCCAGCAAACCCCCAGAACTTTATTATAAACAAACTGCTGGTCACCAGCAAAGGCACCGGACACATATGTGACTGGAGCTGCCATCCTCAGAAGCCCTGGGCCGAGGGACACAGTGTCTGGTTGAGGCAGGCCTGGCAGCGTGGGTGGAGGGGCAGGCAGGTCTGCTGGCCAAAGCCCACCAGCAGAGCGTTGATCTCACCCCATAGCTCCCTGCAGGGTGAGAGTTAGGGGTAGGCACCAGGGGGCAGGCCCCGCCCTCTGCTCCAGTGCCGCCCACAGGCACAGCCCCACCAGACGCACCTGGGCAGCCAGTCCTCTAGGGCGGCTCGAGTCTGCTCTGGAGCCTTGGTTGGCCGCTTGGTCCATCGGAGGCGGTTGGCAATTCGGTGCACATGTGTGTCCACTGCTGTGGGGCCGGGCCAGGAAGGTGAACAGGGGCCAGCCCTACCCTGTCCCCAACCCCTCTCCTCGGTGGGGGAGTGGCCTGGAACCCCAGCTGTCCACCAGCCTTCTGTGCTTCAGTGCCCTGAGCTGCCAAGTCCCTTTAGGCAGCGGTTCTCAACCTGTGGGTCGCGACCCCCTTGGGGGTCGAAAGACCCTTTCCCAGGGGTCGACCCTTTCCCAGGGGTCGCCCAGTTCATAACAATAGCAAAGTTACAGTGATGAAGTGGCAACAAAAATCATGTTATGGTTTGGGGCCACCACCACATGAGGAACTGTATGAAAGGGTCTCAGGGTTGGGAGGTTGAGAACCACTGCTCTAGGCCATGGCTGGAACACTCCACAGAGGGCTGATTCTGAGTTTGGGGGACTCCTTGCTTCTGTGTACCCTCTTCTCCTCCTGGCCACTGACACCAGCAGGGGGTGCACTGAGGGTCCTGATGAGAGCCCTCAGATTTGGGGAGAGGGGCCACCCAGGGAGCTGAGCAACTTGGCGCCTGCCTGGCCTCCTGCGGAGTTGCCAAGAGGGGCCGGAGCTGGATCGCTGCACCACGTGGAGTCCCTGTCACCCTGAAGTGGTTGGGGCGTTGGGGAGTGAGATATAACATAGGGAGTCTTGGCTCTGGCTGACCTGTGCCAAATGATGGAAGGGCATCCTGCCCTGGGCTGCTGGCAGGCGGGGGAGGCTCAGTGGGGTTCTGGGGGGCAGAGCTCAGGCTAGCCCTTGGCTGGCTGCCTTGGCACTGAAGCCCTTAAGAGGCATCCGTACAATGGTGACAGATGTGGACACTGATGTCCAGCGTGGCCACTAGGGGTGAGGTATTTCTAACTACTGTGGCCACGCCATCTCCTGGGTCTGAAATGGCTGGCCCTGCCACTGCTCTCTGGTCCCCCTCCCAAGGCCCCTTCAGGGAGGCATTGGCGTGGGAACCAGGCCCAGGGGACAGCAGCTCAGCTCAGTGGGATGTACAGGAGCCACTGAGTGGACAGTATATGGCCAGGCCAGCTGTGGGTGCTGTCTACCTGCCCACGCCAGTTCGGCTGGGGTGCTAGCTCACCAGGGTGCTCCTCCACAGCTGCAGTCCCCACTCCTGCCTCTGCCAACTCAAAACTCACACCAAACCCACTGCCACTGAGTCAATGCTGACTTAGAGCACTTCACAGGACAGGGTAGAACTGCCCCTGTGGGTTTCCGAGGTGGTAACCCCTCCCAGGAGTAGATAGTCCAGACTTTCTCCCGAGGAGCGGGTGGCTGCCCACTGGGGATCTTGTGGTCAGCAGCCCCAGTCAAACCGGCTACCCACCAGGGCGCCAAGCCTCCACCAAAGGGAAAAGAAAGCAAGTCCCTCGGGCTAGCTCCCTCCCCCCAAGGCACCCCCTACCCCCCACCCCCACCTCCAGGCATGGGGCTGAAGGGGCGTGCCAGTTCTCTGTCAACTACAGGAGAGCAGCGGGTCCCCAGGGGCCCTTGACACTGTGACCTTGGATGTTACTGCCAATGATGACTTCTTTGGGAAACCCTCCCCGCCCCGCCCCCAGGGCAGTGCTCACATGCACCCGTCACCTCCCCTGCAGCACAGCCCTGAGGCTGTCCCTGGGAGGTGCTTCACTGATGTGGGCCTGGCTGTGAGAACAATGTTGGGGTGGCGCAGGCTTAACTTGATACCGGGAACCCCTTTCTCCTCCTGCAGAGGTACATGCAACTCACCGATCCCCGACACGGTGCCCCAGGCCACAGCCATAGCTAAGTGTGCCATTTTGGGCCCGACACCTGGCAGGGCCACCAGCTCAGCCACAGAAGCGGGAATGTCCCCGTCGTACCGCTGCTGCAGGATGGCACTGGTCTGTTTGATGTACTTCACTTTGCTCTGAAAGGCTGGGATGTCAGTCAGGTGCCCGGGGCTACTTATCACCCACCCAGGGTCACGGGGGTGGGGTGGGGGTGGGGGTCACACCACCCAGTCACTTCTCCAGGCAGAAGGGAACACATCAAGGGCATGAGGGAGATGAAAAGGGTCCAGGGTAGGCCAGGAACTTGGCTCCTCTGACCACCTGGCCAATGAGGTGGGTGCAGGGTCTGGTTTAGGGCACCTTGCCCACTATTCTGTTCCTGTGGAGCCAGAACCTGGGACTGTTGTAGGAGGGGAGGCGGGTCCTGGGACTCCCCCACCAGCTTCCAGGCCCAAGGGAGGTTCCCATCCTGCGCAGATCCAAAGTCTATTTAAAACTCAGCCAAGGAGCTGCGGCCCACGCTGATGCCAAAGGGAAGCGCCCCACCCACGGAGCCGCCATAACCCGCCCATCCGCCACCCTGAGTCCTGCTGGGGTGGGGAGGCAGCTGTGCTGGGGCTCCCATAGGGCATGAGGCTTCTCAGAGAGGCGGGTGATGCACTCCAGGGAGCCTTGGAGTAAACAAAGAGAAAGTGGGGTGGGCGGCCAGAGCGGAAGGGAAGGGCTGGGCAGGGAGGACAAGGAAGGAAGGGGCTGCAAACAGGAAAGACCCACAGCTCCCAGATGGTCGGCCCATGAGCTGTGGGGGCAGCTTAGGCAGGCCAGCTTATCTGACCCATGCTCCTCAGGCAGCTTACAACCCCTGCCATGCCTCCTGCCAAGCTCACCCTCCAGAAGCCCACAGGGTAGATGAGCGCTCCCAGTGTGTGGTCGTCCAGCTGCAAGACGCTGTCCACTGTCAGGCCCTGGGCCCGCAGCCTCTGCATGGCACTCGCCGTCACTTGGTCCTTGGTCTGGCTGGACAGCATCAGGGAAAGCAGCACCTGGTACCTCCGTACCTGCTGGCAGTGGCGGAAGCTCGGGAAGGGTGTGGTGGCAGGGCCCTTGTCCAGCCCTTCTCTCACCCCACCAGGGCTGCTGCCTGGCGGCACTGCTTCGAGACTCAAGCCAGGATAGGCGGGGGCACTCCCAGGCTGCTGGCTTAGCTATTGTTACCTTTGCTGCCCTCTGTGAGTCTGCTCACCCGGCACAGACAAGTAAACTGAGACTCAGAGAGAAATGTTCCTACGCACAAGTCAGCCAGAAGACACGGAGCTGAGATTAGAGCAACCCAGATAGGCAAACGTTTGCCTGCACTATGACCAGCCTAGAGGCTAGTAGGGTCACTCAGAGCTGCAGACACCTGGACATGCTGGGGGGCTGCAGGTGAACCCCCAGCGCCCTGGGCACCAGGCGTACCTGTTGGGGGTGGTGCCGGTAAGGCTGCCAGCTCTTAGGCTGTGCCCTGCTGGAGGCCTGAAAGGAAGGAGGTATCTGGTTTGGGGGCAGAGGGGAGTCACTGGGGCAGGCGACACTCCTGCCTACCTTTGGGGATACTGTGGAGTCGTAGCAGTGCTCGGCACCCAGGTGGTCCACAGGTGCATCCTTCCTGCTTCTCATGGTTCGGATGTTTGCCAGTTGCTGCTGCCAATCCTGGGGCTCCCAATGTGGTACCTGGAGAGGCGAGGCCCCCTTGCCTTCCTCACGGGCGCCATCCACAACCTCGTAGGCCACATGCAGTCTCTTTGCCTTTCTCGGGCGCTTCAACGGGCAGTGGCATGGCTTGCTTCCTGCAGGAAGTGCCACTAGGTCTCCTTAGCCAAGGCGAAAGGTGAGGGTGGGCCTCATGGTGCTGCCCCACCTGCTATCCCAGCCTCACTCGTTCAGGTCACTCTCCTCACACACCAGCAATATTTGTCTTCCGTGGCACTAGGGCAGCCCAGGGCACATGCCACAAAGGATAAAGTAACCCCACGTGCCCTGAGCTGCCCTCACCTTCCCCATGCCCCCTTGTCCACCAGACAAAGTCTACATGGAGATCTGAGGGGAGCCCCCAGCTGTTACACCATACCAGACACGTGCATCAGCGTACACCGTCCAAACTTCATCCGATTCCAAGGCCCTGCCAAAGTGCCGGCCCATCCCCCTTGCCCCCCACCTCCCGGTGGGCCTCCTTGTTTGGACTGTCACTGGGAACTGCCCCTCTGGCCAATCCTGCCCAAATCGAAGGGATTCCGAGTCCCCCTTAGAGCCATATGTGGGATACCAGTAGCGGCACCAACTGCCATCAAATCGGGGCCACCCCACATCGTAGTGAAGCCCCCCCTTCCCACTTCCTTCAAAAGCAGACAGCCAGATCTTTCTTCCAACGTGCCTCTGGGTGGGCCAGATGGTCCGACCTGTCAGCTAGCAGCCTGCCTCAAGGTCTTGCTAGAACCAGGCTGTGGCTCCACCCCGTGTCCTGTTCTCTGGGCAGCAGAGAGGAGGAGCGTCTGGGAGCAAGTGAGGCAGCTCCGGGCGGAGTAGGTCTGGGAGGGTTGGAAGTCAGGGAACTTTTTTGCTCAGAGGCGGGGGAGCCCAGAAAACGTCGCTTTGCGCAGGCCTGTCCTTATGTCCTGAGAACATGCCACTAGGGGGCTCAGGAGCTCGTACGCGGCTGCGGGGGCACCGTGCGACCCACGTGGTTCGGAGCCCCGGGCAGCAGCTCCGGACCCTGCACGCCCCTTCCTCGCTTCTCCTCCCTTGGCCTGGCCCAGGGGCTGCGCTACCTGAAGCCGCTCCTTCTCTCCGGCGCACCGCGGCCTTCTCCCCGTCCCCTCCCGGCCCGGTGCCTGGCCCGCGGCTCCGGCTTTGGCTCCGGCTCCGGCTCCGGGTCAACATCCTCAAGCCCACCGAAGCATACCAGCCACCAGCGGACCACATGTCCCGGCAGGCATCGCGGCCCGCCACGTGACCAGACGCGCGTAGCCCGGAACTACAACTCCCAGCAAGCGCAGTGCGGCTGCGCCGGGCGCCGCGTTGCTGCCGGAAGTGTAGGTTGCGCTTCCGGCGGTGTCTCCGGGCTGGGGGTGTGGGCCTTGCTGGAGGCGGGGCGGGCCGGCGCGCCCCGGGCTTGGCGCTGGGTGAGTGGCTCCCGGGGCCCCGACTGGCCAGGGTGGCCTGGGCCGCGTTGGGGGCGGCCCGACGGGGTGTCCGCACCCGCTCTGATCCTCAGGTTAAAGTCATGGCGGCGGGAGCGAGGGCGTCCCCGTCCACCTCGGGGTTAGAGAGGTGACCAGTGTGAGGATGCCGTGGCCGCCCCCGACCACACTGCCTTCCTTGACCGCTTACACAGAGCGTGGGGCGACGGCACCGAGCTGCGGCAGTTCTGGCGGTGGGCGGGAGGAGGGACAGGAGGGCAGGCCGAGCTGACTTGGGACCTGCCGACCTGGGGGTGGCCGCCCTGCCCCTCACCTCTCTCCCCCTGTCGCCCCCGCACAGAGGAGCCTCCCCCGGTGCCGCGCTGCCCACCATGGCCAAGCCCACCAGCAAAGACTCGGGCTTGAAGGAGAAGTTCAAGACGCTGCTGGGGTTGGGGCCCTCACGGCCACATGCCAGGTCCACAGAGGGCAAGCACACGGAGTTCGTGATCACAGCCGAAATCCTGAGAGTGAGTGTGCCACCCCGGTCGTGGAGGTTACCCTGAGGGCAGGTGACCCACAGCTGGGTTCATCTGCCTCGCTGTCAGTCACCAGGCCCCGTGGGAGGTGGGTATGACTGGCCCCCAGCACTGTGGACACTGCACCGCCCTTTGGAGACTCAAGCAAGTCTGGATCTTGATGACTTGGTCCAGGAAGCTAGATAAACCTTAAGGTGTAGGTGGATGGAACACCCCAAACAGGGCCCTTATGCCTCCCCTTGCACAGCCTTGCACAGGTGACTAAGCAGGGCCCATTCTCTCTTGTTCTTCTGTGAATGTGGCACCGCCCTCTCCTGCCGGTTGGCTTGCTTCTAAGCAGGTGAATACCATCAGCTGGTGAACAGAGCCACCTCTCAGTGGTTCTGGCCCAGGCACACCTGGAGAACATGATCACAAGTGGCAGAGTAGAACAGTGCTCCCACTTGAATGATCGCTAAGGGCTTGGGGAGGGAGCCCTGGTGGTGCTGTTGGGTAAGCTTCAGGCTGCTAGCTGCAAGGTCAGCAGTTCAAACCCAGCACTCACTACTCAGGAAAACGCTGAGGTGGAGATTTACAGCTTCGGAAGCTCTGAATAGGGTCACTGTGAATCAGAATAAACTGAACACCAGTGGGTTTGGGTTTTAGGGTGAAGGGCTGTGGGGTGGGAGTATGGTATGGGGAGTGACTGCTTGGGGGGGGGGGCTGATGAAAACATTCTGGAATTGAAAAGGGGTGATGGGTGCAAGGGAGCCTGGTAGCACAGAAGGTTAAGTGTTGGGCTACTACCAGAAAGGTCCGTGGTTCAAACCCACAAGCTGCTCTGCAGGGACAAGTTGAGGCAGTCTGTTGCCATAGAGATTTACTGCCTTAAGAGCCCGGGGGGTGGGGTGTGTGTGGCAGTTTTACTCTGTTTTATAGTGTGCTTGTTTATACCCACTACAAAGTAAGGTGACCCAACGGATTGCTCAAATTATACAACAGCATCATTGATATCACATGCAAATAAAATTTTTCTGAGAATCATCAAACAGTGATTGAGGCCCGAACTGCCAGATGTTCAGGCCGGATTCAGAAGACAAGGAACAAGGGATATCACTGCTGATGTCATAAGGACCTTTTTTTTTTTTTAAATAATTTTATTAGGGGTGCATACAAAACTCATCACAATCCATACATACATCAATTGTGTAAAGCGCATTTGTACATCCATTGCCCTCATCATTCTCAAAACATTTCCTCTCCACTTAAGCCCCCGGCATTAGGTCCTCATTTTTCCCCTCCCTCCCCGTCATATGTATCTTAGCTGAAAGAGAGTACCAGAAAGATGTTTACTTGTGTTTCCATTGACTATGTCAAGGCATTCAACTGCGGGGATCATAGCAAACTGTGGATAACCAGATTCTGTACCCCTTGGATCTAAATATCGGTCTGAATGGCTAAAAAGAGAGTAAAAGTAAAACTAAAACCTACAAGTTCATTTCAAACTTATTTAAAAGAGGGATATAGAGGGAACCCACCACGAGGTTGGGTATATAGCACCCTCCCTCCCCCCTGCCCAGGGAGACGAATAACAGAAATGTGGGTAAAGAGAGACATGGAACAGTGTAAGGTATGAAATAATAATAATATATAATTGATCAAGGATTCACAAGAGTGGGAAGGTGCGGGAGGGAGGGGGTATAAAGAGGAGCTGATACCAAGGGCTCAAGTAGAAAGAAAATGTTTTGGAAATATTGGTGGCACCATATGCACAAGTGTGCTTAAAACAATTGAATGATTGTTACGAGATTTGTAGGAGCCCCCAATAAAATGATCACTGAAAAAAGAAAAACGAATGAGCAAACTGTGGGTAGCCTTGAGAAGAATGAGAATCCCAGAACACTGCATGGTGCTCATGCAGAACCTGCACAGAGTTCAAGAGACAGTGGTGCAGACAGAACAAGGAAATTGTGTAAAATGAGGAAAGGCGCGTCAGAGTTGTACCCTCTCCCCATACATACCACATGTATCCAATCTGCATGCTGAGCAAATGACCAGAGAACTGGATTACAGGAAGACGAAGGCTGCATCAGGACTGGAGGAAGGCTGATTAACAACCTGCGATATGCAGATGACCCAACCTCGCTTGCTGAAAGGGAGGAGGACTTGAAGCCCTGCCAATGCAGATCAGGGATTGCAGCCTTCAGTGGGGTTTACAGCTCACTGCACAGAAGACCAGATCCTCACAGCTAGACCAATACGTAACATCCTGATGGAAAAGGTTGGGGTTGTCAGGGATTTCGTCTTGCTTGCATCTACAGTCAATGCTCATGGAAGCAGCAGTCAAGAGATCAAATGGCATGTTGCACTGGGTGGAGCAGCTGCACAAGGCCTCTTTTAAAGTGTTGAAAAGCAAGGGTGTTACTTTGAGGAGGAAGGTGCACCTGACCCAAGCCATGGTCTTTTCAATCGCCATGTGTGTGTGGAAGTTGGGCATTGACTCAAGAAGACTGAAGAATTCTTGATGCATTTGAGTTCTGGTGCTGACAAAAACTATTGGAACTACCACGGACTGCCATAAGAACCAACAAGTCTGTCTTGGGAAAAGTGCAGCCAGAGTGCCGCCGAGAGGCAAAAGTGTCAAGACTTCATCTCACCTACTTTGGACCTCATGTTTGGAGAGACCAGTCCCCGGAGGAGGACATCAGGCTTGGTAACTTAGAGGGGCAGTGAAAACGAGGAAGACTTCTGACAAGGTGGATTGACACACTGGCTCCATCGATTAGCCAAAACATGGAAACGATGTTGATGATGGCACGGGCCAGAGCAGGGTTTGGTTCTGCTGTACACAGGGTCACAACGGGTTGGCACTGACTCGGTGGACCCTAATGACACGGTGTCACTGGGAGCAGATGGACTCCAAGGACAGTGGGTTTGGTATTTCGGTTTGCTGGATGCAGAACCTTGTAACCTCACCACCAACCAAAAACTCTGCCATCCAGTCGGGTCTGACCCTTTGCAATCCCATCGCACAGTGTAGAACTGCCCCCTGCAAGTTTCTGGGACTGTGATTCTTTTTTGTCTTTTAACAGTTTTATTGGCATGTAATTCACATGCCATACAATTTAATCGTTCAAGCCCATCAGTAAGAGTTGCACATTCATCACCACAATTTTAGAACATTTAATAAACATACCCATCTTTATTAGCTCCCCATTTCCCTCCAGCCTTCCCTGCCATGCTCCCCAAGGAGCCATTAATCCAATTACCGGCTCGGTAGATCTCCCTATTCTGCACTTTATATACATAAAAAAAATTATATATATATTTTAAATCAACTAGCAACAATAACAAAGTAAAAGAGCTAAAAGCTCCAGTTGAAAAGAAAGCAGAAAATGCTAAAAACGATGACAAATTTAAAATGGATCAAAAGGGAGACCCAATGATGAGCTGCTCAATCTCAACTGCACCTGCAAGAGAACGCTTTCTCCTGCAGTCCGTGTGCTCACCAGGTTATTCGTGCCCCTGGCCTGTGGTCAGAGGCGATGCCCCAGAGGCTTACTCCACGTGTATTTCCCATTCACTTTTTTTTTTTTCAACTGACACAACTTTAACAGGGGTCCAAAGGTAAGGTAACGCATTGTAACCTAACCACGTCTGCCATAATTGACTTTGCAAAGCTGTCTGTCCATGACACGGTTCCCTGTTATTAGTGACTGTTTTTTCCTGAACTGCTCTTGGGATTCTTGGCTTGTCTTTTCTTTTGGAAAGTTTAGTTACATGTCCCGGTGTGCCCTGACGTCATATGGCATGCTATGTTCGTCTTGGGGTCTTTGTTGTGTGTGTGTCGGGTGGGTGGGTGGGTGGGGTGGTCCTTGGGTGACTCCCAATCTCAGGGAGACCTGCTGCATCTCCATCCTGTCAGCAGCCGGTTCAGTTCTTGGGTGGTCGTGTCCGCCGTCGGGGAGACCTGCCACCCACATACAGGCCTTGAGTTTCTTCTGGCCTTCGCCTGCAGGAGCTGAGCGTGGAGTACGGGCTGAGCAATCGCATCCGAGTCATAGGGCAGATCTGCGAAGTGGCGAGAACCAAGAGGTTTGAGGAGGTAGGTGCGGCGGAAGGCAGCGGAGGGAACCTCGGCCTTCCCTGTGCTCCAGGCCAGGGAGCAGATGGGTCCCCATCGGCACTGATGCCAGCCCCTCCTCCCAGGGCACTCTGCTTCTGTGCTGGGGTCCACACTTCATTGCCGTGGTCACACACAGCTCACAGACGATACTCACAGTTCAGGGGGTGTATCAGGGAAGCGAGTGGGTTACCACACTCGGAATCAGCAAACAGGATAGTCATTGGTCTCCTCGGCCAGTAGCCAAGTTTCTCTTCTGCCCTCAGCCTCTCAGCCACGTGGGCCCGTGGCCTCTAGCTCAGTGTGGGTCCGAAAGCCAGCCTGACGCTTTACCTCCTACCCTCATAGTCTTGGGCACAATGACAAGGGACCCCATAGTCTCAGAACTGCTCCTCAGAGTCCCCATGCCACAATCGGATGCCTCTGTTCACAATGACCTCGCCACTTCAGAAAGATCTTGAGTATCCCCCGGGCAGCCATCTGTGTGGGCCTCCTCAGTGGCAAGGCAGGCAGTGCCTGGTGTCGGCTGGCCTGTGACTGGCCTACGGAGACAAGTGTCAAGCAGGGTCTTGGGGTCAGGCTGAGGCTATACCCACTGGTGCCTCTTTTTCTGAGACACTACCGGGCATCTGACCTGCTGGAGCAGCTTGGAACCTCGGGAGGGTTTCCAGGCCCTCTGGGCGCTGCTGCCCTTGTCTGGCCTGGCGTGGCCTGGCCTGGCCTGGCTGGGGGAGCAGTGGTGTGTCAGAGGTCCGCCACCTTGTCTTTGCTGACTGTCCACCCCCTTGCGCCCGCAGCACGCCGTGGAAGCACTATGGAGGGCCGTCGCTGACCTGCTGCAGCCCGACAGGCCGCCAGAGGCCCGCCATGCTGTGCTGGCCCTGCTCACCGCCATTGTGCAGGGCCAGGTGAGGTGGGGGCGGGCTGCCCACGGGCCGCTCCTGCCCTGCTTCCAGTGGGCTCTGAGTTGGCAAGGGCTGAAGGGCTTGGCCAAGGGATGGGGCTGAGGTGTGGAGTGGGAGCTCAAGCGAAGGGCAGGGTTAAGGTTTGGGGGTTGGGTGAGGTGCTTTGGAAATGAGTCACCTTTCTGGGCAGTTGTGGGAATCTCTGAGTCTCCAGACCTTTGCCTAGAAGAGGGGTTGGAAGTGGCCCTGCCTGTGTGTGGGACGCTGAGAGATGGCTCACATCAGACCATCAGGACAGTGATGGGCATGGTGCCCCTTGGAGCCCAGGGCTGCACTGTCCAGGCCTTGCTCGGCTGAGCCAAGGTTCTGTCTTCAGGGGGACCGCCTGGGCGTGCTGCGAGCCCTCTTCTTCAGGGTCATCAAGGACTACCCCTCCAATGAAGACCTGCACGAGCGGCTGGAAGTGTTCAAGGCCCTCACAGACAACGGGAGACACATCACCTACTTGGAAGAAGAATTGGGTGGGTTTTGCGCTGGGCAGGGGTGTGTTTTGGGTGAGGCCACCTGGCTGGTGGGCACTGCGGTTCCCTGCCTGACCTGCAGAGAGGGTCACACCACGTGTCTGCTGGCCAGGCGTCTAGGGAACTGGATCTCTGCTCGTTCAAAATGGAGCTGCCTGGCCCTTGTTCCCTGCCTGCAGACTACATTCCTGGGGCACCGAACGGCTACCCCTGTGGAGGGGGCCAAGGGCCCAGTCATACGAGGGGGTACCAAAAAAAATCAAAACGGATTTAAAGAAAAGTGTTTTTTTTTTCAACAAAAAAACCTATCACCCTTCAAAGTACTCCCCATTACACTTACAAAGTACTCCCCATTACACGTGATACATCTATCAAATCAGCGATTCCATCCTCGGAAACATTTTTCAAACACCTGTTTGGATGGTTGACAGCACCATCCTTGCTTTTACCTGCACCTCTTCTACTTCGTCAAACCGCTGTCCTTTCATGTCCATCCACATTCACGGAAACAAAAAGATGTCACACAGAGTGAGGTCAGGCGAGTAAAGGCCGTGGGGCAAGAGAGGCATGCTGTTTTTTGCCCAAAACTGGCGCACTGAGATGGCTGCATGAGCAGGTTCATTGTCATGGTGGCAAAACCAGTCCCCCGTCTGCTACGAGTCAGGCCTTTTTGGTCACACATTGTTAGGCGTCTTTTCAGAACCTCTCAATAGAAAGCTTGATGAACAGTCTGACCTGGTGGAATGAACTCCAAATGCACAATCTCCCTCACGTCCGAAAAACAAAGGAGCATCGTCTTGATCTGTGATTTCACTTGATGACCTTTTGGGGGCCGGTGACAATGGATTGATGTCTGCTTTCGGGGTTGTGAGAGTAGCACTACGCCCGGCACCTTGTGAAAAAGTCCGGCTCACTTCGGCGCTGGTTTTTCAAAGCGTGGCATGGCTGCAGTGGAAGCTTTTTTGCTCGTCAGCCAGAACCCGAGGCACGTTTTTTGCAGCGGCCATTCTCTTTCCCAAATCTTTTGTTAAGATTTGCCAAACTGAGCTCCAAGATCATCCAGATAACTTTCCCATCTCTTCAATGGTCCGTCTTTGTCGGTTTTCAAGCACAAAGGCGTGAATTTTGTTGACTTCTGTCAGTTCGAGAAGTTGATGGACGTCCAGAACGAGGTCTGCCTTCAATCGACCTTTCACCTTTTCTGAAGTGAGAAAATCACTTTCTGCGGCATTTTTCCCGAGCAGGAAACAGAATTTTGTAGCTATTCTCTTAAATCGGCCACCACAAAAAACGAGTTTTGAGTGAAACTGCTTTTATGAAAAAAATTCACTGTGAGCAGAGATCACCTTCCCAGTCAAGCCACTGGGTACACTAACTCAGAGTGAGTTGCTCAGTGCTCACACAGCAGGGAACAAATGCATGCTATGAAAGCTTGGCCCAGCAGAGCTTTTTTCTGTTGTTGTTGTTGGGGGGGGGGAGGGTACCACCTCATAGGGGCCCCGTCCTCCTCTCCCATCTCCTTCCCCTCCTGTGGGGTAGTGGTGGTGGTGGCAGTGGGTGGAGCTGGGTGGTGGTGGAGCTTAACGTACCCTTCTGGAGAAGGAGAAAGTCAGTCTGACCCAGCCACCTCTCCCAGACGTGGGCTTCCTGCTTGCTCGGCTCCAGGCAGGCCTGGCTGGGTGGGGGAAGGCGGGGGAGCCTACTCAGGTGTCCTGTGGAAGGCTGGTTGGCTGGCAGCCAAGCATTTCTTCCTAGAAATCCTCGGAGTGAATCAGCCTTCTAGACACCGAGGCCCTCGCACGCTCACGGTCAGCCCCGGGCGGCCCCCTGGCCCATCAGCCATGGGCATGCAGTGGGTTCGGTGCGGGGCCATTGGCAGGCTCTGACAGCTCCCCTTTGTGTTTGTTTTCTCTGGTTAACTTCTTACTGTGATTTAGGTGAAGGCTGACAGAGCACATCACCAGTGAGACATGCTGTAATTCACACACGTCCATTTCAATCCCTCAGTGGACCCGCACTCGGTCCACTTCCTCCCTGTGTGTGCTGGTTCCTTTCCTCCTCTCCTGACCAGCTTAATGTCCTCCTTGGGAAGTGTTGCCCTTTTAGTCCTACGTGGTCGGTTATTTTAAGGGGCCCGCGCCATCCTGGAGCCGCAGTGTGACTCAGCGCTGTTGTCTTGGGAGGAGGTGTCTCACCAATCTCGTGTCCAACCAGTCGGTCTGCTCTCTCACGATGCCGAGCCCTGTTTCACAGTGTCCCCCCACTCGATTCAGGGCCTTGCACTGGGGTCCCTTCCAGAGCAGTTGGTGGTGGCGGCTGGACACCGTCCAGTTCCCTGGCCTCAGCTTGTGGAGACTGGCGCTGTGTGGTCCATTTGTCCCTGGGATGAATCGTTTCCCACGCA
The DNA here is from genome assembly GCF_000313985.2 of Echinops telfairi. NCBI lineage: Eukaryota > Metazoa > Chordata > Mammalia > Afrosoricida > Tenrecidae > Echinops > Echinops telfairi. The sequence goes on from NW_022103901.1 coordinate 30,662,215, forward strand.
CCTTTCGATTTCATCACATCTCTTCCCTCCAGACGGAGAAAGACTGATCCCTGCCCTTCAGATGCCCCCAAAGGGGGCATAGAACCTTGTTTTTTGGTTAAAGGACATGCGTTCTTGAGCTTGGAGGTGAGTGGGGCCGGTCTGGTGCTAACCTCACCCCTCCCTGTCCCTCTCTGCCCCAGCTGACTTTGTCCTGCAGTGGATGGATGTCGGCTTATCCTCAGAGTTCCTGCTGGTGCTTGTGAACCTGGTCAAGTTCAACAGCTGTTACCTGGACGAGTACATCGCATCCATGGTTCAGTAAGACAAAGACCCCGATACTGCTGCTCCCTGGGGGTCAGCCCACAGTCCCGCCAGTGCAGGAGCGGGTGGTAGACAACATACACATGGAGACGCTGCTGCCACCGAGTGGATGACGCTGTGGGACAGAGCAGAACTGCTCTGGGCATCCGGTTTCCTGCGCTGTCACGTTTTTGCGGAAGCAGACTGCCCCATCTTTTTTCCCAGAGTGGCTGGGGGATTCAAACTGCCAGATTTTCTGTTCAGCTGGTGCTTAACTGTTTGCGCCACCAAGGCCAAACCCACTGCTGCTGAGCCGGTCCTGACTCACAGCGACCACTGCCTTCGGGTCTTTCCCAGACGGGCAGTCTCCATGGTGTCCCTCCTCTGAGGAACAGCTGGTGGGTTTGAACCGCTGATTTTGTGGTTTGCAGTCAAGCGTGTCACCACAGCACTGCCAGCGTCCTTGGACGTAGCGATAACTTCCCCCCAAAGCAAACCCCGTGCCATCGAGGTGATGCCAGCTTATGGTGGCCCTGTGCAGGATCTTAAGGTGTTTGAACCTGAAAGTTGTTAGGGAGCAACACTGCCTGGGCAGTGCCCCAGGGCTCTTGGGAAGTGGAGTCAGCCACCCTTTGTGAAGCGGGGTGTCTGGAGGCATAAAACTGGCTGTGGGGCGACCTGCTCGGTTGCTGCTGCGGCTGTGCTGTGTGGGCCTCCGGTCTGCGAGAGGCTGTGGCATCTCAGAAGAGCAGGCCTTGGTCTGGCTCACGCGAAGCAGACCACTCGGTGGCTGGCGGGCCGGTGGTCTTCTGGTGCTTGTGGGGTGGGGGGCAGCCCCGCACGTGCTGACCCATAGTGCCCCAGGAGGGAAGCGGCCGCTGGCCCGCCAGGCAGCAGGTCCTAGCTGACCGCGACGTCCACCCCCCCTCCCCAGGATGATTTGCCTGCTGTGCATCCGGACCACGTCACCCGTGGATATAGAGGTCAGTCCCCTCCGTCGCTTCAGGGGGTGCCGAGTCTCACTGGCCACCAGAGCCCTGAGAGCTTCACTTGGTGGGCTAGAAGCAGGAGCCATGTCTGATTTAAGGGGCAGTGATATTTCAGGGCCACTGAGCCCTTGTGTTGGGTGGGGGAACCACAGTGGCGCCTTCTGAGGACTGCAGACCTGGCAGTTGACGTTGGAGAGTGTGAAGTCAGTCCCCTGTGTTCTGGCTCCCGGGTGTGCGAAGCTCACGCTGACACCAGCCAGTAGGCTAGGCCGTGCAGCAGCATGGTGAGAACGACAGGGTTCTTGTGAGCATGACCAACATGAGACCAGACACAGGTGCGCACAGGCTGCGGGGAGGTGGCATTGAGAGATGTCCCGGGCCGGGGCTGCCATCCGCCTCCAGTCCGTCAAAACTGCAGTCTCCGAGGAGCAGTGGGAAGACCGAGCCCGCATCGCACTGGCCAGTGCTGGGTTGTGTTTTTACCACACTTCCACAAAGAGGAAGATCGCGGGGCCCGGGACACCCTCATCTCGTCCCTGTTTCATCCCTGGGTTCCCAAGGGAGGTTTCTGTGGCAGTATGGTCTGCGCCCCATGGGCTGTGAGTGGTGTTGACTCCCCCTGGGCGCCTCCCACCCAGGTCTCCCTGCAAGTGCTGGACGCCGTGGTCTGCTACAACTGCCTGCCTGCCGAGAGCTTGCCCCTGTTCATTGTCACCCTCTGCCGCACTGTCAACGTCAAGGAACTGTGTGAGCCCTGCTGGAAGGTGGGGCTCTGCAAGGCTGGGGCTGGGGGTGAGGTGGCCAAGCCCCAGTCAGGGCGAGGCTGTGGAGGGCTGGAGAGGGGGGACCTCAGTGACAGCCTCTTGTGTGTCACAGCTCATGCGGAACCTGCTGGGGACACACCTGGGCCACAGCGCCATCTACCACATGTGCCGCATCATGGAGGACCGGTGAGTGGGCGGGCCTGGACCTTCCCGAGAAAGCAGGCCTGCGCCGGCCCCTTCTCCCTCCTCCTAGACCCTTCCAAGGCCTTCCACCCCCCTCCTTCCCCAGCATATCCTTGAGGGTCGTGGGTGGTGCCGAGCTTAATGCTCAGTCTGAGGCCCCTGGAAGATAGGCCTGGTGACTCATTCTGAACACCAGCTCTGGAGAAGCCTGTGCTGTGCGGCCCATGCCTGCTGTGGCCCACGGCACTGGCTGTGGCCAGTTGGTGACTGGTGAGCGGACAGTGCCCCTCACCCAGGAGGACTGCAAAAGCAGATGCCTGCAGCCCCTGGAAGAAGGGCTGTTGGACAGATGTTCTCC
>NW_022103901.1:30664890-30673064 GCF_000313985.2 Echinops telfairi
GGGGGGGGGCGCTGCGTCGTGTTTTGTACTGAAGGGGGTGGAGGGGCAGGCCATGTGGGTTTGGAGTCCTAGGGGCTCTCTGTAAGTCCCCGTTAATGCTCCCTGCCATCAGGGTTGGCGAGTCAGTGCCACTTCCGCCGTCGTTGCCTGGTGTTTATAGTCTGCGCCTGTCCTCACTAGCGATGGCCTCCCGTCAGGCTCGGTGGGGTGTGCATCTGTGATGTCCTGTGTCCTCTGAGACAGTGTCTGTGGGGAGGCGCTCATCTAGGGGCAGTCACGTGGTTGGAGCGGCAGCGTGTAGCTGGCTGGCTCCTCACAGTGTGCATTTCAGGTGCCCCTTGAGGAGCCTCCTCTTGTTACTGCCCAGGAGCCCCCGACATGGGACTGGCCCCGGGCTCTCTAAACTCCCACCTCTGCAAGGCCGCCCTGGGGGCTTTGAGGGGCTTTGACCTGCTGCATCAGAGCCCTGGGGCCAGAGCGGGTTGGGAACGTGAGTGTCTGAGTCTGGCCGTGAGCAGTGTTGGTTTCCGGTGTCTGCCTGTTTGCAGTAGCTGTGGTGCCATTGAGCTAACTGCAAGGTCAGCCGTTCGACCCATGGTTTGTTCTTCCGGAGAAAGATGAAGCTGTTGCCCCACTAAACACTGACAGCCTGGGGACCGCCAGGGCAGTCTTGCTCCGTCCTGTGGGCTGCCGGCTGTCGGAATTGACTTGGGCTTGGGTGTGTGTGCCTTGCCTGGCTCCATGGTGAGAGCCTGGACCTCTGTCCTCTGGGCTCTGGGCTGGCCTGAGCAGAGTAGTCCGGTGCCCCTGTGCCTCGTTGGGGTCTTGGGTTACTTCTGTGTTGAGCAGCTGGGTCTGGGCCTACCTGGACAGGGGCTTTCCTCCCCCATGGCCCCGGGCCCAGCATGTCACCAACAAGTGAATCAACGCGTCACCTGTTACCCGCTGGGTTGTGGGCCCTCTTTCCTTCCCTGCAGTTTCTGGCCCTGTCCCCGGGCCTGTGCACCTGGTCCCTGGGCAGGGCTCACCTGTCCTCCCCGGGTGCTTTCAGAGCCTACATGGAAGACGCCCCGCTGCTGAGAGGAGCCGTGTTCTTTGTCGGCATGGCGCTCTGGGGGGCCCACCGGCTCTACTCCCTGAAGAACTCCCCCACATCTGTGCTGCCCTCCTTCTATGAGGTACCTACTGCACCAGCCAGGACCACAGAGCCAGGGTGCTGGCCGGTGGGTGGGTGCCAGATGCTTTGTCACCTCACGTCTGGTTCCATGAGCTGTGCTCCCTGCCAGCAAGCACAGGGACCCTGCAGGCCTGGGCACCGCCCTCTGTGCCCCATGAACCCGGCCAGCAGCCAGCCCTCCCCACCACAGTCCACATCAAGGAGGGCAGCTCGGACACTCGGTTTTGGGGACCACAGATTGCCAGGGGTGCTGGTGGCGACACCTGGAATCTGGGCCGGTGCTGTGGGGGCCGTGCACCGGGCCAGGCTGTGGAGCGTGAGGGTGGGGCCACGTACAGCCCCTCTGGATTTGGAGGACCCCCCCCCCCTGTGCACTGCATGGGTACTGAGGGCGTTTTTCTGGCCCTAGGGCGGCTCCCGGGGTTTCCAGGGGGCATGGGTCGCAGCAGCTGGCTGACCCCAGTGTCCCTGGCTTGTGTCCAGGCCATGACCTGCCCCAACGAAGTGGTGTCCTACGAGATCGTGCTGTCCGTGTCCCGCCTCATCAAGAAGTACCGGAAGGAGCTGCAGGCCGTGACCTGGGACGTGCTGCTGACCATCATCGAGCGGCTGCTCCAGCAGCTGCAGGCGAGTGGTCAGCCCGACATGCGGCCTCATGCGCCAGGGCCCCAGGGCCCCCTCTCGATGTGCCTGTAGGGCGGAGGGGCGGGTCCCCGTGTCCTGGTCCCTGTGATGGGCACCATCCCTGCCCTGTCGGTCCCCTGAGAGTGCTGCCTAGCTCACTGCCTGCTCACAGGTGGGCCCTAAGCCAGAACATGCAGGGAGCTGGGCTGGCCTACATGGATGAGGCTCCAGGTGGTCGGCTGACTGGTGACTGGGTGTCGGCCAATTCCTGGTTCCCCCAGCCGACCGCACCACACTATATGCGGGCTAGGGGGGCCCAGTGTGTTGGCCCAGTGTGTGGGCGCAAGGCAGCAGGGGGCCTTGCCCCTGGGGATGAGGGACGGTGGCACGCAGGTGCTGAGAACAGTGGAAGGGGGTGACTGAGTCCTTGTCCCTGGGGCCAGGCCCAAGCCACACCAGGTCACTAGCTATGTGCCCTGCTCAGCCGGCCTGGGGGGGACGAGAGGGAGCCTGGGGTGAGAGACGTGAGCACTTGGGATGTGGCAGCCTCCATCCCACCTGCCTTCTCCCTGGGCCCCTGGGGGCAGGAGCGAACTGCTGGCTCGGTCACCCTGCACCCCTGTGTGGCACAGAGTGCACCTCGCCCGGCCAGGGCAGGGAGCAGGGGCAGGGACAAGGCCCCTCCACCGGGATCCCAAGAGCGTGCACTGTGCCCCCCCGCCCACTGCAGACCCTGGAGAGCTCGGGCCTCCGGGCGCCCGTGCACGACCTGCTGACCACCGTGGAGGAGCTGTGTGACCAGAACGAGTTCCATGGGCCACGGGACAGGTTCTTCGAGCTTGTCGAGAGGCACGCTGAGCAGAGACCGGTGAGCCCCGGCCAGCCACGCCACCCCCTGTCCCGGAGAGGAAGGTGGACGCTGGCAGGGCGCCCTCCCTCAGCGCTGGGCCTGTGGTTTCTGAGGGCCCGTGTGACGGCCCTCTCCTCTGCCAGGAGGCTTCCATCCTGAACCTGATCTCGTACCGGGCTCAGTCCATCCACCCAGCCAAGGACGGCTGGGTCCACCACCTGCAGCGGCTGATGGAGCGCTTCTTCAGGTAGGCCGACCCGGGCTCCTCATCTCCGGGGAGGGAGGGCTGGGATCCAGAGTACCCAGGTGGCACCCAGCGCTCCCTCCGCCTCCAGGAGCGAGTCCCGCAGCGCCGTGCGCATCAAGGTGCTGGCTGTCCTCTCCTTCGTGCTGCTCATCAACCGGCAGTTCTACGAGGTGCGGGCGGGCGGGGCACGGAGCTGTGGGGAGGGTCGGCCCAACCCACTGCCTGCTCAAACCCCTTCCCCCGGCCTGCCCCCAGGAGGAGCTCATCAACTCAGTCGTGCTCTGCCAGCTGTCCTCCATCCCGGAGGACAAGGACCCCCAGGTCCGAAAGCTGGCTACCCAGTTGCTGGTGGACCTGGCAGAGGGCTGCCACACCCACCACTTCAACAGCCTGCTGGACATCATTGAGAAGGTAAGTGCCTGGCTGAGCTCTCCAGGCCGGGCTGGCCGGACCCCTGGGAACCCAGCTCGAGCCTTCTGAGCGACACGGGGATGCAGTGCCAGTGACCCGGGTGACGGGTGGATGCAGTGCCAGTGACCCGGGTGACGGGTGGATGCAGTGCCAGTGACCCGGGTGACGGGCCTGAGAGCCAACCTCTTCCTCATAGGTGATGGCCCGCCCCCTGTCCCCACCCCCTGAGCTGGAGGAGAGGGACTGGCCTGCCCACTCGGCCTCCCTGGAGGAGGTGAAGACCGCCGTCCTGGGGCTCCTGGTCATCCTGCAGGTGAGGGCCGCCAGTCGGCCTCGTGCTGGGCTGTCCCTGAGGCCTCGAGGCCTGGTGCTCGGGCTGCCATGCCAGCCGCCACAGACCCCACTATTCTCAGACCAAGCTCTACACCTTGCCGGCCAGCCACGCAGCCCGAGTCTACGAGACACTCGTGCACCACCTACAGCTGCACTACAAGCACGCTTACAGCCTCCCCATCGCCAGCAGCATCCGACTCCAGGTGCGTGGCCGGCACATGCAGGGCCACCGGGGTGGGCCTTCCTCAGGGTCAGGCCGCTGCATGTCCCAACCAGTACAGCCTGCCTCCCTGGATCCGCTCTTCCCTGGGCACCCCGAGGGGCCTGGCCAGGCAGGGAAGGTACAGCTGTCCAGGTCTCCCGTGCCTGTGCTGGCTCGGCCAGCCCCAGTCTTGTTCCCAAGGATGGACCCATGGCCTCTTTCAGAGCATCTGCCTCTTGGGTGGCCACACCCCAAGCAGAGGCAGGCATCCCATGGGTATCCTGTGCTGGGACCTTGCTTCCTTGCTGCTTACCTCCCGGGGCACAACTATCCTGCTGGAAAGGGCTGGGGCCCCACGGCCATGCCGCTGACCTTGCCCTCTGTCTGCAGGCCTTTGACTTCTTGCTGCTGCTGCGGGCAGACTCACTGCACCGCCTGGGCCTGCCCAGCAAGGACGGCGCTGTGCGCTTCAGCCCCTACTGCCTGTGTGACTACAAGTGTGTACGGCTGGCCAGCCTGTCCATTTGGGAGAGGCCCCCCTGGAGGGTGGATGGAGCACTGGGGGTGCTTGGCCTCTGCAGCTGCTCTGTCTTGCTTCCCCAGGGAGCCTGAGCGTAGCACTGAGAAGAAGGCCAGCGGCCCCCTCTCACCACCCACGGGACCTCCAGGCCCAGCTCCCCCGGGCCCGGCCGTGCGGCTTGCCTACCTGCCCTACTCTCTGCTCTTCCGCGTCCTGCTGCAGTGCCTGAAACAGGTGAGGCTGAGCGTTCGCCTCCCGCTGCAGACGACCCCAGATCCTCTCAGGTCAGAGCCAGCCGCGGCCCACTCGTCAGAAGAGCCTCCAGTCCTCGTGGGACTGCTGTCCAGGGCAGATGGGGCTCTAGGCCAGGCCGCTTGGTACTGGAGCCCTAGGGTGCATGGACAGGCGGCTTTGGAGGTGTGCAGAAGGCCTGTGCTTCTAGACCCAGCCAGCCTCCAGCGAGGCTGCTTGGGCCAGGATTGGGGCAGCCATGTGTGGCCAGGCTCCTGGGAAGGGTACGTGAGGGTAGGTGGAACGAGTCTTGCAAGGCAGGGAAGATTCTCGAGGCAGGTGTGAGCAAAGCCTTGGGTGAGGCTTTCAGAAGACCAGAGGGCTCACTGGCGGCACTGGGCTCCGCAGGGCACGGAGAGAGAAGAAATGGGCAGAGAGCCACATTTGGGCATGGCTGAGCCAGTGGGAAACAGGGAGGGCCGTGGGGAGGGTGTGAGGGGTGGAGGCGCTCCCCAGGAGCCTGTTGTGCAGCCCCCCTGAGGTTGAGGATGCAGGATGGGGGGGGGTGCTGGTTCTAACAGCTGCTGGTGGGGGCCATTCGTGTCCTGGGCCCCCCCTGAGTTCCTAGGGGTCTAGGCGGTTCCTGGGCTCTCGGAGTTTGAGTGTGGAGGCCTCCCTGGTGACTGTCCTGAGCGGAGCCTAGGCCCGGGAAGGAAGTGGCCTCCTTACAGAGGGCCGTGACCGGGGCCTCGGCTGGGCACCTGTCAGGAGGCAGGACTGGGCCCCCTGGACATCATCCTGAAGGACTGTTGCCATTGGGAGCGAGGGAGCGGCCAGGGCAGGGAGCTGTGAGCCTTGGACAGGCTGGGGGGAGCAAAGGAGGAGGGTGGCCACGCAGGTGGTGTTGAGTGCGGCTGCCTGCTCATGAGGAGCGGATGAAGGTTCCTTGCGCAGCTGGGGCTGCAGGGACGCAGGGCTGAGCGCAGGGTGGGCCTCCGGCGCCTCGAGTCTGCGCCAGACACACAGGACTCCAAACTGCCAGCCTGGCTCAGAGGCCCCCTGCCCACTGCCCCAGGCTCAGGCCCCTGTGCCCAGCGCCCGTGCTCTGCCCGCCCCGCAGGAGAGCGACTGGAAGGTGCTGAAGCTGGTGCTCAGCAAGCTGCCGGCGTCTCTGCGCCACAAGGTCCTCGTCTCCACCTCCCCGTGCAGCGTCGACCAGCTGTCGGCCGCCCTCTGCTCCATGGTAGTGCGGCCCTCGGCCTGGGGTTGGGGCCCGGTGCAGCTCGGGGGACCGCCGAGCCCCGGGGTTTCGGAAGGGAAACTGGGGTCAGACAGGCCCAGGGGGCAGGCTCAGTTCCTGTCCCAGGCCTAGGGTTTTGTCACTTCCTCCCCGTACCTGCAGAGGGGTGCTCCCACATCCAGCCAAGGCAGGGAGGGACCCTAGCCCCTCCCTGCCGGGCCTCCTGACACCCGGGGCCTGTGACCAGCTTTCAGGCCCCAAGACCCTGGAGCGGCTGCGCGGCACCCCCGAGGGCTTCTCCAGAACTGACCTGCACCTCGCCGTGGTGCCCGTGCTGACGGCACTCAGCTCCTACCACGGCTACCTGGACAAAGCCAGACAGGTGCAGTGCACACTTGTGGGCAGCCGGGGGCTGGTGCCGCCACATAAAGACAGACACAGCCCCCAAGGGGAGGTTTCCGTGGCCTCACTGGGCCTCTTGCCAGCAGGTAGCAGAATGCCCAGGGCAGCTAAGCAGGGCCCTGCTTTGGGCCCGCCCCCCCTCGGGTGGCTGCCAGCTCAGGAGGCTGCCTGGTTCTAGCTGGCTGTGCTGGGCTGAGTTTTCAAGGCCCCAGGGTCGGAGGGTTCCTGCAGCAAAGAGCAAAGTTGGCTCCTGGCAGGGTTGGGATGTGGCACTGTTGCCGCCAGAGTCGGGGAGCTGCATGCGTCCCCCTGAGGGCAGGGCCTGAGATGCCTGTCGGTCCCCAGCGCGAGATGGTGTACTGCCTAGAGCAAGGCCTCATCTACCGCTGCGCCAGCCAGTGCGTGGTGGCGCTGGCCGTGTGCAGCGTGGAGATGCCCGCCGTCATCACCAAGGCCCTGCCCGTGCTCATTGTCAAGCTCACCCACATTTCGGCCACTGCCAGCATGGCTGCCCCTCTGCTCGAGTTCCTGTCCAGTGAGTGTGGCGGGGCGGCGTGTGTGTGATCCTCTGCAGGTGTGGGGGTGTGCTTCTGAAATGCATGTGTGCACGTGCAGGCAGGGGTGAGCGCGCTTAAGCACATACGTGCGTGCACAGGTGTTTGTGTGGAAGTGGGCCTGACATTGCTCACATTAGGTCTTGTCTACGTCTTCTGCCAACCTCACTGGCCCCTGGCTGTACCCTCTACACTTGCCATGCTGGCCCCAGCTGCCTCAGGGCCCCTGCCCTTCTGGGGTTCCTGCTGAATGCCTCCCATCTCTGAGAGGCTCCCTTCGTTCCTCTCACCCCCTTCTGTTTCCCGTGATGTGGGGAGCAGTCTACTGATGCCCTGTCTGCCCACCACCTCACACCAGGGTCTGCTGCGTGTGCCTGGGAGCGGCCTGTGGTGGGCTAGGCACGGCCGCAGCCACCTTTTTGAATGGCCCACGTGGTGCCTGCTCCACAACCTGTTCGGTGGCCATGATAGTCCTTGCACGCACTCTTTAGTGGCAGAGGGGAGGAGCTGGCCTGGGGGTTCTTGGCCTCTCCCTGGGCAGTGCCCCTCTGGTTGGGGCTGTCCCGGGGTGGTGGTGGTCACTGCGGCTCCTCAGGGAGGCCTGGGCACTCTTGACGAGTCTCTGTGGGGCCCAGCTCTGGCGCGGCTGCCGCATCTCTACAGGAACTTCGCGGCAGAGCAGTATGCCAGCGTGTTTGCCATCTCCCTGCCATATACCAACCCGTCCAAGTGAGTGCTGCCCCAGCCCCTGCCCCACCCGCTCTCCCTTAGAGTTGGTGTGCATCCTAAGCCTCTGCCTCCCTCAGGTTCAATCAGTATATCGTGTGCCTGGCTCACCACGTCATAGCCATGTGGTTCATCCGGTGCCGCCTGCCCTTCCGGAAGGACTTTGTTCCCTACATCACGAAGGTGGGGCTGGGGGCAAGGGACTGGGTAGGGCTGGGTGCTGGAGAGGGGCAGGCACGGCCACCGGGGGGTGGGGCTGGGGGTGAGGGGCAGGCACGGCCACCGAGCTGGTGGGGATGGTGCCCGTGGTTCTGGCCTCATGGTTCTGGTGCACACCAACCCACCAGGGCCTCCGCTCCAACGTGCTCCTCTCCTTCGATGACACCCCCGAGAAGGACAGTTTCCGAGCCAGGAGCACCAGTCTCAACGAGAGGCCCCGGAGGTGTGGGGCTGCTGGGGGTGGGGGGTGGGGGGTGGGGGGGCTGCGCCGAGGGCAGGAGGGGCAAGGTGCACTCTGCAGAGCCGTGGCATGGGGGCCGAGGCTGGGGGTGCGGTTCATGAAACAAGACAGACCCCTGTGGGCACTTGAGCTGGGTGGGGTTGGGGTACCATGCACCCACAGACCAAGGCCATCATCAGGCCACCCGGGCTTCTGTG
>NW_022103901.1:30673234-30689605 GCF_000313985.2 Echinops telfairi
TTTGGCTTTCCCGAGGTGGGGTGGTTTTTCCAGAGGCCAGGCTGAGCAGAGCCCAACTGTACCGCAAGTCCCTCTGGGGCACTCGGAGGTCGGGCAGGGAACGGGGCCTCATGTCAGGGGTTCTGGCCCTGGAGCCTGGAGCCTGCCGTGCGGGGCCCCCTTCCCCAAGGCCCAGGTGGCAGCCCCCCACCTGAAGCCCCGCCCTGTCTCTTTCCAGAGACGAATTTCACGCGTTTTGTTTTCTCTTCTTTCCCTGCGCTCTGTCCCCCTGGCATGGTGTCTTGCTCTCACCCTCGGGACCTCTCCATCGACCCTGTGGCCTGTGACCTCCTTTCCTTACTCCTCCACTGGCTTGCCTTCCCCCTGGGAGGGGCTCTTCGGGGCGGCGCGATCCCCCTGGTAGTGTAAGGCCAGCCAGGTCCCCCAAACAAGGCTCGAGCCACTCTCGGCCCGTGAGAGAGCGCCCGGAAAGCAGCGCAGCCGAGGCCTTCCGCTGCCGCAGCGTCAGTGTGTCTGAGCAGGTGGTCCGCAGGTAGTGAGCGTGGCCGGCGGGGCGCACGGGGCGGGGCATGGGGCCCGCTTGCATGATCCCCCGGCCTGGGCGAGAAGGCCGCCTGCAGTGGCCCCAGCCAGGCCCACCGGGAGCAGCTCTGGCCCTGAGGAGCCTGGCGGCGCGGGGTTAACAGGTTGCATTCTGCCCCCGAGCCTGGTACAGCCAGGGCTGGCTGTAGGCCCTGCTGCCTTCCTGGAGGCCCGGCCGGTGGCCACTCTGGGAAGGGGCCTCGCCGGCCCAGCTCAGCGGTTGCACTGGCCCCGGCCCTGACAAAGAGCTCTGTGGGCCCTTCTAGACACATCTGCTCTCCGCCGTGTCCCAGAGCACAGGTAGCTGCAGGTGGGCCTTGGGCTGGGCCTCCTGCGAGCACACATCTGGGGAGGGGCTGGCCTGCAGCCCTGCTGGCACCGGGGCCCCTCCCCAGCACGGGCACACCGGCCTCCACGGGCTGGCCTCGGCGGTTCCACCAGGTTCCCGTTCCAGCCAGTTCTTTATCGTGTGCAACGTCTCCCACGGCGTCCATAGGAGTGCCAGCCCGACCTCCATGCCCCTCCCCCCCTCGGGGTGGCACGGCCGGCTCTGTGGGCAGAATGCAATCTCGCTCGGTGTCTTGGGTCTCACTCTGCATGACTAACCCTCTGCCCGACGGCCGGCTTAATGCCGATGCTTGCCTGCGGGCCGCCCCCTCCTGGCGCTCGCAGCTCCTTTATCTCCTCTCGTGGTGTCGAGTGGCCTGGTCCCTGGTCTTCCCTGGAGGCTCCCTGGGGTTCTTAACTCCGGGTGTGGGCGAGGCCTGGCCCCGGGCATCTGCATGTGGTGAGCTTTGGCCCTGGTGGCAGGCGGCTGGCCTGGGCTGCAGAACGCTGACCCGCCTGGCCTCCTCCCAGCAGGATCCAGAGCTCGCTCACCAGCACCAGCCTGGGTTCTGCCGACGAGAACTCTGTGGCCCAGGCGGACGGCAGCCTGCGCACCCTCCACCTGGAGCTCACCGAGACGTGCCTGGACATGATGGCCAGATACGTCTTCTCCAACTTCACCGCCGTGCCCAAGAGGTGTGCCGACGAGCCCCTGCCCCCGCCAGCCCTCCCCGAGGCAGCCTGAGCGCTGCTGGCCTGGGCTCACCGGCCTCCCACCGGCAGGTCCCCCGTGGGAGAGTTCCTTCTGGCTGGAGGCCGGACCAAGACCTGGCTGGTAGGGAACAAGCTGATCACCGTGACGACCAGTGTGGGCACAGGCACGCGGTCACTGCTGGGCCTCGAGCCTGGCGAGCTGCAGGCTGGCCCCGAGCGCAGGTGACCGTGGCTCCTTGGCCTCTTCGGCATGGCTAGCCAGCAGCATGCGGGGGTCCCCGTTCACTGGGCACTTCCTCTGCCCTCAGCACTGACCCCAGCCTGCTCGTGCGGCAGACCAAGGAGGCGCCGGCCAAGCTGGAGTCCCAGGCAGGAGCGCAGGTGTGCCGCGGGGCCCGCGACCGCGTCCGATCCATGTCAGGTGGGCCTGTGCGAGGGGCCCCTCCTGCTTGGGTGTTGGGGGCAGCCTCCCCACAGCTCTCTCTGCAGACCTTCAGCTCAGCCACAGGCACTTCCCTCAGCCCCCCTGTCCCGGTGCCCCGAGGGTCGTCCCTGGCAGAGCACTAGCTCCTGGGGGAAGTGGGGGGCTGTCCATGGGTGGGTGGTCACTGGCCCTCCATGCTCTCTCTCTCCAGGGGGCCATGGCCTGCGTGTGGGGGCCCTGGAGACCCCACCCACCCACTCCCCAGGAGGCCCCAGTGCCTCTGGGCTGCAGACCCCACCAGTCACTAAGCCTGAGAAGGCCCCCACTGGAGCCCAGACGCCAAAGGAAAAGGCGAGCCTGGCAGCCTGCGTGCCCCTGCTGACCCAGGGCTGGGCCGAGATCCTGGTCCGGAGGCCCACAGGTACCCAGGGGACGGGCTCTGCACGCGTGGGGGGGGCTGTCGGCGAGCAGGGGCCCTGTGGGTAGTGTGGGTGGGGCGGTGAGGAGAGGTGCTGGCCAGGAGAGAGGGGGTGACTGAGTGGAGATGGGACCTCTTCCGCTGTGCCCCACCCCACAGAGGAGTCTCTGCTCAGGCTGGCTGCTCTGTCCCCTTAGGGAACACGAGCTGGCTGCTGAGCCTGGAGAACCCGCTGAGCCCCTTCTCCTCCGACATGGACAACATGCCCCTGCAGGAGCTGTCCAATGCCCTCATGGCCGCAGAGCGCTTCAAGGAGCACCGGGACACCGCCCTGTACAAGTCGCTGTCGGTGCCATCCACCAGTGCCGCTGCCGCCACGCCCTCCCCCCTGCCCCGCTCCAACACAGGTGAGCCTGCCGCCCAGGCCTGCTCTGCGGACCCTCGGCTGTGCGATGGCACGGCCCCCCAGGGCCCTCGCCCAAGGCAGCAGGTGCAGGCAGGTCACCGGGGGCCGTGGCCAGGTGCTGCCGGCCGCTCTCTCTCTGCAGGGCTGGGGCCTGGCGGGGCTAGTGCTGCCTGGCCTCCTGTGACGTGGCCGCTCATGGGCCTCCCTTGCAGTGGCCTCTCTCTCCTCCCTGAGCCAGTCCAGTTGCCAAGGAAGGCTGCACAGGAGTGTGTCCTGGGCAGGTACTGGCGCGGGCGGCTCGGGAGCGGTGTGGCTGCCCAGGTGCTGTTGTCACCGCCCCATCCGCTCGCCCTCTGGGGGTACCCGCATGAGGGCCCTCAGGGAGCAGGCCAGGCGCGTGAGGACTGCGGGGCGACGCTGTCAGCCCACGTGAGCCCAGCTCCCGAGCTGCCTGTCTCCCTGGCAGCGTGAGCCGCTGCGCCCTTCGTGGCCCGGCTGGGCTGACTCTTCCCTGCCCAGCCCTGCGGTTGGCTGTGTGGGCTGTACCTGCTGACCCTGCGGTCCGTCCTCTGCCCACTGCCCTGGGTGTGGAGGGCAGTGGGCAGATGGGTCCCAGGGGCAGCTGGTAGACTGCGTGTGCACGTGGGGGTGGGGGGTCCGCCACCTGCGCTGTTGCTTATCCTCACCAGCACCCGCTGAAGACATGCCGCGGCTGCCACTCCCATCCCCTCACGGGGTGGTGCCTGTCGCAGACTGGCTGGCACTTGAGCAGGCCTGGCTTCTCGTGTGTGCAGGGACGTCTCAGCCGCCAGCCTTGTCCTTGGGGCCACAGCTGGGGGGCAGCCCGGCCCCTTTCCTGGCCCATCTGGGTGCTGCCCCACTTCCTGGGGCCAAGCCCCTGCCTGCCTATTGGGCAAAGGCTGGTGCCTGAGATGGTGTGTGTGGCCTGTGACTCCCGTGCTCACAGCTGTCTGTTCTCCCAGACTCCCCGGCAGTCTTGGAGGAGGGACGTGCAGCTCAGGAGAACATGTCCACCGAGTCCCCCGAGCTGGACGACTTTGAGGCGGCCCCTGGTCCAGACAGGCGCTGCCGACGAGCTAGGACCTACAGCAGGGTGAGCAGGGCATGATGCCTGGATATGGTCCGAGGCCGAGGTTGGGCATCCCAGGCAGGAAAGGCAGGGACACTGGGGAGACCAGGCAGGGTGTGGGGTGTGTGAGCAGGAACATGGCGGGGTGGGGACAGTGGGCACTTGTTGATCAGGATGCCCCGGGCCTCACCCCTGCAGTCATCGTCCACCTCCAGCCAAGAGGAGAAGCCGCTGCGTGTGGAAGAGCGGGGGGCCAGCAGCAGCATCCCCATCTTGAGGGCTGGGGGTGGCCCACCCTGCGCAGACCTCCCCTTCCAGCCCTCGCAGCCCCTGAGCAAGTCCAGCTCCTCCCCTGAGCTGCAGACGCTGCAGGACGTCCTCGGGGATGCAGGTCACAAAGCCGACGTGGGCCGACTGAGCCCGGAGGCCAAGGCCCGCTCACAGTCAGGGACCCTGAATGGGGAGAGCGACCCCTGGCCAGCCCCAGGCGAGGAGGGCCGGGCCTGTGGCCCCTCCCAGCATGAGAGCCCACCCCCCGCAGGCTCCCCTCGCTCCCCCGGTGGCCTGCGGCCCCGGGGCTACACAATCTCCGACTCAGCCCCCTCGCGGCGGGGCAAGAGAGTGGAGAGGGACTCCTTCAGAGGCAGAGCCGCTGCCGCCAACGCCGAGAAGGTGCCAGGCATCAACCCCAGGTGTGCTGGGGCAGAGTCCCCTCCCAGGGCGTGGTGTGCGCCGGCCTTGGCTGTGCTTGGTGGCGAGGGGCTGGGGGGTTGGGGGGCGGTGGCGGCATGTGGGGCTGGAGCCCAAGTCGCCTCGCCTGTCTCCCGGTGCAGCTTCGTGTTCCTGCAGCTCTACCACTCGCCCTTCTTTGGAGACGAGTCCAACAAGCCCATTCTGCTCCCCAATGAGGTGGGCGGGCGCCCTGGGATTCAGGTGTTGCGGGAGCGGGGCGGCAACGTGTGGTGTCCAGGGGTGGGGTGTCGCGAAGGCAGGGCTCTGACACAGCTCTGCTTCGTGTGCCCGCAGTCCTTTGAGCGGTCAGTGCAGCTGCTCGACCAGATCCCTTCCTACGACACACACAAGATCGCTGTTCTCTATGTGGGCGAGGGCCAGGTGAGGCTCGAGGACCGTGGGGGTGGACGTGCCCCGTGGGGGTGGGACTGGGCCCGTGGGCAGCGAGGCAGGGTCACAGTGTGACTGCAGAGGCCCCGGGCTGCTCGGGCCTGAGCTCGGGAGGGGTGTAGGGCGGTGGTGGCCTGACTGGCTCTGTAGGGCAGCTTTGGCGGGGTGGGGGGGCTCTGGTGGGGAGCTGACTGCTGGGGGGCTTTGGGTCACTTGGGTGTGGAGCCGCGCAAGGGTGGGAGTGGCAGGATTTTGCCGGACAGTGACAGCTCAGGGAATCGCACACTAAGGATGCAGAAGGAAGCAGAGCTGGGGTGGCACTGGGCTATGCCTCGGTGCCCCGGTGCCAGTTCCCGCCTCCCTCCGCAGAGCAACAGCGAGCTGGCGGTCCTCTCCAACGAGCACGGCTCCTACAGGTACACGGAGTTCCTGACGGGCCTGGGCAAGCTCATCGAGCTCAAGGACTGCCAGCCCGACAAGGTCTACCTAGGCGGCCTGGATGTGGGCGGCGAGGACGGCCAGTTCACCTACTGCTGGCACGATGACATCATGCAAGGTGTGGACCGCTGGGAGGGAGAGGGGCCAGGCGGGCGGGCATCCCTGGGGATCCGCTACATCCGTCCTGCTCCCCCTGCAGCCGTCTTCCACATTGCCACTCTGATGCCCACCAAGGACGGGGACCGGCACCGCTGTGACAAGAAGCGTCACCTGGGCAACGACTTTGTGTCCATCGTCTACAACGACTCCGGGGAAGACTTCAAGTTAGGCACCATCAAGGTGCCTGGGGCCAGGCACAGGGGGGTGGGGAGGGGTGGGGGGGATGGGGGGGCCAGAGCCCCTCCCCTCCTCGTGCTGCTTGGGGGCAGGTTTCTTCCAAGGTGGGGCAGTGAGCGTGTGCTTGCTACAGGGGAGGGGGTGGCTCTGACTGGTGAGGCCGGCCCCCACCCAGTGTCCCTTGAGGTGGGTCCACTCTTAGGTGGGAACAGTGACAGTGTGTCTTCCGGAGTCTCAGCCCGGCAGGGTGGTGGTCACTGCCCTGCACCGGCTGAGAACTGACCTCAGGTAGGGGAGGTTGGAACGGCATGAAGTGAGGGCTTCAGCCCCGGGAGCCAAGCTGAACCCTCTCTGTCCGTCTGCCTGAACCCCGTCTGTCCGTCGACAGGGCCAGTTCAACTTTGTGCACGTGATGATCACGCCCCTGGACTACGAGTGCAACCTGGTCTCCCTGCAGTGCCGCAGAGGTGGCGCAACCTGGGGGTGGGGGAGTGTCGGGACGGGGGTGGGGGGGTGGGACCTGGGTTCTGAGTGCCTCTGAGCTTCGTGTCCCCCTAGACATGGAGGGCCTGGTGGACACCAGTGTGGCCAAGATAGTGTCTGACTGCAACCTGCCCTTCGTGGCCCGCCAGATGGCTCTGCACGCCAACGTGAGTGACACACGCCCTGGGGACCCAGCCACGGGCGGGCAGAGACGCAGTGGCCTCTCTGCTTGTGCTCCCCCAGATGGCCTCCCAGGTCCACCATAGCCGCTCCAACCCCACCGATGTCTACCCCTCCAAGTGGATCGCCCGGCTTCGCCATATCAAGCGCCTGCGCCACCGGGTAGGGGCCATGGGGCCACGGGACCCTTCCCACCACCACCACCACCGGGTAGGGGCCGTGGGGCCACGGGACTCCTCCCACCACTGGGTAGGTACTGTGGCCTACCGACCCCTCTGCCTCCAGATCCGGGAGGAGGCCCACTGCCTGAACCCCAGCCTGCCCCTGGTGCAGACACAGCCCTCGGCCCCCACTAAGACTCAAGCTGAGCCCACGCCCACTTACGAGACGGGCCAGAGGAAGCGCCTCATCTCCTCCGTGGACGACTTCACTGAGTTTGTCTGACACTGGGCTGGGGCCGGCCCCCTGGTCCTGCCTGCACGACCCCATCTTTCCGTCTCACGTGCAAATCAATAAAGGTCGTGTGGCCCTCCTCGCCCAGGCACACGCTCGGACACACAGGTAGCAGTCAGCTAACGCCTTTATTTGACTTTGTCGGCTTGGGGGGGAGGGGTGCAGGTGCAGGCGGGGGCAGTGGGGGGCCCACCCACGTGTCCTGTCTTCACAGGCACGCCCTGCTCAGTCCCAGGAGCCAGCCCTGGGCTGGCCTTGGGGACAAGGTTCCCACGGCGGTCAGCTGTCCTCCTCGGGTCTCACCCGCTGCATCCGCCAAAGCCTATCGGCTCTACACCCCGTCTCCCTGTCCCCCAAACGCAGCGACCCGGGCTTCAGCCCGAGTGGTAGCGACGTACAAAAATACCCATTTTCCCGTATAAATTACTGACGGTAGACAGGGGTGCGCGTGCAGCAGGTGGGGCAATAACTTAGGGGAGGGGCTGGGCCGGGCACAGCCCGCTGCACCTGTACCTGAGGACTGGGAGGACTGGGTGCCTAGAGGCTGGGCACTCACTCATCCAATACTGCTATGTCCTCCCATGGCGATGGGAGGGGACCCTGTCCTGGCTGCCCCGCAGCCGCGATAAAGTGCTGACACCCGCAGGTGGGCTGGGGCTCCCGGCGGGGCTGCGTGCAGCGGGTGAGGACACTGGGCTGCGGTGGTGGCGGCAGACCGCCATGCCCTACGTGCTGCTGGGACGCACCTTGTTGGCCCTCAACGAGGGTCTGAGGGGGGCACGGGCCAGCCCGATGCCCCTGCTGGCCTTGGTCAGGCCACCGGACAGGGGTGGCTGGGGGCCGGGGGCAGGCGAGGCAGGTGGCCTGCAGCTCCGCAGACCCTGCAGCCGCTGCTCCAGCTGGTACACGTCCTCCGTGGCCTGGTTGAGCCGGTCAAACTGGGTCAGCAGAGCCTCGAAGACTGCATGCAGGCGGGAGGGCTCTGGCTCCCCCCGCAGCCCGGGGCGGCCCAGGCCTGTCTCCAGCTGGCTGGAGGAGGTGGAGGGGCGCGAGGTGTCCGAGCCGGCGCTGGGCGGTGGGGCCTCCGGCGGGGCCTGGGAGTCGTGGGAGGAGCGGGAGGGCAGCGGCTCCACGCCCTCGAAGCGCACCTTGTGGCGGAACTGGGGGCGGCACAGGGGCTCGGTTGGTCCAGCTGCACTCAGGCTGGCAGGGCCAGGTTGTGTCCCTCTGCCCCCCTGGGCCGTACCCACCTCCTTGACCTTGCTGAAGCCCATCCACAGGCGCAGGCGCCGCAGGAAGAGCTCCACCATCTCGTAGTCCTGCGGCTCCCAGGCCGGCCGGTAAAGCTCGCCGCGCAGAGCATGGTAGCGCCAGCACAGGAGCACGGCACCCAGGCGCAGGGCGCCCCACAGCCGCAGTGCCCACAGCCCCGAGCACAGCAGCGCCGAGAAGCGCAGGGGCTCAGTGGGGCAGAGCAGCAGGACGGCCTGGGCAGCGCTGCGCAGCGAGTCCATGCCCGAAGAGACCAGCTGCGGGGAGGGCAAGCAGGCAGGTGTGAGGGTGGGCGCACGGCAGGGAGGGTGGGTGTGCAGGAGGAAGTACGAGGGAGGAGGACCAGGGTGGGCACGAGGGCTTGAGCAGCCTTGCTTGCCCCTCCCCCTGGCCACACCCAGCACTCACCAGGATGGCCAGCTGGGTGTAGGCCACGGCAAGTACCGCCAGGGCCACAGCTGCACCCGCAAGTTCTGGCAGGGCCTGGCAGAGGGTCTTGCCAAAAACAGACCACTGGCGGACGAACCGCAGCTGCTGGGCGGCCTGCGGGCAGGCGAGGGTCAGTCTGTGGCCTGGCTGGGCAGCGGCAGCCTCACCCCCGCCCATCTGCTCACCTCCACCAGCAGCACAAACAGTAGGGACGCGGCCAGTCCACGGGCCACGGTGCCTAGCTGTGCCACCTGCTCGAAGCTGGTGAAGTGGCGTGGGCGGCCACCCAGGAAGCGGGCCCACTGGCGGTCGGCGGCGCCCAGCTGGGCCAGGCGGACAAGCGCAGCGGCTGCAGCCAACACCACCAGCAGCCCCCGTACCCAGGCTCCTGGCCTGGCTATGCGCCCACGCCCCTCTCTCTGCCAGGCACGGGCCTCGGCCACCAGGAAGTGCAGCGCCAGCAGCAGGAGGCTCACCTGCAGGGAGGGGGCCACTCAGCTCTGTTAGAGCAGGGGTTATGTGGGGCTGGGGCTGGGGCTGGGGTGGGGGCTGGGGCGGGGGTCCTCACCGAGGTGAGCAGCTGCAGGGAGAGGCCAGTGCTGAGGCGCTGCAAGGAGAAGGGCCGCACGCTGAGGGCCGCGAGGGCCTGGCCGACCACAGGGAACTCGAGGCGCAGGGTGACAGCAGCGTGCAGCCCCACGGCCGGGCTGTAGCGCGTGAGCTCCACAAACACGGCTCGGCTCCTGCAGGACGGGGCAGGGGGCGGGTTGCGGGCTGGGACCCCGACTACTGCAGGAAGGCAGCCCAGATGAGACGTGCGGTGGGAGTTCTGGGATCGAGCCTGCCGGGAGTGGGGGGTGGGGGGCGCCCACAGGGGTGAAGGCGGGCAGGTCTCTACCTGTTGTCCACCCAGTGATGTCGCTGCAGGAATTCCAGCTGTGCCTGGCTCTCTGCCAGGCTCTGTCCCAGTTCCTGCACATAGCCACCGCTATCATACACGGCACAGGCCCCCCAGTGCCAGACTCTGCAGGGGTGAGGGACGGGTTAGAGCCCCAACAGCGGGCGCTGCACACCCCACCGGGCGTGGGCCACACTGCGCTGCTTACCCAAGCGCCTCGGGTGCTGAGTAGGCCCATGTCCCAGAGCTGTTGCTGGGGGCGTGCTCCCAGCCAACGCCATAGTCACTGGTACTGAAGCCACCTGCCGCTGAGCAGGGGCGGGTGCCCGAGCCTAGGGGGTCAGGACAAGGGGCTGAAAGGCAGAAGAGAGCGCTCACCGAATGCAGGGATGCACCCAGTCCACCCATGGGCTCACTCCCACTGGGGAAGCACAGGCCGAACTCGGGAAAGGCCAAGGAGGGTTGCTGCCGGTGCCCCCCACACTCACCTTCCTCCAGGCGCACCTGCCGCAGCCGCGGGGGCCCCAGCTCCGGGCTGGACTGGTGGCTGTGGGTGTAGGGGAGCAGCACACGGGCCATCCACGGCCACAGCTCGTCAGACCTGCGGGGACCACAGTGACCAGCTACACTTGCAGGGGTCCTCAAGCTTTTTAGGCAGGGGCCCAGTTCACTGTCCCTCAGACCCATTGGAGGGCCGGATGATAGCTTAAAAAAAAACTATGAACAAATTCTTATGCACACTGCACATATCTTATTGTGAAGTGAAAAAAACCAAAAAAAACGGGCAAAGACACCCGGCGGGCCACATGTGGCCCGCGGGCTGTAGTTTGAGGACCCCTGAGCTACAGCCACAGCCACTGGCTAGCAGGGAGGGTCCATCCAAGAGGGGCTGAGGTGCATGCCGCCCCCCACAGGCCCAGCGGACAGGGTAGGCCCATGCAGGAGGGTACCAGGTATGTGCCCTGACTGCTCATTGGCTGCTGGGTCCAGTGGGCCCGCCTGGCAGGGCAGCATCACAGACCATACCGGGTGATGGCCAGGAAGGCCCGGCTGTCAAGCTCCTGCTTGATGGCACTCTGCAGGCGGTGGGCGTGGCCGAGGCACGCGGCGTCCCCGTAGTTGGCCAGTAGTGTCACCAGGAGGAAAAGCATGTACACCAGCAGGTTCTGGGGAGGCAGGTACCCTCAGCCTTGGGGTCCCAGCCCAACCCCAGGCGCCCACTGTGCTCTCAGTCACCCCAGCTACCCCCACCCCAGGACCCGACTTGGCAGCGGGCTGGGCAGCAAGAAGAGGGGGTGAGGCTCCACAGTTGGGAGGGGCAGGCTCCTAGGCACTGGAATGAGCACTAAGTACCGGGGCTGGGTGCTGGGCAGGGCGGGGCGGGGGCTGGCTCACCCGCAGCACCGCGTGCAGTCTCTTGACCTTTCGGGCCTCCTCCTTGGCCAGGAAGAGGGCGAAGCCGTGGGGGGGCCGCACGCGGGGCACGCGCTCGCTCACGGGCGTCACGGCGGGGCTCTCTACCAGCGGGTCGTCCTCGTCTGGGTGCAGCCGCTGGACCACCAGTGAGAAGTACAGGGCCTCCAGCAGGACCTGGGGCGAGGGGAGCTGGCATCGGGGCTGTGGGCGGGGGGCCAGAGCCTCCCACCCCCAGCCCACTCACCTTGAGGGGCTCCCAGCCCAGGAAGGAGACCAGGAGACTGGAGCCGCTGGACAACAACCACATGACGCTGACGTGAGGGGCAAAGCCGGAGCCGAGCCAGCCAGAGAGGCCCATGCACAGGGCGACCAGGAGCAGGCTGAGCCCGTGGGCCAGGTGGGAGCACCAGGCCGGCAGCAGGCGCTTCCGCAGGCCCTCCATCAGCCCTGTGGGCGAGGGGTCGTGAACTGCTGGGAAGGACTGGGGTGGGGGGCACGTGCATGTGGGGGAGAGCACTGAGAGTGTGTGTGTGTGTGTGTGTGTGAGAGAGAGAGGGGGAGGGGAGGGCAGGGGGAGGGTGGGCGTGCATGAGCAGGAAGAGAGCAGGTGGCACAGGCATACCTGCACCAGAGTGTGTGGGGGACAGGGGCTGGTCCCAGCCGGGGCCGGGGGCTGGCGGTCCTCTCTCCTCCAATCTGTGTAGCACCAGCGCCTCGGTTCTTGCCCCAGGACTCCCTGACCTGAACACAGGGGGCCATGAGTGTTGTGCCCTCCCAGGGGGCATGCTGACACCCACTCCCCTCCTGGGACACAGGGTGGAGCCCCACTCCAGAGCAGGAGGCCAGGTGGAACACAGATGACCCAGGAAAGCCCCCTCTTCTCTCCCTGCTCCCTTACTGACCCCTCCAGTGCCCCCGACTCCCACCCCAGCCCGGGTCCCGAGCCTAAGCCCTGCTGGTGTTCTGCCCAGCCAACCCAGGCCCTTGTGCCAGCAAACTGGCAGCTGTCTCCTCTCACTACCCAGCTACTGAGCCCTGCCTGGACCCCGCAGCCTGTCTAGAACCTTCCACGCCCACGCCCACGCTTTCTGCAAGACCCTGGGTGCCCTGTGCAGCCTGAGACCAAAGGAACTTGTGCACGCCTCTCGGACGCCGTCCCCAAGCACGGCCCGTTCCTCGCAGAGCCACCGGGCCAGGGCATGTTGGCGGCCAGGTGCCGCCTTGAGTCCAGAGCCTTAGGCGAGAGAGCAGGGGAGGAGGCTGCAGAGTGAGAGGAAACAGAGGTGAGAGAGGGAGACAGAGAAGTGGGGGCTACTTGCCATGGTCCCAGAAAGTGAGTGGTAGGTGGCGGATTGGGGGGCAACGGCGGCTCAGCTGTGGAGCCCCCCTTCCATTTGGTGTGAGAGCCAGTATTTGGCCACCACCTGCCTGACGAGTCAGGCGGACGAGAGAAGTGGCAGCCAGGCCTCAGCCACTGGCCATCTTGTTGCCCAGGGCTGCCTTGGAAGGCAGCGCAGCACCATTCCACTGTGGTCGGACCTGCCAGCAGCTGAGGGCCCTGTGTAGAGGAGGAGCGGGGGCTCCGCTGTGGGAAGGGCCTGGCAGTTGAAAGTGGGGCGCTGTGTTGCGCAGAAGGGATGAGAGCGTGAGGGGGGAGGAGAGGCAGGGAGGGGCGAGCAGGGGGGCATGGCCACAGTAGGAGCAGAGATGGCAAAAAAGGGGTGACCACCAGAGGGGAGCCGGGTGCCCCAGCCCACCACTGGGGGTGCGTAAATTCCCACAGCTAGGCCGTGCCAGGAAACAGAATCCCTGTGACCCAGCAGCCCTCAGGGTGCACCTAGAGGCTGTGAGGGGGCGCAGAGAGCCAAGCTCCCTGCAGCACTGTCACCAGGGACAGGAGGAAACAAGCGAAACGTCTACCTGTGGCTGGCACACGGCACACGCAGGAAAAGGAACACAGCTGACTGACGAACCCAGCACACAGACGGAGAAGCGAGGCTGCCGACTGCTACACACGACATACAGGTGACACAGGCACATGGCATCCACACATGGAGAAACACTGCAGCCAACCCATATCCACAACACGAGTTCCACACACATGGGACATGCACACGCACTCGGCGCAGCAATGCAGGTGGCCCACACAAACAGGAGAAACAACACAGCCAACACATAATACACAGCACACACACACACACACACTGCACGGCACACAGAGGAGCAATGCAGCTGGCCCACGGACAAAACACATGTACAGAGAACTGATGCAGCTGACGTGTGCACACGTGCACACAAAGGAGCAACATGGCTGACATACATACACAGCACACACAGGAGCAACGTGGTCGGTCCACACGGCAGTCTGCTGCTCAACCTTAGAGCACAGCCCACAATCCTGCCACCCGCCCACAGCTCCCCAAAGGACAGCTGTCCAGAGGGCAGCTCCCAGGCCGCCCGCCAGGGCAGTGCTGCTCCTGGCTCCTTCCCCAGAGGAGGGCTGAGGTGCGTGAGCCAGCCCACTGGGCCGGGCACTCACAGGCCGGTGAGCAGGTCTGCGTCCAGCTGGGGGCTCTGGGTGGCAGCCAGGCTGCTGGCCCCTTCGGCCAGGATCTGTCGGATCAGGTCTTCATCTGAGGGCAGGCAGGGAGATGGGCAGCTTCAGTGGGGAACCTGCAGACATGGCTGTGCCCCCATTGCTTCCCAAGTCTACTCACCTGAAGCTGAGAAGTATTTGGCAGGGGAGGGAGGGCTGACCAGAGAGAGGCTGTCCTCTTCCTGGCTCAGGGGGCGGCCAGGCAGCCCCTGAGCTAACTGCTGCATGGTGCTGCCCACTATGGATGGGTCAGCGAGCAGGTCCGGCCAGCTGAGCGAGCCCTCAGTGGGTGGCCAGCACACCAGGCTGGAGAAAATGCAGGTCAGAGGGAGGCCCGGGCAGACAGGGTGGTCCCTTTGTGTTTACATGGGGGTCTGTCTGTGGGTGGAATCTCAAAACCCCCAAACCACTAGGGGAGTCCCTGAAGCCTCCAGAGACCCACCTTTTAGAATCATCCAGAAATAAATCATGCATTTGCTCAGCAGCAAAGACCTGTTGGGAAGTGCAGAGAGGGCCTTAGGTTCCCCGGCAACCCAGAGGCCACTTGACCGCCTGGCCTGGGCTCCCAGTCAAGCTGGCACCTTGGTGCGGAGCCCCAAGAAGGTGAGGCAGAGCTATCCAGCACAGAGGAGTTCAGGTAGCTGTCTGAGTCTGCCACCTGCTGCCTGGCGGGGCTGGGGGCCCCGTCACCTGCAGAAAGAGCAAGGCCTCAGCAGGCAGGGCCCAGACCAATACCGTCCACGGAGGTTCTAGGGTGATGGACACTGTGAGGAGTCACATATACTTGCCATGTGTGGGTGCAAAAGCCCAGAAACAGGGCCAGGGCGACCCGGGAAGGGGTGTGTTCCCATCTGTCTGATGTAGCCCCAGGGTATCCCATCCTTCCTATGTGCTCTTGCGGCAGGCTTTTTGGCGAGGTGTTTTGTTTTTCATTTTCTTCCCTACAGGTTTCAGACACCCTGTGGGAGCAGTTCTGGTCTGCTACAGGGTTTCTGTGAGTCCATGAGCCGGTGCTAACCCACCTGTCCCACAGGGTCGTTGACGCACTGGGCTGGGAAGCGGCAGGTTTAACTATGGTGTGTCTCGACAGTTTTCCAAGGAATGGTGTTTATCAATTAGACTTAAAAAGCCAAAAATACAAGTGTGTGTGTCATTCAGCAAGCCGGGGTCTCTGGGTTGCCACAGGGCAAGTTGGGGTGTTTGGGCTGCCGCTGGGCGCACCAGGGTCGCTGGGCCTTGAGTTTCCACCCTGCCGACATGCTCTCTCCCTGCAGCATCTCCGTCCAGCTTTGGTGCCTGGGCAGTGTCAGGTCCTGGGGTGAGCTGGAAAGCAGTCCCTCCTCCCTTAGCCTTGGGCAGGGCTTGGGAAGGGCGGTCGTGGCCAGCCACCTTCTGAACATCTTGGGGGACTTGGCAGGCGGGGTTGCGGAGTGAGTGACAGCTCATTTCACCTTCATGGGCTGATCTGTCGGCCTGCAGGTGCTTCCAGCCCTTTTGCTTATTGGGGGTCAGTGGGGACACCCCCTAATTTGATCCATGGTTCTAAATAATTTGTGTCTTCTCTTCCTTCCCCCCTTGGTCTGACTAGTAAAAAAGGGGCCTTGGCAGTGCGGTGGGTTAAGCGCAGCTGTTTGAGCCCGCCAGCTACTGCCGGGGAAGATGAGGCAGCGTGCTCTCTGGGAAAGCCCCTGGGTTGGTTCTACTGACTCACACACAGTGGACATTGTGGTGTGAGATCTCTGGTTGATCTAGAGGGTCCAGTTCTTGGTTCCCAAGCCCCTCTCTGGCTCTGTCCCACAGGGCCCCATGCATCCCTTGGTCCCCGCCTACCTTGCTCCTGGACATCCGGAAGAGAAACAGGATGGCCAAGTAGACGGGGTAGACAACCACGCTGGACACGAGGCCGACGGCCACTGTGTCCACACTGAGAGGGATCAGCGTGGACACGGGTTTCCTGCTGGGGGGGGAGAGCAGGGGCCATGTGAGGCTGGGGAGCAAGCGTGAGGAGGTGGCTGGCCTTGTGGAGCTCGGGCACCAACCTGTAGGCTGCGTCTCCTACGACCCCGTACCACACGGCGTTGGCGCCCAGGAAGAGACAGAGCAGGAGGACGCAGCAGGTGGCCCGCTGGACGCGGGTGAAGCGGCTGCGCGGCGGCCGGTCCCACAGCGAGAGCCAGATGTGCTTGTCGAAGAGGCCGCGCTGCAGCTCCGCCACCAGCAGCCGCCGGAACCGCCGCAGCGCAGCATCGTCTGGGCGGGCGGAGAGCAGGGCTGCAGCAGGCCTCGTCCAGGCCCCCCGCCCCGCCCCGCCCCCAGGAGGGGAGGGGCCCTACTTGCTGCCAGCACCTCCTTCTCCACCAGGCCCCCATTGGCCTCCGTCTCCACCGACAGCCAGTCATTGACCAGGAAGTAGGTGCTGCGGGCGCTCTGCAGGTCCCTAACGATGACGTGCTGCAGGAACCAGGCTGGGCTGAGCCCTGCGGGCGGGCACGCGGGCAGGTGAGGGAGGGAAGGAGGGTCTGGGCGGGGGGCGGAGCCCTGGGAGGAGGTGGGCGGGCCCCTGGGGGAGTGGCTAGGGCCTGGATGGGGCGTGGTTGGGCCCTGGGGGAGTGGCTAGGGCCTGGATGGGGCGTGGTTGGGCCCTGGGGGGGGAGCAATAAAGAACTAAAAGAAAGTTGTATGTTTCATCGGTGCTATAATGCACACACATACACGCACACACCCATTCACATTGGGTATGATTTTGTTCTGAGTCTTAAATGCCTGATAACCTAATCCCATCGACAC
>NW_022103901.1:30689717-30714157 GCF_000313985.2 Echinops telfairi
GTTGGGCCCTGGGGGAGTGGCTAGGGCCTGGATGGGGCGTGGTTGGGCCCTGGGGGAGGAGCTAGGGCCTGGATGGGGTGGGGCCGAGCCCTGGGAGAGCGGTTGGGACTTGGGCGGGCAGGGCTGCGGAGTGAGGGCGCCCTGACCCTTGTTGTCGTGCCACACGCGAATCTTCCACAGGCTGCCCAGGCTGTGGGGCGTGGCGATCTGGAAAATGTCCAGGCTGTTGCGGTGGAAGGCCCCACTGCCGTCCAGGTGCCGGTGGCCACTGCGGCTCTCCGCCCCAAACAGCATGATACCCACGTGTGCGGTGGTGCCTGGCGGGGGTGGGGGGGAATAGGCCCAGTCATGTCACCTCACTGGCCGGGTACAGGTGACCTCCACCTGGGTAAGCAGGTGCCAGCCTAACACCGCAACACAGTCTGCCACCGCCCTAGGCAGCCACGGCTGTTGTTCTCCCACCCGCCACCGTGGCACAGGTGCCAGGTGCACACCCAGGCCCGCGCCATCACCTGGCTGCTCTCGGAGTTGGCTGTGACCAGTGTGCACACTACCCTCCCACTCCCATACAACTGTAACCTCAACTCCCCGCGCACCTGTAACCAGCATCCAGCATGTGTCTAGAGGGACCTTTGTAGGACCCTGGGCGCTACAGCCCAACCTTCGAGGCGTGTGGGCGCACACAGTGGGGTGCTGGCAGCCACCGAGGCCAGCGGGCAACCATGTCAATGCCAGGGCTGCGGCCCTAACACTTCCCACTCGCCGTCGAGAGAGGGCGCCCCAGAGAGCCACCGCCCTGCTCACCGGAGCCTCGGCCCCAGCCGGTCTTGACCAGGATCTCGTACTTGAAGCAGCCGCCCTTCCCGCAGAACGGGATGACGCGGACCCGACGCACATCCAGCTGGTCCAGCTTCCGCAGGAGCACCGCCATGACCGCGTAGGTCAGCAGGCACACAGCGCATGTCAGCAGGACGACGACGTTCATGCCCGCCGACGGCTCCTGCGAGGGGGGAGGCAGGAGGGCATCAGGTTGGGCTCCCCTGGACACACCACCACCCCCACCCACCCACCCACCCCCGACCAACAGCCCAGCCTGGAGGCTATCCTCACTCACAGGAAGGACGAAGCTGATGCGGCTGGGCGGCACCAGGAGGCTGGCGCCGAAGGCAGTGAGGTGGTGAGTGAGGCAGACGGCCTGGCGGGGCGAGGTCTCCTCCAGCGCCACAATCCCCTCCGTGCGCCAGGCCATGTCCTCCTCGCTGAAGTACTGGCACAGGGACGTGTAGAGGCCCACAGACACCTCCAGCGCTGACCAGTGGAAGTGGCTGGTCAGGTTCAGGTGGTAGCTCCCACCGGGCTCTGTGGTCCTGGGGGGCAGGGAGGGTGGGGGAGGCGTGTCAAAGCCCGATCTTAGTGCCCCACCATGCCCCACGGACCCACTCAGACAGCTCACTCGGGGACCAGCTCACCCGGGAGCAATGAAGAAGGTGTAGAGCCTGTGGTCCTTGCCCGCCAGCACCTGCAGGCTGATCCGCCGGCTAGCAGAGCAGTTGTATTCGTTGGGCCGGGCCGCCACATGCAGGTACACAGCCAGGTAGGGCTCGGGCTCCTCCGACAGGTAGGTCTCTGGGGGTGGTTGGCTGGGTCAGCGTGACCTGGGGGCTCCCCACATGCAGGCCAGCCCCCCTCCCCAAAGTGCCCCCTCGCCAGCGCACCATCAAGCACGGAGAAGGTGAGCTGCAGGTGCAGGGCAGCGGCTGGGTTGCTGCTCTCAGGGACCACCTCGGCGCTGACGGAGGCCCGCGGGGGCACAGTGGTGATGGCAGCGGCGGGCACGCTGTGGCCTGGGCCGGTGTTGCTGGGCACCGTGACAGTGATGGCGCGCTCGGAGGCCAGCCGCTCGATGGGGATCTGGTGGCCGGCCTGCGTCTGGAAGGCCATGGAGGCCACCTTTGTGGAGACAGTATAGTTGCCAATGTAGCCAAAGGGGAAGGGGTTGGAGTCCACCAGGAAGATGAGCTGCACCACCTCGCTGCGGCCGGCCAGCGCCCCACTGAAGGCGGCCGGGATGGAGAAGTGGCAGTCGGGGCTCACGGCCTGGCCCGCACACAGCAGGCTCAGAGGGTCCGAGCGCTTGCCCTGGGCCACGATCTCCTCGCCGGCCAGCGTCAGCGGCTCCTCATTGAGTACTCGCGAGCGCGTGAGGATGCACATGAGGGCGGACGACAGGTTGTAGGCCCGGGAGGCCACCAGCAGCGAGGGCTGCGCTGCTCCCAGCACGCCGGGGTCTCCTGGAGGCTGGCCCTGCACATCTGCACTGGCCAGGTGGATGAGGTCACCTGTGGAGATCAGCAGAAGACTGGGTTTAGAGTCGGGGTGCAGCCAGGAGGCGGCGGCTAGGGCAGTGGCGGTCCCTGGAGACTCTGAGCGGGGAGTTGAGCAGGAGGGAGAGTGGGCAGGAGGCAGGCTGCCGGGTCCCTGGAGGTGCCAGGGCAAAGGGGAAAAGGTCCTGGCAAACTGAGAGGTCCCTGGAGGTGCTACATGGGAGGCTGTGCAGACAGCGGGGTTGGAGAGAACAGGGGCCACGTGTCCTCGGGGTGGGTGCCGGGGGGCACCGGAGGGCGGTGGGGAGCGTGTACCAGTGATGTTGAGGATGCTGTCGGCGATGGTGGTGGGTGTCTCGGTGCCCTCAGTGGTCTCAGCCTGTAGGACGCCCATCATGGCCTCCAGTTTGTGCAGCGTCTTCTTCAGGCAGGGCTGACACACCAGCTCCCTGCGAGACACCTGGGGGAAGCTGGCCTGGGTCCCTGTGCCCCTGCTGAACGCCCCCGAAGCTCCCACCACCCTGGGCCCAAGAGGGTCTGACGGGGCCCCCCATCTGCCACCAACAGGGACCCTAAGCCTGCCTAGGTGGTGGGGGTGCCGGGAGCTGGCTTGGCCCTCATGCCCTGGGCCTACACGCTGCGCATCCGGATGGGTCGGGTGTGGGCGTACCGTGCACTGCGCCAGCGCGGCGGCAACCTGCTGGATGTCGTCCACCGTGTCCACACGCAGGGACACCAGCGTCTCGGTGACATTCCTGCGTATCTGGGCACGCAGCTGCCGTTCCTGGGCAGGCTCTGCCGCAGCTGCAGGAGTCTGCTCATACTGCAGGATGGGGGGCAGCGGGCAGGGCTGTCAGCCACTCCCAGACCCTACCCTGGACAGCTGTGGTCAGGAGGCTCCCTGCCCGTGCCCTGCCCAGCCCCACCCTGGCCTGCTATACTGACCTCGTTCAGCACAGTGACCAGGGCCAGGGAGTACTCGATGACGTGCTGGGGGTCGGCCTGTCGCAGCAGCCCAGGGAGCTTGCTCTCCGTGAGATCATGCAGCCAGCGCGTCAGGCCCACGGAGCCACCAGGAGGCTCGGGGGGCATGATGACCAGGGACCTGCGAGGAGGCCGCCATCAGCTGGGGAGCTGCCGCAGCCTTGGTGCCCGCAGGCCACATGGCTCACCTGTTGAGGGCAACCACAGCGGCACCCAGCTGGTCCCACACGAGCACGGCCAGGTGCACAGTGAACTGCGGGGGGAAGCCGGGCGGCAGCACCGCCCCATAGGCTGGCAGGCTGCCCTTGTAAACACAGAACTCCTCGCAGTGGCCCTGGCGGCAGCGTCGCAGCAGCAGCGCGTACAGCAGTGGAGCACCTGCATCCTCGGCATCGCGCCAGCCTGCAAGGCAGAGAGTCAGCAGGGCACGGGCAGGGCACGGCAGGGCCCCACTGGCCGGCTGCTCTCACCTGAACATGTGAAGTGCACCTTGGTGGTCAGGGCGTGCACGCCGTCCAGCGGGGAGAGGTGGCAGGAGCCGCCCAGTGGCGGGCGGTTGGGGGCGAGGCGGATGGACGCACAGCCCTCCTCCCCGCCCGACTGGCCCAGCACCGTCAGTGTGAAGATGTAGCCCTCGCCGTCGCGCAGGACGCCGCGCCGCACCACCAGCCGCATGCCTGCGCTGCCCGTCGACGTGCTTGCCTCATCCAGCACCAGCGTCTGATTGCCGAAGGTGCGCGCTGCCCAGCGCTGTGGGGAGGGGGGGTGGGGCCGGTGAGGGGGGGCCCAGCGAGGGCGGGGCAGTGAGGAGTGGGCCAAGTGAAGGAAGGGGCACAGCAAGGGTGCTGGATGGGCAAGGGGGCTAGGAAGTGAGGGGCAAGGGCCAGGGCTGCGGGGGCCAGATGGCTTACTCACCCCCTGCTTGGCGCCAGGGCCACAGTTGAGGCAGTGGCCCTCCAGGTAGAGGTGGGAGCTGCGGCTGACCTGGTACACGGCCTGTGCTTTGCAGGACACGCACTCCAGGGATACGATGGGCACCCGCCCACTGCGGATCAGCACCTATGGGGCAGGGAGACCACGGAGCTGACCTTGGCCCTGGAAGCAGCCCAAGGGCTATAGTCTTGAGCCCACTGAGCGGGGTCTGTCCTGGAGTGGGTCCACGCTAGCCCCTCCCCAAGGGCCCTTTGAGCACTACCTGGAGGCCCTGATTTGTCCGCACCCCCCCACCCCTATCTAGACCCTAGCCAAATCCACCCAAGGCACGCACACAGGTGTACAGACAGCCAGCACCTACCGTCTGGTTGGTCACCTCCTCCTTGCGGCCAGCCTTCCACACAGTCAGGTCAAAGGTGTACTCCACGCCGGCCTCCAGCCGCTCTCGAGGGATGGTGACCACGGGATTCCCTCGGGGCCCAAAATTCAGGGCACACCCACTGGCCTCACTCTGCAGATGGGGCACGCAAGGAGGGGTGGTAAGAGCCCGTCTCGCTGCCCACCCGCCCGCTCGCCCGCCTGGGGGCCCTCCCCTCCCGCTGCAGGGGCAGGGACCTGGGAGGCAGTGGTGGACGTGCACGCCCAGTGGAAGCTGAGCGGCGTCTGGTCGCCGTCCTCCAGGTTGGGGTCGTGCGAGCGGCGGCCGTCCAGCACCAGGTCCTGTGTGTCCGGCCACACGCGGGAGGAGCCGCCCTCGATGATGGGCACCAGGCGCTCGGGGGCCACTGTCACGTTGGCCTGCATGCTGCGGGCCAGTGGCGTGTCCCCAAAGGACACCACGAACACAAAGCAGTAGTATCCCACAGGCAGCACCAGCCGTGGCAACACCAGCTGCGGCCGGCTCACGTCCACGCCAGGCAGAGTGAGGGGGGCGGCCTGGCCAGGCCGCTGGCAGCTGGCGGTGCGATACACTTCCCACCGGTACTCTGTCTGGTAGGTGACGCAGCCACGCAGGTCTACGTGGGCCTCCAGGTAGTTGCGCTGCGAGCGGCGCATCAGCACCTGCGGGGGCAGAGCCACGTCCACGGTGGGCTCCTCGCAGGCCAGAACGTGCACGGTGACCGTGGCCTGCGCCACCATGAAGCTGACCAGGTTGGATGCGTTCACCTGCACACGGTAGTCCCCCGGCTGCAGGTAGGCATGAGCGGCCCAGGGCTCCTGCGTGGCCTGCGGGGGGGCCCCGTCCCCAAAGTCCCAGCGAAAGGCCACCCGGCGCGGGCTGGGGCTGGTGTCGGCCTGGAAGCGGGCCGAGCGGTTGGCGAAGAGGCGGCTGGTGTGCAGCGCCACGTGCTGCAGCACGTCCTGCACCTCCAGGCGCCGCGTGACGTTGACGCCCCCCAGCTCGTTGAAGGCGCGCACCTGCACCTCCAGCAGGCCGGCCGCCACGGGCGTGTAGGTGACCTCGCGGCCCGACAGGATGACCAGCGAGTCCCCCTGCACCTTCTGCAGCGAGAAGTACCAGGCATACTGCACACGGGAACCACGCTGCACACGCGCTGTGAAGTTCTGCTCTGCCCCGGTGGGCACGCCGGGCGGGCAGCAGTGCGGCGTCCACAGCCCGGCCACGGCCTCCAGCACGGCCACGCGCACCTGTGCCTGTGCCCGGCTCACGTGGTTCTCGGCCCGCACGCTCACCACGTAGTCCCCGGCACGTGGGAAGCTGCGCCAGAAACGAGGCCCGGCCAGCGGCTCGGCCTCAGCCCCACCCACCTGCAGGCGCAGCACCACGTCCGAGCCGGCGGCAAGCAGCACCTGGAAGTCCACCCGCTGCCCAGGCTCCACCACTTTGCTTCCCGCCCACAGCACCAGGCCCGCCACCGGCTCCTCCACCGTCAGGCTGCGAGTGGCCACCGTCCAGCTGACGGCATTGGAGGCGTTGAGCTGCACCGCAAAGGTGCCGGCCTCGGGGAAGGCCGTGGTCACCTGCTGGCCCTGCAGCCTGCGGCCCCCAGGCACCACCCAGCTCCAGCTCACGTCGGTGCCGGCAGCCAGCTGGCCCTGGAAGGCTATGGTGGTGCCAGCCACCACAAAGCCTCCATCCAGCTCGCCAGCCTCAATGGTGAGGCCGGCCACAGGGACCTGCACCAGCACCGCCACGGAGGCGTTGGCCGCACCCAGTGCATTCTCAGCTGTGACGGTGACCAGGTGCAGGCCAGGGCTGCCAAATGTGTGGGTGGTGGCAAGGTCTGTGGTCACCCAGCTCGGCCCGCCCTCGAGGCCCCAGGTGAACGTAATGCCACTGCCACCCTCCAGGTGGGCGACCAGGGTGACGCTGGCATGGGTGGCGACAGGGTTGGGGGTGGCGGTCACAGCCAGAGCCCCCACGGGGTCCAGGAAGCACAGCGTGCGGTTGGCTGTGGCACTGCCCAGTAGGTTGGCAGCCCGCAGCTGGACGAGGTAGGCCCCCGGCTCAGGCACGCTGAGGGGAAAGAGGCGGCCGGCAGCAGCCAGCACGGCACCCCCAGTGCGCTGGGCGGTCCAGCTGTAGGAGACGTTGGTGCCCTCGCGGACGGTGGCCTGCAGGGGCAGCGTGCGGTTGGTGGGGAAGCAGCCACCGCTGCTGCCCGCCACCTGGAGCCCCTCAATGGCCTGCAGCACGTAGACGAAGATGCTGTCCTGGGCGGCGCCCACCGCGTTCTCCGCCGTGACGATGATGTTGAAGGTCCCCACTGAGCGGAAGGTGTAGGAGATGGTGGGGCCCCCGGGGATGGGGGTGCAGCGGTCGCACAGCACCCACGAGTAGTGGGCGTCGCTGCCCGTCTCCAGCGTCGTGCTGAAGCTCACGCTGCCGTTGAGCGGGACCACCGTGCGACTGGCGTTGACCCGCAGCCCCTGCACCCGCCGTGCCACCATCACGTTCAGCTGCGCCTCGCCCCGGCTCACCTCGTTCCAGCCGGCCACCGAGACGGTGAAGCGGCCGGTGTGGTTGTAGGTGTGGGAGACCTGGGGGCCCTCCAGCCGAGTGCCATCCCCCAGCTCCCACAGGTAGTGGGCGGGGCTGCCGCGGCCCACCGCCAAAAACCAGTAGGGCTGCCGGGCCTCCAGCACGCGGGAGCCGTTGACGGAGATGCCCTCCAGCACCACAGGCTGCTGCACCTCCACCAGGGCAGAGTCGTTGCCCACCGACACGTTGTTGGACGCAGTGACTGTGGCCAGATAGGAGCCTGTCTCCTGGTAGGTGTGGGTGGCCTCGGGGGCCCCTGGGCGGACGGCCTCCTCGGTGCCCCAGTCCCAGGTGTAGCGGTACGAGAAGGGGGGCCAGGCACGCGCCTCCAACCGGGCAGCCTCCCCGAGCCGCACGAACTGCCGGTCCGGCCACAGTGTGACGTTGCCCAGCTCGGGCTCCACACACACGCTGGTGAAGTAGTGGGCCTTGTTGGCGCGGCTCGACAGCACCAGGACCAGTGGGAAGGTGCCACTGCGCGTGAAGTTGTGCGTCACCACGGGGCGCCCTCGGACAGTGACGTTGGGCGAGCCGTCCCCGAAGGTCCACTCAAAGACATAGTGGGCGGGGTTGCCGGTGACGTGGGCCGTCAGCGGGGCCGCGGGCTGGGTGGGGATGCAGCCGGTGGGCTCCAGGCGCAGCACCTCCAGGACGAAAACACACACGGGCTGGCTCAGGGTCAGGCGGCCGGCGGGGCTTGCTGCCGTCACCGTCACGGTGTGGTTCTGAGCCCGCAGGTACACGTGCCGGGCGGTGGGCTCGGGCCCGGACAGGATGGTGCCGTCACCCATGTCGAAGGTCCAGGTGATGTTGTCTCCGGCCTCCAGGGTGGCACTGACCGTCACAGGTGCACCCTGCTCGGCGGCAGGGCCCAGGTCCACGTGGAGGCCACGTGGTGCCTCCAGGACGTGGACGTCCGCCTGTGCCACGGAGCAGCTCAGTGTGTTGTTGGCCTCCAGGCGGACGTGGTACGTGCCCCTCGCAGAGAAGGTGTGGTTGGCGGCTGGCTCGGACTGCAGCCTGGTGGGGGTGCTGTCCCCAAAGTCCCAGGTGTACAGGGTGCCCCCGGGCATGGGTGTGGGCAGCGGAAAGAAGGTCACGGGATGGCCAGCCACCAGAACACGGCTGCTCACTCCCACAGCCAGAGCAGGCAGGGCAGCCCGCACACGGACGGGGACCTGCTGGGTCAGGTTCTCGAAGGTGTTGGACACGAGCAGGGTCAGGTTGTAGTCACCTGCAGGGACAGACCAGCCCATGGGATGGCGGTGAAGGGGGGACCAAGCCCCCCCCCCCCCCGCCCCGTGGAGGAGGTGATGCGGCCCCGACCTCACCTGGGGTGACGTAGGTGTGTGTGGCATTGTGTTGCACCAACACCTGGGCCAGCGTGGGCTCCGGGACTGGGAAGGACTCGTCGTATGGGGGCCGGAACTGGCCAAGCACTTGTTCCCCGTCCCCAAAGGTCCACCTAGTGGGGCAGGGGCAGGCAGTCGGTGGAGGGAGGCGTGGATGCCCAGCCTCAGCCCACCCCGAGGCCCCCCAGCCCTGCCCACTCACAGGAAAGCCACCTCGACGGCCGAGTCCACCAGCACGCTGGCTGTCAGTGCCAGCGTGGCGTTCTGGGGCAGCACGGGTGGCAGGGCCGACACCCACAATCCCCGCATGCGGTTCATGCGCTCGACAGAGACGTTGTAGTGGACGGTGACGTGGCTCACGTGGTTGGAGGCCGTCAGCTGCCGAGGTGGGCACAGGTGAGCCAAAGGGTGACCAGGGCACCACAGCCCCATAGGTGCCCCACGGCTGACACCACGAGACCCGTACCCATGCCCTCAGCTGCCACCACGAGCCCCAACATACGTTCCTCAGTCGCTGCCGACTGGGCCCCCCACAAGCTCCCAAGCCAGCAGCATCACAGCGTCCCTGAGGCTGTATCCCCACACATCCCCAACCACCACCTCAGAGTCCCTGAGGCCACATGCCCCAGTCACTATCCCAGGGTCTTTAAGGCCACACCTCCCCAGACCCTTGCCACCACCCCAGGGTCCCCAGGCACAGATGAGGGGGAGGGCACTGCCACACCGAGAGCTTGAAGGTGGTCGCACTCTGGTAGATGACATTGAAGACGACGTTGTGGAAGGTCAGAGACTGCTTGTCATCGATGGTCCACTGGAAGGCCACGTCCGAGCCGGCTTCCAGCATGGGGCTGTACCTCTGCAGGCAGAGACTGCTCAAGACCTGACGCCCCTCCTCCCACCGGCCCCTCCACTGGACATGCACCCCACTGCCCTGTGGCTCAGGTAGCTGAGTCCACCTTTCGGGGTTCCCCTAGAGCTGGGGTGGACACCCCGCAGGTCCGCTGGTGGCTGCGTGAGGCCACATGGGAAGTGGAAGTTCTGGGGAAGGGACCTGGTTCTGAGTGTCGTAAGGGGTTCTAGGTGGGGGTCGGGGTCAGGCACGGGGGTTCTGGGCCAGTGGGAGGCCCAGCCCACTCACCACAAGGACGCCCTGCAGCACGCGGGCCTCGGGGCTGGGTGCAGCTCGCAGGCCTCGCACGGGCTCCTGCGCGGTCACCCGAAGGCTGAGGTGGGCCTGGCTGCCGCCGCTCTGCACCAGCACCTCCACGGGGTGCTCACCTTCCCCGAGCCCTGGCAGGGTGAGCACCGAGAAGAGCGTGCCGTTGGGCTGCTGGGGACAGCTGGGCAGCAGAGCGTCCACCGCTGCGGGGCAGGGGGCCTCGAAGGGAGCACTAGCGTTGCCCCCAGGCCAGCGGGCAGTGGCCGTGGCCGTGGCGTTGCCATCCATGTCCACCGCTAGCACCACGGCCGAGTGGTTGGTGGGCACGTAGAGGTGGCCGTCGAGGATGGGGGGGTGCACGACGCGCAGCCCGGCCACAGGAGAGCCCACGGTGAAATTGCAGGAGAGGTTGTGCGAGGCTACGGCGCTAGCCACCGTGGCCTGCACTGCGTAGAGACCAGGGCGCTGCAGCCCAGGCTGGGGGCTCGGGCCCAGCAGCGGCGTGAGGCGCTCCGTGGCTCCCAGCAGCCGCAGGGCACAGGCTGGCCCAGCAGGGGCCTCCTCCAGCTGGGTGGGTAGCCGGGTGAGCCAGGTGGAGGCGTTGGCTGAGAGGTAAGGGGCTGAGGGAGCCGAAGGACTGAGGGCCAGGGGGCAGTGCAGAAGGGCCCCGGGACCAGCGTCATGCTGCAGGGCCAGGAGGTCCCCGGGGAGCAAGGACACGTCCAGGCCATGGACAGCAATCTGTGGAGAGGAAGGGGGGTTGAAGGGCATCCCCACCCAGGGCTCCGCAGGGTACCCGGGGGCGGTGGCACTGGATAGGCTGGGAAGCTGCTACCCTGGGATCTCAGCAGTCCCCGCCCCTCCCCATCTACTCAGGCAGGACAGCACTGCCGCGCAGCATCCACAGCCCCAGCAGTGCCTTGGAGACCCGGCTCACTAAGAGCTTCTCGGAGTTGGTTGGGGGCTGGGGACTCTAGGAGGCCCAGACGGGGGCTCACACAGAGAGGAGTCACCGGACGAAGATGACCGAGCCATGCCAAGGCCCCAGGGAGCAGGGCTGGGACACAGGCCCCGGGGGCAGAAGGGTGCTTGGGGAGGACAAGGGAGACAAGGTGAGGGGGGCTGGATGCCAGGTAGGGAAACATACTGAGTACTATAGAGGGCCCGGGGGAGATGGGGGCCAGGTAGGGGCATGCACCGAGTAGTGTGGGAGGCCCATGGGAGACCAGGCCAGGGGAGAGGCGCGTACCGAGTACTGTGTGGGGGGCCCCGCGGGCACAGTCAGCAGCAGCTCCCTCCACAGGGTGTAGTCTGTCCCAGGCAGCCTGGGTGCCGGTGGGGTACTGTTGACACAGGCTTGAGGCACGTGGGGTGGATCCAGGGTCTTGCTGGTGTTACCCAAAGGGCACCAGCTTCCCTCGGGCACTCGAGCTGGGGCCATTGTGGTGCCACTCTCCAGAGTGCCTAGCTCAGGCTCACTGCTATTTTCAGGGGACCCTACATGGAAGAAGTGGTTCTCGGACCCCGGCTCACAAACGGCTCACAGCCCAAAGTCCCAGCGTACCGGGCCAGGCTGCACTGCACCGCCCCCCTGCATGATCCACCCACCGGACACTAGCCAGGGGCTCAGACATAAGGTAAGAGGGGTGCACGGGGCCCTCAGCTCCCACCTACAGCTCCGGTGGGCCGGAACACCTGCAGCCTCAGCTGGGCAGGCCGCCTGAGCACCTGGGTCCCCACCTCAGCCACTGTCAGGAAGGCCTCGTGCCTCAGGCTCAGGCTGGGGAAGACCATCACCTGGGGGCAGGGGTGTCACTCAGCCAAGCCTTCCTGGAGCTGCCCATGCCCCCCACCCCCATAGCTGGTGGGCATGGCCAGGAGTCAGGGACCTGGAGTGCGGCCTACCTCCACGGGTGCCTGGGGGGCCTCCAGGGCCTCCTGCTGCACCAGGGGGCTCAGGGGGCCTTCTAAGTCCCCACTGGGCGCACCTACGAGGATGGTCTCGGCGTCCCACACAGGGCCTGAGGGCGAGTCTGCAGTAAGGCTGGTGGATGGTGTGGGCCCCATGCCAGGGTCGGAGCCAGGGGTGGGAGGGCAGGGTAGGCTGGGCAGAGGTTGGATGTTCTATCGCCCCGCCCCACCGCCACACTAGGGTCAGTAGAGTCTGGGCAGGGGGGCGGGCCGGGTTGGGTGGGAGGCTGCTGTCAGGCCAGCAGGCCGCTTACCCCCGGGCCGAAGCTCGCAGACGTAACTGTGTGGCACCGAGCACAGGTCCGTGTTGCACTGGCCGGCAGGGCCCAGGCGCACGCAGTGCTCCGCAGTGGCAGGGTGGGGCTCCCCGGGCAGCCAGTTTTGGCAGCTCTCCAGGCTGAATGCTTCACCCCGTGGAGCCGCACCCGCCTCCTCCACCCCCTCCACAGCCGAGAAACCAATCCACACGTCCAGGCCCCTGCGGGCATACGGTGGTGGGCAGGGGCAGAGGACACAGGCTTCCTGGAACCTCTCCTCTCCCATCCTGCCTTCTGGGTGTAACCACCATCACCCTGAGTGCCAAGCGGGGAAACAGACTCAGAGGTGAGACCTGGAGAGCCAGACCAGACAGTCTGCCTTGGGGCCCAGAGCAGCACCCCACCTGCCACACACCTGGTGGGGGTGGGGGGGCATGCTCCCTGAGGGGCCTTTATCAGAGCAGACACACTGCTCACCTTGCAGACACCCCTGGGCCAACGTTGGGGATCAAGAGAGCCTCATACCAACCCCTAACTCGGAGCCCTCCACCCTACCAGCCCTGGGTCCCCGTAAGTGCAAGGTGTAAGGTTAGGTGTGAGGTCAGAGGCAGGTGTAGATGAAGGTAGGGCATGGTGGAGGCAGGTTTCAATGGGGCACACGTGGAAGTGGAAGCATGGTAAGTGTAGATTAGGGTGGGGACACAGGGGCAGGTAGAAGTTGGAGCAGGTATAGGCACAGGTGGGTGTGGGGCAGGTGGAAGGAGGGCAGGGGCAGAGTGGAGGTGTGGGTGTAGGTAGAAGTGAGGCAGGCATGTGTGTGCATGGAGACATACATGTCAGTGAAAGGTGAGACACAGGTGAGCATAAGTGGGTACTGGGGCAGGGGCTGTTGGACGGAGGTGCAGGTACAGGTGGGGAGAGCAATGGGCACAGGTGGGACCAGCACAGGTAGGAGCAGGTGCAGGGCTGCAGGCACAGGTGGGGGCAGGTGGATGGAGGTGCAGGGCTGTGGGGGCAGGCACAGGGCTGCTAACAGATCTGAGCTCTGGGGGGAGACTGGCTGCCAGGACGGGGCGCACCTGGTGACCTGGGAGACGAGGAAGTGCTGGACGTCAGGGCTGTCCACCATGGCCAGCGCGGCCCCGGCCCAGGTGTGGCACAGATCCTGGGCCTGTAGCCAGGGTGCCTTCTCAGCCACCAAGCGGTAGCAGTGCCCATTGCCAGGGAAGATCTCCGTGCCGGAGGGGCAGAGGGGGTGCACCGCTAGACCGCAAACAGAGCGGGGCTTGAGGGTGTGACACGGGCTGAGGGGCTGCCTCCCCCCGGGGGCTGGGGGAGGAGCAGGAGGGGAAGAGGGCTCCCAGGGGCCCAGCTATGCGTGGGGAGGCAGGAGGGCCAGGAGGCCAGGGTGGGGCTCCCAGGGGTGCACCCACACCTCGGGCAGGCTGCTCGTCCAGGGCCACGATGCTGTAGGTGACCTCCAGGCCGGTGCCACCTCGATTCCGAAGGCTGAGCTCCAGGCCCTGGTGGCTGCGCACCGAGGCAGGGCACAGGAGCTCCAGGACAGCAGGCACCGCCTCCACCCGCACCTCGGAGGCCAGCTGGGCCGAGGCAGCCCCCAGGGCCAGCCTGGCCTTCACGGGGTAGTGGCCAGGAAGCAGGTAGCGGTGTGTGGCTGTAGCCCCGGCCATGTCCACCTCAGGGGAGCCGTCGCCAAAGTCCCAGCACACGGAGCCAACAGGGAGGGGGGCAGTGACACGGAAGGCCACGGGGCGGCCAGCAGCCAGGGCCCCTCGGGGTGACTCCAGCGTGGCCCCCGGGGAGGCGGGGAAGACGTGTGGGAGCAGCGTGGGGCCCCCACAGGCGGGGGGCCGGGGGGCACCGTTGCAGAGGGACAGGCAGTCCGCAGAGGCGTTAGGGGACCGGGCCACCCCACAGAGACACATGCCCTGCTCAGACAGCGCAGCCAGGCCACGGCCCATGGAGAAACAGAAGGCACTGCAGGCCTCAGGTGCCAGTGGGTCCTCGTGGGCCACTGAGAAGGCCACCAGCGCTGAGGCCCCTGAGCTGTTGTCGGGGAGGCAGGCAATGTACTCCTCACCTGGGGACAGACAGGCAGGGGCTGAACTTCAACACACCCTCTCCGGCCCTCTGCCACCTGAAGCCCAGGCCCTCCTTAGACATGGTGGGGACATCCCTTCCCGCAGGGCCCTGACTGCCACCTGCCCCCTCTCACTGACACACACACCTGCCCCAAACTGGGTTCTCCAGGAGCCCAAGTACCAGCCAAGCCAGCCAACCACTTTTTGCCTGACTCACCACAGCCGCTGTCCAGGAAGGGGGCACTGAGCAGGGGCTGCCCGGCCAGGGGGCCCGGCCCCGCACAGGTGGTACCCTCGGGCTGGCCCAAACGTACTCCCTGCGCCCGCGCCCAGCGCGGCAGCCAGGCCAGGCCACAGCCACACTCGAGCGGGTTCCCGCTCAGGTCTCTGTAGGGAGGGGTAGGTCCATGCTCAGGGACCTGGGGTCTGGGCACCCCCTCTCACCACCCAGGGCCCTCCCATCCAGGGTCTGCAGGCAAACTTTAAGGAGCACAGAGGTTGGGCAGGTGGGCAGGGCAGGACCACAGGCACACCGCCCTCCCATGACCCCAAACTCACAGGTCACTTAAATTAAATAAATTAGCAAACATTCCTTCTTCTAACGCAGAAATCTTGTTGTTGCTCACGTCCCTGGAAGAGAGCAGCACGGGGCATGTTGGGGGGACGCCCCCAGAGCCGAGGGGGGGGGCATGAACCACCCCTGCTCAGCTCACAGTCCCCTCCCCCAGGCACTCACAGCTCCGTCAGGCCCGAGAGGTTTGCCAGGAGCCCCATGTCCAGTGCTCGGAGGAGGTTGTGGGAGACGTCCCTAGGGGCAAGAGGCCTGGTCAGTGCTGGACCCCAACTGTGAACCAGAGTCACCCTCAGCCTTCAGCTGTAGCCCAGCTCGCCCTCCCCATGCCTGGCCTGGCCTGGCGTGCGTGCGTGCGTGCGTGTGTGTGTGTGTGTGTGTGTGTGTAGTGGCGGGGTGGGAGGGTCTTTTCTGAGGGGGCATGCAAATGAAGGCTTGTCGGGAGGGCCTGGGCCTCTCACACCTTCCAAACCAGCATAGGCATGTGCCCCGCCTCCCCTGCCCACGAGATCCTAGCTGTTTCAGAAGTTGTCAGACAGCCACGTCACTGGACCAGGGGCCACACATGCAGGAAGGCCCCTGGGCAGGGTGGCTAGGGCCTGCCTCACTATTCCTGAAACGGCCCAAGATGCTCTAAGTGGGAAGGCTTCTACTGGCTGACCCCAGCCTGGCTATGATGGTGGGGGGTCAGGTGCAGTTAGACCCCACTGGACCAACAAGATCATCGGGAAGCAAAAAGCAGCAAGAACGGGCCAAACATAACTTTGTGAATTTACAGAATTTTAAACTGAGCAGCAGGCGGTGGGGGGTGGGCTGATTGGTGGAAGAGAGGGACACCCCCCCTCCCCTACCCCACCCCCCTACACACACACACCCACCATCCAAGAGAGGGCAGGGCCTGGAAAAAGCTACCAAGGAGCAGAGAAACAGTGTATCGATATATCAGAGACTAACAGATTAAACCGGTTACAGAGTTGCCATCCCACCCACAATGATCACACTCAAGATTAGAGGCCCAACTACAAACGAAGGGGTCAACAAACCCTATACAGCTCCCTCAAACCAAGCCAGAGACTAGCGCATCAGTTCCCACTCACAGCGGACCAGAGGACTGACCAGAACTGTCCCAAGGGCTTCCAAGGCCTTCAGTCTTTATGGAAACAGACCAGCGGAACAGGAAGTTTGTAGGAGGGCTGCCCTCTCTCCAAACAACAAAAAACACCATGCCAACCCCCCCACCCCCGCCAAATGAAACAAAACCAAACCCAGAGATAAAAATGAGAGCAACTGACCAGAAACACAAATCGTGGAGGTTATGTAAACAACTACACTCCATTAGAAGAGACCCTGGTTTAAACAATGTAGCCGGTTCAGACGCTGTAATTCCCACTGTGAGCCCAGCACTCCCCCCTCGCGGCCAGCTCTGGTACTGCAGCTCTGTCAACCCCGCTTAGGTCTCAAAAGATTTTCAAACGTGCAGTCCAACATCTACCACTCGGGGGGACTGGTGGTAAGGAGAGTGAAGGCATGCCCATCCCCAAAGTATAAAAGGAAAGAAAGATCCAAGGGCGCTGACGTTCATCTCCCCGGTAGGCAGGACCTGGGTCCTCCCTGTGGCCAATGCAGGAAGGGCAGCAGCGAGGAGCCTGCAGGCCCTGGGTGGACGCCCGGCCCCTGAAGGCTCTGGAAGTTTGAATAGATGGAGGGCAGTTCAGATGCTGGGGGCAGGAGGGCAGGGCTGCTGTCGCTTCAGTGTCCCATCTCTGACAATGGAGGGTCCCACTCTCCCCACTTGGCCTCTCAGTGCCTAGAAAACACGCAGGTTCCAGGGCCTCATCCACCCCAGGCACGCTCAGCCCCACGTGCTCCCAAGCCCTAGTGGATTCACAGAGAACCACCCTGGGCAGACTGTCCTGGTAGCCCCAACACACTCCTGCAGCACTACCATCCCCCATGCACTCGGTCCAGCATTCCCCAAGCAGGACGGCCCACAGGGTAATGCCCTGATCCCGGTAGGGACTTCCCCGACCTGAAGTCTCAATGGTTATAGAATCTGCCTTTAAGGAGGAATCAGCGTGTGTGTGTGTGTGTGTGTGTGTGTGTGTGTGTGTGTGCATGTGTGCACGTGGGGTTTAAGGAGATGATGGGAGAATCACTATCTGCAGGGTGCGGGATGGGGCTGGGGACACTGGGAGCATGGGGTAATACGGGGGACAAACAAGGCTGGGGTCTACCTGGCCCACACCTGCCTCCACATGGCCACGGGGTCACCAGGGGCCAGCTCCCAGCATGGCTCTGCAGGAGCAGGAAACAGGGAAAACCGAACTCTTTTTTTTTTTTTTAAACCGAACTCTTAAGATGCTTTCTTTCCACGCCCCATTTTCTGGAAAATCCATCAGAAACAGCAGCCAGAGGAGCACCTGAGGGACAGCTCAGCCTCAATGCAGGAAGCACAGTGCCCACCCAG
Source organism: Echinops telfairi (assembly GCF_000313985.2). NCBI lineage: Eukaryota > Metazoa > Chordata > Mammalia > Afrosoricida > Tenrecidae > Echinops > Echinops telfairi. Next base: position 30,706,842 of record NW_022103901.1, read on the forward strand.
GGCTCTGGCCCTTGGGTCCCAGAACGCCTGGAGGGATTGGTTTTATCCTTATAAAGTCTGGCAGTCTGGCCCCCACCAAGGTGCCTCCCTGCCACCCCAAACCTGGCCACAACCCCCAGCCTGACCACAGAGAGGCTAGGTGGCGGGACTGGGTCAGACCTGCATGGGGGAGCCCAGGGGTAGGAAGGGGTCTTGGGGAGGATCCTAGCAGCCCCCTGGGGTCAGCCGAGTTCTGCGTCTCCATCTGCTTCTGACATCACAGTGTGTGTGTGTGTGTGTTTGGGGGTGGGGGGGCACCGAGGCCTGGCCAGTTCTCCCGCAGCTCCCAACATCTCAGCCTGCTAACCCACCCCCACATGTAGGAAGCCCGTGGAGCCCAGGATGGGGGCACGGTCAGTCTCCCCACATCAGGCATCCTCAAACTATGGCCCGTGGGCCACATGCGGCCCGCTGAGGACATTTATCTGGCCCGCCAGGTATTTTTGCCACATTTGTTTTTTTACTTCAAAATAAGATATGTGCAGTGTGCATAGGAATTTGTTCATAGTTTTTCTTTTTAAACTATAGTCCGGCCCTCCAACGGGTCTGAGGGACAGTGAACTGGCCCCCTGTTTAAAAAGTTTGAGGACCCCTGCTCCACATTGCCCACCTCAACTGGGCCACCCTGTAGGCTGGTGCCACGCCCCAAGCTGAGGATACCCATCAGGGGCCCCACAGCCAGGGCTGGATGGGGAGCAGGCCGGCTTGGAGTGGGGGTGACCAGGGGACTCACTAGAGCATTTCTCCCAGTACCAAGAGATATCACGGGAATCCACCCCTCTAGCCCCTCCTCATCTTTCCCAACCCACCCCCCAGGTCCAAAGGACCACTCTGCCAAGACAGTGGGACCAGGATGGCCCCCTCTCCCCACAGTGCCCACAGGTCTGCCCCCTTCGGGGACCCCACTGCCCTTGCCTTTCAGGCACCAGGAGCTACTGCGCTGCCCCCTCCAGGTCCCCTCTGCATCCAACCTCTGACCCTGCCTTCCGGCATCGAGCAGAAAGGAGGGAGGGTCCCCACTGCTGCTGCCAGGAGGCCCCCAAGGTTCCCCGCACCCCACCGCTCCCGCCTGGGCCAGGCGATGCTGGAGAGAAGGTATAGGGTGGGGAGGAGGCGGCTGCAAAGGCTAGTGCCCAGCAACCGATCAGGGAGCAACTTGGAAGCCGTGCCCCTCCAGCACAGACATGGGAGGGGCCTGGGGGCTGGCGGAGCCCCCAAAAGAGACGCCTGCACATTCCAGACACGTGCGGTCAGAGGCCCGGACGGGTGCCAGTCGGCCTCGCACCCCCACCCGCGCTGGCCGCCGCTCTGGAAAGGACCAGGGCTGGGCTCTGCCGCCAGCTCTTATGTAAGGGCTGCTCAGGGCCAGCGGAGCCTCCGCCCTCTGGCAGGATGGCCTGGCGCCCTCCCCAGGCCCAGGCTTCAGGGGCTGCAGCCTCTACCCTCTGGCAGGATGGCTTGGTGCGCCCCCTCGCCAGCCCCCACCCCCTCAGCCCAGGCTCCAGGGGTGGGGGCTATTTTCGCTGCTGAGAGTAGGCCAGCTTGCCCACCTTCTTCTTGAGGGAGGGTCTGACAGAGCCTGGCAATAAGGACCCACCTCTTCCTGGAGCTGGGGGCAGGAGGCAGAGGGATCTGTCCTGGCCCCAGCAGTTGGTAGTGGTGGTGGGGTAACCCCCACAGGCCTGTTGCCTGTGTCCCCAGTGACCATGACGTGTACACCATGATGGTATGGGGGTAAGGGAAGCGGAACACGGGGCTGTGAGGGGAGCTCCAGGGAAAATGAGGTGGTCTCAGGGCACACGGGGGTCCCAGTATCTCCATCCTCCCTCCCTCACAAGATCCTGTGCTAGCCTTGTTGGTGTTGCCCCAACTGCCCCCCAGCTCCTCCTGTCTGCAGTGCTCTGGCTCTAGAGATGAGCACATTTCCATCAAGTGAGGCGGAGCCAGAGCTGCCCATTCGAAGGGCAAAGAGGGGTCCATGCGCCCCCTGAGGACATGCTGGCTGGAACAGGAGGGGACACAGGCACCAGAGATTGGAGAGGATTCCCACAAACTGACCAACTCAGGGTGATGGGTAGCCAGAGACCCCAGCCCGGACCACTAGGGGGGTATGCAGACCCCTCTACCTACATGGGCCCCAAGCCCACCAGAGCCATCTGGACCTGTATTGCACTGACCCTCCTGGCCCCAGGCTGGCCTGCCTGCCTGCCTGCCTGCCTATCCAACATGGAAGGCCATGGGGGCTCCCCAGTGGGGGCTGTGCTTCCGGGTTCCTCCCGCCCTCCCCTGCCACACTGAGCCCTCCTTCACTATGCCAACCCCAGCCATCCTGTGGGGACCCCTGCCCTAGGGCACACACTGACCCCTGGGCGTGTCCCCCTGGGGACAGAGATGGGAGTGAGGAGGGCAAGGCCAGGATGCAGTCCTCAGGCCAATGCCTCTCCTGGAGCTGTCAGCTGCCAAGTCTGGGGAGGGAACAGCAGTTCCGGGAAGAGTACTGAGCCCGATTTTCCAGCTGCGTCTCATTCAGCCGCCGCCACAGGCAGCCGTGGGAGCCAGGGCCCCACTGCTGCCAGAGGCCACCCAGGGCCAGTTGGAGACACTCAGGCACCCCAGACGGCAGGGCACTGGGCTCTGCCATTCCCCAGGAGGCGGGTCGGCTATCTGGATGCGCCTGTTGGCACCCTGACCCACCCAGTGTTCCCAAACAGACCATGTGTCCCCAGCCAACGTTTTTGAGGCTGGAATCAGACCCAGTGTGTCCCCGCTGGGAGTCAGGTGGCCACAGAACTACCACTCCAAGGACAAGCCCAAGAGGTGGCGTGGGCCTGGGCCTCCACCCAAGGAGCAGCCCCTGGACCCAGGCCCCAGCAGGGGAAACAGCCACCAAGAGCCGGGTGTCCTCAGGAGGGGAAACAGAATCATGCAGGCCTGGCACAACCCGAATGAGCACACCCCACCCTGGGTGGTGGTCGGGGCCTGCAGGCAACATCAACCCACCCTGTCAGGTCACACACAGTAGCAGAAGTTGTCGGAAGGCTCACCCAGGCCCAAACGGAGGTCAAACACTGGAGGAAATGTGTTGGCAGCACCCAGGCCCCAGGCAGCACCCCAGGACCCCATGGCCCTGGACAGCAGCCCGAGGCTGGTTCCCAAAGGCCAGGCCACCCTGCACTCTGAGGGGTCTTAGGTGGGCTTCCCAGGTCCCCGCCCCTCCCCCACCAGCAGTGGACAGGAGTTCCGGTTTCCCCACCTTGTCCTTCTAGAATCTCTGTGGTCGGGGGTTGGCGGGCACCGTGGGGCCACATCACTCACATCTCAAACACTGACGGGGGTCCCCGTGGTGTTTGCAGAGCTAAAACCAACTAGGAAGAAATCCCTGGAGATCCACATCTGAAAATTGGCTGCTGAAAATACAGCAGCGGGATCATGTGGAAAACTGGCCTGAGCCAAGCTGGAGGCAAACCCACTGGGGTGGCAGGTGGATGGGGCCCTGGTGGACCAGCAGTTAAGCACTTGGCTGCGCACTGAAAAGCTGGCACCATGCCAGCAAGTCCTCAGGAGCCTGGTGCTCAGCTTTTCTGAAGATGCCAGCCTGGAAGTCCCTAATGCCACACGGGGTGGTCATGAGCACACCCCACCCCCCAACTCTAGGATACCTGCCCTCGCCCTACCAGGCGAGCCCCAGGTAGCTACAGAGTCTCTGGTTTAAGGTTATCTTCTTGAGGTCCCTTCCTGTCACCTGCTCTGTGTCCTCAGGGGACCCACGAGTGTGGAGCCGTTGCGTGGGCCACCCACGTGGCAGCTGATCTCGAGAGCAGCCTAGACGTGCTGGGCCTTGCCAGCACCTGGCACGGGGCTTCCTGGGGCCTCCCTGGCTGCTGGCTCCCAGGTCCCAGCATGTCACACCCACACCCAGTTCAGGAATTCCCTTCATGACAGGTCGACTCTCTCTGACAGTGTCTCAGGTGCAGAATGCAACCAGGGGCCTCTCCCAGACCCACCCACTCATAGGGGCACAGGCAGGGAGGGGCGAGGTCCTGGATGCTCCCGGCCCCTCCACAGGCCCCTCATTGTCTGGGCCTTTGGGTCAGCTCTGACACACAGCTGCTCCACAGGGCAGAGGGCTTCGCGGCTGCAATCCATGGGAGCAGGTGGCCAGGTCTTTCCACCCCCACACAGCAGCCAGTGGGTTTACACCACCAACCTTCTGCTCAGCAGCTGAATGATCAGTGGTTGCCCTACGGGGGTGGGGGTGGGGTCCTTATAGAAACCCCCACATCTCCTGAGGCAGGAGCTCCGGACAGCCCCCAGCTCTGGCAAGCTTCCGGTGAGCACCTGGTGTGGATGTGTCTCCACAAAAGCAATCAGACCTGAGGCCGACACACTGTCAGTCAACTGAGGTCGAACAGCCCCCATTGCTCCCCCTTGAAGGGTGGGTCCCAGGACAGTAGTCCCAGGCTGCACATGGCCACGGGGCTGACACGTGGCTTGCCACGGGGCACAGCGCTGGAACCGACTGCCAGCTTACAGGAAATCCAGAAGACAGAGGGAGTGGATGGACTAGAGACCAACAGAAAGGGAGTGGGGTGGGGCAGCCTGTTGCTGGCGGCCAGCACCAGCTCCAATCCCCTGCCATCTGGGCAATCTTGTCGCATCGGCCCCTAGGACAGGAGAGGACTGCCCTCCAGCGTTCCCAGGCTGCAGATCTTTATGGGAGCAGGTCGCCCACTCCTTCTCCTGAGGAATGGCTGGGGGATTTGAACCCCCAACCCCGGGGTTAGCAGCCCCACACATAACCCTCCGTGCCCTCGGGTCCCTTTGAAGACATTGATGATGACTTCATGGGAACCTCATTTAGGAGATGCAAACTGACTCTTCTTTAAAAACGAGGCACAGACAGCTGTTGCCTGTCCAAACCCACTGAGGCTCCAGGGAAGTTGCAGTCCTAGCCCGGGAGCCCCTATGGGGCAGCTGGGCTTGGCCACAGGTGGGTTCTCCCAAGCAATCAGTGGCCACATGAGGGTCTCCTTGGGGATGGAGGGGAGTCTGACCTGGCACTGCAGAGGGTGGCTGTGACTCGGTGCCCAAGATTCTGCATCTCTTCTGCCCACTTTCTAAGGTCCTTTAACTCCCGTCATTTGGGCGAGTGTGCCAGTCTCCCTTTGGGCGACACCTTGTCTACCCACTCAAAGTCTCTCACCATGAAGCAAACAACCTGGCTTTCCAAGCAATGTCTTTTCTTTCCCTTCCTCACACCACTCCCACCCAGGGGCAGCATTTAACCTGGGTGGTTGTGGTTTCCCCAACAGGCCAGCTGCAGGGGTCTGGATTCTGCTGCCCCGTGGCACCTCAGGATGGCCAAGGAGCCCCAAATGGAGACATCCAGGGCTGAGGCCAGCCCAGAGGTCCAGGGGTTCCAAGGTGCACCCCTCACTAAGGAGGCCCAGCCTGCCGAGAAGGAGGGAGTCTGTAGGGTGAGTTGCATGGTGGTCAGCCTGCAAAGGCACTAGCTTCTCCTGAGCGCCTCAACCCCAGGCAGCAACCTGGGAGATATAACCCACCTACTACTGTGAAGTTCCTGATACTTGGCCTTGAAGGGTCTGGGGACACACCTCCAATACCCAGGTCCAGGGCCCTAGGGGGTCACTTGCCAGGCATGAGGCACAGGCTCTCCGTGTCTACCTGGCCCAGATTCCACGGCCCCAGGACCCCTGATGTCCTGAATGGCTCCTGGGTCTGCTCTGTGCCAGCCCAGTGGAAAAGTCAGGTGTGAGAGGACCAGCCCCGATTAGGGCCCATCTCCACGAAGATTGAGGGCAGCAAACGCTCCAGTGGTCAGCGCAGCCGGCCTCCCTCAAAACCCGCACACCACCCACCCACCTTCCAGTAAACCCCCAGGACCCCAGGCAGCTCCCGAGAGGCCCCATTCTGCTGAGGGGCAGCTTCGGGCCCCAAGATCATCTCCACATAGATGATGGGGGGGACATAGGGTGGCCATGTGCTGAAAGATCAAATTACCAAGCCTGACACCCGGCTGCCAGGGCCTGGGGACAAGCAGGCTGCCCCACAGCATGGAATCACGCGGCTCAGAACTGGGGGTGACCAGCAAACCCATATGTGGTCCTGCAGCCAGGACCCACCTGGGGTTCCACCTGTTCTAAAAACTGTGTGCACATCTGCCCCAAGCCCTTTTTGATCCAATCTGTGTTCCACGAACCTCACAGGCATGGGGGGACACGCAGCTGGCCTGGTTCAGGGCTTGGGGCTGGGTGTTTGGAAAGCCAGCTCCTGTGGTAGGACCTCAGGTTCCCATCCCATTTTGCTACTCAGTGCCTGAGACTCACTTTTCAGTTTGCCCAGTAGAGGTGTGTGCTGTAACTTCAACTCCAGGATTGGAGCAGGAGTCGGAGGAAACACCAGCAATGGGTCATAGGGCTGGGCTTGGGGCCTTTCTGGGGTACGCACTCACCAAAGGCAGCCTGTCCGGAACCCCACTGCCATCCAGGGAATCCCAGCTCGCAGAGAGCTGTCAGGACAGAGAACTGCCCCGTGTGTTTTGCCAGCCTGTAAATCTTTATGGGAGCAGACAGCCTCATCTTTCTCCCAAGGAGCAGCTGGTGGGTTTGGACCACTGTCCGATTCACAACTTGCTGTGTCGGTGACCAAGTCTCCCCCAGTGCAGAACTGAGCATGTCTTGACATCCTGTTTCTCTCTCTCACATGCACACACACATGCACACAGGCTAGGATAAGGTCCTCAAGTCTTGGCACTCATCTCCCACCTTGCCCCCCCACCCCACCACCTCATCGGGGGTGCTCCCTAACCCACCACTGGCTGCCCAGGAGTTTCCCTTCCCTACACTGGACCCACTTTTCTTCTGCCCTTTGATGTGTATCAGGCTAATTCCTACGTGCCCTTGTCCAGGCCCCGGGAAGCCCACCCTGCCCCACCTCCTGGCTGCAGCACCCCTTCACAGGTCCTGGGTATCCTATTAATTCCTAATTAGCATCGGGGTGTTTCTTGGCAGCCCGAAGGGGCCTCCTCTGTCCACGGGACCTCTGTCCATGGGACCTGGCGGCTGTCGCGGCCCAGCTCTTCCAGCCGCTGGAGCCTCGCCCTGGGACAGGTCTGGCCGGCTGTCCGTTTCCCCGGCCCCAGGCCCGGAACGCGCCCACGCCCTGCGAGCCCGCCAGGCCTCTCCTGGCCGTCCAGCGCGGCGATGCTGGCGCCCAGGCCCCGGGCCTCCGGCACCATGGCAACCGCCCCCCGCCGG
>NW_022103901.1:30715595-30728858 GCF_000313985.2 Echinops telfairi
CTCAAGGAGTTTGACCAACACCAGCTGTAAAGTGCAACGTCTTCCGTCTGTCCCTCTCAGCGCCGTATCCGACCGCCTTGCACCCAGCTGGCGCTCCATAAATACAAGACACAGTACCTCTGGAGCCCCCGCACAGAGCCAGGGACGGGGGCGCCATTTGTCCAGGCTGTCAAGGCAACCGAGAAGCGAGGTGTCGCACTGGTGGGATTTACCTGGCAGGCAGGTTGCTGGCAGCCTGCGTCTGCGCGCATTTGAGCTGCGTGTGACCTTCTCTGCCACGTTGCCATGCCACGGGGCCTTTTGTTCCTCTGTGCGTGCAAGAGTGAATCAGAAAATAGTAAGAATTCAAACCGTACAACATGGCTGAATCCCAAAACATGCTACTGAGTGAGAGAAGCCAGGGACAGTCACGCATTGAACGAGTCCATTTGCCAATGACCTGGCGTGACCGTGTGTTAAATGAACAGCCAGATTGAGGGAGGTGGGGGTGAGCGTGCAGACGTGGCCAGGTCCAGAACAGACAAACCCACAGGGACAGTAAGCAGTTTGTGGTTGCCAGGATTAAGGAGGAATTCTGGAAGGGGTGATTGCTAAGGGGTTTATTTTGGGGAGTGCAAAAAATGTTATCTGGAACTATTGCACACTCTAAACAGGTGTGTTTTGTGGCACATAGATTATATATTAAAATTAAAATAAATACATTATATGTAGAATAAATAATAAAAATTGTTTAATGAATATGAGTCAACATTTTCAAAGAGCAAAGAGTAGATGCTGTCCGCTCTCACGCCCTCATCACATCAGCTTAGTTTATTGTGAAATCTCTCCTATTCTTGAGTCACTTAGAGCTCCTTCTGCTGGGTTGGTCCCTCCGGTGTTGATAGGGCGTGCTCTCAGGTACACACACACACACACACACACACACACACACATGTCTATGCTAAGGTGGTGGAACTTCCTCAGGGAGGTGACCTGTGACACAAAGTCCTGCCTAAAGAGAGTGCCCCCTGCTGGCTTCCTCAGGCCTCCACCAGGCCATCACCAGCCTTTGCTTTCGTCTGGGATCAGCCAGCACGTCCCACACCCCTTCCTAGAAGTCTGTCTGCTCTTGGTAGCCCTGCTGGTGACCATGACCAAGAGCCTGATGGAGGGTGGGCCAACACTCCTAGGGGACCAGATTCCCACTGTTCCCAAGGTCAATGGTGTGGTCCCCACTAGCCTGAGGCTTCTGGTTCCAGCTCCTTCCCCAGGCCTGAAAGCTTCCTCCATTCAACAGGTGTTTGAATCCCCTCCCATTGAGGTTTCCATGAGAACTGCACCCAGAGGGACCACAGTGGGCACACCCTGTGCCTGCATTTCCTGGGCCTGGGATGGCAGATCCTTGTCCCCTTCTTCCCACCTGTATAAGGGATACAACCATGCCCACATTTTGTCCTGCTAACTTTTATTGTGAATTAGGTGCAGGTTTACCAAGCAGGCCATCACTTCAAATCCAACAATGTACACACATTTTGTTCTCACTCACCCCCTGCAGACCCCTTAATGTCGTTCTTCCATGTGTTTCCTGTTTCCCTCCCTCCTTCCTTCCTAAGCCTCTTTCATCCTGTTGTCCTTGGGGAAATGCTGCCCTTTTGATTAAAACAAACAAACAAACGATTGACTCTTCTCACGTGGGGGTGAGCTCAGTCCCAGACCTGGAGAGTGGCTAAGAGCCATAGCCTCAGGGACTATACCAGTCTCTCAGACCTGTCAGCCTGGTCTCTTTTATGATATTGGGTGGCTGGTCAACATTTGTCTTCTGTTCACGCCAGGGCCTTTTCATGTGACCCCTTTCAGAGCGCCCGGTGGAGGTAGCCGGGCACCATCTAGTTCTTCCGGTCTCAGGGTTGTGGAGACGCTGTTCAAGTGGCTAGCCAAGGCTCCACTAGACTGATTGTTTCCATGTGTCTCTTGATTCATCTCAATCTTCTGTTCTCGGGATGAGAAAAGGGAGAGACCAATAGGTACACCTTAGATGGCTGCTCATGATCTTTTATGACCCTGTTGTGATCACCACAGCAGGGTATAGAGCCCTGTGAACTATATCATGCCAATTGATCTCGGTGTCCCGGGGACTACGGTCCGGAGACCCCCAGACGAACATCATTTCTGCATTTTAGTGATGAGGGAGGAGCCAAAACCCACAGGATACCCAGTCCAGCCTGAGGGCCCCTGGCACAGGCAGACACCACACCATCCAGCTCAAAGGGCCCCAGAACAGAGAAACCCAGATGGGTAGGTCCAGGACGTTCAACTGTGATCCATTATCAGGGCTTGATCCTCCCTCCAACCTACGTTGTGTCCAACTCAAAGCATCTTAGAACCATTTTCCATGAGGGAGTAGAGAAAACTTAGGTTAGATACATGTAAAAACTTCCATCCTAACAAGGAGGCAATTGTAGAGCTTACACACCTCTTTGACCTCAGGAGGCTTTGAATATAGAGGGGGAGGGGGAAGTTGGATCCAGGTGAGGGGTGGTGAGGGAGGAGGGGAAAGCAGAAGGGCTGACAACAGGGAAGTGACATGAGGAGGGGGCTCAGGGAGGGCAGTGCTCTGGGTGGGGGGCAGGATGTGGAGGGGCTCTTGCTGGGCAGAGATGCCCTGGAGTGGGAAGGGGCCAGGGGCAAAGGGGGAGGGATGAGGAAAACACCAAATGTGAGATTTGAACAGATGGGGCCCAGGGCCACTTCAGAATGTTCCAGAGTTCAGCTGAAGGGGGAGGCCAGAAGCTATGAGAGGTGAGCTTCCCCTGAGAAGACAAAGCCCCCAGAAACAAGGAGAAGTAGGGGCTAGCGGGGGCTTGAGAGGAGTCTGAACAAGAGGTCCAGAAAAGGAAGGTAAACTGAGTCCTGATGTGTGGATTTTGAGAAAGGCCACGTATGAAACACATACAAGCCCCCCACTGTGGCCCTCGGTGCACAGGCCCAAACAGCCCCCACTTTTAGGCTTTCACGGTGTCTTCAGCCCCCACCTGTCCCTGCCATTCCAAATACTTAACCCCCCTGTCCCTAGCCCTAGGAGCCCTGGTGGAGCTAGCTGTCTTATAATGTCAGGCTGCTAATGGCAAGATCAGCAGTTCAAACCCACCAGCTAGTCCATGGGAGAAAGATGAGGCTGTCTGTTCCCATCAAGAGGTACAGTCTTGGAAACTCACAGGGGCAGTTCTACTCTGCCCTATAGGGTCGCTATGCATCAGCATTGACTCCACGGTGGTGGGCTGGGTTTGGTCCCCCTCATCCAATGATCCCTGGTGGTACAGTGAGTTAAGCGCTGGGCATGGTCAGCAGTTCAAACTCACCAGCTAATCCTCAGGAGAAAGAGGAGGCCGTCTGCCCCCATAAAGATTAGCCTCCTCAGAGGCCCTCGAGAGCAGTGGTTCTCAACCTTCCTGATGCCGCAACCCTTTCATACAGTTCCTCATGTTGTGGTGACCCCCAACCATCAAATTCTTTTCTTTCTTTTTAAATACTTTTATTGGGGCTCATACAACTCTTATCAGAATCCATACATATATCAATTGTAGAAAGCACATTTGTATATTCATTACTCTCATCATTCTCAAATTACCTGCTCTCCACATAAGCTCCTGGCATCAGCTCATTTTCCCCCCTCCCTCCCCGCTCCCCTCTTGCTCACGAACCCTTGATAATTTATAAATCATTATTTTGTCATATCTTACACTGTCTGATGCCTCCCTTCACCCACCCTTCTGTTGTCCATCCCCCAGGGAGGAGGCTATACATAGATCCCTGTAATTGGTTCCCCCTCTCTACCCTCCTCTCCTTCCACCCTCCCAGTATCACCACTCTCATCACTGGTCCTGAAGGGATCATCCATCGTGGATTCCCTGTGTTTCCAGTTCCTATCTGTACCAGTGTACATCCTCTAGTCTAGCCAGATTTGTAAGGTAGATTTGGGATCATGATAGTGGGTGGGGAAGAAGCATTTAGGAACTAGAGGAAAGTTGTGTTTCATCGTTGCTACACTGCACCCTGACTGGCTCATCTCTTCCCCACGACATTTCCGTAAGGGGATGTCCAGTGACCTACAGAAGGGCTTTGGGTCCCCACCCCACACTTCCCCTCATTCACATTGATATGATTTTTTGTTCTTTGATGCCTGATACCTCATCCCTTCAACACCTCGTGATCTCACAGGCTGCTGTGCTTCTTCCATGTGGGCTTTGTTGCTTCCGAGCTAGATGGCCTCTTGTTTACCCATAAAGTTATTTTCATTGCTATTTCATCACCATAATTTTGCTACTGTTATGAATCATCATGTAAACATCTGATAGGTAGGATGTATTTTCATTGTTACAAATTGAACATAATTAAACATAATTAAAGCATAGTGATTAATCACAAAACAATATGTAATTGTATATTGTGAAATGTTTATGTGTTTTCCCATGGTCTTAGGCGGTCCCTGTGAAAGGGTTATTCGACCTCCCCCAAGGGGGTCGCGACCCACAGGTTGAGAACTGCTTCTCTAGAGGGTCGCAATGAGTCGGAACCTACTTGATGTCAGGGGCGGAGCCGCTCTTTCCTCCAAGGAGGTGCACTGGGTTCAACACTGGGGCTGCTAACGGAGAGGGAGGAATATGGTTCAAACCCAGCAGCCGCTCTCTAAAAGAAAATGAGACTGTCGACTTCCATCACGGGTTTTCAGCCTGGAACGCCTGGGGGGCGGGGGAGGGTCTGCCAGACTCTGTCCCCACGAGGAGGAGCCCGCTGGCCAGCAGTGGACTTTGTGTGGCGTTTGTTGGTGACTTGGACTGAACGTGTGTTGAGTGGAAGGCTTGGTTGCCAGCCAGGTGGCAGGGGGTAAGTGAGGAGGCGTGGCCGTGACACCTGGCCTGCTTTCTCTAGAAGCGTGGCTACACCTGGAGAGGGAGAAGCAGGGCGGGAGAGGCAGACACAGAATGGAGGCCAGGGGATCTGTGTGTGTGAATTTGAGAGAGGCTTGGACAGGGCTGCAGACGGAGGGAAGCGTGCCAGCACAGAGGGGAAGCGACTGAGAGGACGGAGTGGGAGGGGTGTGATGAGAGCTTCCTGGGAGAGAAGAGGGGGGCAAGAAACCCACAGGCTCTCACTTCTCCATGGCCCCCGTTCACTAGTTCCGTCCAGTGAGTCTCGGAGACGATGTCCTGGGTTCTATTACTGGTCCCTGTGAGTCACGAAGGTCATTGAAGAACAAGGCGGGGAACCAGCTTCCCAGGCCACCCAGCCACAGGGGAGCAGGGCTGGGATTTCGTTCAAACCCAAGCTTTTGATTCCAGCCAAATCCCCAAGGGCTCAAGGGTTCACGATGAGAGATGACCCACTATCAAGGGGACAGAGGCTGAAAATGACCTTGATAGAGCCATCCGGGGGATCTGACCTCTTCCAAGATAGCTGTGCCCTGAGATGCAACTGTTAGGGAAGGCTTTCGAAAACGGAAAGGACATATGTCTGAAAGGAGAAGATTCATAATTACCTGGGAAGGAGACTCGAGATGATTCCAACAAACCCCGTGGTGACACACAGGAAAACGAAGTCTGCCAAAACCCTCGCTCGGCTCAGCGAGCGGCGCAGGAAGAGTGCTAGGCGTTTGATGAGCTATAAACAGGAAGGTCTTGATGAACAGTGAATGAGGCTGCTGCTGTATGCTGGCAAGTCAGTTCCGATTCATGGTGCACCAACCCCTGGGTACGGCAGAATGCGATGCCGTGCGCTCTGAGCAGCGCCATCCTCCCGGGTGTGGCTGCGTTCCAACCCGCTATGTCAGCCCATCAGGTGAAAGGTCTTCCTCTTCTTCTCTGTTCACTCTGCTTCAGAAGCCTGACGTCCTTCTCCAGGGATCTACAGTTCCTGATAAGGTGAGTGCTGGCGGCAATGTGTGGTAAGAATTAGGCTGCTACATGCAAGGTCTGAGGTTCAAGCCTACCAGCTGCTCCTTGGGAGAAAGTGGAGGCTGCCTGCTGCTCCCATAAATATTTTCACCTTCAGGAACCCTACAAAGGGTCTCTGTGGGGGAAGCCAGCCCCCCCCGCAACTAATCACGGGTTCAGTAGGCGCAATTGTATGGTTAAGATATCTAAAGATTATAGTAAAGTCCTAGAGAAACAGGAGAGATGGAAGAGCGTAAAATCATGGAGTCAGACACATTTCATGGTAGCATGCTCACCTCAGCCCTGCTTGGTGGTCCACATGGAGATGGGAGATGAGGGGGCAGGAGAGAGGGGAGCAATTTATTACTAGCCAAGGCTTATGTATCTTTGGGGGCATGCAAGTCCCCTGATTACAGGTAAAGACATATGTCACAGGAAGGGGTTGTACTACAGGTATACACATCACAGGAAGGGGATGAGCTGGGGGTGTACCTGCTAGAGGAAGAAGAGGGACTAGGGACACACATGGGACAAGAAGGCAGACCCTAGACTCAATATGGCAGCCCAACCTTGGTCATCCTTCAGTGGGCTTGACCTCCCTGGGCTCTCGCCTTCAGGGAAACAATCTACTGCCCTTGGCCCTACTTAGGGTGGGACAGACATACAGTCTGCTTGCTCTAGATGACTGATAACCCTTAGGGAGGATAACCTCTGACCTACTTCCGTTGACCTCCAAGTGTATATAGTCATTTGCCATGTGCAGCAAGCAGCTAGGTTTGGCATATATTTGGGAGACAACTTGGGAGAAATCTTTCTGTACCCCATGGGTCAAAATCGACTTCAGGGAAATGAGTTGGGGTAACACGTCCGATCCTCATTCCTAAGGATCATTCTGGCCGTGCTTCCAAGTGGAGTCACTCCTCCTGGCATTCCTTGTGTAGTTGACCAGCACCATATGCCTGTAGGTGTCTCTGAGCATAAAACAGAGGAGATTGTGGAAGGGGAGAAGACACAAACCTGAACCGTCCAGGAAAGGATTCTGAAAACGAAACAATGAAGCTCGTCTTTGGAACGCCTAGTAGGCGTAGGAGCAAGCGCGGCGGTGGGACCCGTGAATGTAAGCGAGTTACATCCCCCAGTGAACCGACAGGATGTTCCTATGGAAAAGAAACACGATGCCCAGGACGTGCAGTTCATGGGGACACAGCTAGAACAAATAACCCCAAAGAGCTGAGGACAAAGAGGCAGAAAAATGCCATGCAAAGAAGGTGAAGGTGGCACTGCTACTGTTGGGAAAATAGAACGGAAACAAGCGGTATTAGGTTGGGGGAAAGTCAGGCTCCCGTTACACGGATGAAAGGTACAAACTATGCAGAGGAATTGCGAGCCTTTGTGATCTCAACGGTGGAGAGAGGTAGGCACTACGAGGCCAGCCACCAGCTCCAGCCCACCAAGGGCTCCCCGCTCCTCAGGCTGCCTGCCCCCGAGGCTTATTGCCTTGTAAACACACAGGAGCGGTTCTACCCTGTCCTAGAGGGTTGCTGTGAGTCAGCATCGACTCCATGGCAGTGGGCGGTTTTTGTTCTGAAAAGTAGAACGTCAACACACATACAACTAAACTATTGGAGGTGCGCACGGAAGGTAACCAAAGCACAATTACAGTGGGAGCTTTTCCTGCATCCTCTCTGAATTGTGCCAATCGAGTAGATAGTGGGTTTTTCACAAATCAGAAAGACATAGAGCCTTTGAATACCGCAATGGGTAGGCACAGTTTTTGCTCAGTGTTTTGGCAAAGTCAAAAGAAACCAAGAGAACAGAACATGGCCTTTGTCAACACTGCACCCCTGGTGGCTGCCTTGGGTCCTTTCACCGGTCCACGTCCCAACCCAACTGATGTCCCTGCCACCCAGGCCATTCCCAGTCATCGTGACCCTGGGACACAGTCCAACAGTCCCCAGGGATTTCCAAGACTGTTCCTCTTTGCAGGAGCAGAACCCCTCATCCCCATCTCTTGGAGAAGCTAGTGGGCTCAGATTGCTGGCCTTCTAGTTAGCAGCGTAGCAGGTAACCATTATGCCCGCCACGGCTCCTTTGCACACCTGGAATCCCACCTACACTTTGATTCTATCACGCCTGTCCCTGCCCACGGCCTGCAGATGAAGCTGGACATTTTGACAATTCCGGGAAGACCCAGATAGTTGACATTTTCCTATGACTAACTATAGAAATGCTATAATTCTTTAAAAATAATGAGTTGGAAACCCTTTTCAAGGGATCTATAGATACAAAGGAGTCCCAGCTTTACTCTCAATCCCAGTTACTTGTCACCATCCCATGTTTGCTTGTTTGACGCATCTCATTGTGAGTCCCATAGACTGCACACAATGTCGCAGTGTGTAACAGTTGCTGATGTCATCATTCTTTGCGCTGCTAAGCACTAGGTCAACAGTTCAAAGCCACCACTTACTCCAAGGAAGAAAGAGGAGGCTTTCTACTCCTTTAAAGGCAGATGGTCTCGGAAACACCGGAGGCGGTTCTGCGCTGCACTCAGGGCCCTGAGGAGTCCGACTGACTTGACGGCAGTTGGATTATTGTTGTGGGATATCATTTGCATATGGACCCCAAAGATACTGAGAATGAACGCTAATCACAACAAAAACTTTTTTTCAAATGAGGCATTTGACCCCCGTGAGAACCAGCTTACACAGGAGTCATTGTAAGTGACCCAGTAGAAATGCCCATAAAATTTCCTAGTCTGTAATCCTGATGGAAGCAGATTCCTGGGTTTTTCTCCACAGGGCTGGGCAGGTAGGTTTGACACTGCCAGCATCTCAGGTTAGTAACTGAGAGCTTAACCCTTCGCTCCACCAGGCTTCCATGCAGAGCTAAATCTCAGTCAATCCCTCAATGTGGGACTCGGAAGACCACATTCTCTGATCATGATGAAATATGACAAGTAGTGATTTTTATTTTGTTTTGTTTTGTTTTGAAGTAACCATCAGAGCATAAGAAAAGCTTGGGGGTGATGGATATGTTTACATCTTAGTTGTAGTGACAGTTTCCTGGATGTGTACATACAGATGCCAAAACTTACCAAGTTGTCCGCTTTAAATATGAGTGTGTGTGTGATTATGGCATGTCAATTGGGGCTTGATTGAGCTTTTTAAAAAACACAGAACCACTGATTAGCTAGAACAAGGGGGTAGTGCGCACGGTTTAAAATCAGGAAAGGTGTGCGTGTCAGGGTAGTCCATTTGTACACTGATCCGAAAATCGCAGGAGCTGGGCTATGTGACGAACTCGACATCAAGATTGGAAGAAGACCCGTTAACAACCTGTGTGATAGAGATAACACCGCCTCGCTTGCAGGAAGCAAGCACGCTTGGATTGAGGAAGCTCAGCCTCGGGTCTGGATGGCACCCCACGGAAGGAAGATAGATGTCCTCGCCACTGGACCAGTGGGCAGCATCATGACAAACAGAGAAAAGAGGGTTTCCTTTGACTTCGAGCCGGTGGGGGCAAACCTGTCAATCAAGTGTACTTGATTGGGGGTGTGGCCTTTGTAGGAGAATGGGGGTCTCTGAGAACTGTCCCTCTCTCTGTCCCTTTGTAATCCTCTTCGTGGGGACTTCACTGGGACATTGTGTCTGCCTCCAGGGGCCTCCCCCATGAGGGCCACCTGACCCTGAGAGCTGTCCGTGCCCTGCTGTGTTCCCAGTGATCTAGGAGCAATCCACGAGGCTCTGCACCCCACAGCCTGTGATCCCTGCTTCCCACAGCCCTGTTGGCATCAGCTACTTGAATCTGAAGGGGAACTTGTGGACGAGCATCAGACTTACGGACGGGCTGGGCTGCGCTGGGCTGCCTTCCTCATGTCAACTTGTTTCTTAATATAAAGCTCTGTCAGGCAGGTGGGAGGGGCCGGGAGGAAGGGGCGGGGGCAGCGCGAAAAAAATATATATATAAAGCTCTGTCTTGTACATCGATGAGTGTCACTGGATTTGTTTCTCTGGACAAATACAACCCTAACACCGATCCGTAATCAACGCTCATGCAAGCAGCAGCCAGGAATTCCAGCGACGCGTGACGCTGGATAAAGCATCCACAAAAGCCCTCTTTAAAGTGTTGAAAGGCCAAGATGTCACTCTGAGTCCTGAGCTCTGCTGGATCCAAGCCTTGGTGTTTTCAGTCCCTTCATCAGCAGGTAAGCCCTGGACAACGGATAAGGAAGCTCGCGGAAGAATGGACGCCTTTGAAGGCAAAGAATCTTGAATGTGCCCTGATTGCCAGAAGAGTGGACAAAAAGGTCTTGGAAGAAGCACCCCCCCCCCCCAAGTTGATTCTAATTCATAGTGACTGTGCTAGTCTGGGTGCTTTAGAGAAACAAATCCACAGCAACTCATGTATAAGAGAGAGTTTTATATAAAGATTAAGTGCGCATCAAGAAAACATCCCAACCCAGTGCTGCCCAGGCCCACACTTCCAACATTAACCCATATGTCCAACACCGATCCACAAAGTCCTCCTCCATCTCACAAACAGACACAATGATGCCGACTGCAGGAGGAAAGCCGAGTCAGTGATGTGTAAGCATCTCAGCACTGGCAGGGTCTCCACACGGCTGCTCCAGCACCCAGGGATGCATTGGGGTAGATCCATGTGGCTTCTCCTCAGGGATATCTTGCAGGAAGTGAGCCTTGCCGGCTAAAGGAGGGAACTGGCTAAGGCAGTTGCACCCTGGTCCGACCGTCAGAAAGCAAGAGCTACAAAGAACTAGAAAGGTGAGGCTCACTGAGCCATTTATCTCTGCCCTTCAATTAACGCCACATGTGTTTACCTTTATCAGCCAGGTTGGCACAATAAACTAATTCAGTGACCCTATAGGATAGGGTACAAGTGCCCCTGTGGGTTTTTGAGACTGTAACTCTTTATGGGAGTAAAAAGTCTCATCATCCCCCCCCACCCCCTGGAGCAACTGGTGGTTTCAAACTGCTGACCTTGCAGTTAGCAGCCCAGCACCAAACCACTGGGCCACCAGAGCTCCTTTGGAAGAAGCATCTTCTCAGAAAGGGAGCATGAGAACAGCTGCCCGGCTTGAAAAATGCCTCCAATGGGACTACACAGTGCACTAGAGACTGATGAATTGGTGTGTGGTTTGCTGTGTATAATCTCGGCAACAGTGAACACCCCCCTCCCTGAAGAAAAAAATTTTAATCCATTATTTGAAACAGAATAGCAAGAACAAAATGAAAGGAAATGTGGACTTATGATGGGAACTGTAACTAGTGTCACTGAACGATTTGCGTGAAACAGCCCAATGGGAAGTGATTTGCTGTGCCCACGTTCTCTGAGATGACAATAAAATGTGATTAAAGAAGAAGAATTACTGCAGAAGACTCCTGAGAAGCAATGATGACGAGACTTTGTCTTTGCTTCATGTACTTTGGACCAGCCCCTGGGGAAGGGCATCATACTTGGTAAAGTCGAGGGTCAGTGAAAACAAGGAAGCCCCTTCAACAGTGGACGCAAGCGAGCCCTGGATGGTGATGGTGCTGCAAGCAGGACGGGCGCACAAGCAGGGTTTTCTATGAGTCCGAATGAACTCAAAGGCACGAACATCGGAGGCATAGAAACAATGTGTCCAAGCAAACAACAGGAGCTTCATAAGTGTTCGGTGGTTGCTCTGAGTCAGCAGATTCAATGACATTGACCAGCAATAGAATCACCTTGATACTTAAATTTGACACTGGCTGTTTAGACAGAATAAGAAATCCAGAGTCTTTGGGTGTCATGGCAGCTCAAACACCCACGATTGTGTCTTCCCACGTCTGGTTTATTGAACGAGCTAACAGACCAAGTCAATAATAATCTGCAGTTGTTGCAATAAACCGAGGGTCGTGCTCCAATTAGTGAGTACAAGGCACAAACGCCATTACAAAAGCAAACAGAAACCCGCAGGCAGGCCAAGGCAGGCAGGCAGGCAGAAGAGGCACAGCCCCATAGTTTGATGGCCGTTTGGAGGCAGCTTGGTACGACGCCATGTGATGACAGGGATACATGAGTCTCAGGCTGGAAGATGCAGACAGGAGGCCAGCATCCGTGCTTTTGTACAAGACGAGACTCAGTACAAGGCAGAGACGGCTCTTCTCGCCTCTGTGCCAGCTTGCCTGTTGCTACGCGGTCGGACAATCAAGCCCCCAAGCCCTCACCGTCAGCTGGGGTTGCATGCTGAGCACGGACGGCTCTGTTGTCTGGTTTCACAGAGCCGAGTCCTACTTGTACCCGCAACAATGTTGTGTGTCCATCTGGAGAGGTCGGGGAAGGTTGGTGCTGGCGTTCCCTCAGGCTGGCAACATTGTGTGTGTGTGTGTTTGCTCTCTAGATCAGGATTCCTTACTTAAAACAGGATGAAGACGATCTTGCTCTTGTTCCATGATTTCGACACCTGTCTCAGCCACAGGAGGAGCCCTGCTGGTGAAGCGGGTTACACGTTGAGCTGCTAATGTTGAGCTCAGGAGCCTGGTGCCAGCAACCACGCTACCAGGGAGAAATGGACACTTTCTGTTCCCAGAAGGAGTCACGGTCTCAGAAGCCCACGGGGGCAGTTCTGCTTTGTCCTGCAGGGTCACGATCAGTCAGAAGGAACGCGATGGCAGCTGGTATGGTTTTGCTGTTATTATTAATGATTAGTATCTCAGTCATAGAAGCCTTGTTTCAATGAAAACCTTTCTCTAAATTCCAAAGCCTGAGCCGTCCCGGGACAGGGTGATCATGGCTCCCAGAGGGATACGTAACTCCTGAGGTGGGATGAAACAGGGGAAGACCCTCAATGAGTGCCTTGGCTACCTCCGTGGGCTCCAGCATGGGGACAGCTGTGAGAGGACGCAGGACTGGGCAGCGTTTGGGTCTGTTGTGCACAGGGTCCCTGTGGGTCAGAATGGGCTCCATGGCACCGCCCAACAACCGCCACCCCTGGGACCTCTGGATGCTTTCCCATGGGGCGCAGAGACAGAGCCTGCAACACAGCACAGAAAACAGTCACTCCATGCGGCAAAGGGGACTTAGTGAGGCTGTGTTAAATATTTTTTCTTTTCTTTCATTATTTTAAAAATATTTTCTTTTTAGAATCTGCATTTATTGATCACTTATTATCTGAAGCCCTGGTGGCAGAGTGGGTATACACTGGGTTGCTAACCACAAGGCCAGCAGTTCAAAACCACCAGTCACCTCCTCAGGAGAAAGACAAGGCTTGCTACTCCTGTAAAGAGTGACAGCCACATGATCACCGAAGACAAAGCCGGTGCATAAGCAAATGTGGTGAAGAAAGCTGATGGTGCCCAGCTATCAAAAGATA
>NW_022103901.1:30729712-30733143 GCF_000313985.2 Echinops telfairi
TCACCATGGGCAGTGGCGAGGAGATGGGGGGCACGCCTGTGGTGAAATGGCTCTTGGCCCTGATGGGCCCACTGGACAGTTCTTCCTTTATCCAGTCACCCAAGAGGTGCAGCTGGATGTGTCCCCTGGGAAGCAGGACCCTCCATGTGACCCCCTTTCACACCGGGACACCTGGGGGAGTGCCACTGTGAGTGTCACTTGCTTCCAGGGCACCTCATCTGCTTCCTTGGGGTGCTGTCAGGGCTGAGCAGCACCTCCTCCGCTGTCTCCATGACAACACTGGCTTGCAGAGAACAGAAGGTGTTGGAGCTGGGAGGGACCTGGGAGATCAGCTCCCCCGCCCCCTCATTCTGGAGGGGGAAGCTGGCCCAGAGAGGGGACGCTGCGCATGCTGGGAGGTGTCGCACAGTGATCCTAGGACCCTGCCAGCAGGGCACCACCCCCAGTGGGGTCTCTGTCCCCAAGGCCTGAACGATGGGGACAAGGCTACTCCCTCCCCGCCTCCCCACTGCTCAAACCTCTGGGGCCCAGCCCAGCGTTCTACTACTGGGCCCAGAGCTCTCCCTCTGGTTTGGGGGTGCAGAAGGGTAGGATGAGGCCACTTTGGGGATGCTCCCAGTGTCCAGCCCAGCCCAACGAGGACAATCAAGAGCGGCATGGAGTGTCCAAGGAATGAGGAAGGCTTCCTGGAGGAGGGGGCTCTGAGCAGATCCTGGAAGGCTGAGAGGGACCTTCATTCCCTTCCCATCTGGATGGGGAGGAGTCTGGAGTAAAGCTGGTGGGGTGGGACAATGGGGGCCAGAAAGAGGCTGCCCCCACAACTGGGGACTCCTGGCCACAGTGGTCAGATACCCAGGAGGACAAGGCAGCATCGGAGTGCTGGCTGCAGGCCACGGGTGTGTCATGAGTGACAGAGGGAGAGGGCCTGGGTCACCCTGTCCCTGGTCAGGCCAGGTCCTGGGTACATGTTGCTCTTCCCCTACCCAGCATGGGCAGCCCTGAGCAAGAGGGGATGAACTTTCTCAGAGCCCTCTTCTCCTCAGATCCTTAGCACCCCCTCAGCTCCGGACCCTGAGGACACACCCTGCCCTGTGGGGTCCTTTCCTCGCCAGATCTGAAGACCCCAAGAATCAGGACATCCCAGGTTTGGCCAAGTCCATCTCCCCGGCCTTCTCCACCAAACGGGGTCTCTTCCTCTTCTCGCTGCAGCCTCTTCTCAGATCAGTGGGGACAGCTTATGTCCGCTCAGGAGGGTGTCCCCTGGGGCTGGAGCATCCATGTCTTTGAGGGCTTCTCCATGCACGCGTCTGGGAACCAGCTCCTCTCCATGGGACGCTGTGGGCTTCCTCAAAATGTGCTGAGAAGTCCCAGGAGTGGGAGCTGCCAGTCTCCGAAGTCATCTCCACTTGCCCTGTGGATGGGACCAAGAATATAGTTCTGTCTAGACTCAAGGGGAGGGGAGGGGACTTCCTGGGCCACCTCTAATAAGACCACCTCCCT
Organism: Echinops telfairi; assembly: GCF_000313985.2. Taxonomy (NCBI): domain Eukaryota; kingdom Metazoa; phylum Chordata; class Mammalia; order Afrosoricida; family Tenrecidae; genus Echinops; species Echinops telfairi. Next base: position 30,731,213 of record NW_022103901.1, read on the forward strand.
GCTTCTGTCCCAGGCACGCTCACTCTTCTTCCCTTCTGCGTGCTTCCTCTGCCCTGATCACCTTGTTGGTACACTAACCAAAAGGTAGGTAGTTCAAATCCATCAGCCCTATCAGTGGGAGGAAGATGAGGGTGTTTGTTTCCATACAGATTTGCAGCCTTGGAAACACTAGGGAGCAGTTCTACTCTGCCCTGTAGGATCAGGATGAGCTGGAATTAAGTTGGATGCAGTAAGAGCCCCAGTGGTATAGTGGTTACTAGTTGGACTGCAAGGTCAGCAGTTGGAAACCACCAGCTGCTCCTCAGGAGAAAGACGAGGCTTTCTACTCCCATAAAGAGTTATAGTCTCAGAAACCCACAGGGGCAGTTCGACCCTATTCGATAGGGTCTCCATAAGTCAACATTGACTGGATGGCAGTGAGTGGGAAAGACATGACATCCAACTTCCCCTTATAATCTAGCCCCCTCCTCCCTTTGCCAACAGGCCATCTCCCATGGCTCCCAATAAACTGGGCCATTCTTTGGCCTTTTAGTTGAACGACCCATCTCAGTTGGCACTCTCTGACCCTCTCCAGATTGCCTCCCTCCACTTGGGCAAAACTTCTCTGCCCGCTCTGCTGTAGAGTTCCTGCGCACCCACCAAAGCCCCATGCAAATGCTTCCCCTTGGGTTCACAGCAGAGATCCTGGCAGCAAGGTGTCCACCTGAATGGAGGCGCGGGTCTCTCAGTCACTGTTCCCCTTGATGGCTTACTAAGTGCTTACTGAGACTCGGAGCTGGCTGCTGGGCATACGGCAGTGACCAAGACAAGCTGGTTCCTGTCCCCTCCCCCGAGGATGAGACAGATGGCAAATGGAAGAACCGTGAGGCACGATGATGGAAGACGCTGATGGCTGGAAGGCAAGAGGCAGGGAGGGGGGGGGAAGCAGGAGCCCAGAGCTCACCATTTGCAAAAGGAACTGGAAACATAGACTCACCTAAATGTGAAGGTGGTGCAGACAAGCCTTTTCTCCGCTGCCCCTCACTGCCCTGTCCTGCCTGGCCACCAGCTCGCTCTAGCCTTCCTGTCTGCCCCTCCCCTCCACAGTCATCCCTCCCAGACGCCCTACCCACAGCCCTCAGCACCCCACAACTCCTCACTAGCCCCACGCCGCAGGCAGTCCTGGCAGCAGTGGCAGAAGGAGGGTTTGCCCATTTCCTGGGAGTTCTGAGGCCAGTGGGCGGCAGCTGCTGAGTCTCCAGCTGAGACCCTGGGCCAGCCACAGCCTCACAGGGCTGGGACACCCACACCAGGTTGAGCAGTGTGGTGTGTGTGTGGAAGAGGGGTAAGTGGTGGGGGGGGCGGAGGGCAGGAAATGAGGTCTAGGGGCCTGGCTGGAAGCTGAGGGAGGGACAGTCGTGGGAACAAGGGACCCAGCCTGGTAGGGGAAGGATTGTTCTGGGGAGGCAGAACTGCTCCTGTCACGGTGTTCCGCCGCCACACCCTTAGCAGGGACCCTGGACAGAACCTCTTGCTGCTCCAGGATTTGGATTCCCTTCTCTGCAAGGGGGAGACAGCAGGGACTCCCCACCCAGAGACTCCCTTGAAAAGGGTGTTGGGCCAGCCCCTCTCTTCCAGACGCTGGGCTCCCTCCGACCCCTGAACCCCAGAGCCAGCTAATCGCTTGAACTGTGGACTCTGCCAGTAGGTGAGCTGTCTGCACAGATCACAGGATCTGGGGCCAGCTGTCACCTCTCGGGGTTGGCCAGCAAGCACAACAGGGCCCCCAGCCCCAGATAAGAACGTGGAGACTCTCGGCGTGAGGGACCCCTGGCAGGGGGCTTCTTGTGGGGGTGCCCTAAGACATCCCAGCAGCCCTGATGGAGAGGGCTGCCCCTCTTGGGGAGAGGCCTATCAGGGTCCAGGAGAAGTTTGGGCAATCTGCTCACGGG
>NW_022103901.1:30733986-30754565 GCF_000313985.2 Echinops telfairi
CCCCCCGGAGTAAGGGGGCCAGCGCAGCCGCCTCCAACGGGCCCCGGCCAGCGCGCCCCGGCCCCGAGGCGCCACCCAACGGGACCCCGCAGCCCGGCCGGCCCTCGCTGGGCGGCGGCGACTTCTACGACGTCGCCTTCAAGGTGAGCAGGGCGCCCCCTCCCCGGGAGAGCGCAGCAGGTGGCGGCAGGGCCGCGGCGACCCGCGCCCGATGCTGGCCGGCGCATCCCACACAGCTGTCGGCCAAGCGCGGGGCGCCCAACAGCTGGCAGGGCTACACTGGGGCCCGCGGGGCACAGAGCCTGGCAGCTCCCTATCCGCGACGGGGCCCCAGTCCCACCTGTCCCCTCGCCCTGCAGGGTGGGCGGAGTGGGGACCTCCTTTAGGGACGCCAGGAAGAGGTCTGCCAACGGGATGGGCCTCCAGGCTGAGGCTGTGTGGTCTGTGGGGCGATGTGGCTCTACCATCCGGGAGTTTAGAATCTCTGGCTGCAGGATGGAGGAGGGGGCTGGGGGAGGGTGGTGGCGGGCAGGAGGTAGTTGGAAACAGCAGTCTGGCCAGCCCTTACTGATTTCTGGAACCTGTCACGCTACAAGGCTAGCCAGAACCCTAAGCCACTTAGCAAAATGCCCCTTGAGTGCTGACATTTGAAGAAGCATCCCCACCCTCGCAGGACACCCCCCACAAATATCTTAAGTGGGCCCCAGCTGCCATTTCCCTTGCCTCTTCTCCCCATTAGGTCCCAAATGCACCCTCCCCTCCTGAGCCCCACCGCCCCTCCCCCACCCGATTCAGCCTGCTGTACAGGGTCTGGTGGTGGTGTCCAGAGGCTGAGTGTCTCGGAGCCTGAGTCTCCCTCCTCCACCCCATCCCCTGCCACCAGCCCCCAGCCAGGCCAGCTCCCTGCACCCGGTCTGATGTCCCACCCGTGCCCTCACCACAGGTGATGTTGGTGGGGGACTCGGGCGTGGGGAAGACCTGCCTGCTGGTGCGCTTTAAGGATGGGGCCTTCCTGGCAGGTACCTTCATCTCCACTGTGGGCATTGACTTCCGGGTAAGCAGGAGTGCTGGGCCCCTGACACCCATGGGACCAACGCTGAGTTGCACCCTCAGCACCTTCCACTCTGCGGCTGGTGCCCCCAGGGCTGACAGTCAGAGGACTACAAAGGCGGGCACCTCCTATAGCAGGAACCAGGGGCTGCGGGGGGCGGGGGGCCAGGCCGTAAAAGCCGGGGATAGGGTGTTCGCTAGATGCTGGGGGAGAAGTCCCTGCCCTTGGGAAGGGAAGTCAGGGCCCCATATGACTGACTCCCTATCAGTATCAGCCCCCTAGCCCTCCACACCCTTGCCAACAAGCTTTCTCTGAGCCTTGTCTGGCGTGTGTATGTGTAGGGGGGCTTGGGCCCTGAGCTCCCCCAGCAGTCTTTGAGAAGGTGGGGAAGGATGGGACCAGGACCTCAGAGCCCCCCTTCCACCCCAGCCCCTGTCAGGTCAGGTCAGAATCCCATGTGCTAAGGTGCTGTGTATTCTCGGCAGAGCTGGGACTTTGCTTTCTCACCTTTTAATTAGACCTAGTTAGCGGGAGGCTGGGGTGCTGAGGAAGGGAGGCCTGTGGACAGAAAAGGGGCTGACTTCAGCCTGGGGTTCAAGTCCCCTCAAGTTCTCCAGGGTGCTATTCATGCTGAGATGGGAGAGTGGAGATGGCTTAGGCTGGGTGGAGGGGTCGTTTACCTGCTTGGCCCCTCCCTGCCTCTCTCTTGGCTCTGGTTCAGGCAGAGGAGGGAGGGGGGTGCAGTGGGGTGGTTGTCAGGTTCACACTCCTGCCCCAGGTGACAGGAAAGGCGGTGTCCTCCCCATCCCCCTGACCGGCAGATGGCTGGCTGCACCTGGCGCCCTGAAGACCTATAGAAGCAGGGCAAGGAGGGCGGGTAGGAGCCCTGCCCCATACTGGAACATGGAGCCTCAGTGGTTCCCATTCCTGCCTTCTCCCTAGGCAACAGGCCTGGGCTGGGCTGGGGGTCATTGCAGTGGGGACCTGGGGTACAGAAGGCCTATGTCCACTTTGCACCGTGGCGTGACCTTTGCCACGCCTGCCATCTGACCTGTATGTCTCGGTGTCATTAGTTAGAACCATCCCCAAATCCATTTCCAACTCCCCAACCCTGCACAGAGCAAACTGCCCTTTAAGCAGTCCCTGAAATCACAGTGAAAACAGACCCTCACTCGGGGCCATGGGAGGTCCTCAGTGCCCCGCTCACAAGTCACTGGGTCCCCTGGTGAACCCCAGGAAGAGCTGAGAAGACTGAGAATGGCCTTCCCAAGCAAACACGCTGACTCCCACTCACAGCAGAACTGCCCCGTCTGTTTGTGAGACTCTAACGGTTGCTGTGAGTGGAAAGGCTTCTCGTTCTTCCTCGGAGCAGCTGGTGGTTTTGAACTGCTGACCTTGTGGTTAGCAGCCCAATCTAAGTACTGACAATGCTACCAGGGTGCCTCCTTCTTCACTTCAAATAAGTGGCTGCAATGTTCTCATGGGCAGCCCATGTGGAGCTGGGTGAAGAGGAGCAGATGGGCACAGGCCCTCCCTGTGCTTCAGGGGAGGGGATGCTGGATGAAGTTGGATGGATTGGTGGGCCCAGGAAAGGAGTGGCTGGGGACTTGGGAGGTATGGGGGTTATGAGGGGCTGGGGTGGGCAACCTTGGAGGGTGGAGCATGAAATGGGAGGGAGGCCTGGTATCTACATATATGGGGATTCCCAGGGGCTGGGACACAGCAAGGGGCCTGGGGGGACCAAGGGGCCTTCAGGTGGGAGGTCGGAGGAGGGGGACCAAGAGGCAAGAGCAGAGAGACTGAATATTTGGCTGGGGGGATACCAGGCCTGGAGGTGGGTACCCTTGGCTTGAATTCAGGCCCCTCCTGTGGGAAGAGGGGCTAGGTTTGTTCTGACTTTGTACCACCTCCCACCCCACCCCCGCCATCCCACCCTTGGGAGCCCTGGGCCAGAGCACCTGCTGCTTGGGCTGGGGCAGCTGGCTGGACGGTGGCAGGAGTTGGCTGCTTCTGTTTCAGAACAAAGTTCTGGATGTGGACGGCACGAAGGTGAAGCTCCAGGTAAGAGGAGAGGGTGAGCTGAGCAGCTGGGGTCAGGGGTCACTGGGGGAGGCTGGGCCACCTGACCACTGGCTGCCCTGCAGATGTGGGACACGGCCGGTCAGGAGCGGTTCCGCAGTGTCACCCATGCCTACTACCGGGATGCTCATGGTGAGTGCAGGCCCTCCAGGTCCCCCGGGGTAGTGGGCAGAAAGTGGCTCATTTGATGTCACCACCTGTGACCGGTGTATGAGGTGACAGGTGCTCTTCGGTCCCCAGCACTGCTGCTACTCTACGATGTTACCAACAAGGCTTCCTTTGACAACATCCAGGTCAGTGGCCCCTCCTGAGGGGGAGGGGGAAGGGCAGGCCCTGGAATCCCACCCGGGGATCCCAGGCCAGCGTCCAGAGAGCCCTGGCTTCGTGCTCAGTGGGAGGCAGATCTGCTTCGTGTCGAATAAGGACTGAGGAGGGTAGGTGACTTTCCAGCCTTGGGGATAAGTCACAGTATGTACAGTATGTCAGCTGTGAGTCTACTAGAGCCCTTCAGTGAACCACGGGGTGTTGCAGCCTGGGGGTGGGGTGGGGTGGTGTCCTCTCCTACTGGGGCCCTGGCTGGGCCTCCAAGGTGTGCGGTCCCCCAGGACTGGCTGAGCGAGATCCAGGAGCATGCCCAGCGCGACGTGGTGCTCATGTTGCTGGGGAACAAGGTGGGGTGTGTGTCCTCTGGCTGGTGGGTGGGCCACGGTGGGCCAGCCGTCCAAGCTCCCTGCCCCCTGCCCAGGTGGACTCTACACACGAACGCGAGGTGAAGAGGGAGGACGGCGAGAAGCTAGCCAAGGTGAGTGGGTCTAAGGCAGGGGGGTGCCCCGATGGTGCTGGGGGCAGAGCACGGGCTATCTCCTGAGACCATAGCCCAGCTGGCAACAGCTGTTTGCAGGAATACGGGCTGCCCTTCATGGAGACCAGCGCCAAGAGCGGCCTCAACGTGGACCTGGCTTTCACCGCGATAGCCAAGTAAGCCCCCCTGCATCCCCAAGGCCAGCCCCCTGGATTCCTGGCTGGGGTCTCACGTCTGTCTGTCCTGCAGGGAGCTGAAACAGCGCACCACCAAGGCCCCCAGTGAGCCCCGCTTCCGGCTGCATGAATATGTCAAGAGGGAGGGCCGAGGGGGCTCCTGCTGTCGGCCCTGACCTGGTGGTTGCCCCCCAGAATGGGCCTGGCCCCTTCCATGCCTGTCCCAGCACACCTGCTTCAAGGAGCCAGCGGCTACACAGCCCGTCCCCAAGCTAGTGCGGCTGGGGTGGACACCTGCCTCAGGCTGTCTGGCCTTCTGCTGCCTCCTGCTGGACACCCGGCCAAAGTGCACCGTGCCTAACCTGGACAAGCTTGTTTTCAGTCATGCGCATCACGGGGACACCGAATGGCAGAACCAGCCTTGCAGGGGAATCAGCCGCTCCACGGCTGATTCCTGGTCATCATCTGGGCTGGGGCTGCTCCCAACTCCACCTGCTAGGTACGGTGTCAACACTGTCTTCCTTTGTGTCGCCCGGAGCCACCAAGGCTCTGTGATACAAGGACATCATTTGGTCATTCAGAAAGAATCCAGGGAAACCTGGGATGGGAGTCCCATGCGCCCACCAGCAAGTCTTTTGTCAGTGCCAGTGAATAAAGTGTGCTTTCCGGAATGCCTCCATCTGCCATAGAACCCCCAAGCCCTGGGTCGGGGTGTCAGCAAAGCCCGGGCTCTGATTTCACAGAATGTACAGTCTCCTCCCCAAAGGCCAAGACCCATCTTCTCTGCGGCTAACCCCAAGCTCCTTAGGGAACCCAAGGCCACCCTGGCTGTCAGCAACCTCTCAAGACACACTTCCAGACTGAGAGGACCCCGAAAAGAACAAAACCTCATCTTTTGGGGCTCACAGCTGAAAACTGGAGACGGGACCCCCAAAAGATGTTATGAGGGAGAAATAGCTTCAACCACTTGAGATAAAAAAGGCAGGCTTTGTCCTGGACAAAGCTCAGGGAACTGGGTGAACGTGATGATTTGCAGTGGATGAGTCAAGAGTCAAACATGCACAGATTGCTGGATGTAAACCTGATACGTGCTCTGTACCCCTTCACCCCACGCCCAATAAAGTAAAGGATGCTCACTGCACCTCCACCTGGGACTAGGACCCTCTGGGGGTGTAGGTAGCACAAAAGTCACACTGACCTGCCCTTTGGTTTAGCAGTTATTTACACACACACACACACACACACACACACCGAGTAGCCTTACCACCAGGACCTATTGTCTGCTGGGCCCCTAGGCTAAAGATGTTAGTCTTGGGGACTGCAGCTGATCCTCCCGTGAGAATCTGTTGCCACTCCAGATACTAGGATGTGCCCGTGGGTCTTCAGGGGGAGAACTGGGGTGGGCCGCCTCATCCTGCATGAGGTTATCACCCTCTTACTAACGATTGCTCAGGAAAGCCAATCTGTACCCCCCTGAGCAAGAGTGAGGCTTTACTGGTTGTTTTTGCCCAAGCCTCAGAAGACCAAACAAGCAGGCCCATGTGCCAAGCAGCAGTTCCACAAGCACTGTATTCCGTAGCCTGCAGGGCTCCTCCCGGGGTTTTCTCTGGCTGAGTACCATGGGGTGAACAGTCTTCGTGGGCATCATCCACTTCCTTTCCTGGTTACATCCTTAAAGTTCCTACTTCTTAACCAGAGTCCCCCAGCCCCGCTTAATTCATCCCATTTACACATACCCTAGGTACATGGGCTCTTGCAAATGCCACGTTAGCCTGCAACTTGGGCTCTGGCTATTTCAGTGACTTCTTGATCTTTTGTCCCCGATTCCTGATCTTGGACCCATTTGGGAATTATTTCCCACAAACTTTCCCCCTTTCAGTTGTTGGCCTTGTCTTCATTAACAATTTTCAAACTCCATCTAGAATCTGTCGGCGTTCTCTCAAAGTGTATGATCTGTGGAATACGCTGTTTGGGGTTTGTTTACTTGGTGGTGTCACTGGGCTTAGGCCGAGTCCTTGGACACAGTACATCCAACAGCTGTCAAGATGCCAGCTACTATTACGAGGCTGAAGATTGAGGCAGTCACACTTTTCTACTGGGTCACCAATCCATGTTTTTAGCTGAATTCATTCGCTAGGGCAGCGGTTCTCAACCTGTGGGTCTTGACCACTTTGGGGGCCGAACAACCCTTTCACAGGAGTCATAACAGTAGCAAAATTACAGTGATGAAGTAGCAAGAAAAATAATTTTATGGTTGGGGGGTCACCACCACATGAGGAACTGTACTAAAGGGTTGTGGGGGCATTAGGAAGGTTGAGAACCACTGAGCTAGGGTGTTTAATCCCTTTAAAATCTTTTGATTGCTCCATCAGAAGCGGTGTCATGTAGGGATAAAGGGTCAACACCTGCCTCCCAACATTAGACACCTCCCTTAACAGCAGGCAGCAAGTTTAGTGCCATCCTGTTTGTGGCATCTAACTGGTTAACTACCCCTTGCAGGGAATCTCTGGTGTGGTTATAGTTGATGTAGTTAATGCAGTCTACATTTTGATTTATGGTAGGCCGCCAGAAAAGTCTACTCTCAAACTCTGCAGATTCCTCCTTTTAAACTCATTAGGAACTCCACTAGGGACCCCAATGGGGTCAATGTGGATCAAAAGATCCAGGGAGATTTCTCATGGTGGCTCAGGATTTCTCCTGAAACGCTAGGGTGAAGGGAATTGCCAGCTGCCCCAAGGCACATGTCTCAGTCCAGCATGATGGGCAGCAAACCCGAGGTTCCCCTTTCCACATCACCACCAGTCATCTGCCCAAGGTACCTGAGGGCCAAATAGTTGGCACTGCTGGGCTCATTGGTGAAGTTTCCAAGGTTGGTACAAGTTACTAATTCTCCCATTCAAAGAAACCCAAACACCTCACAGCCTTAATGCCAACTCATAGCAACCCTATAGGGCAGGGTTGAGCTGCCCCTATGAGTTTGAGATTTGGGGAAAGAGCAATAAGCTCCTACAGCTGTCACTCCCAAGTCCTTGTGTTGGTACAGCCAACATGCAGTGCAGGCCTAGCTATCAGGTTTTTGTTGAGAGCTTGCCCTGGGCAGTCACTCGTTCTACCCAAGCTCACATTTCTGTCTGTCCTAAGCTTACTTCCATCACTGAAGTTAAAGGGAATCATTCTAAGAGTAGGCGTGGCTTGGGGGCAAGTCTTGAGTGGGGCAGCTGAGCACCACCCTACCGAGGAGACCTGTGCTCATTCTGTCCCCAAGCCACACACCAACTGATGGCCATCGATGCCAAGGCGGTTGGGCTAACACTTGGACAGGGCTGCCACCCAACTCTACAGTTAGAGGACTCTATACTATTCCTGGTGTGATCACCCATTTCAGCCTGCTAACCTCCCAGAACAAAGCCTTTTCATGGTGAGCAGGTGTATTCTCTTCCTGTGAGGGGTGCACCTCCTAAATGGTCACTTTTCTCCTGAGTCCTCAACCAGACTTTTCCCTGGGATGTGGCGGGTCCACCCCTCCTAAGGCCCCAGTGGAGGTCAATAGCACGTGGTAACGGTCTTGGCAGTTCAGCTGGTTTGTCTTAAACACTCCCCCCACCAGTAAATTTATCGGATAATTAAAAAAGCAGGGGACCAGCATGGACTTTAGAAAATGGTGGGTAGGTCTGTGGACCTTCCCAAGTAGGGGAACACAGGCCCAAAGAGGGCTGTAGGAAACGTACTCCATGGGGATTTAGTCCAGATTAACTCTAATTTCCCACTGGTCTGTTTGGTACATCCCATTTGCTTCTTGTCTCACAGGGAGGACTTCAAAGACTTGGATGCCACTCATTTTTTTAACCAAGCTCAATCTCAGTCACACACCACTCAACACCTGAAAATGCCCAAACCGCAGGGCAGTATTTTCAGTCTGATTTCCCCACACCCTAGCTCATGAATGAGGTTTTCACCCCTTGCAGTTTTAGGTCTTTCTTGTGGCCAGAGAAATTAGAAATGCCCTCCAATTTGTCAGCTCCTCTTGGTTACTGCTGGATTAGTATAAGGCCCAGGGCTAAGCCTTAACCTTGATGGGTCTCCCAAGAACTGAACTCCCTTAGCCCGTACGGGGCAGTTGTTTGCAGACGAAGGTCCAATAAATTCCATCTGTACTCATGGCAGCAAGTGAAGCTTTATTAGTTGAATTTACAAATTGGGGCAACCAAGCCCGAGAAGACAAACTAGCACACCAAGCTTTTTATTCCCTAGGTGAAGACCCTCCCCACCTGGTTCTTCATTGTTTGAGTACTTTGTGTGTGTGTGTGGTGTGTTTCAGGGTAGAGACCCTACCTCAAGTATAATGTAAGGAGAACATTTACATTGATCAAACCTTCAAAGAGACAAAGACAATCATCTGGAGAAGGGAGGCCATCCTGTGGTGCTGCGCAAGACAGACAGAATAGGGGGTGCCTTGGCCCTGTTTTCAGGAAAAACAGGAGTCTGAAGTTTATTCAATATGGGATATCACAGCTCTTGATACAGGCCAGTTCTGGTTAATCACATCCAACAAAATGGCAATGCACTGATCTTGAGTATTCCTTAAGTGTACCTGTATTGAGTTAAAGCTCTGTAGAAGACACCTCTACCTAAGAATTAATGGGGTGTAGGTGTACTGTAGAGAAAGTGTCCTCTCGAAGGGATTAGGTGTAAGGCATCATCAGAACAAAAAATATTACCATAGTGAATGATGGGGGAAGTGCGGAGTGGAGATCCAAAGCCCATTAGTAGGCCACTGGAGATTCCCTTGCAGAGGGGTCTCGGGGAGGAGATGAGCCAGTCAGGGTGCGATCTAACAATGATGAGAAATACAACTTTCCTCTAGTTCCTAAATGTTTCCTCCCCGCTCCCACTACCATGACTCGAATTCTATCTTGCAAGACTGCCTAGCCTAGAGGAGGTACACTAGTATAGATAGGAACTGAAAATACAGGGAATCCAGGACGGATGAACCCTATAGGACCAGTGGTGTGAGTGGCAAAACAGGGAGGGTAAAGGGAGAATGGGTAGAAAAGAGGGAACCGATTACATGGAACTGTGTGTGACCTCCTCCCTGGGGGGACAGACAACTGAAAAGTGGATGAAGGGAGACGTCGGACAGGGCAAGATATGACAAAATACCCATTTATGAACTATCAAGGGCTCATGCGGGAGGGAGGGGAAAAATGAGGACCTAATGTCGGGGGTTTGAGTGGAGAGAAAATGTTTTGAGAAACGATGTACAAATGCGCTTTACACAATTGATGTGTGTATGGATTGGGATAACAGTTGTATGAGCCCCTAATAAAATGTAAAAAAAAAAAAAAAGAGAAAGTGTCCTCCTGGAATGGAATAACACGTACACTTCCACATCTCGGACTGTGGTGTGCACGAGGGCTGGAAGTCAGGCCACAGGAAACTGTTCAGGGTGCGCATGATTCCCAGCCCCTGTACAGGGCCCCACGTGGTTACCTCCAATCAAGGATGCACCTAGGTTGGCCCCGGGAGAGACTATTCTCCCTGGGCTGCTGAGATGGAAGAAATCCACTGACATTTTTCCTGGAGGAAGGCTTATCGACACCCTTGGTTAGTGGTCAGAAAAAAGTTCTATGAAGGTTAAATCTATTTGGGGACCCTGCAAACAGTCTGGGCTGTCATCTATAACCCTTTGCAAACCAGGGTGCTCAGAATTTAAGCTCAAACACAGGTGCAAGCCTCTAGGTCGCTACCTTTCATGGTAATATTCTTAGTTTCTACTTTAGCAGATACTACCCCTCCACTCCCCCAATTCAGCCTGCTCACACATACCCCAGGTGCACGGGTTCCTACCGTTCCCACGTCTGCCAGCAACTTGTGCCCTGCCCATTTATTAACTTCTTGGGTCTTTTGTTCTTATAGCTGACGACGGACCAGCTTGGTGCATATTTCTCACATACCGATGACCTGGGGGAAAAAGCAAGACAGCGCCGAGATGTACACGGAAGCCCTCGCTACCGTGTGGGGTTAAGCGTTATGTGCTCCCAGCCCCCCACCCCGATAAAGTCGCGCGACCTTGAGGCCTTCAGTCTTGCAAGCTAATCAGACCGCACGTGCGTGCAGTTCTCATACGAGGTGTCAGAAATTACGCAATTCATCACTAGCTTCGGGCCACGCCGGGGAGAGGGAGCACCGCGCTTACCTGGACGGACGGACAGACCTCAGGATCCGTGTGCAGCAGGGTTTGGAAAACACCCTCAGACCCACGCGACCCCTCACTTTCTAGCAGCAACAGGCGGAGACCAAACTCCGCATGGAAGGAAAGAGGAAGGCGAGGGCCTCTAACCTTTATAGGAGCTCCACGCTTCTGTGATTGGACAATCCTGACGGAAGTACCTTCCCTCCTCGTATTTAATTGGATCCACGCGCTCTACCTAAGTTGTTTTCACCAATCGGGCTACGGCATTTACTTTAGGGGCGGTCTCCAATGCCCGCCACGCGAAGCTCCTCCCTTCCTTAATGGCAGAGGCTGTGGACTGCGAGCGACGGCCAATCAGAGCCCGACCAGCAACAGAGTGATTCTGAAGCAGCCAATCCTGCCCCGGGGCGGCCGGGACACCGAAGTCGTAGTTTCCAGAGCGCCGCGCGTCAGGTGTCTTCCTGGGCCTCGAGAGCCCGTGGACTACAAGTCCCAGCAGGCGCAGCAGCGGGGCACGTCCGCCTCGCGCGACTGGTCCCTTCCCCGGCCAGTGGCCGAGGGGGCATGATGGAGTGGGAGCGCGGCTCAGCCGCTCCCCGGCGGCCGCGGGCGGGTGAGTGTCCGCGCGGCACGCCGGGCCCGACGCTTGCGCTTCGGGGCCACAGGGCGAGGACGGGAGGCGGGTGCGTCGGGGGTCGGAGCAAAGGGGTGGCCCAGAGGGGGCGGGGCTGAGTCGGGCTAGGGTCTCCGGATCTGTCCTTTTTTCTGTCTGCTGGTCTGGCCCTCTTCATCCCTTCTTCCTGCGTTTACTAAGCGCCGCCTGGGTGCCTGGCCCTGTTCCAGAGGCCAGCGACATGCAGGGGAACGGGCTCCCTGTTTTCACCAGCTCATCTTGGGGTGCTGGATTTCATCTCGGCATTTGGACCATCCGGGCAGGGTCGTGCATTGTGGTGGGGACTGTGCTGTTTTGGAGAGTACTGAGCAGCATCTCTGGTCTGCATACCTTAGCTGCCAGCAGCACCCCGCTGCTACCTGTAATGGTCAAAAACACCCGTGCCTTGGGAGGGGTGGGGTGGGGTTAACGATTTTGAGGGTAGACAGTAAACGGAGGAATTAATGAAAAATCGCTGTAGGAGCTGTGAAGGATACTGAGGGCTAAGAAGCAGAGTCTGGCCTCTGGGAGACCTTTGGGGGCAGGGAACTGTTAGCCGAAGACCAAACGGGAACTTTCGTGCAAGAGCACTCTCCAAGGTGGAGTTCCTGTGTGAGAAAGGGCCTAGCCTGGGAGGCCCCTACAGCACCCTGTGAAGTGGTGAGAGAAGTCAGGGAGGTGGGCAGGCCCTACAGGGTGCAGGATGGGGACCTCACTGTGTATACCAGCTGCTGTTCAGGGGTGTCTGAGCAGAACTGGGTTCTCCATTGGATTTAGTGGCTGCTTTTTCTGAAGTAGATCACCACACCTTTCTTCAGAGGCACCCCTGGGTGGGTGGACTTGAAATTCCAACCTCCCAGTCTGCAGCCATGCCTGTCCGTTGTTTGCCCCACTCTGGGATTCTGAGGGAGGGCTGTTGGGGTGACAGGATCAGGGCTTCGGCTAATGCAAGTGGAAGTGGGACAGTGGGATGTCAGGGGAGCAGTGTGGGGACAGGGGCTATCTATTAGTCCTCACTGGGTTCCAGCTGCCCCAGCTGAGCCTGAAGCTGGTGTCCAGTCGTGGAGCCAAGCTGGGCCTTAGGGTGGGTCCTGCTTGATCCCACCCTGTCAGGGTAGGGGTCATCGTACTCTACTCCAGGCTGCACATCCCTCAGACCCCTCCCCATGTTTCACACCTGGCCCTCTTCCTGGGAGCTGCCCACTTCTTGGCTTTTGCCAAGGGCCACCCAGATGACCTCCCTCGCTCTCCTTCCTTCTCAGTGGGCCTCTCCTCTCCTGGAGGGTCTGTGGGATGGGCACCAATTTTGCCATTAGTCCTTGTGTCCCTGTTTTCAGTATCCTGGCTTGTCACAGGAATCCCAGGTCCCAAGTCCCTACGAAGCCCTGTCCTCTCAGCCAGACCCTCCCTTTATGGGAGCTAGAGTGAGAAACTGATTGGTGACCTGGAATTAGTGGCCCAGCCAGAGGGCCTGCTCCCTGGCTCAGCTCTCTTTGGGTGTGGTCACTGGGTCACTGGGTCACTACAAAACAGCACAGCCCCCACCACAAAGCACGACCCAGTGTCTGTGTGGGTGGAGACAGGAGCCTGCACTGGAATGTTTTTAGGGCTAGTGGGGGGTTCCCAGTCCCCTACTTTCCTTCATCAGGTTGGACTTCTCTCGTTGCCCTCACGTCCCCTCTCAGCACAGGGCCCTGCACACACAGTGGTATAGACCTGGGTGTGTGGGCTGGTGAGAGCTCGAAGCTGGCACACCTGGTGACCTGGGGCTCCCTGGTTCAGTTCTCAGGTGTACGAGGATCCTGGGTTTACAGGTGACAGCAGAGGAAGGGAATAGAAGGGGCAGGGTTTGGCATACTTTGGACCTGGGCTTGCTGTCTGTGTGTCGCTGGGCTGGCCCCTGGGCCTTTCTGACCCTTCTCCACCTTCAGTCCTCATGTTCTCACCCATCTTTTTTTTGGGGGGGGGCACCCCAAGGCCCAGGAGGACAGTCACCTTGCTCAGAGCCACACAGCTGCTCAGCTGATGTGGGATTTGGACCCGGATCTGGGTGGGCCTAGCACCTGCATTCATCACTGTTCTGCTGGGCACCACAGGGGGCAAGGGTGTCCATGAGTGCTGGCACACATCCAGCCCAGAGACATGGTGCAGATGTCTCCTGTCCTGTGACTGGGTGCTGTGACTGGAAAGGCCAACTGGTCTCTCTGGTAGGAAGGGCTAGCCAACCCTTGGGCTCTCCTGGACGTTTCCCCATGAGCTGTTCTGGCCAAAGGCGAGGCTGTTTGAACTCATGGACACGTGTGTGTGTGGGGGGAGACCCAGAAGGAGGGGGCAGGTGAGGCTGGGGTACCTTCTGAGTCCCCACCACAGTTCAGGCTCAGGGACCTCACAGGCATGCAGCCTCCCTGGGGAAGCAAGAAGGGGCAGAGCAGGGGACCAGAGCCCAGAGATGGGCTCAAATATGGGGACCCCAGGTGGCTTGGAAAGTGCAGTCACCAGGCCTAGGCACTGCGGCCCTGGAGCCCCAGGTGGCTGGCTGGTGGAGCCCAAACCTACTTCCGCAGCTGGGAGGGTCTGTCTGCTGTTGTACCCTCATAGATGGACCAGTGGCCCCTGCAGCTGGGCGTTGACATCTGGCCAGGTTCTTCCTCCAGGAAGCCCTCTAGACTTCCCCCAGACAAGTCAGGTGCCCCCTGCAGGGGGCAGGCGTTGGGGGAGAGGCCACCTTCCTGTGATGGTGGGAGGAATTAGAGCCTGGGCCATCCAGGCAGCAGGACCTTCCTAATCCAGTAGGTGGAGGCGTGGATATTGGTGAGGCTAGGACTCTGAGTGCTGAGCCGAGAGAGGGGCCGGTGGGGTGCCAGGACCAGAGTTCTATAGAGTCCGGGTTGTGGTGGAGGGAGAGGGAAGGGCCAGGAGTGCCGCACAGGCATTAGACCAGGAGCTCAGCTTTGCTGTGACAACCAGGCCTGTTTCTATAGGATCTGGCAGCCAGCTCTGGACCGCAGCCAAAGTGGCCCTTGGCAGAGGCTGACCTGGCTGTGCAACAGCAGTCTCAGGGGGCTCTGAGGCTAGGGGCTGTGCCTGGAGCCCTGGCCTTGATCCAGTCAGTGACCACCCACAGGATTGGGCCTCCAGCGTCCTCAACTCTTTGCTGGCGCTGTGATCTCTGAAACAGTGGGCTCTGGGGCTGACGGGGTTCCTAGGCCCTCCTCACTCTCAGCATGTGCTGTTTAGGGGACCCTCACACCTACCCACGTGAAGCTGCTGGACCCGCTACTTGGGTTGCCCACCGGGAAGGGCAGCAAGCAGAGTCCAGTGCCCCTGAGGTGGGGATGAGCCTGTCCTGGGTTGCTCGGCCCTTGGGCCTCGATCCCAGACGGGTGTGAGGGGTGGCTTGTCGCCCCCTGGCCCAGTGCAGCCTTTCCTGGGTGGGGACAGCAGTGGCCTGGCCTGAGGGGGGTGGGGTGGAGACAGCTGAAAGAGAGGGTCCTATTGGCCCCTGCTGGCTTTGCCCCACCCGGCCCCAGGCCAGCACTCATGGTTCCACTTCCTGGCAGGCCCTGTCATCTGCTTTCTGCAGGAGTGAGTGAGGGTCTTCTCTCTCAGACAGACTCACTGGCTTCGGGCCGTCTGGGGAAGCAGGCTAGGAGGAAGGCCTCCTCGGTGAAGCCTGCAGGGTTTGGAGCTGGGTGTGAACCTGGCTGTGGCAGCTGCTTCCCTGTCTGCCGCAGATGGAGGGCGGGGACCGGCCAGCCTCCACCCCTGGGAGCAGGACCAGTGCGTCCCTGCCCTGGTCTGGCAGCAGCCAGCCATCCAAGAGCCCGGAGCTGAAAGGGAGCTGCTGGCCGCTGGTAACCAGGCCTGGACACCTGCCCAGCTGCCAGCCTCCTTGTCAGCCAGGGGCCTGGCATTCCCTAGGCGGGACCAGCCGTGGGCAATGGGGAAGGCCGTTATTGCGAGAGCAGCCCCGTGGGAGACTCCGGCATCTTGCTCAACCCGATGCTGGTTCCTGGTTCCTGGGTTGCGGTCACCGAGTTCCAGCACAGAGAGGGGTGGGGGTGGGGTGAGCACACAGTGGGCAGCCGCAGGAGCTTGGGCTGCATGTAGCTACCAGGCTGGCTGCTATTGGCCTAGGGAGTCCCAGCGACCTACGTGTGGCTGCATGTCTTTACATTTATTTACCTCAGCACAGTGGGGATCAGTGGCCACACACACTGGGCACTCACCCAGGAGAGGGCCCCGGCCCTGGCCTGGCCCACTACCCAAGCTTGGTCCCTGGGCATGGGTGTGGATGGAGCAGAATTCAAGTCAGCGGGGGCCCAGACCGGAGCCTTCAGGAAAGTTGGCCTGTCTCTCCTATGTCCAGGACCCCACCGAGTGATCCCCGAGTGACCACTGCACCAGTGCCAAGGGCTGGGGCAGAGTCAGCCCCTCTCACCCCTGACTCAACCTAGTGCTGGCTTTGCCCCCCTCCCCCTGAGCCCCAATGAGTCAAGCCCTTAGGCAGCGGGGACTATGTAGGGGGGAAGCCTGGTGGGATGTATGCAGGGGCATGGTGGGTTGTGAGTATATGTGTGGAGGGGGAAGGCTACAGAGGGCTGTGGTCAGGAGCAGGAAGGCTTTGGGCTGAGGTTCCTAGGACCCCATCTAGGCAGACCTGTGGGGCGCTTGCAGAGTTGGGGGCCAGGGGTCTCCAGGCAGCACTGGCTCATGGGGGGGGGGCTTTCTCTGCTTTGTGGCTGTACCCTCTACACCTCTGGGCTGGACTGGGGTGGGGAGGCTGGTACGCCATTCAGCACAGTGTGACACAGAACCCTGGCCCCAGGGACACCTGACCCAAGGGACGGGTGGTCCTGGGAGTTAACGGCTGTGACTCCAGAGGGGAGGTATGCAGGGTGGCACCCTCACCTTTGGAGTGGAGGGCTGCCTCTCCCTTCCTGGGCTGTCAGCACCTGGGCAGAGGACACAGGGAACTTGGCCTGCCATGGACACGTCCTTAAGAAATGTTGACAGAGAGAAGAGGGCTGAGGATGCTCACTGAGGGACTCCCAGCACTGACCCCTCACCTCTTCCCCTCAGGGAGCCCCAGCTCTGACCCCTCATCTGTCTGTCCGTCCCCCTGGGGAGCCTGAGCCCTGACCCCTTCCTTGTCCCCACAGAGGACTTGACTCACGGACCCTAGATGCCGGCTAGGCATGAGCTCGGGCAAGAGTGCCCGCTACCACCGCTTCCCTGCCGACCTGCCTGCCCCAGACGCCACCACTGCTGCCGCCGGGGTAAGGCATTTGCCAGCTCCTCTCTGCACCCCACACCCCCAGATAGCCCCGGCAGGCCTCAAGACCTCCACTGACGCAGATACGGCAGGGGGCAGGGCAGCGACGGAGGCCTGCTATTGTGTCATGTGTCTCTGCACACGGGGGTCCATGTAGAAGTGCGTGGGTGCGCATGCGTGCATGCGTGCAGCATGGAAGCATGTGTGCACAGTCACACATGTGCTGAGGTTGTCGGCATGCACACACTGCTTCATGAATGAGCGAGTGTGTGTGCCTATGCCCTGCAAGTGTGGCCACAGCCTCTGCTCTCTGCAGACCAGGATGGAGACGACCTTTGGACCTGCCTTCTCAGCTGTCACCACCGTCACCAAAGGTGAGCCTCAGGGTGGGGGCACCAGGTCTTCTCCCCCTGCCCCTCCCCCCTTGTCCCGCCTGCAGGGGTTTACATCCTGTGTCCCCTGCCACCCCTCACCACTTCCTTCAGGAGACTGGGCCAGGGTATCTCTGACCTGGGGCCAGCACTAGAGGCAACAGCTGGGGATGGCCCTGGGAGCTTGGTTTCTCTGCCCACAGAGCCAGGGTCCCAGGCCGAGTTTGTCCTGCCTGCAGGGCACTGGCCGCCCAGGAGCTGGCCACTGCACCCGTGGGTTTCTGTGGCTGCCGGGTGGGGTCCTCTGCTTGGCGAGCTTCTCCTCACAAGGAGGGGGATCACTGCCACTCTGGTGCCAACCCTGGCTTCAGTTCTTCGTCCTGGCTGTAAGAAAGCGCTCGGACTCACTGCCTTTACATGCATTCTGACCGGGAGCAGGACAGCCCCTGGGGGTCCTACAGCCATGCCTCTGTGCGGGAGCCTTATCTCTGTTCCGCAGAGCGGCTGGTGGATTTGCACTGCCCGCCCTGTACTTAGCAGCCCAACTCGTCCTGGAGGCCCTTCAGTGGAAAATGGGCAGAGCTGGTGATAAAGCCCAGGTGGTTGCCTCACTGGCCCCTTCATCACCAAAGGGAAACTGAGGCTCTACCCTGGAGCAGCACTTGGGGTCCTGAGCCTGGGGTTGGGGGGCAGGCAGCCAACTCTCAGGGCACCTCAGCGGCAGCATGTCAGCCCCACCTGCTGTGAAGGGCGGCGGTCCTGCCTCTGTTTCCTCTTGGAGCGGGGGTGGGGTTGCTAGGGTACCATAAAGATTCAAGAAGTGGATACCCCCACTTTTGTCTAGAGACTTGCCGTGTCCTCCCTGGGTGTTTGCAGGGCCGATTAGAACTCCTGTCCCCAGCACACCTGCCTGGGTGGGGGCAGACTCTGCACTCTGCAGGGAAACTGACCCCCTCTGTCCTAGGAGTGCTGAGTGGAGGGGATGGCCCTGGGGGGGGGGAGGCACGGCCCTGAGGGGGGACACTGCTGGACCCCCAGCAGCTCCCACAGACCCAGAAGGGTGCAGTTGTTGGTGGTGGTGGGAGGTGAGTTCCTGCCTGATGCCCGGCCTCTGTCCCCTGCCAGGCAGACCCCTGGGGGAACCCAGTGTGGGCTAGGCCCCTGCGGGAGTTGGGTAGGGGGGCTGTACGTGCTTACCAGGTTCCCAACCCTGTCTTGCACAGCCGATGGCACCAGCACCTACAAACAGCATCGCAGGACCCCGTCCTCGTCCAGCACCCTGGCCTTCGCCCCGAGGGACGAGGAGGACAGCATGGTGGGTCAGCTGGCCGGCAGGAGGAGGACGCTGGCAAAGGGACAGTGCAGGCGGGCAGTCTGAGTGCCTGGGGGTGGGCCAGCTCCGGAAGGAATCCCACATGAGGCTGGAGGGGTGGGGGGTAGGGGGTGCCACAGGACACTTGATCAGGAGGGACAGGTAATTCTCAGGAGAGCAGGCCTTGGGCTGTTGACCTGAAGGAGGCAGTTTGCAGGGCCCTCAGGAGAGGAAGGGTGGGTAGGCTGGGTGCAAGGTCTGCAGGGGATCCGTGAGGCCTGCAATGAATCCTGGGAGCCAAGGTGCCCCTTGAAGCTGTGCATTCTGGTCGCCTGGAGCTTTGGTTTGGTGCTTGAAGGGCCCTGGTGGCACGGGGTTCATCACTGGGCTTCAGACCCACCAGCCCCTGCTCACGAGAAGGGAGAGGCCTTCTGTTCCCATAGAGGTCGGCTGGTTCAGGACCTCCACAGAGCAGTTCCTCTCTTTCTGCACGGTGACCTTGAGTTTGAATCCATCCATGGCTGTGGGTTTGCGTTTGTTTTCTTAGTGGCTTTGGTAGCTGGCAGCCCACAGGGTGGGTGTGGGGAGCAATGGTGAGTGCAGGAACTTCTGGAAGTTTCTGGACCCCGCTGGGAAGGAAGGACAGTGACCCCCAGAGCAGAGGCTGCCCTGCGATGTTGACTATCTCCACTGTCCCTATGTGCCTCCAGACAGGCACCGGTGTGTTGGGGTGTGTGTGTCCCGTGTGTGTGTGTGTGTGTGTGTGTGTGTGTGTGTGTGTGTGTGTGTGTGTGGTGGGGGGTGAAGGAGGCCCTGGTTGGCCAGTGGGGGTGCCCTGGAGTGCCCGCTTTCCCTGCTCACGGGAAGCAGGAAGTAGCCTGAGCCGTCCTCCTGGAATTGAATAGCAGGAAGTCCCTCCGTTTACAAAGAGAGCTGGGATGTGAGTCGGTGTGGCAAGACCTGTGTCTGGCTTGGCCTGCAGGAGGGGGCTCAGTTCCCCGCAGCTCCCTCTAGGTGCTGCCTCTGCTGTCTGGGGTCGCACTGCAGGCACCCATTTGGACAGGGGCAGCCCCTTGGGGCTGGCCCTGCTCTGCCCCCTGGGGCTGGGGGGCCAACCCCTGACAGACCCCTGTGCACGCTGCAGCCCCCCATCAGCACTCCGCGCCGTTCCGACTCGGCCATCTCCGTGCGCTCTCTCCACTCCGAGTCCAGCGTGTCCCTGCGCTCTGCGTTCTCACTGCCCGAGGAAGACGAGGAGCCAGTACGTTGGTGGGGGTGGGGGCTGGGGGTGGGGGACAGGATGGGCACAGCTCCGACTGGAGTACGGGGTCTGGGGGTGCCCATTCTCTTTTCCATCCTTGAAGTGGATAGTAGCCGACTCTGTGCTGTTTGGATCAGGGCCTCTCCTGGCGCAAAACCTCCTGTTCTCCCCTTATCCCAGCTTCCCTTCTGCCTGGGGCTCCCCCCATCCCAAGGATGAGGCACCCCTCCCCTGTGGTGGCCGCGCCTCACTTGCCCCCTCCCTGGGCTTGCAGGAACCGCTGGTGTTCGCTGAGCAGCCGTCCGTACAGCTGTGCTGCCAGCTGTGCTGCTGTGTGCTCAAGGACCCCGTGATCACCACGTGCGGGGTGAGGGGCTGCCCAGGGTCCTGACCTGGGGGGAGGGGCGGCACCCAGCCACCATGTGCAGGGGCAGGCCGGAGGCCACTGGCAGCTCAGTGCCACATGCCCAGTGTGGAGCAAGTGGGTGAGGGCCAGGGTTTGACCGCTGTGTGCAGAGTGACAGGCAGGGCTGGGTGGCACGTGTGGGACGGGGGGGAGGCCGGGGCAGGGCCAGGTGAGGCCTGGGGTTCCGGGGGACCAGGCCGAAGGGTCCCGCTCACTTCACCTTTCTGTGCCCCTCAGCACACCTTCTGTAGAAGATGCGCACTCAAGTCAGGTAAGCCCCCTCAGGAGACCCGGCCCCGGGCAGGGGGGTTCCCAGTCAGGCCTGTGTGTGCTGACCTCCTGGTCTCATGCTGCCTGGGGTCGGGCCTGAGAGAACGAACTCCCCGACTGCTCTGTGAGGCTGGCCCCAGCCCTTGCCCTACCTCAGATGGTCTTGGCCAAGTGGTCCCCGTGGGCAGCAGGGTATGGACTTGTGCATCCATCAAGATGAGGCGCCCCCTTCCTGGCCGGACCCCCCTAACCCCATCAGGACTCGGCTGTGTCTGGAGGAGGGCTGTGGGTCAGCGTGTCCCCCCAACCCCTCCACGCGTCCTCCTCAGAGAAGTGCCCCGTGGACAACGCCAAGCTGACGGTGGTGGTGAGCAACATCGCGGTGGCCGAGCAGATTGGGGAGCTGTTCGTGCACTGCAGGCACGGCTGCCGCTCGGTGGGCCTCGGGAAGCCCAGTGCCTACGAGGTGGACCCCCGGGGCTGCCCCTTCACCATCAAGCTCAGTGCCAGGAAGTGAGTGCACCACACAGGGTGGCTGCGGACCCCCCCGGCCAGTCTCCTGGGGACTCAAGCCCTATTCCCGGGTGCCCCGCCCACAGGGACCACGAGAGCAGCTGTGACTACCGCCCTGTGCGCTGCCCTAACAACCCCAGCTGCCCGCCCCTCCTGAAGATGAACCTGGAGGCCCACCTGAAGGAATGCGAGCACATCAAGTGCCCCCACTCCAAGTA
>NW_022103901.1:30754801-30760282 GCF_000313985.2 Echinops telfairi
GCCAGGGGGTGCAGGGAGGCCTGGGGGCGGGGGCATGTGCAGAGCACCCAGGAGGCCCACCTGGGGTGGGGCAGGAGACCAGGAAGGCAGCAGAAGGGGCAGTGGTAGCTGGACTGGCTCAGGCAAAGGGCCTGCAGTCAGGTGGCTGCTGGTGTGGAGGGCAGGGGCATGGTTCTGGAGACCCCTGAGGGCGGTGGCCTGGGTTCTGAGCGTGGTCGAGCAGAGCTGGACGTCTGGGTTTGCTGTTGGAGCAGGGGGGTAGGGGGTGGAATGCGGGGTGAGGGGGAACATGGGGCAAGGGATGATGGGGGCGGGCAGGGCCCAGCGGTGGTTGGAGGGGTCAGGCAGGCCAGCGGGAGCGTCCTGTGTTCCAGGTGCACGTTCATCGGGAACCAGGACACCTACGAGACACACCTGGAGACGTGCCGCTTCGAGGGCCTGAAGGAGTTCCTGCAGCAGACGGACGACCGCTTCCACGAGATGCAGGTGGCGCTGGCCCAGAAGGACCAGGAGATCGCCTTCCTGCGCTCCATGCTGGGCAAGCTCTCGGAGAAGATCGACCAGCTGGAGAAGAGCCTGGAGCTCAAGTTCGGTGAGGCCTGGGGGCGTGGCGGGCCGGGGGCGGGGCCGGGCGACGCCCCGCCCCGTGACCACACCCCTTCTACTGCCCAGACGTGCTGGACGAGAACCAGAGCAAGCTCAGCGAGGACCTGATGGAGTTCCGGCGGGATGCGTCCATGCTGAACGTGCGCGGCGCGTGGGCGGCGCTGCTGGGGGCGGGGGCGGGCACGCCCGGGGGTGGGACCCCCTCCCCACCGGCCTTTCTTGCCTCTGCAGGATGAGCTGTCCCACATCAATGCGCGGCTCAACATGGGCATTCTTGGATGTGAGTGCGTGGCCTCGCCCCTACACCTCTTCAGCCCTCCCCGGGGGCCTCCACGGGCCTCATTCCGCCCACCCTTTCCGCAGCCTACGACCCCCAGCAGATCTTCAAGTGCAAGGGGACCTTTGTGGGCCACCAGGGCCCCGTCTGGTGTCTCTGCGTCTACTCCATGGGTGACCTGCTCTTCAGCGGCTCCTCAGACAAGACCATCAAGGTGGGTGGGGTGGCCAGGGTCCCGCTTTCCCCGCCTTACCGGTCACCCCCTAACGGCTGGTCCTGCCACTGCAGGTGTGGGACACGTGTACCACGTACAAGTGCCAGAAGACGCTGGAGGGCCACGACGGCATCGTGCTTGCGCTCTGCATCCAGGGGTGAGCGTTGCAGTCGGCGCCGGGTTTTGTTCTGTCTCTGTGTGTCTGTGTTGGCCGTGTGTGTCTGTGTTGGCCGTGTGTGTGTCTGTGTCAGTAGCTCTATATGTGTGTGTATTTCTGCGTGTGTCCGTGGCTGTGTTGGGGTGAGTGTGTGTGTGTGTGTATCAGTAATCCCCAAGACCCTCAGAGCCCAGGAGTTCTTGGGTGGGGGGGATGGGGTTGTCACAGACTTGGGCCAAGAGCACAGGCAGGGAGGGGCTCAGCTTCCTGTAGCCTGAGACCTGGACCCCACACCTCGGGAGGACCCCGGAGGAGCCACCTCCCTGCCCTGGCCTCTTGTCTTATGTCATGGGGCTTTGTGTATGTGGGCACAGTTGCAGGTGCACACACGCGTGTGCGCGTGCATGTGTATGAATGGGCGTGTGAGTGGTTGTGAGCACGGGTGTGAGCATGTGAACCCGAGGGCACATTTGTGTGTGTGTCTGTGTGTGAGAGAGAGAGAGAGAGAGAGAGCGCGCCACGTGACGCAATGCATGCTTGCAGGCAGTCCCCGCCACCACCAGCTGGGTGGATTTATGCAGCGCTAAAGCGTAATGGCCTCACAGCTCAGCCGCAGGGGCCTTGCCTGCTGACACCAGGGGCCTGGCTACCACTTCCAAGGACCTGGCATGGAGGCCGGGAACAGAGGCTTACGTAGGCAAGCAGCAGTGGCCTCAGCCCAAGCTGCCCGCACCTGCTGCCCTAGGCAAGGCAGGGATGGTGGCCCTAATGCCCTGGTTCTGCTTCTGCAGGTGCAAGCTGTATAGCGGCTCAGCGGACTGCACCATCATCGTGAGCCGTGGGCAGGGAGTGGGGCGGGGCCGTGACCGGAGGGGCGGGGACTGGTGCTGGCCGGTCACACCCTCAGACTCCCACACCCCACTGTGCACAGGTGTGGGATATCCAGAATCTGCAGAAGGTAAACACAATTCGGGCCCACGACAACCCTGTGTGTACACTGGTCTCCTCACACAACATGCTCTTCAGTGGCTCCCTGAAGGCCATCAAGGTGTGGGGCAGGGTGTGCAGGGACGGGTCCTAGGGCACCAGGTACCCCTTCTCCCCCTCACTGCTGGCATGCCCCCAGGTCTGGGACATCGTGGGCACGGAGCTGAAGTTAAAGAAGGAGCTTACAGGCCTGAACCACTGGGTGCGGGCACTGGTGGCTGCCCAGAGCTACCTGTACAGCGGCTCCTACCAGACAATCAAGGTGGGCTCCCACC
This sequence comes from Echinops telfairi, assembly GCF_000313985.2. Classification (NCBI taxonomy): domain Eukaryota; kingdom Metazoa; phylum Chordata; class Mammalia; order Afrosoricida; family Tenrecidae; genus Echinops; species Echinops telfairi. Next base: position 30,757,318 of record NW_022103901.1, read on the forward strand.
ATGGGCAGGGCCTTCCCCATGCCTGCAGGACCCTTGGCTCACCCTGTCCCCCAGCAGACAGGCTGGGCCTTGGGGCTGGTTGAGGGTCCAGAACCCAAGCTCACTCACCTGCCCGCAGATCTGGGATATCCGGACGCTAGAATGTGTCCATGTGCTCCAGACGTCAGGGGGCAGCGTCTACTCCATCGCTGTGACCAGCCACCACATCGTCTGCGGCACCTATGAGAACCTCATCCACGTAAGCAGACCTCCACCCTACTCCAGAGCCCTGCCAGCCCCCACCTGTGCCCCTCACCTGCTTGCTCCCTCCCAGGTGTGGGACATCGAATCCAAGGAGCAGGTGCGAACCCTGACGGGCCACGTGGGCACTGTGTACGCCCTGGCGGTCATCTCAACGCCAGACCAGACCAAAGTTTTCAGCGCATCGTATGACCGGTCCCTCAGGGTGGGTGCCAGGCCTGGGTGGTGACAGCGGGGTGGGGGGAGCAGGGTTCTTATGGGTGGCCGTGTGGCCTTCATGACCGTATGTCCCCAGGTCTGGAGCATGGACAACATGATCTGCACGCAGACCTTGCTTAGGCACCAGGGCAGCGTGACAGCACTGGCCGTGTCCCGAGGTCGGCTCTTCTCGGGCGCTGTGGACAGTACCGTCAAGGTCAGTTCCCCAGGGGGCGGAGTGACCCAAGGTGGGCAGTGGGAGAGGGCAGGGGCTGACCTGGAGCTCTGTCTTTCCAGGTGTGGACCTGCTGATGGAGAGCGTGGGCTGGGCCTCGGCCTCCCCTGGGCGTGTCTTGAGCCAGCTGGCCACACGGGTGACCTCAGGGCTCTGGCTGCTCCAGGGGTATCTGGGGAGCAGGCAGGGCAGTGCCCTCCTGGCCCACGCTCAGTGGCTTCCCTACTGCTGCCCTGACAATGCCCAGCGCTCTCCCCTGGGTGCCAGGTACGATGCTCGGCCGGCCCGACCTGGCCCCTCCCGAGGTGGAGGGTGGGCCTTTTTACTCCTGTTTTTCTACTATTTTTTCGACTGTACATACATTTGATTACTCCCAGCTGGAAATAAACGCACAGACCTTGGCTGAGTAGGAGCTGGTCTTTGGGATGGGAAATGTGCGAAACTTAACTCGGGAAGAGGCAGGAAGGGGGTCCTTTTGACATCTCAAGGGTGTCACAAAAGGGGGCATCCTTGACAGAGTGGAGGAAGCATGAAGGAGCTCCTTTTCAACCCTAGGACCAGATCTCCCCTCTTTGGGACCTTACTCCCCCCTGCCAGGACAAAGAAACCCCCCTGGAAAAAAAAAAGAAAAGAAACAGAAGCAGACCAGACAGTGCCTTGTTCTGCTGTTTATTGAGAACTGACAGCAGCCCCTGCCTGGAGCCCTCCCACCAGCTGGGTGACTACCAGGGCAAGAGAGCTGGTAGAGCCTTCCCAAGCCTGGACATCACCTCTACCGGCCCCTCCTCCCGTCCTGTGTCACCACCGCTGGCCGGCTTCCAGGGTTTTTTTGTTTTGTTTTTTTAAAGAAATGTCAAAGTTACCAAAGTCTGGGTCAGCAAACACAATAGAGACCAGTCCATACTTGATAGAGGGAAGAGTAGCGGGGCTGGACAGAAACTGGGGAGGACCACACGACACTGCCTCGGACCACGAGCAGAAAGCGGCCGTCGGGACTCGAGTGGGGGGATTGAGCTGGCTGCTTGTCCAGGAGGCCAGCGTGGGTTCGGGGTTCTGGGAGCAGGCACGCACGCACACGCGCCACACGCAGCCGCATGCACGCCTCCGTTGCCACGCCTTGGTCATCACGCACGCACGCACGCACGCCCAGGCACACCGCAGCCACGCCCCCCATGAGTCGGCCACGCCTGCTAAGGAGGGGAGCCTCGCTTAATTCCCTCTGTTCTGGAAAGAGGACACAGCCGGTCAGCGAGCAAGGCACATCCTCGGGTGCAGAGAAATGAAGCGGGGAGGCAGAGGCCCCGCAGAGCACCGACCCCACCTTCTGGTCCCACAGTGCTCCCTCCCCCTGCCTCTGGTTGTGCTGCTGGGCCAGGGGCTTGGGCACTCCTGGACGGAGGGAAGGACAGCAGAGGGGCCGGGCCTCTAAGAGTGTCCTTCCTCGCTGCTAAATGGTTTTCTATAGATCAATAATATTTTCTTTCTTTAAATATATATTTGTTAAAGTTATACTTTTGTGTTTCTCTGGGGGGGAGGGGAATCTGCCTCAGCTCATTCCCAATAAATTAATACTCTCCATAGTTTATATCTTGGGGTGGGGTGCAGCGGGGTGGGGGCCCACGAGCCCCAGCCTTGACCCTCTGCCCCGGTTTGTGCTCAGCCGGAGTGGCTGCCCGGGGCTTGGACGGATCGGGAGGCGTGTGCTCTGCCGCTCAGCTGGGGGGCTCCAGCAGCACCCTGTCCTGGGCAGGCGGGACAGCCCAGCGGGTATTGATTGCACTGGGGGCAGCGGCGGGAGGCCAACCCCGGGCAGACGGCAGGAGTTGTGCTTGTGCAGGGGGCGGGGGGAGGCCCGTCCCCAGCTCTGGCCCGTGGCCGCCTGGCCCAGGTGCCCGTCCTGAGGTAAAGGTCAGTGTGCGGCCGGAGCCCGGGCGGCGCGGGCCCCTCGTGGGCAGTGGCCCTTCACTCCAGCATGGCATCCAGCTGGTCGGCCAGGTCGTCAAACATACTGCCGATGTCGTCCAGGATGCTGCCGGTGCTCTTCTCCTCCGTGGCAGACGGGCTAGGGGCAGCGTGATGGGAGTGAGCCAGGAATGCGGCCAGGTAGCCAACTCTGCCCTCACCTGGTTCTACACCCAGTCCTGCCCTTGGCTGGTTCCCTCTCATGCCCTTGCCCCCTTGTAAGGCCAAACCCATTCGTGCCTGGTCAGCTTGGACAGGGACAATGCCTTGCAGCAAGGATTAAACGAGGCCACGCCCCTGCAGCCCTGGCCCAGTTCCCTTCCACACCAA
>NW_022103901.1:30761304-30778574 GCF_000313985.2 Echinops telfairi
GGGGGCCTGGCGCCCCCCGGGGGCGGCGTGCTGGCCAGTTTGGTGAGGGCGGCTGGCGGCTGCCGTGCCGGCGAGGGCGCGGGCGATGGACTGGCGCTGCCTGACGGCAGTCCCGCCGCAGACTTAACCGGCTTGGGCGCCGTGGGCGGGGGCGGCGGCTTGGGCGACACGGGCGGCGGCGTCCCGTGGGCGCGCTTCACCTCTGCGGAGAGGACGGCGCTGGCACCGGGCACGGACGGGCCCGCGGCTGCTCCCGCTGCCCCACCCTCCCGCACCGCCAGGAGGCGCGCCTCCACGTGCAAATAAGCGTTTGGACCCAGCTTCTGGAGCGCAGGGGGTGTCGTAGGCTAAGGTCGCCCTGCGGGCCAGGGTCCCCCGCCCACATCCCCTCCTGGAGCTGCATGCTATGATCACGTGGCACTCCCTTGGCTGCCCTTAAGGCATCTCCCCATTCAACAGGGTCTTTCCTCCCTGGGCCCTAGTGCACCTGCCCTTGTTCTCCAGCCACAGGTGACATTCATGGGTCTGAGCCTGGCTGCCCTATCCAGGCTCTGAGCTAGTCCAGAGGTGAATGGACACCCCTAAATCCCAGAAGAGGTGTTGGGGGTGGGCAGGCATCTTGCTCACCACTCCCTGAACCTACCTGGACTGCTGGGACCTGGGAGTGGCACCTTCTTGGACCCTGGTGTGGGTGAGCCCTGTATCTTGGCCATGGGCTGAGCCAGGACGGGCTTGGGCGAGACAGGGGGCTTGGCCAGCTTCCGAGCATCGCCGTCCAGCAGGGGCAGTGGTGGCAGGTGCCCCAGGTCAGCCGGTGGGGGCTCAGCAGGTGGGGGCGGTGGAGGCAGCTCAGGGGGTGCTCCCTGCTCGGAGACAGGCCGCCGGTGCAGGGTGGTGGTCCCGTTCTGGTACACGGAGAGGGGTGGCGGGGGAGGCTCGAGGCCCACCTCCCGATCCTTGGCCTTGGGCCGGCGCTTGACTGTATCAGACTCGGTCAAGATGAACTTGACATTTTCCTGCTGATTCTGCTTGGCTCGGATCCGCCTCTTGAGAGTCACACTGGCCTCTACCCTGGCCAGCGGGGGACCCTCGCTGCCACCCTCACCCTTGGCTGGGCCTCGGGACCGCTGCCGGGCAGCACCATCCTCACCAAAAGCCCCATGAGGATCAGCTGACTCCCCAGACCCCCGGCGGGCAGTGGCCAGAAGTCCAGTGACAGGACCGCTGAGCGTGCGGCGACGGTTGACCACCTCCCCGTCGGGTCCAATGGCCTCCTTGTGCTTCACTGAGGCCAGCACTGTGGCCACTCGGCCTGGCTCCGGGCTGGCCGGACGAGGTGTAGGGTGGCCCTCGGGGGGCCTGCGGGCGGCCCGGCCCCCACCCCCGATGGATGACAGCTCTAGCATGGCCGCAATGCTCTTCACGCTGCCGGCGCTGCCCGTGTCCACACTGCTAGCCAGGTCGCTGGCCCGCCGGCGCTGTGCCCGGACTCCCAGCCCTCTGTCCTCGGGCGCGCCCCCCTCAGTCTCAGCATCCTGCCCAGGCTCATCAGCCAGGTTGGTGCTGGCCATGGCAGAACTGGAGCGTTTGGGCGGGGGTGGCGGGGGCCCTTTCTTGCGAGGCCGCACAGCAAAGGACTGGCTGCGGTTGACATTTTTGTCGGTGCCAGCGGGCGCCCGCACCGAGTGGCTTCGGCCCACACGCCGCTGGACAGTGGCGTAGGGCCCCGCCGCTCCTGGGACCAGCAGCTCGTCCCGCTCTGGCTCGCTGTCAGACGCAGTGTAGCGGTTCAGGCTGTGGGCACGCTTCTTTGGCCGCCCTGGCTCACCGTCGGCCTCAGGGGGTAGGCACAGCCTGGGTACGGGCCCCGGGGCGGTGGGCACTGCATCCCCTTCCACAGGCTGGGGTAGCACGTAGGCAAAGCCACGGTGGGTGGGTGACTGGGGCAGGGATCTGGGTGACATGGGGCGCTCTGCCGGTGGCAGCAGCTGTGGAGTGGGTTTCACCTTGGCGGTGGCTGGGGTGGAGCCATGAGGACTCCCCAGGGCTTGGGGGGAGCCTGGCCGGGCTTTGGTGGGTGTCTGGGGTGGTGTGAAATGACCGGCACCTGGTGGGAGAACCTGTCGTGGCTTGCCAGGCACTGGGGGCACGCTGGCACGCTTGACACTGTGGCCGTGGCGACTAGGCCGGACCTCCCTGGGTGGGGTGCTGGGGGCCAGTCCCTCATCCAGCAGGTACTCCTGGCTCCGAGACATGGGGCTGCCTGGCCCAGGGGGTCCATCACCCAGCAGCTCCTGGGAGCCACTCATGTTCCGGACCCGCCCACCCAGGCTGGGCTCCTGCCGCAGGCTGCCCCTTGGGGTGGGTGGCAGCTGGTTGTACGGCTTGTCAGGGGCCCCAGCGGCGGCAGCCCCCTCAGCTGGGCCGGTCATGGCTGCCTGTAGCTCCCCGCTCAGCTCACTGTCCTGGAAGGTTGTCATCTTCGGGGACTGGCACTCAGCGGGCGTGGGCTCCGGCGGGGGTGGCGACTCTATGGCCAGCACCCCAAGGGACTGGGGTGCCTTCCGACGCAAGGGTCCCCCCTCATACTTGGCATATTCCGCCTTCTGCAGCTCGGCTAGCTTCCTCACCGCCAGCATCAGTTTCTTCTGGTGGCCTATTGGGCAACGTGGTACGGTCGGTCAGGTGGGGACCTGGGGTGGTGAGGGTGGGCTGGGTGGGGTGTGCAGGGAGTGGGAGGGCAGGGAAGCCTCACCCAGCTTGGTGATGCCGATCTCCTGTAGGTCCTCCCAGGTGAGATCGGTGATAAAGTCGATATTCTCATAGCCGTTGTCCACCAGCACCTTGTAGTACTGGGCCAGGCCAATCATGGACAGCCACACGGCCAGGTTAGCCTGGAGACAGGGGATATGAAGGGCAGCCAGGGCCGGCCGCCCACACCCTGCCCACCTCCCAGGAGCTGTCCGGGACAGACAGACGGATGGACAGACGGACAGGCTGGGGTTGTTGGCATCGGAGCCAGCATGGGTGCAGCCTGATGCCACTCAGGGGCAGGGCAGAAGCTCCAGGCCACGTAGACTCACACGCAGAGGGAGACCCCTTCTCCGATGCCCACCCTCAGGGGGAGGACATTTAGCCCACGACCCAGGGGCTGCTGCCTGAATAAACTCACCCACAGGTCGCAGACGCAGACACACTCAGAGCCACGTCAGACACATGCACCGTGCACGCACACACGTGTGTACACGCACTGCACACGTAGGAGTACATGCACGGCACACTCAGGCATGTCCAGGCACCGACACCCCTGCACAGCCCGCTCACACCACTTCTGTGTCTCCCGTCCACATGCTCACACACGCACCTCTACACACCACACGCATGTGCAAGTACCCACAATGCACTTCACCCCAAAACACCAGCCCTCTCCCCACACAAGGTCCACGGAGCCCCACGCACCACGGACAGCACCATGGACACTCGGCACCCTGTCAGCCTCTGTGAGGTTGAGAGAACCCTTGAGCCACTGACAGGAGGGGCGGGACACTTGCTCCCACCCAGAACATGTCCCTGCACCCCTTCACGGTGCCCTGAGTCCAGCTGGTGTTGGCACACTCTCTCTCCAGGTGTGTCAGCCCAGGCCAGCGCTGTGTGGCCTGTGCAGTCAGAGCCGTGATGTGCAGGGGCTGAGGTTTGGCCGGGTCTTGGCAGGGGTTATGCACACCTGGCTTCTGGCCCCCTTTCCCTAAGACTCTGGCCCCTGCCCCGGGGAGGCCGGCCCCAGTGAGAGGCGGACAGACAGACTGAGGCCGTCTGACCGCCCATCCCGGGAGGCGGGGGGCCTTACGGGCTTCTGCTCGGGCAGCCAGTCAGGGATGCTCAGGCCGCTGATCTCCGCGGTGATCTTCTTCCGGTGGCCTGGCTTGGTGACACCAATGGCCGTGAGGTCCTGGGCGGGAGGGGCCGTCAGCAGGAGGCTGGGCCTTGGTGCAGGGAGGCGGGGGCGACGGGGAGGGGGTCACCAGGGCAGCTCACCTCGGGAGTCATACGGCTGACGGTGGGCAGGTCGTAGCCGGCACTGATGAAGTTGGGTGCATAGAGCTGCAGCTGGAACGTGGCCAGCCACTGGCTGACCGCCTCAGCGCTCTGGAAGACACAAGGGCACCTGCTGCAGGGCCCAGGCGCCTGCCCTCTGGGCGTGTGTGCGCCCGCCGCCTCCTCCTCCGAGTGCAGTGCCAGGCTGGCCATCCATGGTCCCTGGGCACCAGGCTCCATCAGCAATCCTGGAGTTGCCTTCCTCCGGCGCTGTCCAGCCCTGGGCTGTCCTTCGTCCGTCACCTCAGCGTGGACACTTCGGCTGCAGTCTATGTCACCGGGCCCCCGACGGTTCCCCCGGCCCCTCACCAGGGAGGCCCTGCTGGTCCTGGCGGGATCCTGCCACCATCTCCGAGCACTGGCAGCATGGCCCCCTGCTGAGGGCGTGCTGTGGCAGGGCCTGGGACTGGGTGGCTCAGGGCTTCCCCTCACTTCCAGGAAAGTGAGATTTGTGCCCATGGGTAGGGGCCCCTCACCTCCTCCACAGCCAGCTGTTCATGCCTCCGGCAACACCCACACGCCTGGCCGCACACCCCTTCCACACCCACGCTCACACTTGTGCCAGCCCCCAGTCAGGCTGCTCCACGCACAGACACCCCGCTGCTTCCTTCATGCCTGTCACGCTCAGTGGACACACACACACCTCCCATGCACACGTGGGCTCACACACAGCACATGGTAGACAACACCTACACACACATACACACGCGTGCACGAGCACACACAACACATACAGACTGACACAGACAGTGGGCGGAGCTGCCAGCCTCCGTCCCAAGTGCCTGCCTTGCGCAAGCCCGCCATGCTGGCCGGCCTGGCCCAGTACCTTGCCCTCAGAGACCAGGTCTTGCTTCCTGGGCTGCTGCTCCACATGAGCCGCCGGCGGCTGGGCGCGGCCAGTACCTGCGGACCAGAGTGTCGGTCGGGGTACACGCTGCTCAGGATCGCCACCCCTCCACCCAGCAGCTGCAGCCTGGGTGTTACCTGTGGAACCTTCCAGAGGCTTGACGGGGCTGTCTCCAGGGCTGGACTCAGACACAGACTTCTGCGAGAGCACCGTGGCCAAGAGCTACAACCCAGAGAAGCCACTCGCCCGAGCTGCTCGGGGCTCAGCCACCCCAGTGGCCACCCCACTCCACCTACCTTGACCCCTTCTGAGCCGGCATGCAGGGCGTGGCTCCCACTTCCCCGGCCACCAGCAGCACCGCTCAAGCTGCCACTGCGTTCCCCACCTGCCAGCGGGAGGGCATGTCAGGCCACACAGGGTGGGAAGGGGGTCACCCAGCCCCAAGGGTGCCTTGTGGGAAGACCCCAGCCAGCCCTAGGGGCCCCCAGCTACCTGCAAACGGCTTTCTCAGCACCCAGATCTCCTCCGGAGGTGCAGAGGGCCCCGGTGAACCGCCTCCTGGGGGTGGGCTTGGCTCAGAGCCTCCTCGGGAACCTGCTGGCCAGCACAGGTCCCCTGAGACCGGCTGGGGCAGCAAGGGGGCCACACGTATGCTCTAGGTCAGCCACCCAGTGCCCACAGACACATGGGCACATGCTTCCAGATAGTTGGCCGTTCTCTCCATGGTCTTGTAACTCCCACCAAATGACCGGGTGGGACTAGGCACATCTGGTCCCTGAGGCCCATCAAGGGGATTGGACAGCTTGGTCACTGTACAAACAAGGTGCGGCGGCAAATGAGGTGGGTGGACCCCTAACGAGAGGATTGGTCGATTTTACCATGGGGCCAGGCTTACGATGAGTCGGTCCAGAAATAGATGGGGAAGGGGGGCGGGGCCGGCTGGCTTCACTACCACAAAGAGGAGATGGGGGCCGAATACATCTTGGCCCTGGGGTCCCTGTGCTGAGAATCTCCTAGACTCAGGAGACAGAGAAAGATGTGAGGAGACAGACAGCAGCAGAGGCAGAACCAGGAGGCAGCAAGGGAGCTTCCACCGCTCATGGTCCCTGCAGCGAGAGAGCAGAGGGCCTTTTGAAGGAGGCCTGCTGGTACGTGGGCTGCTCCTGGGCACTTCTTGGTGGATCGAGAGGGTCTGGGCCTCCCTGTGGGTGTGGCTGATAAGAGGCTCTCCTGATTGATTGGGGGATCCTGGCTTATAACCTGTCACGTTCTGCATAACCCCATCACCATGGCTACCATCGGAGATGTGCCTTTGCTATGCATGCCTCAAACCTGGCAGAGAAGTCCGAGTGTGCTGCGGGTGGGGAGTGGGGGTGGGGTGGGGTGCAGCGAGCATGTGAACTGTGCAAAGGTAGGAGAGGGGAGGTCTGCGTGGCCTCCATGGGAATCCTCCCTGGGCTGTTGAGCAACGTTACAGAGGTCTCAGGTGCACCCCGTGTGGGACTGCGCTCGGCTGCTGCTCTGCGTGTGGGCCAATCGGGGCTCTGGGACCACCCAGTCTTGAGCAAGACTACTGGCGACATTTTCTCCGAAGCCCATGCCCACTTCATGTCTCTGCGCCCCGTTTTAGTTCTCCTCCGAACACTCCAAGCCCTTTCATCCCGCACTGGGCAAATCTGCTGCACAAGACCTCTGTAAAGTGCTCAAAGGGCAAAGATGTGACTTAGAGGAGAAGCTGAGCCTGACCCGAGCCGGGGGATTTTCCAGTGCCTCGCAGGCGTATGAAAGCTGAGTGTGACTCAGGGAAATGGGAGACTTGACGCCTTTGATCTATTGGTGTTGAGGAAGGATGCTGGAAGTACCGTGGGCACCAGAAGGACAAACAGATCTGTCTTGGAGGAAGTACAGCCAGCTGCTCCTTAGAAGCGAGGAGGGTGAGACTTGGTCTCATGTACTTTGGATCTGGTAGCAAAAGAAACCGGTCTCTGGAGAAGGGCTTCCTTCTTGGCAGAGGGCCAGCTATAAAAATAAAGACCCCGCCCCATGAGACGGACAAGGTGGCTGCCACCACAGGCCCAAAGCTAAAATCACGAGGATGCTGCCCAGCGGGGCAGGGCCTGCTCTGTTGTTCATCTGCCAACTCGAGGGCACCTAACCACAAGTGCCCACTTCATCGGCTGCAGCCTCGTGTCAGGCCAGCGTTTCTATGCACTCGGAAAGCAAAATGTGCACGCGGCTCCTTCCTGGCGATTGCTGCTTTACTGTGACGAGCTGGAACTGAATCCAAACTATCCCCAAGCTCTGTGTGTGTCCACAGACACGTGTACATACAGATGCATGGAGACTGGTGAACACATCTCACACACAGATGCATAAATGGGCAGGCATGTGCACACACAGGCACATGTACACAGAAGTGTGTACACCGACCGCATGAACACAGATGCACATACAGACACATGTAGGCACGGATGCATGTGTGCATAGATGTGCATACGCACAGGCACATGAACATAGATGCATGGATGCATGAACACATAAGCATAGAGATGTGTGAACACGTAGGGCCATGTACACAAAGAGAAGCAAGCACACATGCATGTACACACAGACATAGCACAAAGTACACACAACTATGTGAACCCACAGATGTATGTATACATAGACATGTGAAGAGACAGATGTGTGAATACACAGGCACACAGCTATGTGAACACACAGGCACACAAAGGCATGTAAGCACACAGACACATGTACACACAGATGCATGAACAAATATCACACACAAGCATCTCTCTGGGCCCCTGATAGACCCCCACCATTTCCTCCACATCCGGGCACCACTCACCTGCTCTCTTGACAATGGCCTCACCCAGGGAGGACGGGAAGTAGCCAATGCGGTCATTGCCCGTCCGGTTGTCATGGACACAGCCTTTCCACCGGCCATCCGGGTGCTGCTCTAGGACCTGACCGCATGGGGTGTGGTGGTCAGCTTGGGGGGACGCTGCCAGATGGGGCGGCCTGGGCCTACCTCCTCTGCAGCACACCGCCCAGCTGGCTGCCCCGCCCCACCCCTCACCGTGATGATGTCCCCCGCCTTCACGGTCAGGCTGGTCAGGTCGTAGTTGTTGCAGTAATCCTTGGTCGCTCGCACCTGCAGGGCCGCTGAGGCCTCTGGGGACACAGGAGGCCGAGCCCCAGTCCTGCGGCTGGCTCGCCCAGGCCCTCCACTGGGCCCCTTGGCCCCTCCCCCGGGCCCACCTCGCAGCAGCTGCTTGATCTCCTTGCTGGCCTGCGACGTGGTGAACTGGTGCACGATGTCCAGGGCCGTCTGGCTGTAGGTGTTGCGCACCTGGGCGTTGATCCCGCTCTGCACAGGGCAGGGGCTGTTAGACGGCCCCCCCACTCTGGTGCCTGGCAGGCCTCTGCCCTATCCAAGACCCCATGCCATGGCCTGATCCTAGGGCCCCGCATGTCAGTCTCCGTAATACAGCCTGATCCTCACACTCCTTGTCTCAGTCCCGTGGCTCCCACACTGTGGCCTGAGCCTAGCACCCTCTGTCTCAGCCTTCAGGGTACCCACCCCACCTGATCCTAGGAACCCTGTGTCAACACCCATGCCCAGCATGCCATGGCCCTATCCTGGCACCCCACCGCTCACCGTGGCCCCCAGCCCCTTGCCAAGGCCCAATCTTAGCCTCCCTCGCCCTGATACCCCAGGCCTATCTTTGCACCCATCACCCCAACTCCCCAGTCCCCATGCCATGGTCTGATGCTAGCACCCCTCATCTCAGTCTCCATTCCGTGACCCAATCTTAGAATGCCCTGTCCTAGTCCCTCCAAGCCCCCATGCCATAGTCTGAGCCTAACCCCCCTTGCCCAGCCCCAGCCTCATTGGCCCCCCGACTTACGTCAAGGAGCAGCCGGACAACTTCTGTCTTGCCGCAGAGCGCAGCCTCATGCAGCGCTGTGCCTGACTTGGTCTGCCGGTTAATGTCAATACCGGCTTGGAGGAGGAGTCTGTAGAGGGCAGGGGGGGTGAGTGATCAAGAGGCCCCAATTCCCTGAGGACTGATGGCCAGCCCTCTTTAGACTCCCTGGAGACCCTAACGGGTCAGAGAGCCCAGCCCATGCCCTCAGCTGCTGTTGTTTGTCTGATCTAAGCCTCAGCCATACTGTGATGCCCACTTTGTGGATAGGGACACTGAAGCTCAGAGAAGTGACCTGCCTTCCACAGGGTCACCCAGCACTGGGGAAGGGGGATAGGGGGGCTTCAAAAAGTTCCCGGACAAATGGAATTAAAAGACATTGGACTTTTCTGTGGATTCTGTTGGTCGTTTGGAACTAGCTCGTGTGTCCCAAAAGAACTGCAGGCCCTTTCCACTGGACTTCCCCCTTTGATAACCACGCCGCCCAGCGTTTAGGTCTGATGGGTAGAGAGCCTGGGGTGTTTCTTAAGGATTTTAAATTCAAGCCGTTTTGTTTTTTATCATTATTTCCTCCTTTTACTTGCGGAGAAGAACATATGGTGCCCAGCTGTACACCCAGCCCAGGCCTTCAAACAGGGACAGTATCCCAGGGACACCCCCCTGCATGGGACTCTTTTCCTGGTTCTTTTCCCACCCGCCCTCATCCCTCCCCTCTCCCCCTCGCTCCTGGCCTCACCAGAGTCTTAGAAGTCTTTTCCTTTGGTGGGAAAACCATGGTCCTTCGTTTTGTTCCTTTACACTCATGGGATCATAAAGCATTGATCTTTATGGGACTGACAAACTGCCGAGCACAACATCTTCCAACGTTGTCGACGTCATGAGGTGTTCGACCGGCTCACCATGGTTTCTTACGGGCGCGTCCTCTTCCGTGGCGGGTACGGATCAGAGGGCTGTTGTTGTTGTTTCCATCGATTTCTCCAAAGACGGGGTTTTTGATTGTTCCTTTTGCTATGATAGCTATTGCTGTGGTAACTCTGCAAGGCACATGCATGTTGGGGTCTTGTTCTCTAGTTCTGTGGGCTGCACACCACGTAGAGCGATGGAAGGAGCATGATGCATTTGGATTTGTCTAAGGAAGAGCCATGCAGTTTTCCGTAGTGACTACAACTCTGTAATTCCGTGTTTATCATTTTTGTTTGGGTTCGGGGTTTTGCGGGGGCGTGGAGGGCACCATGAGTGCTGGCGGGGGTGAGGTGGCATCTCATTGTTGTGTTCATCTGTGTTTTCTGATCGCTCATGATCTCAAGCATGTCTCCTTAACTCTTGGCTGCCTGGATGTTCAGCTTTTGTTCGTTTACTGATTCATTTATGTCTTGTGCCCATGTTTCTTATTAGGCTGTGTTTCTTACTAAGGTATTGTAATTTTTCTATACGTTTTTGAAACTAGCCCTTTATCAGATACATCGTGGACAGATATTTTTCCCCCCAATCTTGTCAGTGCTCTTTTTTCTCTTTGGACGAAACCATTTAACGAACATCAATGTCTTACTGTTAGAAGGTCCCAGACACCGTGTGGCAGGCCTCGGTCTAGGCTCTTGTCCCAGTCCGTTTCTTTCAAGACTTGTGCTGGGACTGGGATTGGAAGTACATTGAATTTACAGAGTACACCCGATCCTATTGACACTTTCACTATATCAAGTCTTTCCATCCATGTACACAGGACACTTTTCCATTTACGTAAATATCTTTGGGTTTCTTCAGAAGTGTCTTATAGCTTGCTTTGTATAACTTTTTGCTTCGTTTCTCTGGTTACAGTCCCTAAGTATTTTATTTTTAGGGTGGTTATCGTAAGTGATATTGCTCTTTTAATTCCCTCTCTGGAGTAGTCTCCTTTAATATACAAGAATCCAATTGATTTTTGTATACCTTGACAGGTTGCCAAATTTTCCAATTAGTTCTAGTAATATTTTTCTTTCATTTGAGTTTTTGGGGTTTCCCCTGAACTTTTTGAAGCCCCTTCATATGTGTACAAGGCCAGCTCCCAGGCAGCACCCTGCCCTACCCCCAGCCCCTTCGCCTTGTCATGGCTCCCAGCTGCCCTGTCTGTCCTGTCCCTGTTCCATCCGGAAGCCCAGGAACCCCTCAGCCCAGGATAGCCCCCAGGCCCTAGGCTCTCAAGGCTGGGGTCCCCACCCCACAGAGCTGTACCTGATGATGTCGATGTGGCCGTTCTTGGCTGCCAGGTGTAGGGGGCTGGTGCCGTTGGGGTCCGTGGTGTCCCCCGGCCGGGGTTCCAGCAGCGCAGCACACATATTGCTACTCAGGAGCAGCTGGACCACCTTGAGGGGCAGGCAGGACGGAGGGCCCTGGCATGGGGCTTGGGTCCCAGGGATCATGCCCCCACCCCAGGCCAGGAGGACAGAACAAATGGACTGAGGGCTGGAGGACTGAGCTAGCCCTGCCCTCCGTCTCAGGGAGGCTTACCCCAACACGGCCGAACTCGCACGCTAGGTCCAGGGGCGTCTTCCCTGAGTTGTCCACAATGCAGGGGTTGGACTGATGCTGCAACAGCATCTCCGACTGTGGGGGCCCAGCCGTCCCCGGTCAGGCCCCATTGCCCGAACTGGAGGGCTGCAGCCCAGCCACGCCAGCCTCCCCACGCATCTGCCAGCCCCCTGAGACCAAGCCCTCACCACGTCGTAGTGCCCATGCTGGGCAGCCAGGTGCAGGGGGATGTGGCCCTCGTCGGATGGGACGTTGACTGCAGAGCCTGCCTTCAGCACCAGCTTCATGGGCTCCTTCCGGCCCTGCCAGGCAGCATAGTGCAGGGGCCGCATGCCTGCAGGCAGTGGGCGTGGTGAGGCTGACCCCTGACCCTGAACCTATCCTGACTGCGCTGATTACAAGAGGACATGCTTAGATGCAGATGGGGACTCATGGTTCTGGGGCCACCACCCCTGACCTGCAAGCCTGGAGCCTGACCATCCAAACCTGCAGGGGAACTCCACCTCTGACCTGGGTGCCGGGCCATCCAGACAATCCTGGACCTGGACCCTAGGCCCCGGACCGGACCGTGCAGGCTGTGGTCCACACACCCAGCCCTAACCTAAATCCCTGCTTCAGAACACAGGACCCCAGCCCAGACCCAGGCCCTGCATCGCCTGGCCCTGCCACACCCGGCCCAACCCCCAAGCTGCCCACCTTTGTTGTCCCTGATGTCCACTGCTGCCTGAGCCTCCAGCAGCAAGGAGATAAGCTCGACGTTGCCGTTCAGGGCGGCGTGGTGCAGGGCCGAGAAGCTAGAGGTGCAGATACCTGTGAGGGGAGGGCAGGGCACACGAGCCCAGTCCCCAGGTCGAGGGGCGGACACTCACCCGTCTGGGTCCTGGAAGTTGACATTGATCTTCTTGGTGGAACCCAGGAGTTCTAGGGGTGGGAGGGGGGCACAAGGGGGCAGGTTGTGCCTAGCCCTGAGAGCCTCTGGCACGGACCCTCCCGCCCTCCTCACGCCTTGTGCTCTGTGGGCCCCAGCTTCCCAGGGCACTGCCAGCTCAACAGGGTCGTGATGCTGGGCCCCAGAAGCTCCCCACCTGTGGACAGGAGGCAGGGCTGGCACACCACCGACACACCCACCTGTTGGTGAGTGCCCTGCAGCCGTGGGAGGAGAGAGCTGACCAATCTGTCTCTCAGAAGGGCACAGATGGGCCTGGTGTGGTGGGGGCTAGGGGGGTGGGGCTGGGAGGCCCACCGGGAATAGGGTCTCACTGAGGGGAGTGACATCTACAGGCCAGTACAAACTAGCCCACCCTGCCCAAGTCAGAAGGGGCTCTTAGGAGGGGTGCCCGGGGCCCAAGGGAGCAGATGCGAGGCTCCCCCTTGTCCATATGGAGGGCCTATCACCCTCCCTCTTGCCCCTAAATCTCTCTCCTGGTCCCCTTCCCTGCCCTCTACCAGCCGCCTGCCAGAAGAGGGGAACGCACCCACCACACACACACCCCACTCCCCATGGACTCTGGTCCAGCCGGCCTCTGGCCAAGCCCCTGCCTAGCCATAGTTACATAACCATTTGTGGGTCAGGCACTCCGTGAGGGAGGGGGCCAGTGGGGACAGAAGCCCCTTTGTCCAGGACCAGCCAGGGGTGGGGGGAGGACTCCAGAGCAGGGGGAACGAAGAGTCTTGCCACTGAGAGCCAGAGCTCCAGGTCCCCTGGACACAGGGCTGGCTCCCCCAGCACCCCACGAAGCCAATGCGGTGGTTCGAATCCCAGCCCCACAAGTCCCAGCCTCCTCCCTACCCTCCAGGAGGCACGGGTGGGGGTGGGGACAGGCAGGGCCGCTCGCTCAGGAGCTCGCATTAGCCGGCATGACGGGAAGTCAGGGCCTGATAATTGGCAACTACTAATATTAGCGGCACAGGAATCCCACCCCCACCCGGCGCCAGCGAGGCAGCCGGCGGTGTCAGCGAGGGGTTTCTCCCGCAGGAGTGGAGGGAAGGAAGGCTTCCGAGCTAGCAAGAAATATGCTCCGCGCCGTCGCCCCCACCAGCCCCCCCAGGACTCAGACACCTTTGTGGGCGCCACGCAGGCCAGGTCACGCGGCCAAAACCCTGGAGTCATTCCTGGCTGGTGGCCGCATGGTCTGTCTCCTTCAGTAGCAAACCCTGCTGGCTGTGCCCTGAAGACACACCCAAAACTTCACACCTTCTCTCGCCTGCCATTGCCCTAGACCACGCCCCCTCTCTCACTGGCACCTGTGTTGCACCCTGTCTGGCCCCCCTCCCCCCACCCCCCACAAACTCGACATGCCTGGCTTCCACCACCACCTCCTCCTCACAGGAGACTCCAACCTGCTCCAGCCACTGGGCCACTTGGGCCACAGGGCCGTGGCACGTGCTACGTAGGGGGTGCATGGGGATGTTCTTCCCCCATTAGCACACACTCCCTGTCTCCCTATCTTCTGGTCTTGGTCCAATGTCCCATTCTTGTCCGTCTAACAACAGCACCCCTCCCCTCTCCTGCCCCTGGCCGTCACCTGCCCTAGCACGTACTGTCTTGGTCTCCCCTGTTAAGAGGAGCCCTCGTGGTGCAGTTTGGGCTACTAATCACGAGGTCAGCAGTTTGAAACCACCAGCCGTTCCAAGGGAGCTCAGCATGTAATTCCTTGGCTGCTAATCCAAGGGTCGGCGGTGGGAGGCCCCCCAGGTGTGGCTGTCTGCTTCTGTGATCGACAGCCTCGGAAACCCTCCAGGGCAGTGCTGCCCTGTTCTGGAGGCCACAAAGAATCTGACTGGCCCTGGCAGCCAGGGATTTGGTTCTAAGTCTAGTGTCTGTCATCACCAAGTGTCAGCTTTGGGAGGACAGCGCTTTGGAGCTGTTCTGTCCACGGCCCTGGCCTCGGTGCTTGAAAGCATGGTTGGCAGGTAGGAGGCGCTCTATCAATTGCTAGCTGGCCCGCCACTCTGTCCCGGGTACTCTGTTCAGCTGCTCAGACCTGCTTCTCAGGTGTGCACTCTACGTAGCTGCTCAGAGGGTCCCCACGCCGCACTGGATACACTGCGGCCACCATCGTGAAATGCTCGATATTTTCTAAGCAAAGGGTTCCATATTCATTTGAATCATTGCCCATTCACCCCCCACCCTTAGTCATGCTCCTTTCCAGCTCTGGTAAGGCCTTGCCTCAAAGCAAGAAGCCCTGGTGGCACTGCAGGTTACACATGGCTGCTAGTTGCAAGGGCAGCAGTTCAAACCCATCAGCCGCTACTTGGTAGAAAGAGGAGACTCAAAGATCTCCAGTCTCAGACAATCAAGGGGCAGTTCTACCCTGCCTTGCCAGGTTGCTATGAGTCTGAATCTACTCGGTGGCAGTGCACTTGGTTTTTGCTCAAGATGTTCTCTCTGGAACATTCTGCCAGCTCTCATGTTTTTCTGTCTCCCACACGTCTTAACTCCAATATAGCCAGTTCTTTCTCAGCATGCCCCCGCAAGATTTCCAGGTCAGGAACCGCCAGGCAAGCTGGTAAGCCAGGTGTGCCCAGCCAAACCCAACACCAAGTTTCCCCGATCATCTGGCGCACCTGCAGACTCCCCAGTGTGGGGCTGGCATGTCAGAGGGGCTGATGGCCCGGCTCAGGAAGTGACCAACCAAGAAGATGACTGACCCCCCACGTGGTCCTCTCGCCCCTCCTCTTGCCCGTGGCTTCATCAGAGAGGACAAGCGCTGGAGGCAGATGGAGGGGAGCTGAAAGTCTAGGGGTGCCCTAGGAAGGTCCTCAGAGCTGCAGGGCTGAACAGAGGGTGGCTGGGGACAGGAGGGGCAAATGGAGGGTCAAGCTGGAGATCCCACAAATGCCCCTCTGGGGAGCCCCTTCTCCTTCCATAAGGTCCCGAAGCCTTACTCCTCTGCTCCCCTACAGACTCAGGTGCTGGTGGTGCCGTGGTGAAGGGCTCCGCTAAAAGGCGGGCTGGCCATTGGCACCCACCAGCTGCCGCAAGGGGGGACATGGGACAATCTGCTCCCATAAAGACAACAGCCTGGAAGCCCCTCTAAAGGCCGTCGTCCTCCGGGCAGGAATCAGCTCCAGTAGGGTGGCAACGGCTTAGCAGTTCGCACACCTGTGCCACCCCCGATGCCCCTGGGGCTCCCCCTCTGTCCTGGTGGGCCCCTACTCCAGGCTGCAGAAGCCCCCCGGAGACAGACCCAGTCCCTCTCCCGCAGCTGAGATCCTCTCCCAAGTCCAGGAGTAGCTCACAAGTCTCCCTCACAGGGCCCTGCCTGTCCCTCCAGGATGGGGTCCTGGTCCCCTGGGCCTCTACTGAGTGGCTGAGTCCTGTGGCCTCCTACTGCTCCTCAGGCCAGGAAATTGGGGTCGGATGTGCAAATGAGTAGACCAAGGAGGATGGCCCACTGGAGGTATGCTCAAGTATTTCTCTGGGGCATCTAGCTTGACCCTGGTAAGTCCCAGGGCACAGGGGCAGGGTCCCTGTCCTGAGTGGAATGCTAGCACTTCCAAGTCTTCTGCTCAGAGCAGCTTTCTTCCCCAAGGGCACAGAGATGCATGTGTGAATGTGTGTCTGAGTGGAGGCACCCTTCCAGGAGGATGACAGGGCCTGCAGGGTACCCCAGGGAGAGAGGGGCGGGAGGCGGAGGGAAAGTGCCAGGCAAGGGCAGAGGGCCCCCCCCCCCGCCCCCTGGCATCTCAGCCACACCCCTGGCACCAGGGGAGGCCTGGAGGGCACTGCTGGCCACCACCGCCCCTCACCCGGAGGCCCAAACTCCAGCTGTACTTTACAGAATCAAAATACATCTTACTCCAAAGCAGGCCAGTGTTGCCATGGTAACCGTGGGAATTCAGGGAGGGTTTCTTGGTCTGCTTTATGATATGGGCCCCTGTGAGTCACAGGGGTTGGATCTGGGGACCTGGGCAGGTGGCTTTTCGGCCTTAGGGGCCAGGAGGCAGGGCAGGGCAGAGGGGCAGGTTGAGGTCGAGGTTGAGAAACACAAGTCCTGGCTGTCAATGGCAAGGGACCCTCAGTGACCCAGCATGGGAGGGAGGAAGAAACTCCACAGCAGGCCCCACATCCTGAGCCCAGCCAAGGACCCAGCTGAGCCTGCCCTTCACAAGGGTCTGCACCTCAGGTGCCCTCTCTCACAGAATTGCTTCACCTATGCTGTGGCAAGGGTCACATGTTACAGATGAAAAGACTGAGGCCCTAGAGCTAGAGGCATGCCCCCACCCCCACCCCATCCCCACCTGCTATTCAGCCACTAGGTGGTACCCTTTACCTGCTTTTCACCTTCGGACCCCTCTATCAGCACTTCTACCTGCCTCTTCAGAGACCCCCGTCCCTTCCAAGCCCTGAAATGGCCTTGGGGAAGGCAAGACCAGCCAGCAGTTGCCTTAGTCAGGGCTGGCCAGACTGGGGACACCAGACAGTTCCTTCTGTGGCTCAAGGACCTCTCCCCAACACCTGGCAGGAGCCAGTCCTAATTCTCAGCAGCAGCTTCCTGGATGGTGGGGAGGGGCCTGGCTTACACAAAGTCCAAGAAGTGGGCACAGGAGGGGTCCCCCAGACCCCACGTGCGCTCTGCAGGACACTGCCCCTCGGCACAGGTGCCCTGACATGGTCATACGTGCGCAGCCGCACACTCGCCATCCACACGCCCATCCGTCCGTCCATCAGTCCATCCATCTCGGGCCCCGGGGGGAGCGCTGGCTGAGTCAAGATGAGCACCGGGATCAAGACGCCTTTCCCTGGGGCCCCCACGGCGCACACTCCATCCAGGCCGGGGGTGGGTGGGGCGCAGCTTACACATGGCTGCTAGTTGCAAGGGCAGCAGTTCAAACCCATCAGCCGCTACTTGGTAGAAAGAGGAGACTCAAAGATCTCCAGTCTCAGACAA
>NW_022103901.1:30779562-30789535 GCF_000313985.2 Echinops telfairi
CCGGGCGGGGACCCGGCACCTGCCACCCAGAGTCCCGCCTGGGGCTGTCAGACTTTTCTGGCCCGAGGTTCCCGTGGGAGGTGTGGAGGGACTGTGAAGAGGAATCTCCCAGTAATGTATTCTGTGTCGGGGAAGCCGCACCCTGTGCACCTCCGCGCCTCCGCACAAACAATGCAGGGCCCAGCGCCCCCAATCCCGCGCACAGCGCCCCCAGCAGCCGCCCGAGCAGGACACAGCTCCATTTCTAAACCAAATGGTCCGCAACCCCCACCCAGCACCAAGTCAGGCCCAAGTCCCCTTCCCCAACACCAATGCAGGTAGGACCCAGTGGGGTTCAACCCCCATTCCCAAACCAACTGAGGTTCAACTTTCCACCTCCAGCAAGGAGGTCCAGCCTGCCCAAGTCTGCTCAGCAGCCACCCACAAACCTGCAGTCCCAGCAGGACAGACCCTGACAGAAGTGAGGACCTTCTCAGACCTGGGTGTCACCCTCCTGACCTCCTGCCCACCCCACTGTGGACCAGCCGGGCCCTCCCCTGGTCTTGCCGCAGCCTTGCAGGACTAAGCCCGGTGGGTACTGAGGCTGAGCTCAGCCTGTCTCCTCCCTTGCAAGGTTAGGAGGAGAATTCGGAGGGGCCACACACCTGGCGGCCCCTCCCCTGGAGCTCCAAGCATCGGGCAGGTCCAGGAGGAGGGAGGTGGGGGAGAGGGAAATGGGACGCAGCAAGGCAAGGGGTCCACTGGTCAGACATCTGGCACTTCCTTGTGGGGGTCTCTGGTTGGGTGCTGGCATCCAGCCTGGATTGCTCTGCACATGGTAAACGTCCAGAAACCCACCTTACTGCTGTGGAGCCGGCTCCAACTTGGAAGGACCCTGCAGGACTGAGCAGCACAGCGTCATCGAGTGCCCAGACTGGACCACTATGGGAACCGACTGCCCCTCCTTCTCCCAAGGAGAGGCTGGTGGGTTCGAGCCCTGACCTTGCAGTTAGCGGCCCAGCGCTCAACTCATTGTGCCACTAGGGATTCTGGGAGGAAGTCCCAAATGCAAGGGCCTTTCCCCCCACCCTTTAGAGTGGCAGTTTCCTTGCAGGCTGGGTTCCTTGTGCCCATTCTACAGATGCAGACACCGAGGCTCAGAGAAGCTGAATGACTTCGCTCAGGTCTTATGGCCTCTGGACTAGTCCCAGGTGACTCTGACAATGAGCTCGGCGATTTGCTTTTCTGGATCCAGGCTTCCTCACCTGAGCAACGGGGCCCGCCGGGAGTGGTCAATCCTCGTCTTTCTCACGAGGACTTGGCACGATGCTGTCCATGAGGCAGGCAGCAGTAGCACCCAGTAAATGCTCCAAGCTGGCAGCTGCGCCTATATGGCCATAGCCTGGGGTCTCACTGCCAGGGCCGCCTGAATCGATCCCAGGCACACACGAAAGACTAACCAGCTCAAGAAAGAAAGCAAAGCTCCCAACGATCGTCGTTTTTGTTATGATGTCGTTTGGGGCTGGAGGTTAAGATAAAATTCGCGAGGACTGGGGAGAGAGCTCGGATGGAGGCCTGCCACTCGACCACTTCGATAACCTGTTCGCTAAACACAAGGGAGCTTCCAAAAGGGCGCAGGAAAACGGAGACAAGAGATCACGGAATGTTTCTGTGGCCTTTTTTGCAGTCCCCTTGTATTAATGCCACTGAGTCGGAATGGGTGCCCAGTTTTGGTTCCGTGGCTGGTATGGCCCAGCCTCCCGCCTTGACCAATAGTACCGTGGAGAGGCAAGCAGGGTCAGCATTCTGGGGTGGCCTCCAGTGAAGGGCTGAGCCCCCGCCTGCAGCAGCCTTACTCCTGCTTTTGCTGCCTCCTCCCCCTCACCCCACAGGCACCCCTTGGTGGCAGGGCGGTCCACCTTCAGGAGGGCGATGCCAGGATGAGTACTGTACAGACACCCCTAGGGCACTGAACAGGAATGTGGGGGTGCCAGGTACCCTGAATGTAGGATCCTGCCTGAGGGTTCTGAGACTTCTCATGCCGTGGTAGGGAATGGGGCAGGAGCGTCAGGGCGCCCAGACCCCCATGAGCAGCCCTTGCTCCCCACGCTCAGCTGCTTCACCTGTAAAATGGACCATTTACTCGCAGGCTGTCTGGAGCTGGCAGGAGGGCTCACACGCAGGTAAACAGACTTGTGTGCAGCCTCGGCGCCCCCAGGCTGGGAGCTGGTGCAGCAGGCAGCTGCCTTGGCCAGGGGGAGGAGGAAGAGGAGGACCCAGAAGCGTGGGCTTGAGCTGGCAGCCCTCCAGACAGAAGCCTCTCAGGACGGGCCTGGAGGAGGGGCTGCTGAGCTGGCAGAATTGCTGAAGCTGTGTCCTGAGCAGAGCTGGGGGCCGTGCACCGCAGCCTGGCTGGCCCCCTTCCCAGATGGCCAGGCAGCGGCCGCACTGCCTGCTGCTACCCACTGCTCTGCGCCTGCTCCATTCATCCCTTCCCCCCCAGGCCCTCCCCTAGGAAGGGGGATGACAAGTGTGCCCTGCTCCTGCCACCCCCGGGCACTCGGTGTGTGAAAACTGCAGCTGTTTCTGTCACTCCTTGAGGTGGCACCCAGGTAGAGTAGTATCAACACTGTGTGCTTTAGTGTTGGGCTCCTGCTGGGAGGTGAGTGGCAGGGCAGCTCAGGTCAGACAGGGTCTAGCCCGCTTTGTTGGGATCCCCCAGCCTGTGCCCCAGAATTCAGAGATGCTGCAGCTGAAGACTGTCCCTCGGCCACAGGAGGGAACTCACAGATATCTAGCTGCTCCCTCTCAGTTCCCTTCCCGGGTTGAGTGCCCTCCGGATGCCGTCCCAGCTGTGGCGTTTCAGGACCCCTCCTCTGTCACCCTCCTTAACCATGGAACCACCTCTGAATGGATGTGGAGAGCCTGGCACGGGGATGGGGGGGTGGGGGGGAGGGAGGAAGGCAAGGGAATTGTTGGAGGTACAGAGGGGCATGGGGAGCTATCTCTTGACTACAGGTAGGGCCTGGGGCCAGACTCCCTCTGGTTCTACCAGATTCCAGCTCAGTGCCTGCCCTCAGGTGCCTAATTCCGCATCTCTGTGCCTCAATTTCCCCCTACTGAGCGGGTCTTCACTCAATGGAGTCACTGAACAGTCCTGTGTGTGACAAGCCTGGCTCGCTGAAATGCTGATCACAGGAGCGGTTGTGGACGTAGCAACCCCGTGTGTGTGCGCAAAACCAGTGAGGTTTGCAAGGCCGTCAGAGTCCCATCCCAAAGGAGCTCAACATGCTGGTCTTCCAAGGCACCCCTGCCTGGCGTTCGACCCACCAAGCTTTGACTGTTGCCTAGCGCTTAGCTCTCTGCGTCAGCCAGAGAACCCTGTTGTCGGGAGCTATTGAGTCAGCCCCGACTCCTAGTGACCCAATCGGAACACCCCCCTTCTTCTCCTGTGCCATTCTCACCATTGGTCTTAAGTCTGAGCCCAGGGGCTCCTGGGGGTGCCGTACACCAAAACAACCCTGCTGCCCCTGTGTCAGTTCATCTCAGGGCCACCATGTGGGATGGAGCACACTGGCCTGGAGGACTTCTATTGCTGACTTTTACACACAGACGGAAGGGCTGAAAGCCCCCCAAAGTCCACCTTTTGGTGAGCAGCCAGGCGCTGACCCACTGCACCCCTGGTGGTCTTTGGTATTGCCATATGACCTAGCGATACAACTGCAGACAGCCCATTCGACCGGGCGGTGGGCTTTCAAAGAAAAATGTGTGTAAGAAGATGTGTCGCAGCAGGAGACACAACAGCCAAGTGTCCTGCCCCCCTGGGGGGGGGGCAAATGGACACACACAACAGAGCATTACTCAGCCATCCAGAGAAATGAAGTTCAGACTCATGCTACAACCTGGTGGGACCTTGACACCAGATGGAGCTCAAGCCTCCAGACACAAGAGACCACGTTATAGATGTGTGTTGGGCTGGGCTGTGTAGAGAAACAAACCAGGAACCCTCATACGTGTAAGAAAGAACTTCTGATCAAGAAGGCGAAGGCGGTCCAGCCCAGTTCAGCCCAAGTCTGCATGCTACCCGAATCTTCCTGGGACTCACGGAGCTGCAGGCTGATGAGGCAGAGCCAGGAAGCAGGGAGATCACGGGCCAGTGGATGGAGAGTCACATGGACCCAAGGTCCCTGGGAACATGGCAGAACGCCAACAGCCCACAGGGGGTCACTCCTGGAGGCAGAAACAGAATCCCAGCAAGCATGGAGGGCCAAGGGCCCGAGAGAAGTTCTCCGTCATTAAAAGGGCACCCCCCACCCCAAGGAGGCATCACAGGCTATCTGACTGACAGCTTGGACTCCACCCTACCTCCACATTCTCTCTCTCACTGCCATCCAGGGGATCTGGACTCCTCAGGACTCCATAGAACAGAGTAGGACTTCCACTGTGGTTTGCCAAGACTGCTGGTCTTTACAGGAGCAGACAGCCTCCTCTTTCTCCCTTAGAGTGGCTGGTCCGTTCAAACTGCTGACCTGTGGCTAACAACCTAATGTATAACCAGCTGTGTGTCACCACGGCTCCTTAGTGATCGTCGGGGTTGAGGGCTGGGGAAGTGAGGCCAGCGTTTCCAGGTGGGTTTCCTATTGAGGGGGGTTGCGGATTTGGAACTAGATGGAGGCGGTTGTGAACAGCACTGTGGAGGTACTCAATGCCACAGAAAGAGGTCTGTCTGGTGTTGCCTGTTTGGCCTCCAGCATGGGACAAGCCCTTGAAGTACCTCCAGAAACCGGGCCACTCAGGATGGCAGAGGGATGGTTTAAGAGGAAGGAGTGGGGTAGGGGATCAGAGATAGAAATTAATTCATCTGGCCAGAGCTCGGGCCAATGGTGAGCAGAGACACTAAAAGATGCTAAGTCATCAGGGGCCACCCTACCAGGCCCAGGGAAGATGCGTGGAAGACAGAAGGCTGGAGACGGCAGGTGGGTGGGGGAGGAAGACCAGATAGGAGATTGTTACAGGCCGGTGGGTGGGGGTGGAGGCTGGAGCAGAGGCAGGCATGGGGCCAAAGAGAACTGAGGGAGGCCTGAGTGCCACCGTGGAGAATGAAAGGTGAGGGAGGGGAAGCTGGAGGGATGCACCTAGCGGTAGTCACAGGGAGAACAGTGTGGGGTAGGACATGGTGATCTGTGTTGGCATGGAAGGGGAGGTGTCAGAGAGGTACTACAGTGACAATGCCCACCACCACAGGCAGGACAGACCTGAGGTTTGGGAAGCCACAAGTCACCTCACCTGGCCTTGGCAGGGCAATGGGATTGGAAGCCCCAGGGTCGTGTGCAGAGAGAATTCTCAGGGGTGGGCAATCAAGAGGCTATGAGGGGACAGGAAGAGGGAACAGAATCCCCCAACTTGAGAGCTTTCTAGAGGAGAAGGGCTGGCCATCCCGTGACCAGGTGTGAAGCAGCAGACAGCATGGTTGATCACTGGTGGACTTGGCAAAGGAGACAGACAGCAACCTTGAGCGCATTATCTGGAGAGCCGAGGAGAAGCACCCCTTTGCAGGGGCTGGAGGGGAAAACCAGGAGGGAGGGCAGTGGGGGTGAGCTTGGGTTGTTCCACGATGTCCAGGAACTGTGGTAGTGTGTGGTTAAAGCGCTCGACTTTGAACCCCGCGGTCGGCTGTCTGATTCAGTAAAGATCTACAGCCTTGGGAAGCTGTTAAAGTCGTTGTGCTCTGTCCTAGAGGGTCTTCCAGATGAGCTGGAATGGACTTGCTGGCCCCTAACAACAAGAAAGGCCCAGGGGGAGGACAGGAAGGAGGTGAACTGTATGGGAAGGAAGGTTCTAGGAACTGTGCGAGGGTTGGCACCCAGCGCCTGGGCGGGCGGGCGGAGGACTCGGCCTTGGTCCAGCGCCGGCCGGAAGGAAAGGGAGGGTGTAGCTGCATTGGGACTTGTGTTGGGAAGAACCCGTGGGGGGGAACCGTGTCAAGGGCTCTTGTTTTTTCTGTGAAGGAGGGTGAGGGTGGGGGTGGGGAAGGCTGGGTTGGAGAAGGAAGTTTGCCGTTGTTTCCAGATTGAAAGAGTTCCTGAGCTGAGCGCTCCCCCGCCCCTCAGCAGAGACGGTTCCGAAGCAGGCTGCCAGCCCACTCCTCCAGGGCGATTCTGGGTGGGTTCACCAGGCCCACCTTTAGCAGCTGAGGCCTTGACCGTTCGTGCCACCCAAGGGCTGCAGGTGTCCCAGGTAGAGCAAATTAACGAAAATAAGACTGCCCACTTAAAAGCAACGATATTTTAAAAATAAGTAAGCCTGTGTTATATTTGAGATATACCTGTACTAAAACATTATTCCTAGCGTACGCGAGACGAACTTTCCCCTATAATTTTTCTGGCAACCCTAACCTTAGGTGAGGGTATTGCGGGTGGGGCAGGTCGTGCGGACAACTCAACCCAGCCGTGGGGTCCAGGCCTGGAAAACGGGCTGTCGTCTCAGAGGGACTGGGAGCCGGGAGAATGCTGGGGGGGCGTGGGGGTCGGGGAATGGTCTCCGCTGCCAGAATAAGGCGTGTGAAGCCCGCCGCTTTAGCACGTTAGCCTCGCCCCACCCACCCCTAACTCGGGCCCCATGGTCTCGCCCTGAAGGCCCATCGATAGTTCTGCGTTCGGCCTCGATCGAGTGGCTCCGGCTCCTCTCGCCGTCCTGAGTCTCGGCGGATGGTGGAAGCGCATGTAAGGTACAGAGGCCGCGGGACCAGGGTCGGGAAGTGGCTGCCGGGTGGCCGGGAGAGCGCGGCTGAGGGCAGCCGGCCCAACTGGACGCAGCTAGGGCGGCTGGCGGAGGACAGGCGAGCTCAAGGGTCCAGCCAGAGGGCCCCCCACCCCTCCCATCAGGTCCCGCCGTCGGCCCCGTGCGCACGCGCAGCCGCAGCTCTGGGCTCCCCTCCCCGGCGGGCCCGCGCAGGCGCAGCTCAACCCTGCGGCAGAAGGGCGCCCCGGCCGTGACTGCCCCCTGCCGGCCGCGCGTGGGGTGACGTCTCCGCGGGGCGCGAGGCGGGAGCGGCGCCCGGGATCTGCGCTTCAGGCTGCCACTCTGGTTCTGGAACTTCTCTGGATCGGTTTTCTTTTCTCCAAAAAGGAGGAGAATGGGACCCTTGGTGGTGCGGTGGGCTAAGCGCCTGGGGCTGCTCACCGGATGGCGGCGGTTCGAACCCGCCAGTCCCTTGCTCCGCGAGAGAAAAACAGATAGGCTGTTTCTGTGGATGGGCAGCCTCGGAAACGCGAGCAGTTTTACAGGGTCGCTGCGAATCGGAATCCACTCTGCACTCCACAGGGTACACAGCAGGGGTATTTAGATGACAAATGTTAAAGGCCCAATCCCACCCAAATAAAACCATTGATTCAGAGTGACCATGTAGCACCGACTAGGATTGTCCCAGAGGGCTTCCCGTCCTTAAATCTCTAAAGAGGCCGGCCGACTGCTTAGACCGGAAGAGTGGCTGGCGGGTTTGAACTGCGGACCTTGGGGTTAGCAGCCGACCCCCTTAATCACCGGGCTGCTGAATGTACTTATTACCTTGAGGGGGGTTCCTTCAAACCCTCCACCTGCTCTCTTCCCGCCCGCCCCAGATGCTTTGACCTTTGTTTGGCCCCGCTGTGCAGCCCTATCCGGCAGCTGCCATCATGAACACCTCCCCAGGCACAGTGGGCAGTGACCCAGTCATCTTGGCCACCGCCGGCTATGACCACACCGTGCGGTTCTGGCAGGCCCACAGCGGGATCTGCACACGGACTGTGCAGCATCAGGACTCCGTATCCTGCACCCTGGGGACTTCGGGGCACAGGGACAGGGCCTGGGGTGGGTGGGAACTCTCAGCCCACAGAGGGAGGGCAGGCTCCGGGGCCCCGCCCACCTGTTGAGTTCCTTGACTGCAGCTAGCAGGTGAACGCGCTGGAGATCACGCCGGACCGTAGCATGATCGCAGCTGCAGGTACCACTGCTAAGCTCCTGTCCCCCCAGCCCGCTTGGTGGGCCTGGGTACTGCCAAGCTCACAGTCGGCCTATGCCCCCAGGCTACCAGCACATCCGCATGTACGACCTCAACTCCAACAACCCCAACCCCATCATCAGCTACGATGGTGTTAACAAGAACATTGCCTCAGTGGGCTTCCACGAGGATGGCCGCTGGATGTACACCGGTGGCGAGGACTGTACGGCCAGGATCTGGGACCTCAGGTGGGTGGGGTGCCCAGGGCTGTCTCAGGACACGTTCCCTCCAAGTTGAGACTGTGGTGGGAGGGTTTGGGGGAGACTTCATTAAGGGTGCAGCCAGACAAAAACACAAGGCTGGCCTCAGCCTGGCCCCTCAAGGAGCTCTGGAGAGGGATTCCAGCCCCCAGCTGGCTCTGCCTGGAGGCCTTTTATGCCCCCAGGGGGAGCAGACTCCCATAGCAGGAAGTTTCTGTGGCAATTGACTCAATTTGGGATTCCGTGTGATCCTCTTGGACAGAGTAGAACTGCCCCAGAGGGATCCCAAGGCTCTAAGTCTTTTGGGAAGTCGGCCCCTTGCCAAAAGTTCTCCCCCACAGAGCGGCTAGTGGGTGCAAGTCGCTGGCCATTTGGTCATCAGCAGGGCACTATACCCTCACACCAGAAGGGCTTGTGAACGTTTATAACCGAGCAAAATCCAAACCCACTGCCATCGAGTCGATTCCAACTCATCGCCACCCATTCTAGGGTGGTGAGACGTAAGGGCTTCTGAGACTCAAGTCTTAAGTCCATACAGGAGCAGGCAGACTCGTTCTTCTCCCCTTGGAACAACTGGGTTGAAGCCCTGCCTGACCCTCTGGGGCACAGGTGCTGCCATCAGTAACTTAAATCAAAGGCAGCACCCAGGCCGTCGGCGTCAGCCCCCTCCCTCCCTCAGGTCCCGGAACTTGCAGTGCCAGAGGATCTTCCAGGTGAACGCGCCCATCAACTGTGTCTGCCTGCACCCCAACCAGGTGAGGGGCCGGGTGGAGTCAGGCATCTGGGAGCTGGGAAGGGTGGGTGTCTGGGCCCATCTTACCAGCCCCTCCTCCCCCTGAAACCCAGGCGGAGCTCATCGTCGGGGACCAGAGCGGGGCCATCCACATCTGGGACTTGAAGACAGACCACAATGAGCAGCTGATTCCTGAGCCTGAGGTCTCCGTCATGTCCACCCACATCGACCCCGACGCCAGCTACATGGCGGCTGTCAATAGCACCGTGAGTGGGAGCAGCTGCAACCTCGCACACACCTCCCGCCTGGGGCTCTGACACCCCTCTTCCTCCCACATCTTCCCAGCAAGCAGACAGCGCCACTCCCTGGTGCTTCCTGGTTCTCATCATCCATGCACCGCACCTGGGTGCCTGGTCGCACTTCTCCCTGCCTGAACGCACCTCCATAGCCCCACCTGGACCTGGCTGCAGCCCCGACAGTTACACCCTGCTCCCTGACTCAGGCCTTTCCTGTCCTTGGCCCTTGTTTGTTCTGGGCGGGCAGGTAGGCAGCTGAATAGGACCTGACTCTTTTCCTGCCCTGGGTCACCGCTACCCTGATCCCCAGACTGCGCCCCTGCCCCACAGGGAAACTGCTACGTGTGGAACCTTACGGGAGGCATTGGGGACGAGGTGACGCAGCTCATACCCAAGACCAAGATTCCGGCACACACGCGCTATGCCCTGCAGTGCCGCTTCAGCCCTGACTCCACGTGCGTTCTGTCCTCAGGCGGGTGGGGGGTGCTGCTGGGTGGGGGGCTGCAGGGTGACCGCCCCCTCACCAGCCCCCCCCACGCCCCCCAGATTGCTGGCTACCTGCTCGGCTGACCAGACGTGCAAGATCTGGAGGACCTCAAACTTCTCTCTGATGACGGAGCTGAGCATCAAGAGCAGTAACCCCGGGGAGTCTTCTCGTGGCTGGATGTGGGGTTGCTCCTTCTCAGGAGACTCCCAGTACATTGTCACTGGTGAGTCCACCGCCCGC
>NW_022103901.1:30789635-30794223 GCF_000313985.2 Echinops telfairi
TCCCACCCCTGCCCATCCTGCCCTGAGCCACATGCTCCTTCCCTGCAGCCTCCTCTGACAACCTGGCGAGGCTCTGGTGCGTGGAGACTGGGGAGATCAAGAGAGAGTATGGCGGCCACCAGAAAGCTGTCGTCTGCTTGGCCTTCAATGATAGTGTGCTGGGTTAGCCGGGCCCTCTTCTCTGCAGCTATCCCCACAGCCAACAGACTGCATGTGGCAGCTGGGCGAGCCCACAGCCCTCACAGGCTTGGAGCCACACAGTGGGGCTGACAATGTGCCCCCCACTACCCGGTTCCTCTCCTTCCCAGACTTCAGAGTGTCCTGAGCCACAGAGGATACCAGCATGGCCAAGTGGAGGGGGGTTTATTAGTCCCAGTGTGGCACTGGTGGTAGGCCCGAGGGGACAGGACTGCATGGGCTCAATCAGGCAGGTAATAAAAGCAGACTGACACACAGATGTTGTTGGGAAAGCAGATGTCGATGCAGAGGTAGATCAGCCGCTGCCTCGGGGGCCCTGGGAGAGGAGGGGTTCTGTCAGTTCCTTCCAGAGCCCTCTCTCCAAGTCCCCTCCCAACCCCCCCAACCCCCCCGCCATGGCCCTCAGCTGGGCTCCTGCTCCCTCACCCTCCATGTGGTGGGCCCAGTAGATGGGCATCTGAGTGCACAGGAGCCGCACCGCAGCCCCCACCTGGGCAGGATCCACCTTGTGTCTCCCAGACACGGCAAGCAGCTCCTGGGTGGGGCCAGCATCCCGTCCTGGGTCTTGAGTCTGTGAGGCCTGCAGGAGAGGGCAGGGTGGGATGGGACCCAACCTGGGCATACCTGACTTGGTGCCCACTCCAGCTCCCGCTGCTGCTGCTGGCCCAGCCCCGGGCTCCCTTCAGAGGGAAGATAGCACCTTCTGTTCCCCCTGAAACCTGAGCCCCAGCAGGCAGCCCTCTAGCCAAGTACCACACAAGGCCCTTTGTCTGCTCCCTCACCCTGGAGGTGTCTGCCCTGGCAGAGGCCACCAACAGCTGCAAGGTCTCCTGGTCCCGGGGTTTCATGCGTCGCAGGAAGCAGGCTGGGTGCCCTGCAGGTCGGTAACAAACACAGTCCTGGAAAGGCAGTGGTGAGAATGCTCTCCCACCCCCACCCCCCACGCCCACCCAACCCCCAGCCCCCAACCCACTCACACTTTGTCCATCAAATAGCACCACCCAACTGCCGTTGTCCCTAGGGGGGGTCACAGTGACGGTGGCTGTGTTCTGGGCCACATCCACTAAGGTGGTTTGGTTGGTCCGGGGCAGCTGGGGGCTTGGGAGGGTCAGGCGGAACAGCTGCAGCAGTGGCTGAGAGGGAGGGAGGGCCAGGCTGAGACCCCCCCAGCCTAACCCAGGATCTCCAACATCATCTGGGTGCCCCCCAGCTGGCCTCTACCACTGCCCTCGGGGGAAGCTCACCTTGGGAGGGTCGTGGGCGAAGCCAAGAATCCCTCCAGCCACGGCCCCAGCAGCAACCCCTGCCAGCAGCAGCAGCAGCAGCCCCGGGGTTCTCCACCCTCCGGGGCAGGGTGGACTCTTCACCTGGGGAGACAGGGCCTTGTTCGGGGTGGTGGGGTAGGAAATGGGCACGACCCAGACCACCCCAGTCCCCATTCCAGGAGAGGGCCCTGGGGTGGGAAGACCTCACCCCCACCCCAACAGTGCACTACCTGGCAGTCCCCCGATGACTCCATGCCGCAGCCCCTGCTGACAATGTGCTGATTGTCCAAGGCCCCTCGGGGAGTCAGCCAGGGACACTGCGATGAGCCAAACACGGTCCGGTCCCCCTCCCCTTTAACCCTATCTGCTCCTCCCCAAGGAAGCCAGCCACCTGATACCCAGCCTGGCCCAGTGTTGCCTCTTCCCTTAGTGTGGGGCTGAAGGAGGGTTTCTCGCTGTCTGTGACTGGAGGCCACTGGAGAGTGGCCCTTGGAAGGTGAAGTGGACCCCTTTTGGCTCCTTGTGAGGTCTGGCTGGAGGCACCCAGGTGGCTCTTCCTGGACCTGCAGATTCCCAGCATAGTCTGATACTCATGGAGCTACTAGTAATTGCCAGTACAACCCATGATCTATGTGGTGACCACACTTGCTCACCTCCCAGCACATCCCTGGCCTCCATCCATCAACTCAAGACAGGACAAGGCCCTGGGCGGGTACCGAGCAAACCCTGAACCTACCCTTGCCAGTGAGTGCCCACGCCCAGCCTTAATGCCACAGCTGCCCTGTCACTAGCTGATTCCCAGGGTTTATCTGCCAGCGGGGGCCAGGGCACACCCTGGCACTGACCACAAGAGCACTTCTGCATCCAGGTGGTGTAGCCTCCTTGCTAGAGCTTGGAGATCAGGTGACCAGCCCCAGATCCAGAACCCCCTACCCAGGCAGGACAGTGGGCTAGGCCAGAAGTAGAATTCAGAAAGAAAAGACCAAGAGCCAGCAAGCAGGTGGGTGTGAGGTTTAATCTGCGTTCAGGGTCTAAGTCCAGCGGCCGCCGCCTCTGCTGCGTGCTCCTGGGGTGGGGTACACTGTCTAGGCCACTTGGAGCAGGACCCAGGTCCACCTCCCACCTCAGCCAGACTCCCACTTCTGCCAGCCTGCCTGGATGCTGAGCACTCAGGACACCCTTTATTGCTGAGAACTGAGGGAAGGAGGCAGGGAGGGCTGAGTGGAAGTGCTGGGGATAGTGCAAGTTAGCCCAAAGGCACAGCCCTGTTGTGGGCCACTCCCCAAAGGTCAGTACACCCAGAAAACAGGAAAGGCCAGGGCCACTGCCAACTGGCTTTCTGAAGACCTGGCCTGTTCTCCCACTGGCTGCTGCCAGGGGAATCCAAGGCCAGGGTAGGTGGCCATGAGCACCTAGTCCCTACACAACCCGAGGTCATTTGAGAGCAGGAGACTGGACTTCCTGTTCTTGGAGACACACCTTCCCCCACCCAGAGGGCATTAGGACTTGTCTACTGGGATTGTCCCCTAAGAGAGAGACAGCTGTCATTGGCACACTCCTGGTTTCATTCCATCACGTGGCAGTGTTATCTAAGAGGTCTTCTACAAAAGTTCGATTCTGGGTGCCAGAGCTGCTCTGAGCTGGAACCAGCAGCCTCCGGGCCCAGCATGCGTCAGCTGGATGTGAACTCACACTTGAGACACCGAGGGTGGATCCCAGGCTGGATTTGCAGAACTGAGAGCTGTGACAGACGGTAGTCTGGGAGTTCAGAACGGAACAGGCGCTCAATTGAGACATCAGTGTGGTTTTCAACGTGGTAGGAAGGGCAGCACCCTTCACCCCAAGTGGGGGGAGATAAGATGCTATGGGGATGGCCCTCTCTTCTACGCCCTCCTCCATGAGGAGGGTGGCCCCATTTCCACCACTTGGTCTGTCCACCTTGCTCTCTTCAGCCACCAGCATCAGCCCCTCCCCTGCAAGGGATTTAGTTCCTGGACAAAGTTTCCAAGACCTACTGGGACATACCCACCTCGTTCCCCAGGGTTTTCTTGGAGCCCGGGCAGATATCAAACCCCCTCAAAGCCCTTCACGCTTCAAAAGTGCATCTTAAAAATACAAGCATCTGTAAACAAAGGTGCCTAGTTCCCCCACCTCCACAAGCGTCGCTTATGAGGTTCCACTAGGAGGACGGTGGGAAGTGGTATAGGGCTGGAAGCCCTCTAGCTGTGGGCTGCCTGAAGTCCCTCCTAGTAATTTGGGGAAGTGATTTTTCCAAAAAAAAAAAAAAAAATTTTTTTTTTTTTTTATTCTGGAGCAGAAAGACAGGCATCCTTCAGTCTTGAAGGGCGGCTAGCAGGTCGGCTATGCTGTCCACATAGAAGTCAGGAACCATCTTCTTCTCTGACAGGCAGTCACTTTCCTGGTTCCTTTTCACATCCTCCAGTGTGGACACGCCCGTAAGGGTCAGAATGGTCTTCAGGCCGCAAGTGACGCCCAGGAGGATGTCTGTGTCCAGCCGGTCCCCCACCATGACTGTGCGCTCCGGATTGATATCATACTCCTGGGACACGCAGTCGAAGATGAAGCGGCTCGGCTTCCCAATGATGTCCGCCTGACGCTGGGCAGCCATCTCCACGGCACGTACGAGGCAGCCAGTACCTGGGTGGTCAACGAGAGAGAGAGTGTGTGTGTCTGTTTGGGGGGGGGGGGGTAGGGGGGTGCGCCTGGTGGAGAGGGACCCCAGGCCGACCTCCCAGCCCCGTCCCTCGTACGCACCGGCGATGAAGTGGCCGTTCTCCAGCGGGAGCCGGTTGTCCAAGTTGGTGCCCACAAGCAGGCAGCCGGGCTGCTGCAGGTGGCGCAGGGCCTGCGTGAGCTTCATGTAGCTGAAGTGCGGGTCGAAGCCAACCACCACGGCGCGCACGCCCGGCTCCAGCGGCGCGGCCAGCCAGTCGCCCGGGCTGTCGCCCCGCAGCGGCTCGGGCCCCACGCCCACGCTGGCGATGCCCACAGCCTCCAGCTCGGTCGCAAGCGCGGGGCTCCCCAGCACGTAGGCCTTGGGTGCCGGTGCCCCAGCCAGGCGCTGGCGCAGGTAGAGCGCGGTGCAGTAAGCCGTGCCGAAGACC
>NW_022103901.1:30794672-30796805 GCF_000313985.2 Echinops telfairi
CGGTTCGCGTGCGCCGCCCATTGGACGCCCCTGGCGCCAATCCGGCCCCGCCTCCCTCGGGCTGCGGGTGCTTAGCGCCAACCATTGCCGTTCAGGACAGGGAGGAGGGCGGTCATTGGCTGGAAGGAGTGAACCGCGTCAGTAATTGGTTGGAAGTCCGCCAACCGGCGTTCGGAGTGACGTGATCGCGGCGGAGACTTGTGGAAGAGCCCGAGAGCGGGCGCCGGGCGGCCGGCCGCTTCCCATTGGCGGTGCGTGGTCAGACTAGGTGACGGAGGCCCCGAGTGGAGTGACCCTGGGCCGGGCCGGCCGCTGATTGGCTAGCGTCTCGTGTGGCCAGGGTGACCCCGAGACCCGGAGTCACGTTCACCGCTGGCCCTGGGCACGCTCAGGGCGCGGTGGTTGCCCCTACACTTGCAGCCCTTTGCACACAGCGGATCCCAAGCCTTATCCAATGATCTTCCTGAACCAGCAGTACCAGGCGGTGATTCAGGCCCAAGAGGCAGGCGCTGCCCTGAATGTTCAAAGGCCCACATTAAACCTTTGGCATCAAGTCGATTCTGACTCAAGAGTGACCTTATAAGACAAAGTAGAATTGCCCCATTGGGGTTCCTAGGCTGTAATCTTTGCAGAAGCCGACCTCCAGGGGTTTTGTCCTGAGGAGCAGAGGAGCCGCTGCCGGTTGGGTTGCAGCTTAATGCGTAAACACTGTACCACCAGGGTGCATTCCACTTTGCTTTTGAGAAGCCCATGCACTGCTATGAGTGCATTCCCACATAAAACTCACTGCCATCGACTCAGAGCAATCCTATTAAGACAGAATAGGACTGCCCCTGTGGGTTTCCAAGACTGTAACTATGGGAGTAGAAAGCCCCATCTTTCTTCCACGGAGTGGCTGGTGGTTTTGAACTGCAAACCTTTAGGTTACTAATGTAAAACTGTCCATAGGACTTCCAATGCAGCTTGCCTCATTTTTTCCCAGTTGAGTGACTGATGGATACCAATTCCAAACCTTTGCATTACCAGTTGAATGCTTCACCACTGTGTCACCAGGCCTAGCTTATGTAAAATTCCTTCAAGCTTACACACTTGAGAGGCATGCGTTTGCTATAGATCATGACTCAACAAAATTTAACAATAGATAATCCCTAATCATAATTATGTGCTGATTATGTAATACCTAATTATGACTAGGTCTTCCTGTGAAATAATAATCATCAGTACTAGTATTATTGAGGAATGATGCTAATTTAATAATAATACCTAAGATCACTTTTACTAGGTATTATTGTTAAATTCTATCAAGGCAAGATAATAATTGAACAATAATACATGGTATAATTATTAAATTTTACCGAGCATGATGTACACCAG
Organism: Echinops telfairi; assembly: GCF_000313985.2. NCBI lineage: Eukaryota > Metazoa > Chordata > Mammalia > Afrosoricida > Tenrecidae > Echinops > Echinops telfairi. The sequence continues at coordinate 30,796,047 of NW_022103901.1, forward strand.
TGCATGAATCCTAAGGGTGTAGGTTCGATGGAATTTTTACATAAGCAAGTCCAGATGATGCAGAGGCAAAGTACTTGGCTATTAGTCAAAAGGTGAGGGAGAAAGATGTGGCAATCAGCTTCTCAAAAGCCTCTTTATAGCCTTGGGAAGCCTGTGAGGCTGCTCTGACCCTGTCTGAGAGGGTCACTGTGAGTCTCAACCAACTCCTTAGGGAGTGGGTTGGCTTTATACTCTTGGGCAAACACAACCCAATTCAAGACATGGAATATTGCCAACACCCCCGAAAGTTCCACTGAGTTCCTGTCCAGTCACAGCAGATCCCTTCTCCCCAATTCTTCTAATTAAAGAGTCCTGGTGGTGTAGTTAGTTGGTTATGAATTGGGCTGCCAACCACAAGGTCAGCAGTTTGAAACCACTAGTCACTCCACAGGAGGAAGATGGGGCTTTTTGCTTCCATAAAGAATGACAGTCTTGGAAACCCACAGGAGCAGTTCTGTGCCCTTTGTGATCACTATGAGCCAGAATCGACTTGCTGGCAGCGAATTCGGCTTTTTAAAAAAAATCGTTTTATTAAGGGCTCATACAACTCTTATCACAATCCATACATACATCAATTGTGTAAAGCACCTCATCATTCTCAAAACATTTGCTCACCACTTAAGCCCCTGGTATCGGCTCTTCATCTCCGCCCCCCTCCCTGCTGCCCCCTCCCTCACGAACACTTGATAATTTATAAATTATTATTTTGTCATATCTTGC
>NW_022103901.1:30798252-30802147 GCF_000313985.2 Echinops telfairi
CTCAGATCGGGTGGAATTCCCACACTGTGTCTCCAGTGTTGTCCCCCGTAGGGCTATGAGTCAGTGAGGGATGTTGTGTCTCATAGTGGTGCCAGCCATGTGGTCTTCTCTGTGGATTGACTGCACTGAGCGGAATATTATCCTCAAGGCTTGGTGGGCCAGGATGTGCTCCACTCTCTCTTCCTCCCCCTTCATTTGCTCCCGTGTGCTCTGATCAGACATGTTCCTCTCCCAGAGCTGCAGATTCAGTGCTTTCCTCTGAAATATATTATTCTGCGGGGGTGGGGTGGGGCGGTGACTTCGGTTTTTTGATACTTCAAATTCCTATCACCATAGAAACAGATTAGTTTCCATATTCTGGCAAATATATAAACAGGACCACATAATACAAAGGTACTTCAAATGTTTGTGGGAAAATGGCATTAAAAGATAATGGCATTTTTTCACTTTTGCAGCACCTTCCTATGTACAAGGAGCCCTGATGGTGCTGGGTAATAAGCTGCTAAGGTTGGTGGGTTTAACCAGCCACTCTACGGGAGAACGATAAGGCTGTCTACTCCCAGGAAGATGCAAAGTCTCCGAATCCCTCTACGCGGCCAATATGAGTCAGAATCTACCCGGAGACCGTGGGTTTCTTTGGTTTGCTTCCTATGTTCTTGTTGCATGTTAAACTGACAGGGCAGTTCCAGGTAGCCATGAGTCAGACTCAGCTTGATGGCAGTGAGTTTTAAGCTTGTTGTTGCTTGGGGCTGTTGCCTCGACTCAGGCTCATAGTGAACCTATGTGACAGAGAACTGTTCCCCACAGGATTTTCTAGGCTTTCATCTTGATGGGTTGACACAGCAGCTGCAACATGGGCAGTTTTGCAACATGGCTATTGCAAAAATAGCAATGATTGTGGGAGTGGCCCAGGACCAGGCTGTGTGTGTCATCCTGTTGGACATGGGTTTGCTGGGTGTTGAAACTGACTGATGGCACCTAACAACGACAACAACAAACTACAGTCCTTACCGGAAGAATCTCCAGGTCTTTCTTTAGCTGAGATGTTGGGAGAATTTGAACCTGCAGCCTTGAAGTCAGTAGCTGCGCTTAACCATTTTCACCACTAGGCTCCTTGCTTTCAATATCCCTATGGCCAGAGAAGTTGCTCTGGACTCCTAGCATCCCTGTAGGACAGAGGAGAACGACCCCAAAGAGTTTCCAAGGCCGTGGCTCTTTCTGGAAGCAAACGGCCTCATCTTTCTCCTGTGGAGCAATTGGTGGATTCCGACAGACAACCTTTCAGTTAGCAACCAAGTGCGTCCCCACCGCGCTGTGAAACCCACCCCACGCAGGTTTGCGTGCGGGTTTTAGGTTCCATGGCTTCCGGTGTAAGAATAGATAGCCCAGGTGACCTGTTCACCCCCTGGTCTTCATTTGACTCATTTCCAGGCTGGGACTACTGCACCTTCGTCTGCACTCATGGATCTGGGATAGACTTGGGAGTGGGCTTGCCGGGTGTAGGCTCATCACTGAGGAGCTCTGGAGATGGGGTGGGCTACATGCTGGGCTGCTCACAAAAAGAAGGTCCGGCAGTTTGAAAGGACCAGCTGCCCACAGGGAGAGGCTGTCTGCTCCATGGTTCTACTCTGGCTTACAGGGTTCATCAACTCGGCCGACGGCACTGAACATGCTTTTCTTATTATTATGTTTAATAGTTAGTCATGGGCCCCCACTGGTCTGTACGACACCTCCTCCTGGCTGGGGGCCCCCCCTCTCTACAAAGTCTTCCTTGGAGCCCTCCCATGCTACACCTAGTCAAGCCCCTCAGCCAATGCCAGGGACACCAATTGTGGCGAGGTGCCCTCGAGTCAGTCCCAACTCATAGCGACCCATTGTACAAAATAAAAAATGCGGCCTGGCCCCGTGCCAGCCTCACGATTGTTCTTAGGTTTGAGCTCAGTGTCGCAACCACTGTAGCAATCCATCTTGCAGAAAGTCTTCCTCCTTTTGATGCCCCTCTAGTTTACCAAGCACGACGCCGCTCTTCGGAGATTGGTCTCTCCTGACAACATGTCCCAAGTACATGAGACAAAGTCTCACCATCCTCGTGTCTAAGGATCACTCCGGCTGTGCTTCTTCCAAGACAGATTGAGTGTCCTTTTGGCGGTCCATGGTACTTTCAATATTCTTTGCCGGCACCGCAATTCAAATGCATTGATTCTTCTTTGACCTCCCTTATTCAATGTCCAACTTTTACCTGCTTTTGAGGTGATTGAAAATACCCTGGATTGGGTCAGGCACACCTTAGTCCTCAAAGTGACTTCTTTGCTTTCAACACTTTAAAGAGGTCGTGTGCAGCAGATTTATCCGATGCAATACGTCCTTTGTTCTCGTTCTTAAATATAGATACACATATTTAAATTCATCATTTTATTGGGGGCTCTTACAAATCTTATAACAATCCATCATTCAATAGTATTAAGCCCACTTGTACACATGTTGCCATCAACATTTCCAAAACAATTTCTTTCTACTTAAGCCCTTGGTATCAGCTCCTCTTTTTGCCCTTCCCCTTCCCCCATCCTCCCACTGTCTTTTGATCGCTTGACTGCCGCTTCCATGAGCATTGATTATGGATACAAGCAAGACAAAATCTCGGACAACTTCAACGATCTTTTCTCCATTCGTCATGATGCTACTTACTGGTTTCATTGTGAGGATTTTGGTTTTATTTACTTTGAGTTGGCATCCATCCTGGAGGCTGCGACCCTTGATCTTCATCAGCAAGCGCTTCAAGTCCCCCTCCCTCTCAGCAAGCAAGGGTGTTTCACCTGCACATCACAGGTTGTCAATTAACCTTCCTCAAATCCTTCTTCATATGATCTGCTCAATCTACAGACTAATAAGTATGGTGATAGGACACAACCTTGGAACACACGTTTATTGGTTTTATTTTTAGTTTTTAATCATTTTTAAAAAAGCATTTTATTGGGGGCTCGTACATCTCTTATCACAACCCATCCATCCATCCATTGTGTCAAACACATTTGTACATATGTTGCCCTCATCATTCTCAAAACATTTTCTTTTTACTTGAGCTCTTAGTGTCAGCTCATCATTTGTTCCCCTCCCTCCCCCATTTATTGGTTTAAAATTATGTCATATTCCCTTGTTCTGTTTGCGCAGGTGCCTCTTGATCCATATACAGGTTCTACATGAGCACAATGAAGTGTTCTGGAATTCCCATAGGTTGTTATGGTCCACACAGTCAATGCCTTTGAATAGTCAATAAAAAAACATGTAAACGGTTTTCTGGAATTCTCTACTTTCAGTCAAAATCCATCTGAAATCAACAATTATATCCTTTGTTCCGGGTCCTCTTCTGAATCCAGCCTGAAACTAGCAGCTTCTTGGCTACGCACAGCTGCAACCATTGTTGAATGATATTCCACAAAGTCTTACTCACATGTGATATTAATTATATTTTCTCTACGATTTGGGCATTGTGTTGGGTCACCTGTCCTTGGAATGGGCACAAATATGGATCTCTCCCAGGCAGTTGGTCAAGTAGCTGTCTTCCAAATTTCCTGGCATAGATGAGGGAGTGTTTAAGTGCTTTATAAGCTTGTTGAAATATTTTAATTGGTATTCTATCAATTCCTAGAGCCTAGTTTTTGGCTAATGCCTTCAGCGAACATTGGGCTCCCTCTGAGATAGTTAAAGCTTATTGTGCCAACCTGGTCCATAAACACATGTGGGATTAACTGACGGGCAGAGAGATAAATGGCTCCGTGAGCCTTGCCTTTCTAGTTCTCGGGTCTCTTGCTTTCTGATGGTCAGACCAGGGTGCAGCTGCCTTAGCCAGTTTCCTGCTTTAGCTGGCAAGGCTCACTTCCTGCAAGACATCCCTGAG
>NW_022103901.1:30803709-30805026 GCF_000313985.2 Echinops telfairi
ATGTTCCATTTGATTTTTGATGACTTCCAATTATCCTAGATTGTCCTTTTTACATTTACAAGTTCTGTAGGGACCTGTAATGCAGTAGCCCATCTCTATGATCTTAAGGTCAAGCTGACTCTGGGAAGAACCAAATTTTACCAATATCACACACCTGCTTTTCCCACCCTCCAAGGCCTCCTTTATTTCATGCACAGAGCTGAATGGGCAGCGCTGGCCACATCCAGCCAGACACTCATTCAAAACACTCTGCCATTGAGTCCATAGGATTCCTGGTGACCCTGTGGGACAGAGTAGAGCTGCCTCTGCAGGTTTCTTTCTGAGTGTCATTCTCTGTGGGAGTAGAAAGCTTCATCTTTCTCCTGAGGAGTATCTGGTGGTTTTGAACTGCTGGCCTTGATAATCCACCAGAGCTCCTTATGAGAGAGAAGTTGCTTATTAAAGGGAAAAGGATTTCCTTTTGAGAGGATGAAAAACAGTGTGGAAGTTCACAGTGGTTGCATTACATCTCAAAATACATACATGGTCATTTTATCCCGCGAATACCATTAAAAGACTGCAAAAATGAGAGTACTGGACAGAAAACGGGGCAGTGAGCTTATTTGTGCTAACTGAAGAGGAACAACGCGGAAAAGCAGGGTGAGAATGTTCGTAGCACTTGAAGAATGTTACCAGTATCACAAGGAGAAATGGTGGAATGGGTGGATACTCTGCGGGTTATACTAAAGGTCAGCGGTTGGAGTCTACCAGTGGGCTCCGAGGAAGCAATATGAGGCCGTCTACTCTTGGAAAAAGTTACAGCCTCAGAAACCCAAAGGGTCAGTCCTACTCGGTCGCTAATGAGTTGGCATCTACACGATGCAGGCGTTTGGTTTCCTGCGGTGTGTGTTCTCAACAATGGTAAATTAATTATAAAATTGGGGGAGGGGAAGAGCTGAGACCAAGGGCTCAATAGAAAGTAAATGTCTAGAAAAGAATGAAGGCAACCTATGGACAAACATGCCTGATGCAATTGATGTATGCATTGTGATCAGGGTTGTACGAGCCTCCAATAAAATGATAAAAAAAAGTAAATCGACAAATAGATATATAAATTGTAAATATATAGAAAAAGTGCACATATAAAAATGGCATATATATGTATATGTATAAAGACTGCAAAGCCGTCCCAAGTCTCTGTGGGCCCGACCCACCGCCCGCCAGGCGCCCCGCCCTCCCTTCTCTCGCAGCGCCTCGGCCCGCCTCTGGGTTGCTCAATCTCCGCCCCGCCTTCCGGCCGCGGAGCTCACGGCGGCCCCGCCCCACCCTCGCCGGTCG
>NW_022103901.1:30806885-30809497 GCF_000313985.2 Echinops telfairi
GGGGCACACCCACTCCTAAGATGCTCTCAGCAGCCCCTCTGAGGGCTAGGGAAAGGCTCTGGGGTCTGGCATCACCTGGGCCCACTGATGGCACCCCCACCCCCCACCCAGATGAAGACGATGTGCACAGATGTGGCCGCTGCCAGGCCGAGTTCACCACTGTGGAGGACTTCGTCCAGCACAAGCTTCAGAAGGGCTGCCAGCGGGCCCCCCTGGATGCCCTGCCCACCACCCCTGAGGCCACCGAACTGCTGGGCTCCGAGGTGAGTGCCCACCCTTTGTAGTCACTGCCAGCGATCCCTGAGCACCCGACAACACACCTGTGCCGACTAGCTCACCACCAATACGTGGGTGGGCAGGCAGGTCTGGCAAGCCTGAGGCCTCCTACCTGGCCCAGGGTGGCCTCTGGCCGATGCCTGACCTAGCAGGGCAGGTGGGTGGGGAGGGAGGGTGGGGAGGTGGCGCTTGGAGGTATCCCTCTGTCTTCTCCCATCCCCCCAGCGAATTAATTCCCTGGGGGCCCCAGACCACAGCAGGCTAGGTGAGCCCTGACAACATGCCAGGCGGGTGGGAGCATCTCAAGGACAGGGGGCTTGGAGGGAAGTCAGGGGTCTCAGACAGGGGACTGGCCCAGGAGGCATTTGAATCGGAATCATCTCACTCTTCCTCCACCCTCAGAGCTGCTCCCTCCTCTAGGAAGCCCCTAGCCCTGTGCCATTCTGTGATCCCTGGCGGGGGCTATAGGGCTAAGGTGGTAAGGGCACCCCGTCCCTGCATAATCAGTGAGCCCCCCTCACTGCCAGTCCGCCTCCCCCCTCCACACCCATGGCTGGACCTTGCAAGAGTTGGACACTGGGTGATCCTAGGTGGAGAGGCCAAAGCTGACCCTGCAGTGGGTGCCAAGGGGCCATGTGGTCACGAGGCTTGAAGTCTCCTGTGCCACCCCCAGCAGGTGGTCCAAGCACCAGCCTCAGAGGAGCCCCTCACCCTGGCCCATATTGTGGTGGAGGCAGCGTCGCTTTCAGCAGACCTGGGCCATGCGCCCGACCTTGTGGGTAAGTGGGACCATGTGGGCCTTTTCTGGGCTAGGTGTGCTGGCTGTGGCTGGGCATGGGAGGGGGCTGGTGTCTCCCATCAGCCTTCTCAGGGCAGTGCTGGGGAGGGGGATGAGGCTGGGGCTGGAGGTTCTCCCAGCGTCCACAGGGCTCAATGGGCCAGGTGCCTCCACCTACCAGCCACCTCCTTCAACATGGTCCCAGCTTGGCTCTCCCTGTGCACCCCCATTGTCCCCCCGGTCCCCACTAGCCTCTGCCCTGACTCCTCGCCCAGCAGGTATTCTGGAAGGCTGGTGCAAGCCTGGAGGGTGCCTGTGGGCCCCACTTGCCCCGAGACCTCGGCCTGCCCCTGCTGGCCTGCCCGAGGTGACCATGCCATCCTCCTGCCCCAGGGCTTTACAAGCTTGTGACGCTGCCCCAGGGCTCCAGAAAGTGGTTTTATCTGGTGTTCAGTGTCTGGCCAGGTGCCCTGGCAGAGTGGGCGTTCTGAGGGCTGGGTGGGGGTAGGAGGTGGGGTGGGGTGTGAGCATGGGTAGGGGTGCCTCAAAGGCAGCCAGACCTGGGAGGCGGGGTGGTGCGTGCGTGCATGCATGCTTGCATGGCTCCCAGGAGGTGTGAGGGGCAAAGGCACCAGTGGGAAGCAGTTTGACCTCTGTGAAGGGCTTGGGAAAGGATGGCTGCTCCTGGGTCCTGGGAAGGACTGCACACCCTCCTCCCGACAATCCTGTCCACCTGTTACCACTGTGAAGGGGCCTCTGGTTCTGGGGGTGGTGTCACTGGAAAGCAGAACCACATCTAGCCCAGGGGCTCCCTTCCCCCACTCTGGCATACAGCTGCTTTGGCAGCTGTTCCTGGGGACTCTGGGACCCTCCAGGCAGGCCCCTGGGTGAGCATACCAGCTAGTACTCCATAGTGAAGGGTACTAGTCACCAGCCAGATACCACCACCGCCACCGCTTTAGCCTCTGACTCCAGGCCTGGGGTGTTTGACTCTGCCCTTGCTGGGGACAGCCAGTTGGGACCCAGTGTGGCTGTCTAGGTTGGCACAATCCCTGAGCGCTCTGGCCACTCTGCTCCAAGCCTTCTCCAGCCTGCGGGGGAGCTGTCCCTGGTGGGAGATGCCCTCTCGGAAGGAAGGCGGAGTCAGGCTCAGAAAGTGCTGAGTCGGTGAGGGTGGCTTGTCAAAAGACGCAGGCAACCGCGGGGCTGTGAGAGGCGGTGCCCAACTGTCGCCTCACTCCTCAGAGCGGCTGTGGGACATGTTTACAGCACAGCTTTGCACCCTGTCATGTTTCTTCAACACCCACCAGACGTGTCAGCCCAGCTTCCGCTCCCTGGGGGCCGCCAGGTGTAGGGCCACCTGGCATTCCAGGCGAGCCCAAACCCCTTCTCAGACTCAGAAGGGACAGGGCAGGGGGGGGCTCTCTGCCTTTGGGGGGGGCGGGGGGCAGTCAAGCAAACAGTCGTGCCACGGGCACATGTCGGGGCTCCCAGGCTGCCTCTCCGGGAGTCTATGTTGGGTCTGCCCAGGGCTAAGGGATTGGGCAGCCACCCTCGT
>NW_022103901.1:30809956-30825005 GCF_000313985.2 Echinops telfairi
CCCGTCCCCCGACAGGGCAGCATCCTCAAGGCCCACATGGTCACACACAGCAGCCGCAAGGACCATGAGTGCAAGCTGTGCGGGGCCTCTTTCCGGACCAAGGGCTCTCTGATCCGCCACCACCGGCGCCACACAGGTGAGGGGCAGGCTGGGTCCCCTGGCCCCCCGCCACGGGCCACCCCTGACCCGGCTGAGCCCATTTTCCCCACAGATGAGCGCCCTTATAAGTGCATCAAGTGTGGGAAAAGCTTCCGGGAGTCAGGCGCACTGACCCGCCACCTCAAGTCCCTGACCCCGTGCACGGAGAAGATCCGTTTTGGAGTCAGCAAGGACACAGCTGCCTGCAAGGAGGCGGGGCCTGCAGGTCAGTGAGGATTCCGCTCCCCAAGTGCCCTCCCTGGCCTCTGGCTGCCAGGCCTTACTAGCTGTGCCTTTCAGGGTCAGGGCCTGCCAGCCTGGGGATGGTCACATCACCCTCGGGGACAGAGGAGCCCATAGAGACGTCCCCTGTGATCCACTTGGTGACAGATGCCAAGGGCACTGTCATCCACGAAGTCCACGTGCAGATGCAGGAGCTGGCCCTGGGCATGAAGGCCCTGGGCCCAGAGGTGGGAATGGTTGATCCTGGGGTCCATTTGGCCTGGCGTGAACTCAGAGGTGGCGGGGAGCTGAGGGGTGCAGGGTGAAGTAATCCCAGGGCCCTGGCTGTGGGGTCCCCTTGGCCTGGAGTGGGCTTTGAGTAGGGGCGTGCCCTGAACTGCTGACCAGCAGCCTTATCTGTCCCACCGCAGCAGCCCCCAGGCCCTGAGGAGCTGGCCTGTTCCGCCAGCGAGGGAGGCCGGGAGAACTTGCTGCACCAGGCCATGCAGAACTCCGGCCTGGTCCTGGACCGGGTCTCAGGGGAGGAGGGGGCTGCCCTGGAGCCGGCCGTGCCCACTGAGCCTGGCCCCCAGGCCCTGGGCGAAGGGTCCCCAGAGCTGCCCTTGTTGACCTTGGAGCAGGTAGAAACAGTGAGTATCTCTGGGCCAGGCCAGGTGTCTCCCTACCCTTGCCCCTGTCTGTGTCCTTAACATGCCTACCACAATGAAGGCCCATGCCACCCCACCCCCTTCACTCCCCGGTGGTGTGAGGTCAGCCTTGTTCCCCAGCAGGTGGCTAGCGCAGCTGCAGGTGTGCCCAGGACCCACCCGTGCCCTCAGTGCAGCGAGACCTTCCCCACAGCTGCCACGCTGGAGGCCCACAAGAGGGGCCATGCAGGTGGGTGGCAGGAGGGTGAGTGGGGAGTTCTCGGGCGGGCAGTGGGAGACAAGGTGGGTCCTCTGGTGGTGAAGGCCAGGTGCTTCCTCTGACAAGCTGAGCTGATGCCATCGTGCGCTGCCTGCCCCCAGGACCGCGGCCATTCGCATGCGCACAGTGCGGCAAGACCTTCCCCAAGGCCTACCTGCTCCGGAAGCACCAGGAGGTGCACGTACACGAGCGGCGCTACCGCTGTGGGGACTGCGGGAAGCTCTACAAGACCATCGCCCACGTGCGCGGCCACCGGCGTGTACACTCGGATGAGCGGCCCTACCCCTGCCCCGAGTGCGGCAAGCGGTATAAGACCAAGGTGGGCCCGTGAGTTCCAGGCCCAGCGCCTGGCCCCCTATCTTCCCATACCGAGGCCCCTCTCCTTCCCCAGCCGCCACTGGCCCTCTGTTCCCGGCGGGAGTGAGGCCTGCGCAGCACTGACAGCCACTCCCCGCAGAACGCCCAACAAGTGCACTTCCGGACGCACCTGGAGGAGAAGCCACACGTGTGCCAGTACTGCAGCCGGGGCTTCCGAGAGAAGGGCTCGCTGGTGCGGCACGTGCGGCACCACACGGGCGAGAAACCCTTCAAGTGCTACCGCTGTGGCCGTGGCTTCGCCGAGCATGGCACGCTGAACAGGCACCTGCGCACCAAAGGTCTGGGGTGGGGCTAGAGGGAGGGGCGGGGCTACGGAGGGGCTGACTCTAACCCGCTGGGCCCTGACCCTGCTGCCCCACCGGCAGGGGGCTGCCTGCTGGAGGTGGAGGAGATGCTGGTGCCGGAGGAGAGCCCTGCAGCTTCTGCCACCGTCCTGGCCGAGGACCCACACACTGTCCTAGTGGAGTTCTCATCCATGGTGGCGGACACCCAGGAGTACATCATTGAGGTGGGGCCGGTGGACCCCGTGGGGGTGGGTTGGGCTGGTGGGGGCAGCTGCACTGACCTGTGCCCCTCTGCCAGGCTACTGCTGATGACGCAGAGACCAGCGAGGCCACAGAGATCATCGAGGGCACCCAGACAGAGGTGGGGGTGGGGAGGGACAGGAGGGCGTTGGGGGGGGTGTCTGGTGCTGTGCCGCGTTGACACCCCTCCACCTTACCCCCCCCTCCTACGGCCGGTAGGTGGACAGCCACATCATGAAGGTGGTGCGACAGATTGTGCGCCAGGCCGGCGCTGGCCACCAGATCATTGTGCAGAACATGACTGTGGACCAGCAGACTGGAACGGGTGCAGAGCCTGCCGCCGACACCATCACCATCGCCACTCCCGAGAGCCTGACCGAGCAGGTGGCCATGACGCTGGCCTCGGCCATCAGCGAGGGCACTGTGCTCACGGCCCGTGCCGGCACCACTGGCACCGAGCAGGCCACAGTGACCATGGTGTCATCAGAGGACATTGAGATCCTGGGGCATGCAGGCGAGCTGGTCATCGCATCACCGGAAGGCCAGATTGAGGTCCAGACAGTCATCGTGTAGACGCAGCCCAGCAGCGGTGGCAGCAGGCCGGGGAGGTTGGCGTAGAGTGTAAATACTGAGGTTTTTGTTGATTTACAATAATAAAACATGAAAAACCTACAGCTTGTGATGTTGCCACGGCGGTGGCCCTGGGGCTGGCGCCACTGCCCCTGCCCCTGCGGGTTCCCCACTTGCCACACCGGCCTGCCCAGGACAGCCTCATGTGCTGTGGCCCCACCCAGGGCTCCGGCGGGTCTGCCAGCTGTGTGTGGGTGTGCTGGTATGCTAGTGAGCAGACTCTGGTCTTGCCCTCCTTTCTTGGGTCCCTGGGCCTCCTGAGGTGTGTGGGAGGGATGAAGCCCACAGCCTCGCCTGGGCCTGGGCCGGTGGGCAGGCCTGAGCAAGGATCTGAGCTGAAGAATCTTGTGGGAGAAGGGTCCAGGAAATGGGCTTGGTCCTCCTGGCTGGTGGGACTGAGTTTCCCTGTGGGTATGCAGCTCACAGAGACTAATAAAAGGCAACCTAGTTTCTGCGGGGTGGGGACAAGGCTGGTCCCTAGCATTGGGTGTAGCTGGCCCATTTCCTGAGGCCAGACCCTGTTTTGCAGGCTGGCTGGCGGGGCATGGGGAGGATTATGATCCCAGTTGTCAGGGTGGTCTCAGATCTCTTGACTGCCCCTCAAACCCGCCCCTCGGCCTCTTGAGATTCTTTAAATGAGCTCGCAGAGCTCTGGTGCCCCAACACTGGGGGTGGAACCCAGCGCAGCCTGGCCCCGCCCCAGCCAGGGCATCAAATAACCTCCCCCAGCAGGTGCCAGAGCTACTGCTGGACCTGAGCTGGTGTGGTTTGACCACTGCCACTGGCCAGCCATCAGCCTGCACCCTGGGCCGAGTCCCCGAGCCTTTGGCACAGCCCCAAGTACGTCTCAGGTGACTGCTGGACCGCAGGGGAACGGGGCTAGGTGAGAAGGAGACCCTCTTTAGACCTCAGTTTCCCTGCAGTGGGAGGAAGGCTGGGGGCTGGCCACCTTGGGCCAGCAGGTGTGCAGGTAGAAGGCACGCTTCTGTCGGCCAGCATCCCGGTGACAGGCCAGGCTCTGTCCTCGCGTACCCAGTGTCCGACAGGAGTGTGGATCAGTGGGTCCGCCTACTATCACGGTCACCGAGCTTGTATGCTCCTCTCAGGCCGCCCTTCTGTGGCATGGGAGGGCCCTGGGCCATACTGGTCACGCTCTGGCCGCTGGGGGCCGCTGGGGCCGCGGCACTTCGCATCGGAGCCTTCAACATTCAGAGCTTCGGTGACAGCAAAGTATCGGACTCGACCTGCAGCAGCGTCATCGCACAGGTGAGGGCGGGGACTAGGGCAGGGGCCGCAGCTGGGCTGCCAGGAGGAGCAGGGATTTGGCTGAACCCGCGGCGTGTGACCCATCCCTGCCCGCCATCCCCAGATCCTAGCTGGCTATGACATCACGCTGGTGCAGGAGGTCCGAGACCCAGACTTGAGCGCCGTGAAGGCGCTCATGGAGCAGATTAACAGGTACGGCGGGCGGGGCCCCGTGTCGCCACGCCCCCAGCTGGGACCCAGGCCCTGGCTGGGTGCCCTGACTCCAAACCTGGCCGGTGTCCCTGCAGCGTGTCCAAGCACAAGTACAGTTTCGTGAGCAGCGAGCCCCTGGGCCGGGACCATTACAAGGAAATGTACCTGTTTGTGTACAGGTGAGGGGGCGGGACCGCGAGGAGGGAGCGCGCGCGCGCGGGGCCGCCCCAGTGCGCTCACCATCCTCTGCCACCAGGAAGGACGCAGTGTCTGTCGTGGACACTTACCACTACCCGGACCGGGAGGATGCCTTCAGTCGTGAACCATTCGTGGTCAAGTTCTCCGCGCCCGGCTCTGGTGAGGTGGGGTCTGGGCAAGCTCCTCCCCTCCCCGCCGAGTCCGCCCCTCCCCACCTGCAGTCTCTGACTCCGCGTCCCTCGCAGCCGCCGGGGAGTTGGTTCTGGTGCCCCTGCACGCGGCGCCGCACCACGCCGTGGCGGAGATCGACGCTCTCTACGACGTGTACCTGGACGTGATCGACAAATGGGGCACCGATGTAAGCCCTGGCCCGCTTTGGGTCTCGGGCAGGCGCGCCCTGAGGGCCTGGGGACTGGAGACTCAGGTCACCCTGACCAGCCCCACGCTTCACAGGACATCCTATTTCTGGGGGACTTCAACGCCGACTGCAGCTACGTGCGGGAGCAGGACTGGTCCGCCATTCGCCTGCGCAGCAGCCACATCTTCAAGTGGCTCATCCCGGACAGCGCCGACACCACGGTGGGCAACTCCGACTGCGCTTATGACCGCATCGTGGCCTGCGGTGCGCGCTTGCGCAGGAGCCTGAAGCCGCAGTCTGCTGTAGTGCACGACTTCCAGGAGGAGTTTGGTCTGGACCAGGAGCAGGCAGGTGCTAGGGGTGCGGGGTGCAGGTCTTGGAGTCCTGGACCAGGCGTGGGCAGGAGCTGGGGGAGGCTCCCCGGGGTCAGGCAGGTGCTTGGTGGGGCTTCCCAGGTTAAGGCAGATGTGGGGATGCTCCCTGGGCTCACCGTTTTTCATTTTTTAGCTCTGTTTTAAGGTAGGTGCTGGGGCAGCCCCCTGGGTTAACAGGTGCTGGGAGGGAAGCTTCTTGGGCTCTTCTAAGAGCTGGGAGGGGCACCTCTGCCTGAGGCAGGTGTTGCTGGGTAGAGTGCTGGCCCCAGTCCTGAGACTCCCCAGCACAGGCAGGCCGTGGCATGCTACACCCAGGATGCGCCTGGCTAGAAGCTCTAGTGTCCACCCTGATTCCCTGATGAGGATTTCCCCTTGGCCTGCCTCCTACGGAGTTTACAGGAATTGTCCCTTCTCCGGGCTCAGCCCCCATAGCCAGAACATTCCAAAATGGTCTCTGCATCTCCCCCATGATGGGGCTCTGCTCGTACACCTGATGGCCAGTGGGGTGTCCATAGGCAACCTTCTTGATCAAACTCATCCCCTTCTCCATGCAGGCTCTCGCTGTCAGTGACCACTTCCCTGTGGAGGTGACCCTCAAGTCCAAATGATACCCGCAGTCCAGCCAGCTGCAGGACTGAACTCCGCCCCTTGGCATGGCCCATCTTGGGGTAGCAACCCTCAGAGAGGCTGCACCCAGGTTTTGCCAGGCTGGGGTGCCAGCACCCACACCTTTCCTTGGTCTGGACAAGTGACCATGGACATGTATGTAACTGGGAGCTCCAAGCCTCAGCTTTCCCATTTGTAAAATGTGTTGTCTACCTCTGAGGGCTGCTGGCAGAAGCCCAGTGTACATGCTCAATAAATGCGCTGCTCCCTGTGGAGCCAACAGACCCTGCTGACCCGTGTCCTTTCTTTAGACCAGCGGTTCTCAACTGGTGGGTCTTGACCCCTTTGGGGTATAATGACCCATTCACAGGGGTCTTCCCATTCACAACAGTAGCAAAATGACAGTGGTGAAGTAGCAATGAAAATATTTTTTTGAAAATAATTTTATGGTTGGGGGGGGGGTCACCACAACATGAGGAACTGTATTAAAGGGTCGAGGCATTAGGAAGGTTTGAGAACCACTGCTTTAGACTCAGCTCCTCCTGGCTTGTGCTGAAGCCTGGCAGCCTGGGATCCCAGTCTCCTTAGGGGACAAGGATGCCTGGTCAGCCCAGCTCATGGCTTGTTGGGAATGGCCATCCCAGGTCACACTGGCATAGGAAGGCAGCCCGTTGGGGGAGGACCTGGGTCCATTCCTTTTGCAAACTGCCGGCCCAGTGTGATGTTCTTGAGTGCCATCAAGTCAGTTCTGAGTCACCGCGACCTAATGTCCAACAGAATAGAACAACACCGCCCGGTCCCGGGCCGTCCTCACAATTGTCCTCATGTTTGAGCCCATTGACGCAGCCACTTCATCCATCCACCTCGTGGTTGTCCCCTTTTTTGATGCCCCATTACTTTCCCATACATGATGTATGGGAAACATCCTTCTCCAGGGACTGGTTTCTCCTGACAACATGTGTAAAGCACATGAGACCAAGTCTCCCCATCTTCCCTTCTCAGGAGCATTCTGGGTACTTCTTCCAAGACAGATGTTTGTTCTTTGGGCAGTCGACTGTACCGTACCACCAGTCCTCTTCTCCAGCACCATCATCCGGACACATGCATTCCTCAGTCTTCCTCCTTTAGTGCCCAACTTTCACATGCATAGGGAATTGCAAAACCATCACGGCTTGGGTCAGGCGCACCTTGTCCTCAGAGTAACCTCATTGCTTTCCATCACTTTAAAGAGGTCTCGAGCAGCAGACGCCCGGCTTTATTGCCTATGGCAGATGATACGCACATACATACATATTGTGTAGCAAATATGCATTATATAAACAAATAGGAGGTTTGTGGGGCGTGCTTGTTTCTTGTCTCTGTTGGCCATTCTCAACTTCCCATGATGCCATGGCACGCTTCAGACTACAATAAGATGCACACTAACGATATGCACTGAAATAGGTGGGGCTCCTACTTTAAGGGGCCATGCCCTCAGCATCTCTGAGGCCCACCTGGATGATGATGATGATGATGGGGCCAGGGAGGAGCATGTTTCAGACACCTGTGCAGAGTTGGTAGTTTGGCCCCGTCAACCTCTCATGGGCGAAAGTTATGATGAAGCGCCTGCCTCTACCTATCACTACCCAGAAGCCCTCTGGGACAGCTCTCCTGTCCTGTGGGGTGGCCGTGACTCAGCATTGACTCGACAGCGGTGCGTTTGGGTTGTTTGCAGGGCTCAGAGGAGCCGGACGTCCCTCCCAGCCCAGCCCAAGGGTTGCACTCTGTCTCCCATGTCTGCCCATGGTGCTGTTCCCACAGTGGGTGGCTCTGAGCCCGTGTGGGTCACTGGCACTTCAGGATGGAGAGTGGAAGACAAGGGGGCGGGTGTGTGTGTGGGGGGGGGAGGGGTCCTGGTTTTCTGTCTCTTTGCCAACCACAGAACTGAGTTTGAGGCAGACAGTGAGGGGTTAAGGGAGGTAAAACAGTTGCTTCAAGGCACAAAGTCTTTCCTGTGTAACTGTTCTATCCCCGCCCCTGGGGCCAAGAGCCATCTTCTGGACAGACACCTCCCACCTCCTGTCACCACTGTTCCTTTACTCCCCTGGGCCCCTGCACATACACAACACATGTGCTGACCAAGAGCGTTGGGTTTGGGGGATCCCAAGTGGGTCACCAGGACCCCCATCTCCGACCCCAGAAAGCAGGCAGCTCCAAGGCTGGGGAAGGGTGCCTGAGAAATTTATTCACAATTTTACTTTGGGGGGAGGGGCATATTCTGGGTCCCACTGCCCCCTCATGATTCCCAGGTTGGGGCATCAGGCCCTGTCCAGGTGTCATGTTTTACTGTCCTCCCAGGCAGACAAGGCACATGTAGGGACAGGGGGTAGGGCCCCAGGACAGCCTTCCGGGAAGGAGACCAGCAGACTGCATGGAGCCCCTGGCCGGAGGAGGGCTGCCTGAGGGGGAGGCGGCCCCTCAGGCCTTCTTCTGCTTCAGCATCTGCAGGTACATCTGCAGGCCTTTCTGAATGGAGTCTCTCGAGATGAAGCTGACGAACTGCTGGATGTCTGCGTCCCGCTGCCTCACCAGGTTGTCCACCGTTGGCTTCCGTAGCATGGCCTTCGTCAGCTGCCTGGCGTGGTCTGTGGATGGTGAGCGGGGGCCCATGAAAGCCCTCCCCCAGGGCGAGGGAGAACTGCCCCTCTGGGTTCCTGAGATGGTGACGCTCTACAGGAGCAGAGCCTCCTCGTTCTCCCGGTGGTTTCAAACTGCTGACCTTGTGTGTAAACCCTGTATCACTAGGGACCTTCTGGCCTCCAGGGGTGCACCCAAAACTCAGGAAGTCCTGGCCACCCAGACCAGCTCTTCCTCTCCGAGACAGAGGGCTCTGCCAGCCTATTGTGTGAGCCACTTGGTCTAGCAAAGGGCCTGGTGGCACAGAGGGATAAGCTGTAGACCGCCTCCCTCCCAGGCCACCAGCTACTCCCCGGTAGAGAGAGGCAGCTGCCTGCCGCTGAAAGATGGACAGCCCCGCAGACTCTACACAGCAGTTCCACCCTGCCCTGGAGGGTCACCTGCATCGAATCTACTCAACAGTGGTGGATTTAAATAAACAGACCATCTAGAATATTCCCCCATCACACACTTCCATGGGGTGGTATAAGTAGTAGTAGTTGCTTGGTGTCTGTTGCTACGTGTCTGTCTGTACCTTGGGCAGGTAAGCCGGCCTGATGCCTGCCTCTCTGATTGACTTGCGAAGGCTTTTCTCTTTTTAAATGGGCGGGGAGGGGGCGCGAGGGGCAGGGGAGACAGAAGCATACTCTTTTGTCACGTGTGGTAACTCTATAGGATGCACATTTCAGTGTCCATGTTTCCTGGGATGCCCTGGTGGTGCAGTGGTTACATGTTGGGCTACTGACCGCAAGGACGGCAGTTTGGAACCACCAGCTGCTCTGGGGGAGAAAGAAGAGGCTTTCTCCTCCCCTAAAGTCTTGGGAACCCTTGGGGGTAGTTCTCACTACCTTGTCCTGTGGTGTTGCCACAGGCTTGAAACTGATGTGATGGCAGAGTTTGGTCTTGAGAGATGTAGGGGTTGTTGGGGGTGGGGGGGACTCTCCCATTCCAGGCTCACCTGGGATGGCCAGCCACTGGGCCATGACTGCCAAGGCAGCGCTGTGCACCTGGTCCTCAGGAACCACCTTGTCCACGATGCCCACGCGCAGGGCCTCGGCAGGCGGGTAGAGCAGCCCCAACTGCAGGGATATCTCTGAGGCTCGGTACCCGATGGTGTTCACCAATGTGTCCTTAAACCTGGAAGGCAGACACTGCTGGGGGGGGGCCCTCCCCCACAGAGAGGGGCTGGTGGCCCCAGGACAAGCTCGTGGCCCCGGTACCCAGGACCTCCTTACCAGAAGGGAGCGACAATGCCCAGCTGAGTCTCATTCAGCCCGATGGTGTACTTGGGGTTGTCAGCCATGACGCGGTAGTCACAGGTCATGGAGATTAAGCAGCCTCCGGCAGGGCAGGCTCCCTGCAGGGCGAGACCACCAGGCTCAGGGGTGGCCACGCCTGACTGGCTGGCTGCAGGGGCAGTGACCCCTGCAGGGCCACACACTCCTTCTGAAGCTGGGACCCTGTCCCAGACTGAATTGTGTGCCTTACAGACAAGCACCAATGGGGCAGGACCAACCATGATCCACTGTGGGTCGTTGGCTAGGTAATGTGGTCATCTGGCAATGATCTAGAGATGTGCCCACTCCCAGGACCCGTTGTAATGGGCATAAGGTGGGGACACAGCACCTTCAGGGCTCTGTCTAATGTGAGGGGCACTTCCCTGGGGTGTGCCTGCATCGCCTTTAAAAAAATTGATCATATCTTACTCATTCCAATATAGACCTTCCTTTCTCATATAGCCCTGTTGTTCAATCCATCGGCTGGGGTGGTACAATCATCAATCCTATCAACTCTCCCCACCCCTCCCGTCCCCCTGCATCCTCTTTGATCTTATAAGAAGAATCAAGCAGAGAGGGAGGGCCCTGATTATCACCAAGAAAGAGCTGGGAGCAGTGTGTGTCATTTGGATCCGGGGCCCAGGGCAAGACTGATGTCAGGACACTTGTGGAACATCAAGTCCACAAATGATGAAGGGCCAACAGAGAGGACTTGTAGCCTCTGAAACTGTGAGAGGGTAACTATCTGTGTGGTACAGCCTCCCCCCTCCTTGTTCAAGCCCCACTAGCGACCGAGGGCAGAACCTTAGCTTTCTGTGGGAGCGTTTCATGTCCCGCCCCATGTGGCAGCCAGTCTCCTGGAGGCCCTGGGACCCCAAGCTTGCCCCATGTTCCCATATCTGGTATCTGCTCTCCCAGGCTGCGGCCAGAGGCTGGTGCCAGCAGTCCTGTGTCTCCGTTCACATGCCCCCCTGGTCTCTCTCACTCCTTATAGTCCTTCCCCTCCCCCAGATGTGCTGTAGCCTCTGGAGTTGCTCTTGCCACTGGCACGCTCAAGACCCTGAGTTTCCACCCCACCCCCCACCCTGGGGGACAACGGTAGAGGTGCCCCCAGAGTGTGGACCACCCTACCGCTACCCAGCAGAGAGCTGGTGGACCCTCCGACCTCCCCATGCTGGGCTCCCTGGACACTTACATTGATGGTGGCCACAGTCACCATGGGGCACTGGTAGAGCCGCAGCCAGAGCTCCTGCACGGCTTTCCAGTACTCAGCGTAGTGGGCCGGGTTCCGCCCGTACATATCCAGCAGATTCAGGCCACTGGAGAAGACGCCGGGACTCTCCTGGTGGGGGAGGAGGGGGCTGGGCCAGGTGCAGGCGCTGTGCCAGTGGGGAGCACTGCCCAGAGAAGGGGCAGGCAGGAAGGTGTGGCCTGTGGAAGACCCTGTCCTGGCAGGGACCCCCAGAGGGGCAGAGGCTGAACTAGGATGGGAAATTCCAGATGTCTGGCCTGGACGCAGCCC
The DNA here is from genome assembly GCF_000313985.2 of Echinops telfairi. NCBI lineage: Eukaryota > Metazoa > Chordata > Mammalia > Afrosoricida > Tenrecidae > Echinops > Echinops telfairi. The sequence continues at coordinate 30,821,224 of NW_022103901.1, forward strand.
CTCACTCACACTGTGGCACTGTGACCACTGGTGTGTGCGGAACTTGAGGGGGGCTTAGGAGCCCCTCGGGCGCTCCAGGGAACAGTCTGCCAGCCCCACTGGCTGGACAGCTCCTGGGGATCCCCCTGACCAGCCCGTGCAGGCGGCAGGCCTGCGTTGCCCTGGGGGAGGGGAGGGAGGGGACGGGTGTGGGGGGAGGGCGGGCGCACCGAGGTGAAGATGAGGCCTCGGACGGTCTTGTCATTCTCCAGCTTCTCCAGGTTGATGACCAGCTCGGTGACCATCTCCAGGCTGAGGCTGTTCACCGGGGGGTTCCTGAATTTCATCACAGCCACCCCTAGTGGTAGAGGCGGGTGAGGTCCCTCCCAGCCATGGGACAACCCCCTCCCCCTCCCCGGGCCCTGATGCGGCTTCGCTTTTCCAAGGGGGAAGTGACGGTCACACATCACAATCAGCATTTTAAGGCGAACAATTTGAGCCTAGCCTTCCTGGTCAGATAGAGGCTGATGGAACCCTGAGACTCCGTCCTCAGACAGCCTTGGTAGGCAAGGGGAGGGGGGGGCGGGCCGGACCAGGACGCCTTCTGGAGGCTCGACGTTGAGCCAACCCATCTAGCCCATTCTGACTCACAGTGGCCCGAAGAAGGGCCCTGTGCAGCTCCAAGATTGTACTTTTTGACGGGAGTAGAAGGCTTCACCTTTCTCCCTCAGAGCAACTGGTGGTTTGGAACTGCCGACTTTGACCTTAGCAGGCCACCAGGGAGGTAGGTAGGTAGGTATGCCTTAGAACCACCAACCCTCGGAGCTCAGAAGGCAGGAAGTGACCCAGAAGAAGGTTGGAAAGACAAACCGTGCCTGCCTAAGCTGCTGAATGGGAAACTGGACTTGCCGAAAAATTTCACCCAAACTACAATCATTCAATTACATGATGAGAATTGCTGAAAAAACAAACGCGGGAGGCGCTAGATGTTTGAGAAGTACCTCAGGGCGCCCTGTCTGCCAGCAGCAGCAGAGGGCACACCATGTGGCTGGCAGAGGGCCAGGTGCCAGGGAAGCCAAGGCCCAGCTAGCGTTCAAGGCCAGCAGCTTCTGGCTGGGGTGACCTGTGCTGGCCATGTGTCCCAAGGGCTTTAGAAAGACCATCACGAGGCTAAGGAGCATTTCCCTGGTGGCCTTGGAGAGCCTTGTAAGGTCAATGCCAATGGGCTATGGCAGGACCAAGGTTGGGGTCGAGTGAGCCAGTGGACTCTTCCAGAACCCTTGACTTTTTGGGGAGGAGGCCTTTGCTAATTGGCTAGTTCATCATGCCCCCTGTTGGATGTAATATACACAGCTGTCTGCAAGAAAGGACCTAGAATTTAAAATTTCCAGCGATGAGACACCACCCTCTCGCCCCTGACTTGGTTCAGAGAGACACAGACAAAGGTTGGTGTACAAACTACTTCATCCTGAAGTCCCTGGTAGGGCAAGGAGGTCAAGCATCTGTCCATTAATCACAAGGCTGGAAGTTCGAAACCACTGGCCACTCTGAGGAAAAAAAGATGCTGCCTGCTCCTATAAAAAGTTTACAGTCTCGGAAAGTCTATGCAGGGGTCATCAAACTATGGCCCGCCGGCCACATGTGGCCCGCCGAGGACATTTATCTGGCCCGCCAGGTGTTTTTGCCTTGTTTTTTACTTCAAAATAAGATAAGTGCAGTGTGCATAGGAATTTGTTCATAGTTTTTTTTAAACTATAGTTTGGCCCTCCAACGGGTCTGAGGAACAGTGGACTGGCCCGTTTAAAAAGTTTGAGGACCCTGACAGGGCAAGATATGACAGAATAACAATTTATAAACTATCAAGGGCTCATGAAGGAGGGGAAAAATGAGGACCTAATGTCGGGGGTTTAAGTGGAGAGAAAATGTTTTGAGAATGAAGTACAAATGCGCTTTACACAATTGATGTGTGTATGGATTGTGATAAGAGTTGTATGAGCCCCTAATAAAATGTTTAAAACAAAAAAAAAAGATGCAAAGGGGAAAAAAAAAAGTTTGAGGACCCCTGGCTATAGGGCAGTTCTACTTGGTCCTACAAGGTCATTGTCAGAATCCACTGGAGGGCGGTGTGGGTTTTTCTCTTTATTATTGCAGGTCGGACAGGCACTTCCGGGCACAGAGCCTGGTAAATATTGGGGGAAAGGTTACCAGGCCAAAGGTTGACTCGAATCAGGTTAAAGGAATGTGGACACACCAGAGTTGAGCAGTCCTCAGCCCAGGGTGGGCACTGCCTCGATGCTTCTGGAAAGAGTATTGAGCTGACTCTAATTCAGTCTAACCCGGCACTTTCCACAGGTGGTCCGAACTGGTTCTTAGCTAGTATTTTCAATTCACAAGCTGGGGCTTTGCTCAGGGTCACCGTTGTACTTGGGGACAAAGGGTCCTCACCACTAGCTGGTACTGGCCTGGCCTCACAGCCACCGGCTTGTTTCCATGCAAAGGATAAGCTCTCGGATCCCAGACTCGACTCTGTTGCGCTAAGCCCATATTGTTTGTTGCTGCGATGCTGGGTGCTCTGCTGCCACCTGCACCCCCCAACCCCCCTTGGGTCAAGCTCCAACAGGGTCGCCCCTGGCAGGCAGGTTTCAGTGGCGCTTCCAGACCAAGGCGGCAGACTGGGAAGACAGGCCTGGCGATCCACTTCTGAAAAGTTGTCAGTGAAAACCCTATGGGTCCCGATGGGAAACCAGTGTCCACATGGCTTGGGACCGAGACACTTTGCTCCGATAGCCGTGGAGTCCTCAGGAGTGGCCATCGTGGCAAACATCACCTTCATGACCCTACAGTCGGCTGGGGCAGGGTGGGACAAAGTGGGGTCGGGGAGCAGACTGTGGGGGTGGTGGGATGGGAGGCCTGGGGCAGACCCCAAGGCGCCCTCAAGGCTGGGGTTCTCCCCACTGGGGGCGTGATGACTCTTCCAGTCTAGTTCTAAGCCAACTCTGTTTGAAGGTCTGCTCTGAGGAGGCCCAGGGGCAGAATGGGGGTGGGGGTGGCCAAAGGTGCTTCCCTCTCTGTGTGCCCCACCATGGAATCAGGATCAGACACCCCAGGGTCTGTGCCAGGCGGCTGCCAGAAAGCTGGGAAACACTTTATTCCCCAATAAATCCAGTTATTTGCTATTTTCAAGTAGAAAGCCTAAGAAGGGTGACTCCCCAGCCTTCCTAGCAGAACAGAAAGCGCTGCGGAGAAGCCAACTACAGTGCAGGTAAGCGCCAGAATGGACTTCACGGCCACCGGGCCCGCCCCCAAGGGACTTCCGACCTGGACGTCAGCCCGCGGCCATGCCCCAAACTAGCCCGCGGCCCCGGCCCCTTACCTGCCGCCGCGTCCGTCTCCACCACCACCCGGTGGCTCATGGCGCGCTGCGCGGTCACTCTGGCCAGGACGGCACCCCAGGACCGGGCCCCTGCGGCCGGACCGTCCCGTTATCCCCAGCACAGACCATTCGCCCGCTGCCCCGCTGACTCTGGCTCCCAGCCTCCGCCCGCGGCCGCCCAGACGCCGTCCACTGCCTCGGTCTCCGGGGCCTGCTAGACCCGCCTGCTGACCTCAGTCTCCCGGTGTCCACCCTGGTGGCCTCGAATCCCCCTGCCCCGCTCCCGCCCGCGGCTTCGTTTCCTCCGTGGCCCTCACCCCTCGTCTCCCTGCTAACTGCCACCACGACCCGCTGCCCCGGGTCCACACACCCGGGAGCAGAGCGCGCGCTCGGGACGCCAGCGCCATCTTGGCCAGGCGGTCAGGGTCGG
>NW_022103901.1:30825226-30832833 GCF_000313985.2 Echinops telfairi
GAACTGGGGTCGGGGTCAGCAACTCACTGCTGCCTGCTCACTGGGCGCAGACCCAACAGCAAGAGGTTTCATCTTAGTTGCCCCCCATCCCAGGGCTGGTGGCAGGGACCTGATTAGTAGAGGACACCTGTTACGGGCAGGGGACACAGGGAACAAACGCCCAGTGTTTGTTCCCAGTTGCCTTCAGCATTTTCAGTTCCCTCCTGGTAGGGCACCGGTAATCTTGAGGGATCGTTTTCCACGAGCCTGCATATATTGGCACCAAGCACCAACACCGCATCTAGTCCTGTACATTGACTGGCCTCCAGGGACACACACTGTTCTTACTGCTAAGGAACAGCAAGTGGATGCCAGGATCATGCACATAATGTTCTTCCCAGGGAGGCCTGGTGGCACAGCAGGTTGGCAGGGTAGCTAACCATAAGACTCCAACACTGTATGGTTAAGTGTCTGCCCATCAAGATTGGCAGGGACAATCACAGGGCTGTTCCTCTAGCGCAGGAGTGCTCAAACTTTTTAAACAGGGGGCCAGTTCACTGCCCCTTAGACTTGTTAAGAGGGCTGGACTATAGTTTAAATAAGAACTATGAACAAATTCCTATGCACACTACACACACCTTATTTTGAAATAAACAAACGGGGCAAACACCCAGTGGGCCACAGTTTGAGGACTCCCTGCTCTAGGGCTGTGGAGTTGGATTCCACTCTGTGTGGCAGGAAAATTTTCATTACATGTACTCTGTGTAGCCCACCTGCACATATGTGTAAACACATACACACACACACATAACCCCTTTTCTTTAGGGCAAGGACCCAATGCTGGGTTAACACTGGGTGCTGGAGGGATGAGGCAAACTGTATTCTAATCCTATGTTTATTCAATACAGTCCTTCCATTCTACACAACAGGTACAAACACAACCTAAATGCTACAAAGTTACAAAAATGCAAACAGAAATGTTTAAAGTCCAGACTGTACAACAAGCCAGGTGACAGGCAACAGGCTGGGGTGGCTTCAGCACCCCATGGTGCTGGCTCACAGCTTGCTCACCAGTCTGAGGCGAGACCCCAATGCCAATGTTGGCCTTTGTGGTCAAGGAGTCTGGGGGGGATTCGGGAGTTAGCCCCATAGAACCACACAAATGTCCACCTTTTTTGAAGACCATGTCCTCCCTGCTGGCTGCAGACCAACTCTCTCAGGAACTGGGGACCCCAGTAGGCATGTTCACAGGCCCAGCCCCAGCCCCAGAGACTAGCATGCCTGCAGCCACCACCCTAGAAGCCTGCCCCCAGGCCAGGAATCCCCATCTATCCACCCTCCTCCAGCCAGGAAAGAGACAGAACATGCGTGGATGGGACATAAGTTAGGGGCCCGGGGCTTCTGCAGCACAGCTCTATCGTGAAGAGTTGGAACTGGAGCGGCTCCGGTGGCGGCGGCGGCCTGGGGACCGGGAGCGTCGGCGCACTGGCGACCTGCGTCTCGGAGAGCGGGACCTGCAGCATGAGATGGCCAGTCGCAGACCATTAGCACTATAGTCCCAGTGTAGGCCAACCTCCTTCAGAGTACATTCAAGGCATCTCTAATCACTGACATTGGGAGAACCGATGGAAGGGCCCTTCAGACCAGGGCAAGGAAAGGGCAGTTGTAAGGTCCCACCCTGTCCCAGCTGGGAAGGGAAAAGGGCTGAGCAGGGAAAGGTTATCAAAGGGCACCCTAGGGCTTCCTCTCCCACAATTGCCCCCAACCTCTGAGGTTTCCTCCAAGTGCCCAGCACACTTCCACTGGCCTGTTGGCCCCTGGAGACTGAGCTCTACTTACCGCCGCCTCATCCTTGGGGGGGACCTGCGCCACATGGGGGGTGGAGGCAGCATCCTCCTGGGAGGGCTGAAGCGCCGGGGCGGCGGCCTGGGCCATGGCGCCAGCACAGCAGTGGCTGTGATCTCCTGGCCATCGATCTGACCTGAGGAGAAAAGACCAAGCCGTAAAATAGACAGGCCCACCTGCCAGGGATGAAGCAGGCAGCCAGCGACACCCACCAAGCCCAGGCCCAGGCCCAGCCCTCAGCCCACCAAGGCATTTGCCCCAGGGTGCTGTAATCAGAATCCACACCACAGGCTGGACTGGTGGCTCACTGCCAAAGACAACACAGACGAAGCCACCTATCTCTTTGTCACCTGGCAGCAGGGCAGAGCAGAACTAGGGCATGAGGGCACGCATGCATCTAGCACACACAACCCCACCTGTCCTTTCGGTCTCCCTGTTGGAGTCCCTCATGTCCTGAAGCTTTAGCAACTGCACAAATAGATACTACCTGACCATCAGGGCCGTTGTGGGGGGACTCCCAAAGAACAGAAGCCAGCGCCCCAGGGCCCAGGACTTGGCTTGTGTGTACCAAAAACCATCTTAATGATCACACAACCAAGGTGCAAAGGCAATTCCACAGCAGATTTTTTGGCTTCTTTTCAGAGATAAACCCCCCTTCCCTGAGATGCCAACACAAGTCAACATGACAGCGGGCCTCTCCCAAACCATCCACGTGCTTTCGAAAGCTGTGAGCCACTTCCACCAACAGCAGCAGCTGCGGATTGTCGCTAAAGGGGATTTCTCAGGGGAGGAGATGCTTAAGTATGCTGGTCACTGGGCAAAATAGCCCGCAGAGTGCCAGCCTGTTTGTAAACTGGAGGGCACCTCTGAGAAGATGACAGGGAGGTTCCTGTGGAGAGTCAAACTGGCCCCCCCCACATTCCTCAGAGAGTGTTCCAAGTCACATGTCATTGTCGAGCGCATCCCAAATTGAAGTCCTTAAAATGCTAATATATTCCTATCTGTGACAAGTCCCTCCCGCCCCCCCCCCAACGAATAACATTCCATAAAACATGTTTTAGGTAAACACCCACCCGCCAAGTAAGACTCAGAAGGCAGGGGAGTGCTCTGGCGAGGTGGTGCCAGGCTGCAAAGTGACACAGAGGGGCCTCTGCAGCACCGGGCACCCCAGGGGCTGGCGGGCACCCACCTCCGTCCATGTGTTTCAGCGCCTTCTCAGCCTCGTCAGGGTTCTCAAACTCCACATAAGCGTAGCCTTTGGACAGGTGGGGATGCATCCTCTCCACGGGCATGTCGATCATCTTAATCTTCCCATAGGTGGAGAAGATTTCCATGATGTGGTCCTGGAGGGACAGGGGCCACGAGCTCACTCACTGCAGCCCAGTGCCACAAAGGGAGGGGCCAGCATCCACGGAGGGATGCTTGTCAGGCTGCTTAACCACAGGCTGGGGGTTCACACCCACCAGTCACTCTGATTGCTCAGTGGGAACCAGCTGGATGGCAGTGAGTTTGGTTTGCTCTTGAATAAGCCTTGGACAGCTAACCTCAACTCAGGGTCAGTGGGTCAAACCCACTGGCCACTTGATAGGAGGGCCAACCTTGAAATCCCTGTACCAGGGCACTGGGCTGGGTGACCCCAGCCAGCCACTGGGACAGGCTGCCTTACCTTTGTCACGTTCCTGGTGAGCCTCCCAATGTGAACCTTGGTGGGCTTGGGGGAAGGGCTCCGCCTCTTCCGTTCCTTCTCATCTCTCTTGGGTGGTTTGGATCTGGTAGGGGAGGGTGGTGGCAGGGGGAGATAAGCCAAGACACTGATTTTGTTCTTTGAAAATGGACCAGACGCCCTCTTCCCAGCGGGGGTGTGAGGGCGGGGGACTTACTTTGAGCGGGAGTGCCGCCTGTTGTCGTGTCGACGCCTGGAAGGGCTTGGGGAGCCGGAGGAGCTGCTGGAACTGGAGCTGCGCGACGTGCTGGAGCTGCCTGAGCGGCTGGATGCTGAGGACGAGCTGGAGCCGCTGCTGGAGCCACTGCTGGACGTGGAGCCCGAGCTGGAGGTGGAGCTGGACCGAGACCTGGGGGCAGGGGGGCGTCACGGACCCTCCCTCCTCCTCCAAGCCCATTTCCCAGGATGGAAAGACCAGCTGCTCTCCAGGACAGAGGAGCCATTTGTTCCTGCCCAGAAGTGGCAGAGCAGAGGCACCGGAGGCCACCAGCTCAGATCAGGATGGGCTGCAGCAGCAGATGGATTCGGGCAGGATTCCAGGAGGGCCAAAGTCACGCTCTAGGCTAGCGCAAGCCAATCATGATGTTCAGAGAAAACACTCCCTACCCACATATATGTTGCTTAACATTTCCAAAGGACCAAACGCCCAGACACAAGCTCGGCCAGACCACAGCTCGCAGGCCACCCTCGGAGGCCAGTCCTACCTGGTGCTGCTGCTACCGCTGGATGCGCTGCGCCTCTTTCGAGCCTTGTCTCTGCCACGGTCCTTCTCGCTGGACTCCTTGGTGGCCCCCTTGTCTTTTGAGCGGTCCTTAGACTTCTCGTCAGAGCGGTCCTTGCGCTTGGTTGGAGAAGGAGCCCTGGGTGGTAAGGGGGACTGTGAGGAGGCACACCCCTTGGACCAAATCCAGTGACAACACAACCCGACAGAGGGGTCTGGAGGGGTTGCAGAGCTCCCGGGTACCCCCAGAGCAGGGTGGCCCGTGGCAGAAGGCACACACATGCCATCGTCCCCATCCCCAGCAGTGCCCCCCGTGGCAGAGGGCACCCACATGCCATTGTCCCCATCCTCAGAGCCCCAGCAAGTGCACCCCCAGAGCAGGGTGGCCCATGGCGGAGGGCATGCACATGCCATTGTCCCATCCACAGGTCCCCTGCAGTGCACCCCCGGGGCACACAGGGAAAGCCGGGGAGGTTACCTAGTGCTGGACCTTTTATTATTTTCTTTGACTCCTAGCAAGCTCTTCTTTTTCACTCCTGATAAATCCATTCTCCCCTCCTTCTGAGGTGGTCAAGGTGGCAACGGCGGCCTCACTTATCTGAACTCTCACTTCTAACTTGGGTCTGATAACCGATACCTAATCGATGGCAATTTACACCAATGAGCAGCCTAATAACGAGATAAAAGGGTGGAGAGTGAGTGGGTTGGCGAGGCTGCACATCTACTTTGCAGCCAACAGCTGAGCTGGCAGCAAGGAGACCCGGGGTTGCCACCACCCTCTTCAGATGTGTCTCCACCCACCAGTCTTCTTAAGGAAACAGGGGTGGCTACCGTCAGGGTCACATTACGGGCAGCCCCATGCCACCTTCCCACTCATCTGTCTGAGGCTCGACAGGCCCTTACAAAGGCCACTCGCAGCTCATCTGCCTGCAGTCGGGAGGACAGCCGGCCTCAGAGGACCAGATCTCCTTTCAGGGCTGCCGTTTCTTTGGGGATGACAGGAGATGATAGGAAGCAAAATGTATTTCAAAAGTGACTGGCAGTGGCTTCAGAACATCGAACACCCAAACACAAATCGATAAACCGTCTCACTAGGAACATAAAAATACACTTTAAAAGGGTAGTACAATAGTATTTAAGCAGAAGTCACTTTCAGCTAACAATATACATATGGAGTTAGGGAAAAATGAATCCAAGTGTGCAGTTTACTTTGAAATGCATACAGCCAGAACAATCTTAGCTGTACCTCCTAGGGGTGCTGATGTGGGCATCCAGTGTGCAACTAACTTGGTGTACCTGTATGCTGGAAACATTCTGAAATGGTCGGGGAGGTTAAAACAGCAGTGCTGGCACCAATCACAGCCACTACAAACGACACTCAGAAAACCCCTGCTGATGAGCAGGTCAAAGGCCCCTTCCCAGTTGTCGCAGCCTCAGTGGAGATGTGAAGCAGAGATGTCAGAAGGCCAGTCCCACCTCTGCTAAACAATATGGACCCCTGAGTGCCCTCTTGGGGAAGCTGTGAGCACAAGGACTCCAGCCCAGGGAAGTGCTGGGATTTGGAGTCAATGGAGAGGACTGCAAAGCAGCACCGGCTCAATGCATGGGGGGGGCGGGCGGGGGGTGTTAGTGCTGTGGGAGTCAGCCCTCTGGGCTTTGTTATGATCTTAGGCAAGTCACTCCTCAGTTCTGAGATATCTCATTTGACAATCACAGCACCCAGCTCAGAGAACCCTACAGGCCCCAAGGGAAGTATCCCATGGCTAAGTAGTTCAAGCTCAGTAATTATGGACTGAATTCAATGCTCGGAGACCATCTAAGAACTGAAGAGCACTCCCCCCCTCCCCCGCCCAGGGTGTTTTAGGCTGTCATCTTACAGGGACAGCTCTCTGGTCACTTCTCCTTCGGAGTGGCTGGTGGGCCCAATCTGCCAAGCTGAGCCCAGTGCTCAACCATGGCTCCTCAATAAATATGCGCTATTCTAAGGAAAAAAGGAGGCCACTTCCTGGTCACAATCTTGCTCCCCAAACCTCACATCCTTTCTGCTCAATGATCAATCACATCAAGGGCCCAACACATGGGGCTGAGTGGAAGAAACGATAATGGCCCACGTAGGATGCAAACACCTCGAGAAACCACCTTTCCAGGAGTGACAAAGGAACAGGTGAGAGGCATACTGTTTGGTACTGCAGTTACCCCAAAGAGGTACAACACTGCAGTACCTCTTCAAGCATTCATCTGCACAAAGTATAGTAAGTTCTTTCATACGAAATCTGCCTTTGTCCTTAAAACATTCCAATTCAGACCAGTTATACACACCAACCCTGCGCCCCGTTATTCTTCAGCTCTCCTAAGAACCAAGAACCAGGGGGAGCCCTCCGAAGGCTTTGCCGGGTGTGGCCGAGCGCTAAAGAGCAAAGGTGGAGATTCTCTGTTCACACAAGCTCAGGTGGACAGGCCGGGACCGCAGTCACCTTCCTCATCCTCCGAAAGGTGTGTCCAACAGCCAGAGAGAGGAGACAACAATTAGTTCAGTAGGGGGAGAAACGTTGCAGGGGCTATCTTCAGAACATCTTTTCCCGTATTTTTCATTTTAGGCACAACTCATGCTAGACACGTTAAAGGTGCGTCCCAAGCCTCTCCGCCGGGGCAGCCCCCACCCCCACCCCGAGGACTGTGGATAAATGGCCCCGAGGGAGGCTCCTCCGGCCCTTCCCGGACCGCCCACAAAGCCGCTCCACTCCTTCAGGCCCCCGCCCCGGCCTCGCCGCCCCGACACCATCCACTCACAACCCCCGTCGGGCCTGGGCTGAAAGCTCTCCCAGGACAGTGCCCGCGAGTGGCGGCTGTGCTCTGGTTGGAGGCCCGCAGCCCTTCCGTCAGCCGTGGTCCTTCAGTCCGCGGCGGCCACGACCACTTCCGGGCCGCGGCCCCGGCACCTCCCACTGCGCTCGCCCCGGCCCACACTCTCCAGAACCCACGCCGCAGGCTGCGGCCACCATCGGGGGCTGAGAAGGGGCCTGGGTTCACGATGCGGCCCGCTGGGCCTAGCAGGCCGCCCGCGAAACACGGATGGGGTCGGATTCCGCCAACTTACATCTTCCCGCCGACGCCACAAGCTCCCGCTCTCTCCGCCGCCGAGGCTGGCGCCGCAGTGACGTCAGGATCAGGGAGCGGGAAGGTATCACAGCTCGGCGCGCCGCGATGACGCACGAAGGCTGCAACCAATGGGCGCGGGCAGAGGGCGTGTTAAAAGGTCAAGTCCGTGTGGGAAACGGGAGCGCGGCGAGAGGGGGTGGTCAGTTTGTTTTCCCCTTTGGACCGCTCTCCTGCGTTTTC
>NW_022103901.1:30833631-30840817 GCF_000313985.2 Echinops telfairi
TCCAAAGTTAGGCTGAGGTCCTGAATCTAGGATCCACCCATCTTGTCACATGTGTACCCCCGATCCCTCCCCTTCATATTGCATGTATACCCTTTGATTTCCTCCTCTCATTACTGTATTTATAGTACAACCCCTTCCTGTGACATATGTCTTTACCTGTAATCAGGGGGCTTGCACGCCCCCAAAAGATATATAAGCCTTGGTTAGAAATAAATCACTCCCTCTCTTGTCATTTCCACCTTCCACATCTCCACGTAGACCACCAAGCCGGGCTGAGGTGAACATGCTACCATGAAATGTGTCTGACCCCTTCATTTTACTTTCTCTCCTATCTCTCATTCTCTGTGACTTTACTGTAATCTTTATATATTATCACTGTACAGTTGCACCCACTGGGCCTGTGATTTGTTAGGGGCGGGCTACCCTGACAAGTGGCAAGGAAGAAGAGAGCAGATACGTGGCCACTGATTAAATGGAGTGTGGAGAAGGGCAGGAAAGTATCCCAGGTGAAGCTTGCAGACCTGGGACAGACAGGCGTATACTGTGGATGAGGTGTGTGTAGTTTTTTCCAGGCAGCTTGGTGATTGATTCCATCCCCTGCTATGGCCCATCTGTCCTCATTCAAATTGTTACCCATCCAGTACCATTGAGTCGATTCTGACTCACAGCAACCCTGTGTGGAGTTTTCGAGGCTGTAAATCTTTACCCGTTTCATCTTTCTTCCTGGGGAGCATTTGGTGGGTTTGAACTGGCAACCTTACAGTGAGCAGTCCAGCACTTAACCCACAGTGCCACTAGGATGCCTTACAGAGTGTCAAGTTCTCCAGGCATGTGGTATCAGGTGTTAGAAGGCAAAGGCACTGGAGATGAGGCTGCTCCACTGAGGGTAGGTAGTCAACCTGGGTGCGAGTGCTAGATTGGATGTGGGGTTCACAGGGACAGGGGACCTTCATGGTGTCATCTCCCATCTTCTGCCAAGGCCAGCATAAAGGGTTCCTGAAACGTACATACCAGCTGGGGTGGGGAGGTTGGGCTGGGCTTGGTGGCCCAGGCAGGCAGTGGTGTGTGGATCTGTGAGGATGCAGTGGTAGAAAGGGCCCTAGGTCAGTCAGGTTCAGGGATGGCAGGTCCTAGCTGGGAGAGCCTGCCCTCCATTGCCCCACCCCAGCCACTGCCCAGGGAGGCATCTGCCGAGGTGTGGCCAAGCCTTCTTGAGAACTGAAGTCACCTCCCTTGAGGGGCACAGGTGGTCTCCATCCTACCTTGTATTTTTTGTTGTATTCAATTGAGGAAGGAGATGTGTTAGGAGAAACTGTAAAACCATCACCAAAAAAGCCCATCACCAACCCAAACCAAATTCATTGCCCTGGAGTCGATGCCGACACCGCCGTAGGACAGGGTGGAACTCGCCCTGTGAGTTTCCAAGACTGACTGTACGAAAGCAGGACGCCCCGTTTCTGCGGCAAAGCAGCTCAAGGTTTTGAACTGCTGACCTAGTGTTAGCGGCCCAACCAACCCACCACCAGCAGCTACTGCTCCTCAAAACATCCCCAGGATCAGTTGGGGAAAAGAGCAGGGGGCAAAGGGCTTCAGGACTGACATCACCGCTTGAGGGATGAGTCCAGAACTTAGAGCCTGTGCCCAGGGCCACACTGACCTGCTAAGTGGGGAGGGGGTGGCCAGAAGAGCCCAGCATGGCAAGAGGAGGTTGATGGACAGAACATGACTGAGCAGACAGGGCCACCTCTTGTCTTAAAACACACACACACACACACACACACACACACACCAAAAAACCGCAATCCAAAGTAATTTGCTTCTGCATGTGTATAAAATTTAACACGTTTTATATTAAACGTAAAAGTGTGACTTATCCAGACACTTAGGGATTTAAATGAATTTGTTTCTAATTATTCCCTTTCTGTTGTGAACAGTGCCATCTGCTGTCGAGCTCCAGGAAGTGAGCATCCTGGTTTGGACCATTTTGAGGACCAACAGAAATATGTTCAGAAAGACAGTTCAGGGAACCCTGGAGATCCCACCTCCTGGTGCCCCTTAACTTGCCTTCTTCCAGTCCCAATGCCAACTCTGCTGAGGCCATGGGGTCCATGGGGAGCTGTAAATATTGGTCTCTGCCCCTGCTTTGGTGGTGGGGTGGGTGGGGCAGGGCATTTGGTAGCCACCCTGACCCTGGAGCGCTGCTTCATCGGCCCCTTGCAGGCTTGGGCCAGTGTCCTGGGGGAGGATGCGAAGGGGGAAGCTCACCTGTCTGGATTTGGGACGTGTCTTATTTAGTGCTGCTCTAACAGAAAAATCACAAATAGGTGATTTAAAAAGTTTTTTTTAATTTTAATTTTTTCAAATAGACGATTTTAACAAATACATGTATTCTCTCACAGTTGAGGCTAGAAGTCCAAACTCTAGGCACCCACTCAAGGGGCAAGTTCTCTGTCAGCTTTGGGGGAAGGTCCTTATCTCCTCTTAACATCTGTGGGGTTGGTTCCCTTGGGAATCTCCATACATCTTGGCATTCATCTTCCCCTGGGTCTAGTTGTTTCCCAGCACAGGGACATCACGGCTCTTCTTTCATAGTAATAGTCAGCCCCCCCTGTGCTTCTCTAAGATGACAGGTGGGGCAGCCACACCTGGAGCCACACCTGAGTCTCCCGGTCACCTCAGATCTCTAATCCATTTACAGCTCATTGGCTGATCACATCAGATCACATCATGGGGGATGATTACCTCATTACATAGCTACCAGGTTGCATCATCACATAACTGCCCAAACCCTGAGAATCATGGCCCAGTGCGATCTGTAGCAGGGCAACTCTGAGCATTTGCCCTGCTCTTGTCGGTATACAGCTTGCTCTCATCCTCCAGGATCGACAGACTCTGCAGAGCTGACCTGGGGCCATAGCTGCGGGTCAGCTTGGGAGCAGCTGCTGGGCGAAGCGTAGGCTGGATCCCGAGAGCAGGACCTGGGCAGCCCCATGTGCTGAGGAAGCAACGTGGGGCTTCTGCCCCTGAGGCCCCCCAGGTCCCCCTCAGGCAGGTCTTCCAGTGACCTGCGTGGGAGGGTAGGGATGCTTGTGGGAAGGCTGAGCCTAGCAGCCCTCCAGGAACAGTCTTCAATGTGGAACAAACATCTCAGCTTCTGCACTAGGCCACCCCCACACACCAAGACCCTTGCAGGGGTGTGGAGCCCTCTGCAGGGAGGCTTTTTGTGGGGCCAGGATCTGTACTCTTCTGGCCCCCAGTGGACTGGAGAGCCAGGCAGTAGAGCAGGGGCTTTGGGAACCCCAGGTCTTTGGCCAGCATCAGGTTTCGCTGCCTGGGGACCTTTGGCCTCACCTTGTCAAGGGACAAATGGAGAGTGGTCCAGTACACAGCCCCCGCCCCCCATCCATACCAAGCCTCACCTCTGAGTTTTCCAGGCGGAGGTGGGAGGAAGTGAGGGGATGCCTGATCTGGAGACCGGAATTAAAGATTGGGCTTGGCATTGACCCCAGAATGCCAAGGATACAGTGGGGCAGCAACTTAACTGCTGATCTGTGGGGTCCCAGGGCTTCCTGGGCGGCATGGAGTGGGGTTGGCATGGGGTGTGTGTGGGAGGTGTTCTTTAGGAAGTTGGCACTCCCTCTGCACTGCGCTTGGGTGTGCTGGGTGGTCCTGGGGTGCCCAGCCTGTCTACCCAAGTGTGGCCAAGGAGCTGGGCAGAATTGCAGGCTTGGTCCTGTCCCTGGAACCAGGGGTGGCTTTGAGATGGCTGGCGGTGAAGCGGGGTAGTTACCCAAGACTTTGAAGTTGAGAGGCAGAGAAATAAACTGTGCCACTGGGTGGGTGGGCGTGCTGGCGGCTGGTTCTACTACTACTAGATCTCTGGCCAGCCTCCCCTGGCGCTGCTCCAGCCCCCTGGGCCCCTCCTCACCTCTCTTCACACCTATGGAAGTAGTGATGGGGGCTCCTGTCCGTAGGCTTCTGCTGAGAGGGGGTGGGGGTGGGCGGCGTTTGGTCCCAGTGCACCACTGCAGGCGCCTGCGCTAGAGTGGGCGTACTTCCCCTCCCCCAGCCCTGTGGAGGTGGACGTCCTGGTGGAGGGCACTGTCCAGGTTGACCCAACCGGAATCCGCTGTCCTCCCGCCTTTGTTGATTTCTTGCGACCCTATAGAATTGAAGCACCTCGTGTCTCCAGCTGTCCATCTTTACGGAGCAGCCAGCGGATTCAGACCGCTGAGTTTGGGTTAGCAGCTGAGCGCTTTAGCCGCTGTGCCACCAGAGCTCCTGATGTGAAGGCGAGTTGTCCGCTGTGGCTCAAGTGAGATTCCTTTCCAGCCTCCATGTCCTCCCCCACCCCCGACACACACTCCGTAAGTCCTTCGGTGCGAGCTTCCAGCAGCTTCTCAGACCCGCAGAGCAATCAATGCCCGGGACCGACCTCAGGGACCACGGCGCCCCCAGCACGTGGCGGCCCCCAGCCCTGACCGCCCGCGTGGCCCGGTCCTTCTCTGGCGCAGGAGGGCCTGCCTCCGTCCACTTTAGAGGCCTGCTGGGTGTCTCTTCCTGCTTGCGGGGGGGCGTGCATTCGCCCTGTCCGTTCTCTCACCACCCACCACCCGCAAACCCCACCCCCTGCCTCAGCAGCTTGTGCAGCCGCTCTGAGAGCACCCATGGGAGGCTGCTGAACAGAAGCGCCGCCGGCACCCAAGCCCACTGGGCAGGCGAGGCCAGTAGCCCCGGAGAAACCTTTTGGGTGGTGTGACGTGTGGGATTGTGTGCCCCAGAAACGGTAACTCCCAACCTCCAACCCATTTGGGAAAGAGCTGGCATGTAAATGGCACAGGATTGGCGTAGGTAGATTGGATGTAAACTAGTAAGCAGGGGTGCCAGGAAAGAGAAGCCACCTGAGTCCACATTCACCTTGACGGCAGTGAGTTTGGGGTTTAGTTTAAGGAAATCATTACTGCTGTTGAAACACACAACCCCGAATCCACTGCCATCCAGTTGATTCTGACCCAGTGTGCTCCAGCCTATGGGCAGAGAACTGCCTGTGTGGAATGGCTCGGTTGGGCTGTCCCCCAAACGTGTTGTCAGATCCCAGCCTCTCCTGATGCAGGATTAGTGTAAGGATGAGTCTTGGATGGATCCCTTTGGATTTGTAAAAAGAGGGTGCTGTCTTTTAGGAAAAGAACAGGTTACACATTTATTTTTGCAAAACTGCACATTTGCAACCCCTTTGTGCATCAGTTTCCTGTGTGCTGTGCATGTGTGTTACTTCTGTGGTCCTGCTACACAGTACATGGGGTGGGGGGGGGGCAGTATGGCAAACACAAGCTAGCATGTAGACATGGGGGAGAAGGGATGCCGAGAGACACGGAGATGGCCAAGGAACCAGGAACCAGAAGCTGGCGAGGCTGCAGAGAGCACCCTCCACTGGCGCTGAGTTCAGACTTCCAGCCTCCAAATCTGTGCGAAAATCTAACTTTGCAAAAGCACCGCCCCCGCCCCAGGTATTTAAGTGTGACAGTGGCACTGGGAGTGCAAGCCTGGGGGTGTTTGGGCCCCACATCCCTGCATTTACTGTTTGTAGCATGGAAGTGGACAGCGAGAGCCTGGAGGCACATGCTGCGCCGCGTTGGTCAACTTGAAGGGACTGATAAGATGCTGATCGGAGCTTTTGTCCCAAACGCCAAGGGGGCGTCAAAGGCACAGAGATTTGAATCACGAAGTCTGAGAGAACCCCGGAAGGAAGGAAGAGACGGGGCTGGATGATCAGAAGGGAGCAGGTGTTGAGGCTCCTCCAGTCCCCCCCCTCGGGTTCCCTGGGGAGTGGAGTCCTCCAGTGACCCCCGCCCCTCTGTCAGTGGGCCCTTTTTCTGAGCAGCCTTTTCACTAGTGTTTTTGTGGCTCTGCAGCGTGGGGCGCTGAGTCCTGCAGGCAGGCTACCTAAGTGGGGCGGGCTCAGTCCTTCCACTGCGTTTCCCAACCTCAGCCTCCCTTTCGGGTCATGGGGCAGGAAGGTTCCTGGAGAATGCCCTGGTGTGTGCGGACTCCCTCCGTGAGGGTGTGTGTGTGTGAGTATGAGAATGCATGTGTCTGTGTTAAATGTGAGAACGATGTACGTGAGTGGGTATGTGCATGCATCTGTCAACGTGAGAATCAGTGTGTGTGAGTGCATGATGTCAGTGTAAGAATGAGTACACGGTGCGTGGAGAGTGTGAATGTGAGTGTAACAGGTGTGCCTGGCCTCCATCTCGCCCTTCACTTCCATGGTATGCATGTGTGTGTGAGTATGTCCACAAAGCTGACCCAAAAGTCCCCATTGTGGTCCCTCTGATTTGCTCGGCCAGCGTCCTGTGGGGGGACAGGGGACCCCTGCTCTCACCATGATGGTCACAGTTCCTGAAGATTCTCCTGATTGACGCCCGGCAGGGGCTGGGCAGTCTGTGGAGAGGCCCACGCCCTTGAGCCCTAGGTGCAGCAGAAGCCTGTCTGAGCCCGTCCCCCCTGGGGGAGAGTGCAGGGCTCTGTGGACGTGGAGACCACTGGGTAGAAAAATCCAGCCTCTGGGTGGACGATGTGTCTCTGCTGGCCACCCCCTTTCCATAGCTCCCACTGTAGACACTGCCTCCATGGCTTTATCTCTGTCGTAGAAAATTGGTCGACGGGAGGTGCAGGGTGACGGGAGAGGCTGGGCAGTGGGTGACCACCCACCCGCTGCCCCTCACTGGCCCTCATCCTCGGCTGGTGGCTGCAGGTGTGCGAAGCTCAGGAAGACTTGCTCCAGCGAGATCTGGCTCACCGAGTAGTCGCCCACACCGTACTTCTCCTTGGCACGCTCCAGGACACCGAACACCTGCAAGAGCAGGCACATCTTGTCACAGGCCGCCTCAGGGCCCCACTGTCTTGGGGTACCCCCTCCCCAGGCTGCACTGCAGGAATGGACGCAGGTCATCACAGGGTGCTGCTTCAGGCCCCACAGGGTCACAGGGCAACCCCCCTCCCTCATTTCAGTAGTAGATATGCATCCCAGGCAGGGCCTCGCTCTATGGCGCTTTCTAGAGAGGCTGCTGGTCTGTGGGTCTTTTGCGACAGGTAACAAGTGTCCAGCCTCTCTCTGAGGGGCTGTCAGCAGTCAGTGGGGGTGGGGACCCTCCAATCTGTTCCCAGCTTGCGGAGGAGGGGAGAG
>NW_022103901.1:30841505-30846900 GCF_000313985.2 Echinops telfairi
AGTGCAGCCCGGAGCCACAGCCCAGCCCCTCACTGAGCCCAGCTCTACCTGTGGGAGGTGATGACAATGGCCTTGCCGGACTCTCGGGCCCGCGCCACTGTGTCCCAGAGCAGGCGCCGGGCCACGGGGTCCATGCCCGTGGACGGCTCGTCCAGGAAGATGACTGCAGGGTCTCCGATCAGGGCGATGCCCGTGCTGAGCTTCCGCTTGTTCCCGCCACTGGAGCAGAGGGTCAGGGACCTGGCTCAAAGCAGCTCAGGCTCTGGGGTCTCGGCGAACCCCAGCCCAGGGATCGCAGGTGCCAGGTGGACAGGGAGGGATGGAGCCTGATAGGCTCACCTCACAGAGACTGCCCCCAACCCAGAAGGCTATCTGTGCAGAGCGGGGCCTTGTCCTGCCCTCAGTGCCCTCCCCTACCGCCTCTGCTCCCCTGCCAGTGTCCTGTTCACAAGTGGCAGGGACATGCAGGGAGGGCCCTCTGTAGCCTCATCTGCATTGTCTGAGGCCCCGGCCATGCCCTGTGTCTGGCCGAAGACTCACGTGGCTGGTGGGGGGTGGGGTTAGCACACCTGTAGGTCCTGACCAGCTTGTTGGCGTGTGGCTCCAGGAGCAGGCCCCGCAGCGTGTTCTCCACACAGGCACCGATGTGGCGCTCAGGGACGCCCCGGAGCCGGGCGTACAGCACCAGCGTCTCCCGTGCAGTCAGGTGCTCCAGCAGGGCGTCAAACTGCGGGCAGTAGCCGATGCGCTGCCGCACCTGAGGGCAAGGCGGCCGGGTGTCTGTGAGTAGGGCCAGAGTTGAGCTCCTTGCCAAGTCGGGGCAGGTGCAGGGACCCCACCTTCCCGAGGTCGGAGCGGATGCTGTGGCCCCAGACGAAGGCGTCTCCCGAGGTGAGGGGCTCCTCCCCCGTCAGCATCCTGAAGGTGGTGGTCTTCCCAGCCCCGTTGAAGCCCAGCAGGCCAAAGCACTCGCCCTTGTGGACGGCCAGGGCGAGCTTGTCCACAGCAAGGAGGGGCGGCCGCTGTTCGTACACCTGTGCCACCGGTAAGCATACTTGGTGAGGAAGCCCTGCCTTATGGCTTCCAGGTGCAGCCTCCAGACCTGGCCCCTCAGCTTGCGGAGAGCAGATCCTAGGACGACCCCTCAGCCCCAAGGAACAGACCCTAGGGCAGCGGTTCTCAACCTGTGGGTCGCAGCCCCTTTGGGAGTCGACCGACCCTTTCAGAAGGGTCGCCCAATGTGTAACAGTAGCAAAATGACAGTTATGAAATAGCAACAAAAATAATTTTATGGTTGGGGGGGTCATCCCAACATGAGGAACTGTATGAAAGGGTCACGGCATGAAGAAGGTTGAGAACCACTGCCCTAGGAGTTCTGAGGAAGAGACTCCACCCAGCCCCTCACTTTACCTGCGTTCCCGCTTTACCTTGGAGAGCTCCCTGATGATCAGAGGGGGGTCCCGAGGGGGTGGGTCCAGCGTTGGGGCTAGCACTCGGCTCCTCTCATCAGCCACATCCTGGTCTTCAGGTGGTACGGGAGCACGGCCATATGCCTCTGTCTGCCACCAAGACACAGCTGCCAGTGAGGGCCAGCAGGGTGGGCAGAGGGGGACAGGGAGGATGGGTCGGATGGACCACTCAGAGGCAGAGACTGGTGAGGACCAGCGGGTGGGTGAGCCCTAGGATCGACATCAAAGCCACATACTAACCTCCTCACCCTGAGGGAGGGAGATGTGGGGCCTCCCTGAGAGACGTGTGGACCATCTGAGGCAGCCAGGACAGTGAGACAGACTCTGGGGTGCTCAGGTTCCCACCCCACAACACCAGGGCCTGTGACTGTTGTGGGGCACTACCCAGGCAGGCCAGGTGCTAGGAGACTCACCAGTGCGTGGCGGCGGCGGGCAGCACAGAGCAGGCCCCTCAGCCTCCACAGCAGACTGGTCTCCAGCAGGAAGAGCAGCAGGAGGCACACGAAGCCCGAGACGGCCATGGAGATGACAAACTTGCCCACGCCCGGGGCTTGCCACGCATAGAAGTTCTCCTGGTACTCGATGTCTGCATGGGGGAGAGGGGTCAGCCTGTGTGGCCCTGCTCCCTCCCACGGTCACCGAGGGTCCATTGGGCTCTGCATGGGGTGGGCTGCCAGCTAGGGGGGGGGCGGGGAGGCAATGGGAGGAGTGAGTCACATTTCACGTCTGGGGACACTCACGGTATTTGTGGCAGTAGTGGGTGGCCACCTCTGAGGACGTGCAGTACCTCCGAGTCTCGTAGTTCTCGTAGAAGCTGCTGACGGCCATGCCCAGGCAGTGGTTGGGCAGCACAAGGAACACGTGGTCCAGGGTTCTGGACAGTTCTTCCAGCTTGACCGCTGTGGCAAGGGCATGGGGGCTGGTTGGCCCGGGAAGTGGGGGGGACCACCTCCGCCCACTCTGCTCCCATCAGGTGGGCACACCCCACACAGCCTGGCCCCTTCCTGCAGCAGGACCCACGGGCAGTAGGGCCGGCCCACCTGGGATGCGCATGATGGTGACTACGAGGAAGGTGGCGACGCCCGAGAGCACGTTGAAGATGGTCAGGCGTGTGTAGGCCGTGGCTGGGCCCGAGAAGAGGAAGCTGAGGAGGTACATGAGTGGGACGATGGCCCAGCCGTAGAGCAGCAGCAGTGCCAGGGCGTCCGCCTCGTGGCCGTCCCGCGTGAACGCGTGCACGTCGAAGGCTTTGAACACCACCTGCATTGCAGACACAGCTGGACACCTCCACCCGACCCCAGACCTAACCCCCCAAGGCTGAGGACGAGAGGAGCCTGTGGGGTGTTCCAGACTCTCCCAGACCAGGGGATCCATCAGGATGGGCCCTGGGCAATCTACCCAGGTAGACTCTCGACAGCAGGGAAGCCCCCTGCCTTGTACACACCCCTACCCACCACACTCCTACCCACCAGCAGCAGCAGGCTGGGGACCAGGAAGGTGATGAGGTCCCACAGCAGGGCAGGGAGCCAGAAGGCAGCCACGTGGACACCACTAACGAACTGGATGTGCTTGGCTTGGGTGGCCCTTTCGCCGACAGCAGGGATGGCAAAGGTGCTGGCCAGGAAGGCCATGGCAAACAGCAGGTTGAGGGTGATGTCGAAACCCTTCCGGCCCCTGCAGGGACAGGCTGTCACACAGGCTGGGCATGGCCTTCCTGGGCCTGGCCACCCCTCGG
Organism: Echinops telfairi; assembly: GCF_000313985.2. NCBI lineage: Eukaryota > Metazoa > Chordata > Mammalia > Afrosoricida > Tenrecidae > Echinops > Echinops telfairi. The sequence continues at coordinate 30,844,710 of NW_022103901.1, forward strand.
GCGGGTGGGCAAGGCGAGGGAACGTCAGTCCATGGGCCCTTTCAAGCCCCCTGCACAGCCCCCTCCAGACCACTCAGTCTGGGTGAGGGCAGCAGTGGCCTGGACTGGTCACATCAGGCTATGCCCACTCCCACGGACCAGCTGCTTTCCCACCGTCTACCGGGAGGCCCCTGGCGGTAAGAGGGTGCACGCACTCGCTGAACTGATCCTTGGCTGCTTGCAGGGCGCTGCGGGGCTGCGGGTAGTTGGACACCATGATGGAGGCCTGGGGGCCGCAGAGCGTCCTGAAGAGCATGTTGTCCACCAGGGCCAGGGCGGCGGCCGGGGAGTGGTAGGCCTGGTTGTTGAACAGAGCAGTGACGGCCGTCCGCTCCCCCACGTCCCTGAAGGATGCAGCCACCAGGCAGCGCTCATTAAAGCCTCCGCCCTCCACCGAGGCCCGGAAGATCAGGAACTCCTCCAGGTCACCTGCAGAGAGCGGCTGCGTCAGCACCACAGGGACACCCCCCACCCCGGGGACTCGCCCGGGGGCCGTGCCCAGCTTTCTCTGTGCACATATACTGGAGTAGCAGGCTGCGGGGACGTGACCACACACGGGACCCAGGAAAGCAGAGAAGAATCCAGTCCCCAATGCCAAGCGTCTGCCGCTAGGGAGCCCCACTCCCACTGAAGCCCCACTTACCCAGCACCTCCCGGGGCTCCTGGCCCTCAGCCTGCAGCAGGTCCCTCAGGTGCTCTGAGAGCTGCTGCCCCAGCCGTGATGTCCTAGCGGCCGAGAAGGCCACAACGGTCCTGCCGTATGGGCCCAGGGTCAGCTCCAGACTGGGGTCGTCAAGGATCTCTGAGGAGTAGTTGATGGCCAGGAGGGCCAGCGTGAGACACGTCAGCGGGACCAGCACCTGGGCAGCCGCCACCTTCCACTCCCTCCAGCTGTACGCAGCCTTCTTCACCAGCATGGCCCGGAACTGCTGGCAGTGCAGGGCCAGCTGCGGACAGGGAGGCTCCGGGTCACAGAGCGCCATGGGGTTCACGCAGGGTCATGGGGTCCTTCAGGGCCATGGGGATCACACAGGGTCACTGGGTGCTCTGGGGTCACTCAGGTCACATAGCACCACAGGAATCACTCAGGGTCATGGGGTGCTTTGGGCACCCAGGATTTTGGGGCACCTTGTGAGAGCGCTCAAGGTCACAAGGTGCCTCAGGAGTCTCTTAGGGTCATGCGTACCACGGAGGGTCACGTAGAATCACAAAGCTGGGCGATGCTCCTGAACTGGCTGGCGTGGCCCCGTTCTGAAGAAGCTCCTGGCTCTGTTTCCCAGTACCCACCTCGCCCAACCTCTGCTGCCCCTGCCCTCCAAGCCTGAGCGGCTGCGTGGGCTCAGCCTGGTGCCCTGTCCCATGTGCACCACGCTTACCCCGGTGTTGAGCTGGACGCTGGCACAGTCGTCCTCGATGAGGGCGCCGTTGCCGTTGCTGGGATCCATGACGCCGCACAGGTGGTTGTCCACTGCCCAGTCACTGGCCCGCCGCTCGTGCTGGTACTGCAGGGGCGGGAGCTGGATGGCCTGGATGTCCATGCTTGTGTCCACCAGCTTGCCGACCCTGAATCGGGACATGTGGGCCATGTCGGGCGGCTCGCAGGGGCAGGAGGGTGCGCACTGGAGAAGGGCTTGCTCATTCATTGGGGTGCCCTTTCCTTGCCATTCAGAGAGTATGGGCCAGCAGAGCAGAGGCTGGGCTTCGGAGGAGCCCAGAGCTCTCGGGAGACATGAGCAAAGACCCTCTCCCAGCATGGGGGGACGAGGTGGGACCGACCTGACTTTTCTACTCCTAGGAGTCCACTTGAGAGAAATGATACATGTGTCCACACGGAAATGTGCCCATGAGTGATCCCAATGACACTAGTCAATAACTAACCTCCCCTCCTCTCTCACTCGATCTATCTACCATCTTCATTTTGCTATCAACTGTTCTCAGTTGTCCATGCCTCTCTCATCCATCACCCACTATCCATTCACCATCCCTCTACTTATCATCCATCCATCCATCCATCCTGCCACGCACCCATCACAGAGCAAGTCCTTCCATCCATCTCTACCACTGCCATCAGCCACCCACCCACCCACCGCTCATCTATCTATCTATCTATCTATCTATAGATGACAAACTTGCCCACGCCCGGGGCTTGCCA
>NW_022103901.1:30847000-30862941 GCF_000313985.2 Echinops telfairi
TAGTTCGGTCAACTACCAGTCAACGCCTCTCTCGGCTCTCTAGCTGTCAAGCATTGTCTCTCATCTTCCTCTGTCAAAGGTTAACCAGCCGTCGATCCACCTATCTTCCTTTCATCTCCCTCTTCCAGCTTGGCTCTACCTGCCACCCACCTCCCTCTGTGTCATGTGCCTAGCACCCTGCTGATGCATCATCTAGCTAGCTATCCTCGTGGGCACATGGGCTCACGGCCGTGGCGCCCGCTGGGTCCACGCACTCAAGAAGGCGTGTCCGTGGCACTGAGCCTGGACTGACCGAAGGAAGACCTCTTCCATGGTGGTGACGGAGGCCCCGAAGCTCGCGATGCCCAGCTCCTTCTGCTGCTTCTCCAGCTTCGTGAAGAGCGCTTCAAACCTGCACGAAGAAGACGGGGCCGTCAGCCCCTTGGCAGGACCCCCTCCATCATTGTTCCCCAGCCACTGTGCAAAGGAGAGCAGATGCCCCTTGGAGCCCATGTGGTTTTGGAACAGGGGCTTCCATGGCTTAGGCTGCATCCCACCTGCTGCCTTGTGAGCACACTGGCTTCCCAGAGAGTCTCCTCTTACCACTATGGCATGCACTTAGAGGATATAATGAAGCAAAGGGAGAGGGAGCAGGTGGGTGGAGACTCGACCTCAGGGCAGAGCAGCACTTTCTAAGCATAAGACAGAAGAATTCCCAAAGGAAAAAAGACCAAGCTTCGTGGTCGGCTAGAGACCGGTGGAACCCCTAGGCCATGCCCGGAGTCACCCTTCAGACCCAGAATTGAGCTCACCTCCGTGGCTCACCTTTCAGCCCAAGGACAGACAGGCCTGTAAGGGAACAATCCCACCAGGCAGGTGGGCCAGCCTTTGGAAAACCGACCCTGGGACAGCAAAAGGATGGCCTTCCCCTGGGAGGACCCTCAGGAGGCAGGAGGGAGGACAGCGGGGTATGTCATGGACGTGTGTGTGCGTACAGGAGGGTGGAACTCAGGTGTGCTGTAAACCTTCATTCAAATAGCAGTAAAACACGCTGGCCTCCGAGCTGCCAGCCGGCCTAGGGGTAGAACAGACACCCTCCTCACTGCGGGGCATCCAGGCTGCGAGGGCACCGGAGGGGACGGGAGGGAGGTTTTAGGTGGGACTGTTCATCAGCAGTCTGGGGGAACAGACCGGTACGAGACACAGTGCTGGTGTGGAACTGTGCACCCACCTGCTGTGTCTGCCCTCTCTCCACGATGCTGGTGACTGTGCCCTCCTCGTGGGGGGCATCAGGAGTGATCAGTGCTAGCAGGTGATGTCAGAGAGCAGAGGAAGGCTTTCTCTGAGCCGAACCTGCGGTCCTCCCTCTCGGCGGCCCCTGAGGTGCCCTCTGCGGGCCGTACCTGTGTGTGCTCTCTTTGGGCAGGATGAAGGAGAGCTCAGCCCCGGCGTTGCTCTCCAGGGTGGCGCTGGGGACGTGCTGGTGGACCAGGCGGGCGATGGCCTCGGGTTTGCAGTGGGGCTCCTTGACGAGGGTCATGTGGTAGCCTGCGCCTGGGACCCGAGGCAGCCCTGTCAGCCGCTAGCTCAGCCGGAGCGGGCTTCTGCGCAGGTGGATGGTGCCCTGCTCGGACCTCGGTCCCTGTCCCTGTCCCCACTCCCCAGCTGAGGTGAGACGCCGGTACAGCTGGGTGGTGGGCACCACAGTGTGTCTGGGATGGGGGGCCCTGGGTTCCTAAGGAGCAGGCCTGCGTGCCGGGGTGACCCAGGTGCTGTGTGGGGATTCCCCTGGTCCCCGAGGAGTGACAGGCCGGTCAGCACTGTGTGAGCACAGGCTGTGACGCTGGGGGGCTGGCAGCCGGAGGGGAGACTGCGGCCTTGCTGAGCACCGCTCTGCGGCTTCTTGACACCGGCGTCCACGAAGTGGGGGCGACTATAAAGCCAAAGCCACCTCCCTCGAGTCGATTCTGACTCACAGTAACCCTGCAGGACAGAGTAGAACTGCCCCTCTGGGTTCCTGAGACAGTCACTCTGCACCAGAGCAGACAGACTCATCTTTCTCCTGCCGAGAGGCCAGGGGTTTTGAACCGCTGACCTGGTGGGTGGCCCAACAAGTCACCTACTGTGCCCCAGGGCTCCCTGGGCAATGACAGCATGAGGTGCCGATGGTGCAGGGTCCTCGAAGCTGGTGCAATAAAGGGGCTGCTGGTGGTGGCACGGACCATGGCAGCTTTCCTCACAACCCTCGCTGCCCCGCTTCCACATCTGCCCTCCCCCTCTCCTCTTCCCACCGTCCTGAGACAGGGCTGGCAGCGCAGGGCGGGGCGGACTGCATGGAGGCGGAAACGTGGCCTGGCCCTGGCTTTCAGTCTTGAGGTACAAGTACTGCTTCTCGATCCCCCAATCTCCTTTCCCGTCTCCTGCTACAGGAACAGGCTCTGGCCACCTGGGGCCTGATGGCTCTGGGCTCAGGCAGCCATGGGAGTGCAGGCCAGTGCGGCCAGGAGAGCCGGGGCTGTGTCGCTGATGCTGCTCACCACTGTGCCGGCTCGGGGCTCCCCAGTCTCTCCCCCCAGTGGACAAGCACCTGGCCGCTCTGAGTCTCCACAGACAACGGTGGGTGCTCTGGCCATGGCTGCCCAAATCCTAGCCAAGACGGACCCTGCTCTCACGGGCCCTCTGCCTGGCTCCAGGCTTCGCAGACTCCACAGGGAGGCTCCATGCCCACAAACTCAAGCCACTGCTGTCTATCCACTCTGCCTCACAGTGACCTGGCAGAAGGCCTGTGGGTTTCCGAGATGGGCACTCTTGGGGAGGAGAAACCCGCGTCTTTCCCCCACCGATCGGCTGGTGGTTTCAATCTGCGGACCATAGGGTATGCCACCCCACGTGCAGGGCTCCCGGACGCTCACCGTACTTCTGCTTGAGGAACAGCGAGGACCCGCAGCACTGCAGCTCCCCCTGTGCCATGATGGCGATGCGGTCCCCCAGCAGGTCGGCCTCGTCCATGAAGTGAGTGGTCAGCAGGATCGTGCGGTCACTCTTCTGCTGCTGGAGCAGGTCCCAGATGGCCCTCCGGGAGATGGCATCCATGCCCGAGGTGGGTTCGTCCAGCATCAGCACCTGAGGGCATAGGGCGGCCCCAGGAGGGGGCGGGGTCACGTGGGGCAGCCAGCCCCCACAGCCCTCAGCTAGACCACCCCCCGCAGGGTCTCCCCCCCACGGTGCCCGGGGGCTGCACCTTGGAGCCTCCAATGAGGGCGATACCAATGGACAGCTTGCGCTTCATGCCCCCACTGAGGAACTTGCTGGGGGCGTCCTGCTTGTCCTCCAGGTCCAGGATGCGCAGCATCCGCCTGACCTCCTCCCAGCACTTGTGCAGCGACAGGCCTTTCAGCTGCAATGGGGGCCACAGTGGTCAGGGGGCTCCGACTGGAGGCTGGCCCCAACATGTACAAGACACCCACCTGCCCAGAGAGACCCAGAAACCTACAGCCTCCAGAGTGGGATTGACAGAGAGGATTGTGTGCTGAACCAGGTCCACATGAGACCAAGAAGCCCTGGTGGCCACAAGGTCAGCAGTTCAGACCCACTGACTGCTCCGCAGGAGAAAGACGAAGCAGTCTGCTGTGGCAAGACGCCCTCTGGGTCAGTACTACACTCGCCTACTCGGCAGCAGCGGGCTAGACATCCCAAACCAAAGCCCCTGCCTCCGCCATGTCAGCCCCGTGCAGAGACTCGTGCAGCACAGGTTCCCAAACGTAGGAGCCTGCTGCTGCCCTCTTTTCCGGGGAAAAATGTAAAAAATGACTTGGTTTCTCCCCACCCACGCCCGCCCCACAATGAAAACTAGTACAGCCCATCACTCAGGATAAAGTGTAGGTATCCACCATGGCTGTCGACTCCTGTAAAGAGTGACCGTCTCAGAAACTTCCAGGGGCAGTTCTACGCTGTCCTATTGGGCAGCTTCGAGTCCGCGAAGACTTCGTGGCAGTAAGTTTGGTTTACCTGCTTCTGCAGGTGCCCTGGACCGTTCCAGCACTGTCCCCCAGGGGGCGATATCCCCCACTTTGGAAATGCTGCTGTAAAGGATTTGCAGGACTGAATCTTAGGGGCTCAGCCAGCCTCACCTTTCTGTATGGGAGCAGCTGGAGGGATTTGTGTTCCCAGGCTTACCCTGAACGGGCCAGAGGAGTGCTACCTCATGGAGGGCGTTCCTCCACAGCAGGAAAGCCAGCCTAGCACAGCATGCGAACCCACCAAACTCCAGACTCCCGCCACCAAGTCAGTGCTGACTCACAGCGACCCTACAGGACAGGGCAGAACTGCCCCTGTGTGCTTCTGAGGCTGTAACTCTTTACAGAAGTAGAAAGCTGAGTCTTTCTCTTCTGTGAACAGAGGGGAGGGGGAAACCCAGGGCAGTCAGGGGCCCTTCATAGGAGGCTGACAGACCCCCCACTCCCCTGCTGCCATACCCCTGGCCCGGAGACTTGGGGCCCTTCTGCAGGGCAGCGGGGTTGGGGGCGGGAGCAGCTCCAGGGTGAGGCTGCTAGGACACCGGAGCGCACGAGCAGTCTCCGTGGCTCCCTGGCTGCACACCTGGGCGTAGAAGTACAAGTGCTCTGCCACCGTCAGGTCGTCAAACAGGACATCGTGCTGGGGGCACAGCCCCAAGCTCTCCCGGATCCGAGGCATGTCCTGGGAGATCTCATACCCGCAGATGGACGCATGCCCGCTGCTGGGGGGGAAGAGGCCTAGGACCAAGCAGACACAGGCCCTTTGCTGACACAAGGACCCTACCCACCCGTGAGCTGTCGGTCGGCCTCCCCGATCTAGTGCTGTGTGGCACCTGCAGCTGGGGCTGGGGGAGAGAAGAGGGATGTGGGGAAGGTCCAGATCCCCTTAGAGGAGCTTGTGGGGAGGGCAGACATGCTACTAGCCAGCCTGTGTGGGGGGAGGAGCCGTGCTCTCCGCGCCCAGCCTCTGTGACAGTGCAGAAGGAGCAGGACATACAGGGTGCCACATGGGGGCAGCTGGGCACCTCAGGTCTCTGTGAAGAGGACCTGTTTCTGTCTGGCATGAGAAGCACCTTGTTTGCTCTGAATTGTCTGAGTGGGGGCCTTTCCCCAGGGGGCTGCAGGGAGGCGACTGTGCTGCAGGGTGGGAGAGCATGCCTCTCTTTCCTGCAGTCTAACAGAAGGGCCTGGGCGGGGGGTGGGGGGGGTGGCAAGAGGCCTGCCAGAACAGACAGGACGGGGACAGTGTCCTGGGCCCAGCTCACCTGTGAGCAAGTACAGGGTGGCGACTGGTCTCCCTGGCCCAGCACACCCATGGACAGGACCGGGCAGACTGCCTGACCTGGCTCACCTGTGAGCACATATAGGGCAGTGAATGGTCTCCCGGCTCACCCGTGAGCATGGACAGAGTGGTGGTCTTCCCAGCACCATTGTGCCCCAGCAAGACGGTGATCTGGCCTTCATACAGGTTCAGGTTCAAATCCTTGACGGCTGTCTTGCCCTTACTCCCGACTCTGTACACCTGCAGGAGGTAGAGGACCACCTTGTACTACCCAGGGACTGGGCACACTTCACCCCACCAGCACTCCCTCTAGGCAGGCAGACCAGTGCCCAGGAGGCTCGGACTCAGTTGAGAGATGGCTCAGAGGGTGAGGGGGGGTGGGTCCCTAGTTACACCTGGCTCCTTCCTGTGCCACAGCCTGCAGGTGCAGGAGGCCCAGGCCCTGGGACTGAGGGAGGTGCCTGGCAGGGAGCCGGTTGAGTGGGACAGTGCCCGTAGTATGGGTACAGGCACTGGGGTGCCACATGCTCTGGAAGAGGGTCTGAGAGTGGGAGGACTCTTGCCAGCAGGGGAGTGCACTGCCCAGCGCTGCAGCCTCGGCCCTGAGTGTCGGACAGGGAGGTGGCACCTTGGACAAATGCTTGATCTTGATCCCAGCCACCAGGTCTTCAGGCTCGGCTTCGAAGAACTCCGACCTGAGTGCTTTCTCCGGGTCTTTGTCCTCATCCTCTTTGGCTAGGGCGGTCCTGGGGCTGCCGCACCAGTAGGAAGGCTAGGATGGAGACAGGTGGCCACTAGTGCCTGCTGGGACGTACGCTCCAGGGTCCCCACTCCCCGCACCAGGCAGCGCCATCAGAACTCACCAGGAGGAAAAAGTACCAGGGCTGGGGCACCCCGAACTGGCCCGGGAAGACGGCCTCCACGTACCAGGCCACCAGGCCGTAGAGGACAGAGTCCAGAAGTAGCATGCCCAGCACCTGCCCGAATGAGAAGTCGTCGTCCACATTGACCGGAGTCAGGAGGTCGCGCCACTGTAGGCCAGTGCCTGGAAGACACATGGGGCGACGGTGGGGTGGGTGGCCTTGGCAGAGGGCGTGAGTTCATGTGAGGGCAGGCTGCCACGCCAAGGGCAGCTTGGCTCTCCCATCCGATTGTTTGGCATCTCTGTAAGCGCCTTCCAGTCTTTGGGGCAAGAGTTTTACAACCATTAACTCACTGTGTGTGCGCACACGCACGACTGAGGCTACAGCTGACATTGCACCGAAGTGCACCCAGTAGAACTCTGCAAACAGGAGTATTCCGGACGTGTTGGAAGCAGAAAGAACAGAGCATCACCGGTTTGTCACTGTCCCGCCCGCCTGGGAGCTGGCCCCAGAGTCCCCGCTGCTGCCTGACCCGGCTGGACTCAGCGGAGGGCCTGAGGGCTCGTCCATTGGAAGACGCTCACTGCACAGCGCTTACAAAAGGGAGTCGGGTTTCATGAGGCCTGGGGCTCAAGCCTCTCTGTGAATGGTGGTTGAGAACGTATTTGGACCCTGGAAGGAGGCTGTTCCTGTGCAGGGGCTACCAATCCTGAGCGACGGTGCCGGTGGCAAATGTCAAAGGTCAAGCACATCTGTCCTGGAAGAAGTACAGCCGGAATGCTCCCTGGAGGCCAGGAGGGTGAGACTGTCTCAGTACTTTGCACATGCTGTCAGGAGACACTAGTCCCTGGAGAAGGACATCATGCTTGGTAAAGTAGAGGGGGCACTGAAAAAGAGGAAGGCCCTGGACTAGATGGAGGGATGCCGTGGCTGTGACCATGAGCTCCCACATGAACCCCCCGTGAGGCTGGCGCAGGAGCAGGAGCGGGTGGGGTTTCGCTCAGTTGTACGTCAGGTTGCTATGAGTCGAAACCGGCTGGGTGGCACCTAACACCAACCCATTACAGACATGCTTCTAAACACAGAAATATGAGGTGGCTTTTCAAGAGCTGTGGGATAATTCCACACTCCAGACTGCCCTCCCTTTCTCTTGCAGAGCGACCAGTAGCTTTGAACTGCTGATCTTGTGGCCACTACGCCACCAGGGTGTCTCTCGGGCCCCCCGCACATGTAAACTATGTTGGCTGTGGTAGCATTTGAACAGGTGTGAAACACTGCAGGGTGGCCCAAATGGGACAGAGGCAGGAAGTAAACCCATGTTGGCACTGCTACACTTGCTCAAGGGTGTGTGCTCGCATGTGTGTGTTGACCACAGACCCCAGATATGCACGGTACAACACATGGTGAGCCTGCACGCTCACCAGAGACCGCGTTGAAAACCTAGAGGCGGGAAGAGAGTGGCTTGTGCGCTCTTGAACCCTGGCAATAGGCAGGCAGATGCTGATGGATTTCCGGGGTACCTCCAGGAGCCTGCTGTGTGGGCCTGCCACCACTTGGACATGCCTGGGGATCCCCAGGTTGGCGGGGGCCTCCTTGCTGGTGGTGAGGAGCAAGGGCGCTCACCTTTGGCTTCGAACTTGCCGATGAGCTGGGCGCCCATGGCCATGGCCACGTTGGAGAGGAGGCAGGAGAGCAGCTTCTGGCTGAGGGCCATCCAGTTGTAGCGGGGCGCCACGAAGAAGTAGGGGATGTAGGTGAAGAAGTAGAGGAAGCCGCCAATGGCCGCCGCCATGTTGGCTGCAGGTGGGTTGTGGGGAGAAGGGCAGGCGTGGTACAGAAGGGATCTAGCCTGGACCAGCTGCCCCGGCCCTCCCCTTGCCTCCTGGCCACCTCCTGTGCCCCTGTGCAGGAGACCCTGTGGTGGTCTCTCGAGCCCTAGCCTGGACACCATGTCCAGCAGCCCCTTTGATGCCGGTGAGTTGTACAGAGGCCACTGTGCCCCTCTTGGCTTCAGGAGCTGTGTCAGGGGCCTGGGAGCAACGGGGGGCATGGGTGACTGACCTTTGCTGAAGAAGGTGCTGACCATGAAGCTGAAGGAGATGGAGGAGATGGAGAAGCACAGCAGGAAGACCAGCACCAGGGACGGGTCGCTGTGGGTCAGCACCGCCACGTCCTTCTTCACCTGTCAGACGCCCATGGGTCAGCTGCACTGACAGCCTGGTGGGCCAGCGTGTGGGTGGGGAGCAGCAGGGTGCATGCAAATGCCCCGCCCCCAGTCACATGGGACGCAGAGGTGGACAGGAGGCTCCTGCTGCCCTCAGCAATGCCCAGGGTGGCCCCCACCACCTCAACCAGCACCATGAGGGTGCAGGTGCTCCCTTGACACAGAAGCCAGATGCTTGCCTTGACACAGAAGAGCAGGGTCATGAAAGCGCTGGCGATGAGGAGGAGGAGGAAGGCCATGATGAACCAGGCGCTCCAGTGCAGCCAGCTGCTCAGCCCCATCATGCGCATGTACTCCTGGGGGGGGGGGGGGGGGCGCACATCACAGGCCAGCCAAGGTGGCTGGCGAGAACCAGGCCAGAAGTGGCAGGACAGCCAGGTGGTGGACAGAGGCAGACCCCAGTCTGACCGCCCCATGGCTCAGCTGGCGAGGAGGAGCCTGGGCACACCCACAAGGACAGCCTCACTCGGTGCCCAGCAGAGGCCCCCCCCACTGGGACATCGCACAGCAGCACAACCAATTTTGCAGAATGTTCTTTGTTGTTGCGATTGCGTGCCCAAGACTGTACTTCGCTCGCTAGGTGATGAGACCAGTCTTCCGGGGCTCGGCCTTATGCGGTGAGCAATCCTACCAGAGAAGCACGCATTCCTTAAGACAGCGGCGCTTGCCCAGGGAGAAGGCTCGGAAGGCGGGCAGGGAGGCGAAAGGACACAGAGAAGGCCAAGGAGGAGGAATGGGGCCACGCTGCGGGATTGTAACCGATGGCACAAACAGAATGCGTATGAATTGCCGGACGGAAAACCAACTTGCTCTGTAAACTTTCACCCAAATCCCAAGAACAGGTTAGAACAAACCAGAAAGCACAACACACGAAAAAAGACGAGGGAACCAGTCAGATGTGAGAACCGGCTCCCAGGACGGTTTCGGAGGCTGCTGGAGTCGGTGCAGTCTCCCTGGGAGGGTCGGTTCGCGTCTCCATGGTCAAGATTCAGCTGAGTAAATCCATTTTCTCTGATCCATTGGGGAAAAGAGCTCCAAGGAGCCCTGGTGGCCCCATGGTTAAGCGCTCGGCTGCTAACTGCAAGGCTGAAGTTCGAACTCACGCAGCAGCTCCTCGGGAGAAAAATCTGGTGATTTGCTCCCCAAAAGATTAGCTAATTAAAACGAAACAAACAAAAACCCAACCCAAGCCCAATGCTGTCACGTTGGTCATGCCGCACGGTGACCCAATAGGGCAGAGCAGCACTGCTGCACTGGGTTTCCAAGGCGGGCATCTACAGAGACCGACGCCACATCTTTCTCCCAAGAGCAGCTGGTGGGCTCAAACTGCTGACCTTCCGAGTATCAGCTGAGCATCCAACCACTATATAGCCAGGCTCCCTGCCTGCCAAGATGACAGGCAAGAAGGCCTACGGGGCAGCGCTGCTCTGTCACTGGGGCCCTAAGGAGTCAGAATCAACTCGACGGCACCAGCAACGAGTGCTCACGGCGACAAGGATGGAGACAGTCTGGGCCCCCACCGAGACCTGCCACCACGTCTTTGCTCGCTCTCCCGAAGGCTCACCTTGAGTTTCCTCTCCTTCTCCCGCACGACAGCCCGGATGATGCTGAGTGAGGTGTAGGTGAAGCTCAGCATGAGCAGCAGGGGGAGCTGGTACTGGATGGCAACCAGGAAGGGATCCGAGATGAACGGTGGGTACGGGAACCTCTTTGCGATCACGGTGACCTTCTCCAGCAGCTGGTGCGCAGAGGTGTTGGCATGGTACTGCATGATGGCTCTGTCCACGGCGTGCTGCACCGCCAGGAAGCCTTCCCGGATGTAGCCTGTGTTGCAAAGCAAAGGTCAAACACCTGAGGAACCATGTGCGGAGTGGCACACAGGGTCCTCTGGAGAGGGCCACAACGGATGGCCGCCTGTGGCAGTAGGTGGTGTCCTCGACTGTCCCTTCCCTTCTCCAAAGGACACCCATCAGAGTCCAGCCGTGACAGCCAGAGAAGCAGAGCTCCTGTTGCGTCCACTCGCACCCTTGAGGTGAACTGGGCTGGACAGGGCCTTCTTGCCCTGAATAGGATTGGTGGGATTGCTCAGGGTAGGAGCACACTAGGTTAGGTGGGGGTGGGAGTGGAAGGCAGGGATGAATGAGCAACGGGTCACCATTTCTAGTGAGAGGTGATGGGGGTGGGAAAAGGGATCACCGAGAGACCGTGCCTCTGCGGGGTCGGGACGGGAGGGAAGGGGGCTCAGGCAGCAAGAAGGCCTTGGTCAGCAAGGCAGCTTTTTGGTGCTGCTGTAACAAATGATCTCGCTCAGTGAGTGAAAACAACAGGGATTATCCTGCAGGTCAGCAGGTGATGCGTCTGTCCTACATTTCAGGTCCATGGCCATCCAGTCCTCTGTACCCTGCGGACCAAGGTGCGACCGCCCAGGCTGTCCTCCTGGCAGAAGCGGACGGTGTGTCTTTCCCTCGGGGCCGCTGGTGGGTTCGGACCACTGACTTTTCAGTTAGCAGCCACCAGGGCTCCCGATGTCGGTCTCATTCCTTCTGGAGACTCCAGGGGAACATGCATTTCTTGCCTCTTCGAGCTTCCAGAGGCTGCTGCGTCCCTTGGCCCATGGCCCCTTTCTTGCGTCCCTTGGCCCATGGCCCCTTTCTTGACTGGCAATGCCAGGCGCCTTCCTCTGCATCACACGTCCCCTGGTGGTTACAGGGGGTTACGTACGCGGTGGCCAACTGAGCAGTCACTGGTTGGAGCCCACCAGCTGCTCCAGAGGGGAACGCTGCCTGCTTCCCTTAAAATGACAGCCTTGGGGATTCTGTGGGGGCATCCACGCTTCCTGGGGGGCCGCTGGGAAGGAGAATGAAGTAGACAATCAGGTAGCAAGGAGGGTGTGCTTGGCTGGTGGCCACCCTGGTCATCCAGGAAACCTCCCTGTGGTAAGGTCATCCGAGGGGCACCCTCAGTTCCATCTGCAAGCTACTCGGTCCTTTGCCATGCAACGGGCACACGCACAGGTTACGAGGGGCAACAGGCGAACACAGAGCTGTGGTCATTCGGTGCCAGTGAACCGGTTCCAGCTCACAGTGACCCTGAGTGCGACAGTGACACATGCTGGCCCCACCCCCTCCTCACCATTGCTCACGTGTGTGAGCCCACTGCCGCAGCTACCGGGTCCATCGCCGCCCCCCGCCCCCTGAGAACTTTCTTTTTTTCACTGAAGCTCCACATGACGAAGCGTGATGTCTTTTTCCCGGGGCTGGTCCTGCTTCTCAGATGATTTGCTCAGCAAATACACTGACGATGGCCTTGATGCACCCTGCTTTTCCCAACCACCCCCCACAGCCACCTCGGTTCTGGGGCACGACTGTCTCTTGGCCGGTGAACAGGTTCTGTGTACAGGAGCGTGACGACGCGCTCTACAATTCCCATTCTTCTCAGCGCGGTCCAGGTTGTCGTGACCGACTGTCTCGTGAACAGACAACAGACTCTTCTAGTGGAGAGGGCCTGCGTGCTGGCTTTTAGAGCAGGGAGGAGTGGTAACCTGGGGACAGGCCCCCCCAATCCTGAGTGAGGCTTGGGAAGACTGAACCCGAGGAACAAGTGGGGCGTGGCATGGGGTCAGCTGTGGCTGAGTCAAATCTGACTCAGGGTGGCCCGTAGGCAGCAGGCCTGGCCTCCAGCAAGCCCCTAGGCGAGGGTGAGCACACTGTCCAGTGTACAACCGAGCGTGTCGCCCAGGGAGCAGAGGTAGCCTGGGTCCCTGAACCTGATCCCCTGAAGACTCCGGGTGCAGGTGTGGGAGTGTGAGAGTGGCTGCCCTTCATCCCCACTGCTCCGCCTGCCCCTTACCAGGCTCCCCGCCATCTGCAGCCGCGGGCTCCCTGGGGCCCAGGGTTGGGAAGAGCGGGAACAGGGAGGTGGTGTGCCAGCCCTGTGTCTCCTTCAAGAAGAAGGAGCCTGCCTTGGTCCACATGTAGTTCCTTCGAGTGTAGCTGAAGCGCAGGTGGTACCTCACCTACAAAGAGGAAACAGGGTGTGAGGGGGGCTCACCAAGGTGAACATGCTCCTCCCCTCCTCGTTCCTCCCACCCCATGTGTCCAGGAGGCTTGGCATGTCCGCATGGACCCAGGGTGGGCACCAGGAGCCCCACACAGGCACCCCTAGGACGGAGAGGGGTGTCTCTGAGCAGTTCTCTCAGCCACTTGCATGGTAGGTCCTCCATAATCCCCCACTGGAACCCCTGGTGGGTTGCCAAGACCATTCTAGAAGGACTTGACTGTTTCCCAGAGAAAACCCTTGCCTTTCTCATCCCTCCTGCACGTCCACCTTTCTTGTTCATACAAAACCAGAGCCTGAATGCCCCATTCTCCTCAGGTTTCTGCTCCTTCCTCTCCGTGCCCTGACCCCACATACAGAGGCTTTACCTTTGCCCAAATGCAAGCACCAGGTGACTTCCCAACCTGCTGGGGCCCTGCCACCTGGGCCCTGGGGGCGAGTCTCAGATCTGTCTGCTAGTGGGTAGACGTTTCTGGGGCAGGGTGGTCGCTTCCATCAGCAGCACCAGCAAGGAGGGGAGACGCTCACCGCCAGCGGCAGGGGGTCCCGGCTGTGGTTGAAGGCATGCTCAAACACCACGGCGGCCAGCACGCTGGAGGAGCCGTTGTCATACTTGATGTAGTCCTCGAAGTCCCTCTCCGAGGGGAAGCCCCGGACTGTGGGGAGAACGAACCACCGCACAGGGCTGTTGGCAGGTCACAGACCACCCTCTCTGAGCTGCTGGAGGTCCTGTCCCAGGCACGGTGGGACTGGACCTCTGTGACCTCTGAACCTCTGTGACCTCTGGACCTCTGTTTTTCTCAGCTGGTTTTGAAGCTGACACCCGGCTTTCCTTCCCGGTCTTTCGCTGGCTGCAAGATTCGCTGAAACACTCTCAGCCTCATGGCAACACTCATGTCTGCTGGGATGCGGGGTGGGGATGCAACTGTGGTCTCCCACGGGGAAGGCGAGAATCCAACGACGGGGACACCGGGACCCTGACAAACGCCCCTGCTTTAGTGTTGACCCAACTGACAGAGACCCCACCTGGCACAGAATAGGAGCTTTGGGACTGTTTTTTAAGCAGCCCTCGTGGTGTAGT
Source organism: Echinops telfairi (assembly GCF_000313985.2). Taxonomy (NCBI): domain Eukaryota; kingdom Metazoa; phylum Chordata; class Mammalia; order Afrosoricida; family Tenrecidae; genus Echinops; species Echinops telfairi. Next base: position 30,860,502 of record NW_022103901.1, read on the forward strand.
GGTTACGAGTTGGGCTTCGATTCACAAGGTCCACAGTTTGAAACCCCCAGTTGCTCTGTGGGAGACAGACGGGGCTCTCCACTCCTTGCTACGGTGACAGACAGTCTTGGAAACTCACAGGGGCGGTTCTACCCTCTCCTACAGGGTTGCTGTGAGTTGGCATTGACTGTGAGTTTGGGTTTCTGAGTGTTTGGACCTACCAACCGCTCCCTGGGTGAGAGGTGGGGCGGTCTGCTCCCATCCGGGTTCACAGCTCTGGAAGCCCCAAGGGTAGAGCAAATCTACTCTGGCCTGTCGGGCTGTTGAGAGTTGGAATCAACCCCAGGGTGCTGGTTTGGGGCTCTCAGTCTTGATGGCAGCCCATCGCCAGGCCTTTCTTCCGTGGCACAGCTGGGTGGATGTGATGCTCCAACTTCCCAGCACGCAGCTGGTTGCTAACACTTGCGTGCACTCACTACCCAGGGGAGTTTCCCCAGGCTTCTGTAAGCCTTTCCTCAGTTACATGTGAGTTTCCGTGCTGGGTGCACACAGCTCCACCAGGGCCAGCCACGGGGCAGCGGCTTCCTGCTGGCACCCGTAAGGGGTTGGACAAACCCACAGCCCTCCTCCGGGCAGGAAGCCACCTGGCCGGGTTCTGCAGCACGGGTCAGCATGCCTACCTCGTCACCACAATGAGGTGCTTTAAAACCTCAGTGGATGCTCCTCTCTCTGAGGTCCTTGCCACGGCCCAGGTCCCTTTTCACGGCAAGGCTTGACTGGGATCGTAGAGTGAGGGACCGGACTGTTTGCTAAACTGAATGGCACAGCCCTCGGGGAAGTGCTGCCAAAGCAAAAGGCAGGGAGGGGAGGAGGACAGTAGTTTTTAAATTTTACTTTATTAAAAAAAAACGTTTTAGGCTGAATGGAAAGAGCTAGGAAGTTTCTCGCAGTGGGCTTGCGTCTTCTTACATGCCCTCTTGACTGGCACTCAGGTCTCTTCTTCACCCCAAAACTCAGCTCCCCGTCCTCGAGTCAGTTCTGGCTCGTGGTGACCCTATAGGAGGAGGCAGAACTGCCCCATGGGCCTCTGGGACTGCAGACCTGCCCTGGGGCAGACAGCCTCATCTTCCTCCCACAGAGCCGCTGATGGCTTTGAACAGCTAATCAAGAAGTTAGCAGCCCAAGGCATAACCCACTATATCACCGGGGTCCTTTTTTTTAAATACATAAATTAAGCCCTAAAATGGCTTAATTAAAGAAAACAGAAATTTGGTTTTGAGGTTGCTGTTGGGCAGACACACAGAACATACACCTTTTCAACTGTGTCTACATGGGCAGTGCAGCCACACTAGTGGCATTCCTGCAGCTGTGCGGCCATTCCCACCCTCCCCCTCTGAGCTGCTCCTCCCTCAGGGACATAAACTGCTGCCCCCCTAAGCTCCCATATAACCTTTCAAGTTGCCGTGGTCCATTTGATCCCCGTTAGGCCGTCCTTAAAAAAGCACAATGCTCAAGGCAGGCCTTCTTTAAAAAAATGAGTTAAGCTAAACTATTTAAGCCCTGGTGGTGGTGTGGGTTACACATTAGGCTGCAAACCTCAAGGTCAACAGTTCAAGCCCACCAACAGTTCCGAGGGAGAAAGATGAGGCTGTCTGCATCTGTACGGCTTGGCCGACTCAGAAACCTACAGGGGCAGCCCCACCCTGTCTGTCCTACAGGATCTCTAGGAGTCAGAACTGACTTCATGGAAGTGGGCTTGTTTGTTTTCAAGCTAAGCTGTTATTTGACTTTTAGCAGATTTAACTGACTGCCTCTGGGTTGACTGACTCATAGTGACCCTCTAAGGCAGGGTAGGACGGCCTCTGTGGGTTTCTGAGACTGTACCTCTGTACAGCAGGTAGAAAGTCTCGTCTTTCTCCGGTGGAGTGTCTTGTGGTTTTGCACTGCTGATCTTGGGGTTAGCAGTCAAACTTGTGACTGCTGTGCTCCGGGCTCCTCTTTAGAAGCCATAGGAGCAGGGATGTTTGTTCGTGGCTGAGAAGACACACACTAATTGCACGCACAGTTCCCACAGGGATGTTTCAGCAGCCACCCTCGTGTGCCTACTGAGTTGTCCCTCTCCCACCAGCTGATGCCCTGAGGCCCCATCGATGCTCAAAGTCCAAAGCGAGCCCTTACAGGCAGTTCATTTCAGAGCTGCCCCAGTGGGGAACCCCAGCCTGGCTGAGGCTCCCTGTGATTTCTGCTAGACTGTGATCAGGCTTTGTGTTTACAGCATTTGGCCCCTCGGTTATCCAAAGGGCACCCTCTCTTCACTGAGCTGGGTGTTGCCGAAGCATCACCCTGTTTATTGTCCACTGGTCCCTGATGACATGGGATCCATGGTGGCCGGGATCTCACCCCCATCCAGACACTGAGAAGCCCCGGGACCTATCCAGGATGACCCAGTACCCAAGACAAG
>NW_022103901.1:30863041-30879582 GCF_000313985.2 Echinops telfairi
GTGTGTGTGTGTATGTGTGTGTGTGTGTATGTGTGTGTGTGTGTGTATTAGCCTACATCCCAGCTGGCAGTGGCCCCTGTGCCCCCCGCCCGCCTCACCTCTCATGTTGATCACCAGTGCCTTCCTCACGGCCTCAGTGATGGTCCTCACGGCGTCGCTGTGGGCCGGGATGTAGGCCAGCTCCCAGGAGCCTCCCGGAGGAGGGAAGGTGAAGAAGAGGGGCAGCTCTTGGATGGACTGGCCAGGGTAGATGGTAGCGTTGGGGACATCTTCTGACTGGATTTTCAGGCGGAGCCAAATCAGGATCCCCGAGAACAGCAAGGGCAGGAAGATTTCCAGCACGGTGACCAGGACCTTCCGCTTCTAGAGAGGAAAGGCGGGGGCGTGGTCACACTGCTGCCAGCCGGGGGCCACTGGGCCACTCCCTGAATGAGGCAAACCGGTCAGGGCAGTGGGGTCCCTAGCTGGTGCACCCTGCGAGGCCGAGGCCATCAGCCCCACTCCAGCCTCTGAGGAGGGGCCTGGCACCCTGCTACTGAAAGAACGAACCACTGGAAACCCGTGGGCATGGATGCTGCAGGCCGACCTCTGAGGGCAGGGGTCAGCAGGCCAGCCCCTGAGACGCTGTGGCCACGGGTCCAGAGCCCCCATCGCAGCCGAGTGTGCGTAGGGGTCAAGAGAATGGATGGCCCAGGAGTTTGAGTCCCCCGGGGCCTGCCGAGGTGGCGCCCACACTGACCCGTACCCCGTGAGGGGCGCCGCAGCATGGGGCGATAATGCGCGGGGTCTTGAGATAAATGCGACGCATGGAGACATGCAGCGAGCACATGTGGTTGGACACGTCATGCCCCCAGACGTGCTGGGCACAGGGCTGCCACCAGCCTCGGGTCTGCACCGCGCCCCACAGTCAGGCCTGGCTGAAGCCAGCCCAGGGGCAGTGGGTTTGTCCAGGGTAGCAGAGAACTCAGCGGTGGCTGGGGACCAGTGGGGCGGGGAGGGAGGAGCAGCTGAGAGGAGCCCAGGGCACTTCCAGGACAGTGACACTGTCCGGTGGGGCAGTGGTTTCACAGGGGGGACACATGACATGATGCGTCTGTCTGTCTGTCTGTCGACACAGAGAGAACCTGACGGAAATGCCCGGCTTTGTGTCCACAGTGAGGCCCCGGTGGCTCTGCCCCAGCAGTTTCAGGTGCCGAGGACAGCACCTGCAGTGGCGGGACCTGCCTGGGGCTGGGGGTGCTAAGTAACATCCGAGCTGGAGTCTGGTCCTCAGCCACACTCCAGGTCTGGGACTGGACACAAGCACTCCAGGGTGGCAACCACTGAAGGGAGGGAGGTCCACCGTAGACGCGTCACATATTTGAGAGCCAAGGGCAGCAGTTACCCAGAGACCAAGTTGAGAGAGGGAAGGGGCAGGGGGTGGACACAGGAAACACAGGGGCGCAGGGGTCGAGGCCACTGAGATGGAATAAAACAAGTCAGGATTATTGAGCAGAAACGTGAGGAGCGATTCCGTGGGCCTTGGGCAGCCCATGATGGAAGTGAGGAAGACCCAGGGCGGCGTGGGAGGGCTAGGCCACTGAGTCCCCTCCCTGGAACCCTCTTCCTGCTCAGGCTCATGCCCACCTGCAGCGTGTAGTTCTTCCAGAGGAGCAGGGCCAGCTGCCGGGGGGCCGCCATCTTCTGCTGGAGAGGTGGGGGTGCACAGCTCTGGGGGAGGACCAAAGACAGGCTCTCAGGGCGTGGGCGCCGTGGAGACGGCTGGAGTGGGGCTGCTACGGAACAGTCGGCGGTGAGTCCAGCCATCATTGGGAGGGAGACAGGTGCTGCGGCCTGCTTCTGTGAAAAGCTTTGGTATCCAACGGGCAGCATTTGGCTAACCCACAGCTCAGGAGGCAGGGAGGATGAAGGGAAATGGGGAACCGAGGGAGGGCATGGGTGAGCAGGAGCTTGGGACCCAGGCCATGCGACAACCTGTGGATGGGCGGCTGGGTGGGAAGCGGGTGTGCTCCGTAGGCTGGCCCCAAAGCACAATGACAAGTGAAAAATAAAAAACGACAGACGTCGAAGGCCCATGGGACAGTTCTAACTCTCTCACACAGCGTTCCTCTGAGTCAGAATCGCCTTGACGGCAGCGGGTTAGGTTTCTGGCCTTCGTGCAGACCGGCGCAGACCGGCGCGGTGGAAGGTAGAAGACCCGGCACCAAACACAGCTTCTCTTCCTCCTCCTTCTCTTTCTCCTGTCTCTCTCTTTTTTTTTTTTGGTACCAGCTTAACTCACAACCAAGGAGCCCTAGTGGTGCAATGGGTTAAACACTTGCATGCCAACCCAAAGGCTGGTGGTTTGAACCCACCCAGCTGCTTGGTGGCAGAAAGACCTGGCTGTTCCCATCGAGAGACCAGGCTCTGTCAACCAAGCACGCATGCCGACGTCGTTCAGTGAACCTGGCAACGACTGTGTGCCCTGAGCATGGTTCTCTTTGAAGAACAATCTAGAGGAGGTCAGAGCGACAACAGTACTGGGAGAGTTAGACGGGAGCCTTAGGGGCCCTGAGGGGGTGGGCACGGGGAAAGGACCACCCAGAGAAGGAGGGTGAGGAAGGTCACACCACCGACGCCACTGAACCGCTCGCACACGGAGAGACGGCTGGATTGGTGGCGCTTTGCAGTGTGGAAGCAGCCTTGTGATGACGAGTTGATTACGTAGTGGTTACGAGCCGGCTGCAATCTGCATGGTCGGCAGTTCAAAACCACGAGAGCTCTCTGGGAGTAAGACGGGCTTTCTCCTCCCATTAAAATGATGGTCTCGGGAGCTCTCCCTGCTCTACGGGCCGGCGAGTCTGGACGGCTCCATGGCAGGTGTGCGCCTTCACAACCGCCACCACAGCCACCAAAGTAAACTGCCACTGGTGTTGTTTCATCGCAGCCCAGGAAACCGTGCGGCGGCTGGGCTCTAAGTCAGCAATGGCTGCAGTCCCAACAACTCAAGATGGGAGCGACAGCCAGACGAGACCTTGGACCCTGAGCCACCGTGACCTCTCAAGTTCTACTCTGCCCACTCAAAGAAAGTGGATGCTTTGATAGAGATTTCTAATTCTCAGAGCCCTCATGGGCAAGGTAGACTGCCCCACAGGGTTTCGAGGCAGTAAATCTTTAAAGAGCAGAGGGCCCATCTTTCGCCCAAAGAGCGGCACATGGGTTTGAACCCGCGGACTTCAGGGTCAGCAGCCTCATGATTAAACTGTGGTGCTTCCAGGGCTTGGGACTGTTCTCGGGGCGTCTGCCTCTCACTGTTTCTGTAGTCTGGGGGAGGGGGGGTCTGCTCTTTATGAGCCACGTGCTCCTCTACCAGCACATCACCCAGGTTCACAGACTCCCTCTCCCTGCCCCGACTGGCTCCACCCCGTCCACACCAAAGACCCAGCCCACAGCGGCCCTGGAGGACGGGAGAACTACCCCTGCGGGCTCCCAAGACAACCTCTTCAGGAGACTCTCATCCTCATGGCAGGAGAAGCCTTGTCTTTCTCCTGAAGGCACCGGTGGTTTCCAAGTGTGGACACTGTGCCCCACGATGCCACCCCAGCTGCAGTGTGACTCCTAAGACTTAGACATGACTGCGGTTGGGGTTTGGGGTGGAATTAGGGTGGCTCAGGAGCAGGACAGGGTATGCCATGCCCAAGTGAAGGAAGAATGATCTAGAATTACCAGGACTCCCCCCACCCCTCACCCACCCCTGAATCCTAAGAACCAGTTTTTCCTGTTTTCCTGAGCACTGACACAGAACCGCCCCCCCACCCCCACCCCTGGCACTGCCACCAAACTGCCCCATTTTCCCACCATCAGACTGTACCACTTCTCTAAAGAAGACTCATCCAAACACCTGACCCTATATGATGCCGAAGGGGATTATAAACCTGGCCCAGACCCCAGGGGGAGATTCAGCCAGAGGATGCTGGGCGTGCTGACAGCAGGGGCAGGGGCTTCGGCCAGGCCTCTGTCCCCCTTCTCCCCAGTTTGGTTCAGTCCACTGTGCCCAATTTCAAGTGTGGGCCCCCCACACCCACCCTGCCTGGGTCCTCAGCTGCTGACCTTTGAGAGAAGCAGGGTGGGATTAGTGCAAGCAGCCTCCTTGGTGCCTGGGTGTGGGGAGGGGCTGGTTCCGGACGGACGCTGAAGGCATGGGATTGAGGTGCGGCCAGGCAGCTCAGGTCTAGGGCAGGTACGCGAGGCTCCTGGTCATCGCTCCCACGGGAGCTTCGGGTGAGGACAAGAGGCCCTTCAAGGGGAGAGAAGCAAGGGCTCAGCACGAGGGTCTCACAGTTCACATTCATCACTGCCCTGGTCACCCCCACACCCCGCCTCGGACCCCATCCCAGCCATCCCCGCATCCTACCCCTGCCACCCTCCACCCCACCTCTGACCCACCCTCCATCCCACCCGTCTCATAACCACAGCCGACGAGTGGATTCCGAGTCCCAACGACTAGCTCAGAGCAGAACAGCTCTGCAGGGTTTCTGAGGCCGACGGTCCTGGTGGGAGCAGACTGCCTCCTCTCCCTCTAGTGTGTGCGAACCGCCAACCTTGTGTTTAACAGCTGATCCTTGGGACCCTGGGAAATCCTTGAGGCAGCCCCACTCAGTCGCATGGGGTGACCCACCGCCAGCACCCAGAAGCAGGGTCAGAAAGGCTCGCGGATGAGGCAGATGTGAGAAGGTTCCAGCAGCAGCAGTTTGGGCTGAAAGGGGTGGACAGCACCTCAGCCTGGGGGCTTGGGACTGGCTGTCCCTGTGAGGGTGGGACAGGGGCTGGCTGTCCCCGTGGGGGTGGACAGGCAGCAAGCTGGTCTGAGATGGGGGCGCTCCTTGCACCAAGGCCCACATGTAGATGGACCCTCAGGTCAGAACACTATTGGACCCTTTCTCGCTTTCACGAAAACCCTGGGAAGGAGGAGACAGCCCCCGGGAACCCTGAGACAAGGACATTCAGTGCGCTTTCCCCTCCAAGGGCTGACCTGCGTCTTGGGGAGAGGCTCCTGGCAGCAGCGGCTGGTCCTCGGGCTCACGGGAGAAGTGGCTAGAAGGCAGTGACGCTGGGCAGTGGGCCCCGGGGCGGGGCAGGCAGGCCACTTGAGTGTGGATGGGCGGCACGGGTGTTCCAGGGTGCTGGCGCCTTGCCGGGCATCTGGAGAGACTGGGGGGCAGCTGGCATGGCTCTCAGGCACCTGGGGACAGGCGGGAGCAGTGTGAGCAGATCCCAGGACAGCCGCCCGCCCTTCTGACTGGAGAGCTGGAGGACTGAGTCTGGGACGCAGCAGAGGGGCTGCTCTGTGCCTGCTCTGACGCTTGCCCTGGTAGTGCTGGGCGGTAAGTGCCAGGCTGTCGCTCAGGAGAATGACAGGAGCTGTCTGCTCCTGTAAAGACTGATGGCCTGGTGTCCCTGCAGAGGGTTAGTACAAGTCAGAGCGGACTCGATGGTAACGGGTGTGGACACCACGGGAGTCCTGGTGGAGCAGTAAGCCCTGCGTCAGGCTGCGAGCCGGAAGGGCATCGGTTCGAGCCCACCAGTTGCTCCATGGGAGAGTGGTGAGAAGACTGAGCCTCAGAAACTCCGTGGGGGCAGTTTCACCCTGCCCCACAGGTCTCTGTGTTGGAAGGGACTCGGCGGCAGGGGTGTGTGTGGTATAATAAGAACCAAGAAGCCTCAGGGCTGCACTGTGTGTGACATAGCAGGACCGCCTCCACGGGGCTTTCCAGGGGCAGCCTCCGGCCTTACATCCATGCATACAGCCCGCTTGTCCACACACGCCAGCCACACTGCTCTCGCTGGTGTTCTGGTCAGACAGTGGCCTTCCAGTGGGCTTTGGCTTCAGGCCTCATCCTGTTGTGGACGTGCAAGGGAGAGGGCAGCAGAGCTGCACTGTCACGTCTGTTCTCAGCCGGCCACGAGGGTCCCCTGAACCCTCGGGATGCCTGTAAGTCGTAAAGCAAACCTTACACCCACTGCCGCCAGTTCATTCAGGCCCAGTGACCCCACGTGACGCTTCCAAGGGTGTGAATCAGACAGCCTCATCTTTCTCCCCCAGAGCAACGTGGAGGGTTTGAACCGCCTGCCTTGGTGCTGGCAGCCCAATGCTTACCCCACTGCAGCAACAGGGCTCCTTGCTCAACATTGGGAAAAAAGACAAACCAAACTGCCTGCCATTGAATCTATTCCGCCGCACCGCGGAACAGGGTCGCGTCCCCCTGTGCGTCTCCCAGACTGCAACTCCGGTGGGTTTAAACTGTGGACCATGCGGTGAGTCGCTCAACGTGGACCCACTAAGTTCAGTGACTTACTCTTTGCTTTCAAATAACCGCCCCAACCCAGGCCACTGCGGTCAAGTTGATGCTGGCTCATGGTGAGCCTGCGGGATGGAGGGTTCCCGAGGTTGTCCTCTGTACAGATGCAGACAGCCCCAGCTTTTTTCCACGGACTGGTTGGTGGGTTTGAACAGCCAGCCTTGCTGTTAGCAGTCCAACACCTAACCCAAAGCGCCACCAGGGCTTCTGCAAGTAGCCAACGTCTCATACGCCCTTTACGTGCTGTTTGCAGATGTCCCGACAGTAAGCTACCAGGAGACAGAGCACCCCTGCTCCCCACCCTATGAGCAGCCCAGCTGCAGGTGGGGTCTTCTTGTTCTTGGCCCGCCTTCCCGGGGTCCAAGTATCCCCTTCCATGCACACGCTTCTTGGAGCAGAAGGAATGTCAAGGAGGTCCAGAATGACGAAACCCGGCGGCTCTCTGGTTACGACAGTGAGTGGACATGGAGAGGGAAGTGGGGGTTCCTCAAAAACACTCCACACCTCAACACGGGGTTCTCAGAAATGGTCTTGGCCCTGTTCCAGAGTGGGGGCAGCTCTCAGCCAACCTCCCCCCCTCCACCATTTCCCAGGCGGCCCCACTAGCCTGACAAGAGCAGCTCCGAGAAGTCCTCTTCAGCTCGGCAGGAAGGGGAGGGCCCTCCCTGTGGGCTCTCTGCCCCTCCCGTACTACCCAGCTTACAAGGGTGTTTGCTCCCCATTCAAAGATTAACCAGCTCCGGGTCATCAGGCAGCTCAGTGTTTGCTCTGCGGGGGGTGGAGCGGCCGTCAGGGGGTGCTCTCAATGCAGGCTGCAGGCTGCTCATTCCAGCCAGGGGCTCTCCTGAAAGTTGCCTCCCCAGCTCACAGGCCTGCCTGTGGAGGGCAGGGATCCCACGGGTCAGCAACCAAGGAGTACTGAGGGGCGCAGTGCAAGGCCAGTGCTTCTAACCTACCAGCCAGAGGCCGTCTGCTCCCCCAAAGCTTTGCAGTCTGGAGGTTGGGGGGAAATAGGGAGCTAATACCAAATACAAGAAAGAAGAGAATGGTTTCAAATTGACTGTGGTGACGGTTGTACAGCTCTTCTTGATATGATTAAACTGTTTTATTGTAGATGTGAATTATATGCCAATAAAACTGCTAAAAAAATAAAAATAAGACAGGTGCAGACGGAGCAGGGAAAACAAAGCTCTGACCTCTGGAACCAGTGGAGCGGCAGTTGACTGGGCCACTAGGGGTGGGCACCGCCTCCAGAGCGGTGGGCGGGGTGAGCAGGTACTCACAACTCCTCCCCACTCACCTGAGCCCGACGCCCAACCCTCTACCCTCCAGGGATGCTCCCTTGTAGGGAACCTGCAAGACAGGGTAGAACTGCCCCCAGGGTTTCCAGCTCGGTGAGGGAGAGACAGCCAGGTCTCTCTTCCTCTGGTCACTTCCTCTCTTCTCATCTGGCCTTTTGTTTCTCGGCGACACACTTGACCCCTGAGCCACTGGGGCACCTTGCCTACCCCCCTAGCGGGGTCCTTAGTGAAACGGACACAAGATGTTCTGGAGTGCTGGATGCATCCACTGCTGACCTTCACGTTTTTGAAGCACGGACTTTTTTAAAGGCCCCGGTAAAAGGGTGTTTTCCCTTGTGTGCAGATCCACCGGAGTGGGGCGAGCGAGCCTGCAAGGTTCCCGCTGACAGGGCAATCAGGACCACAGTCTCGGGGTACACAATGGCTGCCTCGCATAACATAGTGCACAAGGGCGATGCTCTACGTCTACCTGGTTACGTGGCAACTGGGGTCTTAAAAAGCTCGTGGGCAACCATCTAAGGTGCACATACTGGTCTCCCTCAGTAGAAAGAAACAGGAAATCATGCAGTCCAATGGGTTAGTGGGCCACACAAACATCAGTCTCCACACACCTGAGACCTGAACGAGATGGTGCCGGCGACATTACAATGTCCTGGACAGAGAGGGCGAGGAATGGGGAAAATCACTCAAAATTACAAAAGACACCAGGCTTCCTAGTGGCTGCAGACTGGTGGGATCCTGGACGATGGGTCCTCTCGTGGCTCACCCCCATGCTAGGATAATCCACTTGGGGGATGGAAAGGGCAGCACTCACCCCAGGTCAAAGTTCAGAAGGTTAGGAAAGGTGGCAGGCGGGGTGGCACCAGGAGATGCAGGGAGGAAGTGGGGTAAAGGGATGTCGCAGGGAGGAACTGCAGTGGATGAGATGGGACATCGTATGCTGGAGCCGTGGACTGTAAAACCCATAGCCTGCTCTGTAGACCTTCACCTCCTTCACAACGGAAAACTTTAAGAGTATAAAAAGGTCACTACTGGGTGGGTAGACATGTGGGGTCGCGGTGAGAGGTGTGGTGGGCTCCTTTGTATCCAGGGCCAGGCACATGTCCACACCCCCATGGTTAGAAAGGGGTTTCAAAGGGAGCAGGGGACCACAGCCATGCCTAATCGACCACAGGTGTGGGATACTTGGGTCCGACCCCACCAACCTCCCCACGGGAGAAAGAGGAGGCTGTTTGCTTCCATGAAGATTGACAGCCCCAGACCCTTGTGGGGCTGATCCACTCTGCTGCACGATCGCCGGGACTGGGGGTCGACTTGACGGTGGTGGTGGTGGTGGTGGTGGGGTTGGGTCTTTGGTTTGAGGACCCACACTGCAGGCAGGACAGCGTCTTGGTCCTCCAGCTGGGGTGGCCCCGGCAGAGGCCCTGGGCTGAAGTCTGCTGGTCAGCGGGGGTGGGGAGGCCGTCATAAGACCATAGGGAAATGAAAGAGAATGTTGGCCGCCCTCGTGGCTGGCAGGAGGCTACAGGGGAGCAGCAGGTGGGGCTGGGCCAGAAACAAAGCAGATCAAGGCCACGGTCCGCTGAAGGGGAGGAAGGGGCCTGGGGACACCATATCTGCAGCAGTGAGATGGGGGCAGGTTTTTATATTTTGGGGGGGGGTGCAGAATAAACATTTGCAAAGATCTAAGTCAGCCCCAATACCAGTCTGCCCGAAAGGAAACCTGGTGAAGACGGCCAGCATGTTTAAGGGGTATTGGGTAACCCCCGTGAGCCCCACTATTGTTGGGTCTTGTAAGCATCACCCTGGCTTGTAGAGGCCGTGTAGGACAGAGTAGGACTGCCCCTTGGAGTCCCCGGGGCTGTGTGCTCTGCAGGGAAGCAGGCTGCCTCCTCTCTCCCACAGAGGGGCCGGTGGACTGGAACTGCCGGCACTTCTGTTAGAAGCGGGGTGCTTAACCACTGTGCCACCACAGTGGATGGAACCTGATTGTCAGGGGAGTTGATTCCGACTCTAGCAACCCTACAGGACAGAGCAGAACAGTCCCGTGGGTTTCTGGGAGTAGAAGGCTCATCTTTCTCGCCCCCCCGATTCGTAACCCACTAAACTACCAGGGCTCCTTTGTGGTTGTCAGGTGCCAGCGAAGCAGTGAGCCTGCCCTGTGCCACCACCCCAGCCTCACGGCTGCCATTAGGTCTGTGTCCAGCCGGCTCCTTGAGGGCCTTCTTCTGTTTGCACACACGCTCCATCCTTTCCCAAACAGGATGTCTCTCTCTGAGCCCTCGGACAGCATGTCCCAAGTGTGTGTGTGAGCAAGCCTGGCCAAACGCACTCCGAAGGCGCCTCCCGGCTGCCCTGCTTGTCACACGATTTGCTGCTGTCCACTTGACCACACGTGGCTCATTGTTCTCTCAAAGCATGTGGTGCGCAATGACGGCCTTCGCTTCTGATTAGGCTCCATGAGTCTGTGGTTGATAAGGTTCTCAGTGGCCAACGCTTTTGTCAGCAGTTGGCCGCCAGGCTCTTCCCCTTAGCTTCTGAGAGGCTCTGGTGAAGCCTTCCCACTACGAGCGAGCCTGCTGGTACTGGAAGTACCGGTGGCCCAGCTTCCGGCATCCTAGCCACACACAGGGGACCAGAGTATGTCGCGAGGACGGATGAAGACAAACTCAGAGACGAAGAATGGTGGCCTCTGAAGGATGGCGCTGGCAGAGAATATTGACCCAAGTGGACGACAACAACTCGAAAGGGCAGCCGGGAGACCGAGGGGACAGGGCATGCGGGTCTTCATGATGGTGAGAGAGCTTGGGGAAGGCTGTTGAGAATGGTGGCAGAATCGGAAGAGTCACTAACGTCACTGAACCGTACGTGTGGAGGTTGCTAAAGGGGCGGACATTTTCTTCCACTGGGAGGAGTGTGGGTCAGGGTTGGATTCTCTAACCGTGCTCAGTCAATCTGCATTTTGACAGTCAGGTAATCACAGACGCTGGAGTATATGAAGAAGGAACTAGGCATCAGGTTGGGAGGAAGGCTTATTAACTGGCCATATGCAGACGCCACAACCTGGCTTGCTGAAAGTGAGGAGGGCCTGAAGCACTTGCAGATGGAGATCAGGGATGGCAGCCTTCCGTGTGGATGACAACTCGGTGTAACGAAGACCCAAATCCTCACAACTGGACCAGCAGGTAAGCGGAGAAAAGATTGATGCTGTCAAGGATTCCATCTTGCTCGGGTCCACAATCAACGTTCACGGAAGCAGTAGTCAAGAGAGCAAACTGGACGTTGCATTGGGTCAGTCTGCTGCACGAGACCCCTTCAAAGTGCTGAAGAGCAGGTATGTGGCTCTGAAGACGAAGGTGCGCCTGACCCGCAAATGCACGCGACATTGACTAAGGAAGACTTGAAACGAAGATGAGCCAGCTGCTCTGATCATTTGCTCGGCATACAGATTTACTACGGTGAGGGACCAACCCCTGTCACACACCTTTCCTGAACTGTGGTGCTGGCCAAGAACACGGAGGGCACCGCGGAGCGCCCGAAGAACACACGTCTTGGAAGCAGTACAGCCGGAATAACGCTCCTTGGAGCCCAAGGTGGAGAGACTTGGTCTCATGTACTTTGGACGTGGTGTCAGGAGAGACGTGAAGGGCATCCTGCTTGGTAATGTGGAGGGGCAGCACAAAGAGAAAGGCCCTCAGCCAGGTGGACTGACCCAGAGGCCAGAACAAGGGGCTCAAACGTAAGCGTGCAGGACCGTGTGGTGTTTGGGTCTGTTGTGCGTTGGGTTGCTAACAGCCGGAACTGATTTGACTGCACCTGACGACAACATTTTCACCAAAATCAATAAATTGATAATATATATCTATATGTAAGCACTGTTCGATTGCTCCTAGGGGAGGTGACAAATGCCCAGGCACCTGCCCACCAGAAAACGTTGGGGACCAGAATCTTATCTTCCCTGACAGCCCCTGAGCAGCACCAAGCCCAAACTTGGCTGGCGGGTGGATGGACTCCGAAAATAAGAAATCCCCTGGCTTAGAAGCACATGGTTGCCGCAAGGACCAGAATTGCAATGGGAGAGCTCGGAGCTAGACTTCTGATGGCGAAGACTTGGGCTTCCCCAAGCATGTGTAGGCCATATGGACCCACCTACGAGGCTCTCGTTAAAAAACACAGCAGAGCAGCAGATGTTCACGTGAGTTTTTGTTTTGAGAGTACATTAAGGTAGCACAGTCACATATGCCTGGTCTTGGCACAAGGGACTCCATTTTGAATCCGGCACCTTCTTGGTTCTTAGAACTCACCTCTCATGGGCCTCCCTCACATTGGCCTCCCCTCCCCTCGCTGAAAATCACCAGTTCTGAGAACCAGACATCCCCGAGAAAGAATGTTCTTTGAAGATATGTTTACTTCACCTGCCCCGGTACCTATAGATAAGATTAACGACCACTTCCCTGGATCCCTTGAAGATGTGTTTATTCCACCCATCCCGGACCTATAGATAAAATTAATGAGCGCTTCCCTTTGAAGTCCCTGTATGCAGCTGTGCCTGCCACCAGGGGATATAAAAACACAGCCAGAAATTCCCCTCGCGCGGTTTCATTAGCTCAATACGTGAGTTATTGAACCCGTCCGCAAGCTTCTCAATAAAGCCTGCTTCTAAAACTTTACCAATTGGACCTTTAATTCCGCTTCGCGCCCCAAAAACCCTTACAACATGTAGGTCTGGCCTCTGGCTCAGTCCATCTTGCTGAGGGCCTTTCTCTTTGTGCTGCCCCTCCACATTACCAAGCAGGATGTCCTCACGTCTCTCCTGACACCACGTCCAAAGGTCAGAGATTTCCAGTTCGCCCAGCAGTGACACATCAGAAAGGTCTGGCAATCGGCATCGAAAATGATCAGCTGTGGAAAACCCCTCGGGTTCTACTTGAGGGAACTGGGAACGACCTGACTTCTGCTCTCGCCCCTTTAAAGAGCCCTCTCTCAGGGCGTGTTTCTGGGTCTCCAGAAAAGACTGCCCCTTCATGAGCAGCTGGGCTGTTATGGTTAGGTGCCTCTGTGCTGAATCGGACCCCCAGCATCCCAGTGTGGCTCAGCATGGGCTCTGCCCCGCAGGCCTTCCTCTGCTGTCATCTCTGGGGGGGGCCACTCGCCTGTGGAGGAGCTGGGTTGGTTTGAAGCTTGAACATTTGGGTTGGCAGTCAAGCACTTGACCACAGTGTTACCACCAGGATTCTTGGAAAAGGCTTTGTGGGAAGAATCCTCTATTATCTTACCATTCCATTTTCCCACAGCCCTCTCTCATATTTGGGGATGGGGT
Organism: Echinops telfairi; assembly: GCF_000313985.2. NCBI lineage: Eukaryota > Metazoa > Chordata > Mammalia > Afrosoricida > Tenrecidae > Echinops > Echinops telfairi. The sequence goes on from NW_022103901.1 coordinate 30,876,001, forward strand.
GGGGCAATGCTCAAAGTCACCATAAGAAAGTGTGAAGCTATTCCATGACTCTGAGAGCAGAACTAGATGGTGCCTGGCTACCACTGCCCCCTGCTCTGAAAGAGGTCCCAGTGGGTGCCCCTGGCTAGAGTGGGGAGAAAAATGTGGACTAAAACCCTAAATCATAAGAAACGCCACCTTTCTGGTGGAATCCCTGGAACGATGGCCCTTAGACACCCTTCAGGTTTGAAGATGAACTCACCTCCCTGTCTGGTTCTCTGTTCCCACGTCTCAGCTTCCAGCCAAGCCACAGACAGGCCCCTGAGACAACCAACCCTCTTCAGAACAACCAAGCACAGTTCATCAAAGCGCCACGGGTGTCCAGGGGCAGCGCTCAGAAGAGGAGAGCGGGAGGCAGGGACTGGGGCCCCAGGGAGGGCGCTGTTACAACGCGGAGCCAGTGTCAGGGAACAAGAGGTGCATGGGAAAGCAATTTGCTCATCTACCTCCCCCTCCCAAGAACACATTCTACAAAGCAGGAGCGAGGGCAGCCTGTTGACACAGTCGCACCCATGTGACTGAGGGAGACGCACATTTGCTGCTGCAGGAGAGAGTTGCAGACAGCTAGCTATCCCCAGGTGGCATCCACTCACCTAGTACTCCCAGCAGTGGCTCAGGTGAGGGTGGAGGTGGCTACCTCCGTCCAGGGTCAGCCGGCTGACCATCTGATCGGAAGCTGCTGGAGAGGGCAGTGACGGTTCCTGGGTTACCCGCCAGGCCGAACTGCTCTCTGGGCCAGTGCTGCTGCAGTGTAAGAGTGCAGTAATGAGGCCTGGGGGAGGGAACAGGGAGGCCCCCAGGCGCTCGTTACCCCATTGATCCGCCAACCCTGTTTACTACGCAGCCAAGCCCTTCAGGTAGCCACCGCAGGAGGGGAAGGTGCACTGTGGTTTTCCCTGCTTGGAACCTGACCCTCATGGCAGAGGCGAGGGCCCGCTTTCCCTGCCCACATCCTCCAGGCAGCAGACGGCTTTGGGTGGGTGGCACGCCTCAGCCACAGAGTCAAAGGCTGGCTCACCCCCAGGTCTCTGGGTGCTGATCCCTGCAAGGGGCCGTCTCCTGGGTGTTTCTGGGGTTGACCCGTCCCCACTCCACCCCGTGTGTGTGCCAAGCTGCCTGCCTGCCACTCTCTCTGCACTTCTCATGAGGCTCTTACCTCTGGTCTCACCCATCTACGCAGACTCACCGTGATCCCCACCCGTGTCAGGGGTACAGCTCTGCCCCAGAGGCTGCCAGTGGCCGGCCTTCCGCTCTCGGATGGCCAGGCCTTAGTTCTGGGGTGCTGCTGGGCAGACTGGAACCCCCATGGCTGCAAGTCCCCATCTCGCTTCTCAAGAACCACCCTCCGCTGACCATGTTTTCACGCAGCTAACGCTCACAGGATATAGTTCTTGCAGTTCCAGCAGCCCTCTCACGTCAGCTTCCTGCGCACACGCTACATGCATGTGCGTGTGGGTTACAGAGGCGTGGTTTTCGGGACATGAGTGTGGTCATGTCGAGTTCACCTCACACTTGTGCTGGAGCCTTGCTCGGCATGGGCTCGACAGCGGGTTCTAGAGTGTTACCCACAGACTCCTCGTGGGAGGACTGATTGCCATCTGTGGTACACTGAGGACTTGGTAGAAAGTATTTGACCTTATTTCTACACTTGCAACCGCAGGCACGGAAAACTAGCCCTATTTTGAGAAAGAGCTCCATTGTTGTGAGATAGAAGTGTTTTTAAATACACATTCTCCAGACGGAATAATGTGCGGCCCCCCCCCCCCCCATGAAATAGCCCTCCATTAAGAAGCAGTCTTAAAGGAGCTACCTTAATACGTGAATTATTTCTGTGTCTGGCTACTTCACTGCCTGAAGGTTATCTGTCGCTAAGAATAGGTTCTATAGCCAAGTGAAGATAAAATGTAGCAACCCTCTGGGGAGGACTCAGGGGCCGTTGAAGTCAACTAGCACTAGGTCAGATGGTGACTCACCTCATTGCTGGTTTATTATGTTACCCGCTTATGATGTTACCCACTGACTATGTAATATGTTAGCTGCGTACGTGCATGCCTTAGGAAAGATCTGTAAGATCCACGATATAAACTCACTGGAAAATACATTCACTCCCTCAGTCCTGCGGAGCCCCTGCGCCCCGCTCTCTGTCCGTCTCTAATATTTTCCACAATTGCAAAGTCGCTCCTGAGGACATGCTCGAGTGTTGGGGAGCCCCCTCACCCTAACACCTGGCACCACAAACAAGGGACTTCAAGGAAAGAACTCCGAGAGGAGAACCGAATCCCCACCGAGGATGGGTGAGAATTGGGGAATTATTTTGAAGTGAGGGTTTGGTTGGGGGATTAAGAAATATATAACAGGGTTAAGGGGAAAAGAGTAAGTCTGAGTCTGAAAGTTACTGAGTCTGAAAGAAAAATGAAAGATTTTTTTTACAAGTAGTGAAAAATAAGGTCCCTGAGGAAGGAACCTTAGATCTGGGATCTGGGAAAAGGTCGCTACAATTTAAGAAAAGTATAGGGAACAGGGAAGAATATCCAGCATGGACACCTGGTCTCTATGGGCACAAGTTAAAATGATTTTAGAACCTATGGAGAAAGAGGAAGAGGATAACCAGTCCTGTCCAGAGTCTTGAGGAAGCTATCCAAAATTACAAAAAACAGACGGACACCTCTCTGAACGAACACCGTATGTGGAAGTGCTAGAAGAAACTAGAAGAGCAGGTTTCAACCAAAATCAAAACCTATTAACCAAGGCCTCTGTGCTCCCAGGTGAGTGCTGTACCTGGGAACTTAGAAGGCCTTAGATTAGAAGAAGATTATTATAAAGATAAGAGTCAGGCTACAGAACAGAGGGGAAAGCACCTTTCAAGGATAGAGAAGGGAATTTCAGAACGAGGGATCTGGAGACCAGACTGTCAAAAAAGAGGAAGGAGGGGAAAAGAGGAGCTGATACCAAGGGCTCAAATAGAAAGTAAATATCTAGAAAATAATGAAGGCACCATATGCTTGACATATGCTAGACACAATTGATGCATGGATTGCTATAAGAGCCATAAGAACAAGAAAAAAAAACACGCCCGATGCTAACAACCTACAAGGATATGAGGAACATCATTATAATGCTTTCCCTTTCAAGATGTTAAAAGAGAAAAAAAAAAAAGATGTTAAAAGAGATAAAAGAAGCAGTGAAAAAACCATGGAGTAAATGAGGAGCTGATGCCGGGGCTTAAGTGGAGAGGAAGTATTTTGAGAATGATGAGGGCAACGAATGTACAAATGTGCTTGACACAATTGATGTATGTATGGATTGTGATATGAGTTGTATGAGCCCCCGATAAAATGATTTAAAATTTAAAAAACGAAAAACCTGAATGTTTCCTGCCTGCCGATATTTACTTGTTAACAAAAGCTTGCCTTTCTGCATCGGATTACCAACAATACAGAACCTGGTGGAGTGGAAGAGCTGAAAAACAAGCTTGCAGAAATACTGAACAGGGTGTGCATACAGAGGCAAATCAGTTATTGAGAAATGGAGATTTCATTACCA
>NW_022103901.1:30879846-30880814 GCF_000313985.2 Echinops telfairi
AGCAGGTTGGCAAACAACAAAGGCACTTCCCACGGATCACATCCTGACTCAAGGTCCTGCAGCTGCAAGCAAAAAATCTCCCTTCTTGTTGTCAACGTATCCTTCCCTAGCTCGAGCCCTAGACATCTCCCACCGCCTCACCGACAAGCTGCGATATTTCCCTGACCTAACGCATTGGGTCTCAGAATCGCCCTGGAGCTCAAGATGCTCCTGTCCCTTTCTCTGCTCTCCCTTCCCTCCCGGGAGCTCTCTCCCTACCCTAATAAAGCTGCTGTTAACTGCACGTTCTTTGTCTCAATCCTCTCTCCGTTCAGTGTTGACCTCTCAAGCCCTATGGAGAATCTGTGTCTTGTCTACAGGAAGTAGTCCGCAGAAAGCCTGCTGCAAACTTTAGCTTAGGAGGATGCCAGCGTGGCTGTAAAGCTCTGATCCGCTCATACAGGGAGCAGGGCACAATCTTACACTAGATTAAGATTTGCAGAGGAATTGGGTCTGAAATTGTTAGGTAGCTAGAGGCAGAACTAGGGGTTGCCCCTCTACGTGCCAAAGCCTCCCTCCCCCTTTATAGGGAGTTGGAAGCTGCTTAAGGATAGAAATGTCAGCTTTTTAAGGACTGACTGACAGGTACCAAGTTCATTTCTGCGGGAGCAGAGCTTCTGGATTTGCATAACGATGTAAACGGTCGAATGGGTCGAATCTGTTCAACGGGTTTTACATCTAACTCTCGGCAATTACTGACTGATGGGCTTTTAAAATCTCAATTACTAAAACAGAAGGGAGACAAAATGGAAGTGTAAAGGAGCTACCATGTTACGCGTTTCACCCAGCTTTACTAATACCCAAATTGTCCCCCTCTAACAAAAACTTTTACAATATCTAGAGCAAAGGGATACGTTCCCACCCCTAAAGAGCAAAAAAAAAGACCATGAGAAGAACTGGGGGCACAATGAAAGTCGCTGTGCGGGGCA
>NW_022103901.1:30883874-30886639 GCF_000313985.2 Echinops telfairi
TCTATGCTCTAACTACGAAAATATTTGATTTACAAATAAGGAATCCTACTTCGCGGAATTTCATTTATCACGGTAGGGTCTAGAACCGATTAACCGCGATTAACGAGGGTTCACTGTAGACCCATTGGAAAATACATTCACTCCCTCAGTCCTGACATGGGATGAGGAGCCTCTGTGTCCCACTGTCTGTCTGTCTCTAATATTTTCCACAATCGCAAAGTCACTTCTGAAGACACAGTTCGAGTGCTGGGGAGTCCCTCATCCCAACAGGCACCTTGTGAGAAACAGGCTGCTGGAAAGCCGGTAACCGACTGGCCTCCTGTGGTAGTTACGTAATCTCCTGCCAACTTGAGGGCATTAAGAGCGAAGGGGTGGCATTTAGTCTGTCAATCAGGCCGTAACTCGGTTGGAGGGTGCCCAAGATAAATGGCGTGCCCCTTTCCTACTCTGCCTTCATCTTCCTGTTGGCAAGCCATGTGGAGACTTGCTGAGACCTTCGAGAAGAGCCCCTCTCTGCTTCCTGTTGGACAGCCACACAGAGCCCTGCGCCAGTGCTGAGATGCTTCCACCGCCACTGGATCCACAGACTTCGCACCCACGGGCCTGTGCTCTTCCTGCACTCTGCATCATTGCGTGTGCTGTGTGAGTCTGAAGCGGGATTTGTGGACTAGTATCAGACTTCAGGGCTGCTACTGGACTGGGCTGGGCTGTTTTCTTAAGATACAATTACTCTCAGATATAAAGCTCTTTCTTACACATATATGAACGTCTCTGGATTTGTTTCTCTAGTCAACCTGGTCTAACACACCTAAGTCAAGACAGGCTCCCTTGAGAGTGCCCGGCACACCTGCACCATCTTTTTGAAAACAAACTGAGCATCCTTCTCTTGTTCCAGAGGCTGCCTCTGAACACGGCGGCAGAGCACCTTGGAGAGAAAGACGTCAGCCTGTTTGGCACAAAACGTGAGGGTTTGTTTTCCCTTCTTCCTGTCGCTGCGTGGCACAGGCCATTAACACACTGCTAACTGAAAGGCTGGAGGTTCAAGTCCACGTAGCAGTACTTCGGAGGAAAGGCCTTGGCGGCCTGCTCCTGAAAAAGCCGGCCTTGGAAACCCTAGAAGACCGAAGAACTAGATGCTGCCTGGCAACCACTGCAGACCAGACTGCTTGGAAAGGGAACCCAGTAAGAGGTACTGGATAGAGTGGGAGGAAAACATGGGACAGTAACAAAATCATTGACAAAGATCAGGCTCATCGGCTGAAAGAGGTTGGTGGGGCCCACGAGACGATGGCCCGTAGTCACCCACCCAACTTGGAAGCACACTCCTCCCAAGTGGCTCACCTGTCAGCCACATGACAGACAGGCCTATAAAGTGAGCGATAACACCAGGGAGGAACTTGCTCCTCAGGGCAGTCAGCCATCTGAAGTCAAAGGGCAGTGTTTGCCCGGGGGGAAGCTCAGGAGCAGGACAGGAGGGCAAAGGGGAACAGGAAGCACGGGAGGAAGTGGGAAGAAGGCTATCCCATGGTGGGGGCTACAACCGTGTCACTAATCGAACCATGCCTCAATTATGGAATGGAAACCCATGTTCCCTTTAAACTCCCACCCAAACCACAATCAAAACAAAAGCCCCCTCTGGGGCACAGTTCCATCCTGATGCACACAGCTCACCATCAGTGGGTTAAAAAAGAATCCCAATTCTCTAAGGTGTTAAAAGAATTATTTTATGGAAGGTACCCACCGCGTCCGTGTTGGCCTCTTTTTCCTTTCTCTCACAGGATGCAAGCTGTCTGTGTACCTTTCCGAGTTGACACAGGAGCATCAAGGACTTCTCAATAAAATGACACAGTCGCTCAGAAGGGGAGTCTGGGCCTTTCCCCCCTTGCCCTTGCCGGGCCCCACACCACCACAGCCGCGGTCACTGTCCGGTGCCTTCGAATCAGGTCCAGCTCTTATCGACCCGGAGACATCGCCTGGGCCTGCCCCAGCCTCACTGCCATTGCTGTGTCTCAGCCCATTGTTGCAGCAACGGTGTCAGTCCAGCTCACTGGGGGACTCCCTCTTTCCTACTGCCCCTCCACTCTACCTCTAGTGGCATAGTGGTTACAAGCTGGGCTGCTAATCCCAAACACTGCAGTTTGAAACCACCAGCCGCTCTGGAGAAGCAAGATGAGGCTCTCTACTCACTCCCATAAAGAATTATAGTCTCGGAAACCCACAGGGGCACTTTTATTCTGTTCTACAGATTCACGATTTGTCAGAATCAACTCATTGACAGTGAGTTTGGCTGTCTTTTGAGTTGCCACTCCACCAAAGTCAGGGGTGTATCCTCACACCATACTTATTCAATTTGTTTACTGAGCAAATAACCAGGGAAGCTGGATTACATGAAGAATGTCGCACCGGGATCGGAGGAAGGCTTATGAACAACCTGCACCATGCAGGTGACACAGCCTTGCTTGCTTGAAGCGCTTGCTGATGAAGATCCAGGATTGCAGCCTTCAGTATGGATGCCAACTCCATGATATGAAGAATAAAATCCTCACATCAGGACAACTGGGGAAAAGATGGAAGTTGTCAAGGAGTTCACCTTCTTTGGATCCACAATCCGTGCTCATGGAAACAGCATTCCACTGGGTCAATCTGCGGCACAAGGCCTTTTTAAAGTGTTGAAAAGCAAGATTATTTTGAGGACTAAGGAGCGCCTGCCCCAAGTCCTGGTATTTTCAATAGCCTTAGCTGCATGTGAAAGTTGGACATTCAAT
>NW_022103901.1:30886850-30891591 GCF_000313985.2 Echinops telfairi
ACACGGTCACTTTGAGTGGGAACTAACTCCCAGGCGCCTAACAACAACATTCTAGCTACAGCTGCAAGAAGAGAAAGAATCGATGATCTGCATTATGAGGATGGTGAAGAAGACTGAAGGGACCCTGGGCGGCCAGAAGGACGAGCAAATCTGGGTTGGAAGAAGTACAGCCGGAAGGCTCCTTAGAAGCAAGGATGGCGAGACTACACACTTGGACATGTCAGGAGAGGCCATTCCTTAGAGAAGCACATTGTTGAGGGGAGATGACATCAAACCAGCTGTCTACAAAATGTCTGTGTGGTCTTTCAGTGTTCCGGCCGGAGATGTCATTATAACCCAATTACCCATCCTCCGGATGCTCTTTTGCAGTGGCCGATTTGGCCGTATTTGCCCATGTGTTAGCTACCAGACTGCGGCAATTCATATTTATGAGCCTGCACCAATAACTTTTTGAGACTAACGTAGCAATTAACAGAAAAGAAGGAACACTGACCAGTTACTAATAACGTTATAACTAACAATGTTGCAACATGATTGTGTATAAAGATCTAACAAAATGATCTTGTCAGTCAGTAGTCATATCTTCTGAGAAATAGGATGTCTAGGCAATTGATAACCAAACGGATCACATATTATTCTACTATTAAATGGATAGCAAGCATTACTGATGACTCTGTATGGCTAGGTATGGTGGGGGGAGTGTGACATCATGGGTTCTCACACTGGTTGACTCTGACCCCCATGATACCAGTGACAGACATGGTAGCTGCGGTGAAGGGCCAAACCACAGCCACCATTGTGAGGATGGTGAAGGTGGCGTGGGACCGCCTGGCAGGACTTCCTTCTGTACACAAGGTTGCCATGAGTGGGAGCTGCAGACCCCACAGCACCCATCATTAGCAAGATTCCACTACACCAGGACCAGTGGTCCCCTTTCCTTGTCTCCATTTCGAGGTGAACACAAACTCCCACCATGAACAAGAGGTCACTTGGTCCCTATTCTGAGGCTTAAAGGGATGTTGGCCCTGAGAACAGGGTGGACCAGATAAGTGGGGTGGGAGGCTCTGCCCCAGCCTGCCCTGCGTGGCACCAGGCATGTTAATGCAATCAGTTTTTGCAGCCACCCCCCTGGGCTCCTTACAAAAGATGTCCACTTCCCGAAAGATTAAGTTTCCTGAACGGAGCTAGCCACCTTTAGGAAGCTGCTCGAAATGGTGGGGACACACCCAGAGGCTCCCCAGAGCCAGCGAGGGGCATGAGTCACAGCACCCTAGCACTGCAGGGAGATGCACCTGCTGGCATGGGCTGCCAGCCGCAGCGGGGGGCGCTGGGGAGGGTGGGGGCTGGGGCGGGGTTTAGGGTGGGGTAGGGGTGGGTTCAGGATAGGGGCGAGGTGGAATCTGTTGTGGAGTGGAGGTAGGAGGTCAGGGTGGGGGACCTGGGTGGGGTCGGGGCGGGATCTGGGTGGGGGTACGGGTGTGGATCTGCGTGGATGGGGGAGCAGGGACGCAGGTGGGGACCTGGCAGGCCACGCACCCGGCCAGCGGACCCGCGTGTGGTCACAGGAAAGGGGCGAGGTGGAATCTGTTGTGGAGTGGAGGTAGGAGGTCAGGGTGGGGGACCTGGGTGGGGTCGGGGTGGGATCTGGGTGGGGGTACGGGTGTGGATCTGCGTGGATGGGGGAGCAGGGACGCAGGTGGGGACCTGGCAGGGTTTGCTGGAGGGACTGGGGGTGGTGAGCACGAGAACCCGGCCAGCGGACCCGCGTGTGGTCACAGGAAGGCTGCGACCCCCGGCGCCAGCACGCGAGCAGCGGGTCCCGCTGCACTCACCGACTCTCAGCGTCCAGGCGGCGGCCGCGCTGCCCTCTCGCGGGACCCCTCCCTCGGCCCTGGGCTCTGCTGCAGCCTCACGGCGCCGGCGGCGGCCGGTGCAGACAGCTGCTATGGTGGAGAGGGGGCGCCGGCGACCCGCGGCGGGGGACCTGGCCCGGCCCCTCGCGCTCCTGCAGGGGGCGCGCCGGTTCGCAGCTCGCGCGTGCGCAGTGGAACGACCCTGCGGGTGCCGGGAACACCCCGCCCGCGCCTGTTTACGCCTGCGCAGTGTCCCGCTCCCGTCCGCGTCTGCGCAGGCCACTGGCGCGCCGACCTCCAGCAGGGGGCGCGCGTCCTTGAGACGTCGTTGGTGGAGAGTTCAAGACTGACTGGGAGCCTCAGGGCCCCGGAGCGCGGATAGGTCTCTGTGAGAACCAGCGCAGTGCGCATAATGGCCGTCGGTCTCTGGCCCAGGAAATAAGGTGCGCTCCCCTGGGCGCTCTCTCAGGGAAACCAAGAGGCGGGCGCCGAGCTCCCTCCACTTAGCCCAGGAGGGGGGCCTGGTTTCTCAGACCCGTGGTCGAGGCGCGGGGAGTGGGACGAAGGGTCCCGGAGATCCGAGGAACTTTCTGGAAATCTGGTCTCGCCGCATCTAGTTGACCGGGAGGCCCGCACCCCGAGCGTTGTGGTCACCCCGCGGAGGCGTTCCGGGGACGCTGCGGGGTCACCACGTGCGGGTGAGGGAGGTGTCCCACGGCCTGGTGGACATTATCTCGCTGGGCGGGGGTCCCCCCACCGGTCACCTGAGGCGGGAAGGACCTGGTTTGGAGTCATCTGGGGTTTGGGTTTCTTCCCCTGGGTTGGAGGGACCCGAGGCCACATCGGGGTCACCTCAGGATCCAGATCGCTGGTTTGGGATCACCTGGGGTTCGAGGTTCCCAGGTTGAGACGGTGTTGCCTCATGCAGGGGTCTCCCTGGGTCCGACTGGGGTCGCCTTGGGGCCGAGTCTTCAGGTCAGGTCGTCTGAGGCGAGAAGGTCTAGATTGGGGTCCCCTAGGGCTCAGCGTACCCTGCCTGGTTGGGTATGGGGTCATTTCGTGCCGGCGTGCCCCGGGGTAGGGTCAGGTCGCCTTGGAGTCGAGGTCCCCAGGTCAGGTCGCCTCAGGAGGGAAGGCCTGGATTTGGGGTCCCCTGAAGTTTAGGGTCCCCGGTTGAATCAAGGTTGCCTCGTACGAGAGGGTCCCAAGGCCAGGTCGGAATGACCTCGGGCTCTTCGGGCCGGGGTCGCCTGGGATTCGGGGTTCCCAGGTCTGGTTGGGGTCACTTCGGTGGGCAGGGTCGGGACCTTGGTGCAGGGATCCGAGTCGAGGTCATCTCTGGATCAGGGTCCCCAGGCCGGGTCGGGGTCGCCTCGAGCGGAGGGGTCCGAGGACTAGGTTGAGGTCGCCTCAGTGGGTCGGGGTCGCTCCAGGTGGAAGGGTCCCGAGACCAGGGCGGGGTCGCGCGGGGCGGAATGGGGGCGGGGACGGGCCAACAGTCGGTGGTGGCCTTATCCTGGGTCTGAGTGCCTGAGGCCCCGACGACGCACCGGGGTGAGTGAGTGCCCCCCCCCTTCCCCCTCATAGAGCCCACTGAGCGGCCCGCTGTGCCCGGGACCCAGGGGACCAATACGTGACCTTGACGGACCTTAATTTAGCGGCCCCTCGGTTGGGCGGTTCATTCTCCCTCTGCCCAAAACCGTAGCTCCAGATCCCGTTTGTGACCTGAGATGTTGCGATTTACGGCCCCCACCCCCCTCTCAGGCAGAAGGTGGGCTTCCCTTGAAAGGGCCTTTAGTTTGTCCCTTGGTCCCAGCAGAGAGGAAGCGCTTGCACATACTTGTGGCCTGAGCCACCAGGTGAAAGGGCTTCAGAGTCCCTTTCCGATTCTCAGCGTCCTGCCCCTAAAATGATGGGTAACAAGATCAGCTCTCATGCCAAACTCAAAGGTTTAGAGGGTTTTTGGGAGCTTTTTTGGTTCTTGTCTAGAGGACCAAATGAGAAAACGCATATCGAAATGCTTCTCATCAGGCCTGTCATATAAACCAAAAGTCCCCTCTCTGCCCTGGGGTCCATTGCAACCCACTGCGAGCCGACATAGCTGCTCAATAAATGGTAGTGTGTATACGGTACATATACCGTGCTTGTATATAGGGAGACTTCCTTAGCCTAGTCTGCAGGGAGCATGCAGGGAAGAAAACCAACCGATGGGAAGCAACTTCAGGCTTTAGGTCATCCCAGAGGACAGGTGGAAGCATGGGTCACTTTAAAACCCTCTCCTTTCTGCCCCTCTGTGTTCTCCACACAGCCTACACTCCCTGTACCCCACCAAAGTGGCTGCCCCATGACCTCTCTGCCAGAAACTTCTCAGAGCGGGGCTGGCCATCTCCTCACCTGACCTCCATCATTCTCTCCTTTATTCCCCTCCACCTCAACCCAAGTAGAGTTCTTGGTCTCCAAGGTAAAATTGGTCACATCCTGCAGTTTTCCCTCTGCTCTAAGCCAATTTCTCATTTGTTCCTAGATTAAGACTGATTTTCCCTCTCTCTCTTAACTGTTTCTTGTGAGTTGGGTGAATGTTGACAGAGCTCATTGTGTTGAATTGTTCTCCATTTCCATCTCCTTCCTGGCAATCTCCCCAACACATTTGATAATTCTGTAAATCCATTTCCAAAATGTATATAAGTGGGGTTTTTATATCTCTTTACTTCAGTGATACTGGGGGGTTTAGTTAGTTTTTAATCATTAATTTTAATCTTTCCATAGTCACCTTTTGCTAAACTAACCTGAGTTCTGTGTTAATGGAAAGTGTTCTGTCTCTCGATTTAAACCCAGCCCAATGATCTGTTAATCACACTTGACAATAACTTCCCGCCTTTAGTCATTCG
>NW_022103901.1:30892401-30894513 GCF_000313985.2 Echinops telfairi
TGATGACCCTTTCCAAGGACTGGTCTCTGATAACATGTTCAAACTACTGAGACAAAGTCTCAATATCCTTGTTTCTAAGAAACATTCTGGCTGTACTTCTCCATGACAGATTTATTTGTTCTTGTGGCATTTTCTGGTACTTTAAGTATTCTTCTCCATCATAGTTCAGATGAATTGATTCTTCTCCAGGCTTCCTTATTCAGTGTCCAACTTTCACAGGCAGATGAGGCTATTGAAAATACCATGGGCTTGGGTCAGGTGCACCGTAGTCCTCAAAGGAATTTCCTTGCTTTTCAATACTTCAAAGAGGTTTTGTGCAGCAGATTTACCCAATGCAATGTGTAGTTTGTTCTTGACTGCTTCTTCCATGAATATTGATTATGGATCCAAGCCAGACCAAATCCTTGACAACCTCCATCTTTTCTCCATTTATCATGAGGCTCGCTACAACTCCAGTTGCAAGGAGTTTGGTCTTTTTTACATGAGTTGTAATCCACACTGAAGGCTGTAATCTTGATCTTCATCAGCAAGGGCTTCAGGTTCTCCTCACTTTCAACAAGCAAGGTTATAACATCTGCATGTTGCACGTTGCTAATAAGCCTTCCTCCAATCCCAATGCCACATTCTTCTGCATATAAGCAGCTTCTCTGCGTGTGACCCCTTTATTGCCATCTTTGTTTCATTGCAATGGTCTGGGTCGGAACCACAGTATCTTCACAGTAAACCTGCAGTCACCAGATCATTAGCAGACTACTGAGGGCTTAATCCCGACCACTGCGCCTAAGCAACTATCACAATAAAGTGAGGCACATGCATCTTTGGGGTTCTCAGTGCATAGTGAAGTTATGTTTACAAGATCCTGAAGTTTACAAAGTGTGCAGTAGCATGACGGGAGAGGTGGGAATCTTGTGAGAATGACCATCGGGCCCAGAGATAAAGCAAGCACATGCTGTCAGAGAAGTGGTCCCGGGAGACTTGCTCACACAGGGTTGCCACAAACCTCCAATGGTTCATCAATGCAGCATCTGCGAGGTGCAACAAGGGCAAGCCCCATAAAACCAGGGTTTTCCTGTATCAGGCGGTCCTGTTCTCAGTTCTGCAAGGTTCTCCCACTTGAGTAAACAAAGTCCCTGCTGAAGTCCTTATGGTATTGACATTGCACTTACCTGGGTGCTTTGCTTTGACCCATGGAACGGTTAGCACATGGGCTGAATTGTTAGGCATGCTTGGGTGCATTGGCTTGGCCTCTGGCCATCAGAAGAACATGCCCCAGCATGTCCAGGATAGGATTGCCCTTGCCAATCTAACAAAGAGGCTGTAACAGTTTAAAACCAAAACTCACCACCATCAAGTTACTATCAACTCATAGTGATCCCACAGGACAGGGTAGAACTGCCCCTGTGGATGTCTGAGACTGTAATGGTTTATGGGAGCAGAAAGCCTCGTCTTTCTCGCAATGGCTTCAAACTGCCGACCTTGCCAGTAGCAACCCAATTTGTAACCATTATGCCACCAGGGATCCTAAGGGGTGGTGAACAGAGGTCAAATTCTGGATCTGTTCTGAAGAGAGGGCCTTCTAAAGGATTTGTTGATAAACTGTATGGAGGTTGTGAACGGGAGGAACGTCAACAGCCCTGTAGAACTGGAAGAGTGGGCTCGCTGAGCTGAGACTGAGGCCAACTGTAGAACAATCTGCTGTAAGAGGATAGCAGTGGCTCAGTCTTGCATGTGACCAGTTTGAGACATCTGTGAGTCATGCAATGATGTCAAACAGGCTGGTAGATATTGGGGTCTAGAGTTCAGCAGCATGGCCGGGGCTTGGGATACACATTAGAAGCCAACAGCATGGGTCCTGGGGAGGAGATGAGCCAGTCTGGGTGCAATGTAGCAACAATGAAACATACAACTTTCCTCTAGTTCCTAAATGTTCCTCCCCCCATCCCCACTATCATGATCCCAATTCTACCTTACAAATCTGGCTAGACCAGAGGATGTACACTGGTACAGATAGAAACTGGAAACACAGGGAATCCAGGGCGGATGATCCCTTCAGGAACAGTGGTGAGAATGACGATACCTGGAGGCTGGAGGGAGGGTGGGGTAGAAAGGGGG
>NW_022103901.1:30895007-30898180 GCF_000313985.2 Echinops telfairi
TTTCCTGACCAGGGTGCACCCTCTTCCTCAACTAGAAAATGACAATGTTCAACCATTTAAAGCTTCTTCTCTGGAAGAATTTTATCCTTAAGGTAGGAACTCTTCACCTGTGGGGACATCATGAGTCCAAGGGAGGGACAGAGGAGCCCTGGTGGTGTGGTCGTTGAGCACTCAGCTGCTCACTGAAAGGCCAGCATTTTGAACCACCCACCACCTACTCCAAGGGGAGAAAGACAGTTCCACTCTGCCCTTTTGAGTTGCTATGGGACAGAATGTTTACGTGAAATTAGTCTGTGAGATAATGGGTTACAGAAAATGAACGACTTTACCTGTGAATGGGTCCTCCTCTGCAAAAGAGCTATTTTTAACTAATTATAGATGGCATCATTGGCACTGGTCACAGAAAAGCTCAAAGGGGATGTTCCTAGCTAATTCATGCGTTGTTCAGAGGTGGTGCTGGGAAGAGGGAGCAATGTTTGCTGGAAGAGTAATCACTACATGCTTACACTGGTGTTCTGTTTGGACTGACATGCAGCTTCTGTTTTGCTTTTATTCTAGAAGCGGAAGCCTCTGATTACAGTCCTTGAAATCTTGATGCCATTCCTGTTTTCTACAATTGTAATATACCTTCGTTTTAATAGTCTACCCAAAAAAATACCTTCTTCTAACTACTATCCAATTGATATCAGTGCCCTGCCAGGATACTTCTATTATTACACTCAGAAAAGTAGCTTTCAACTTGTGTACATCCCTTCTCGCAGTGCAACCGTGAAAAGCATCACTGAAATGGTGGAGAAAAGCTTTGACGTTCCATTTGAAGGTTAGACGGACAGAGGGGGCAAGGGTACGGGAGGCATATTTCCCAAGAATCGCCTGACATTTTTGCCCAAGAATTCTTGTGATTGTGATTCCAAATCCAGGGTCTTTAAATGTTAAATAATAGGTAGGGAACGCAGTCCACTTCGAGTTTTTATTCTTTCTAAAGACTATAGAGATGAGTGTGATTTATGGCTTTTTTTTTTTTTTGCTGTGAATTGAATGAAGGTTAACCCAGCAGATCAGTTTTCCATTCAGCAATACCGATGCGGTTTGTCTCATGGCACGCATTGCAGTCCTCACCATGCAGCATCGCTTAACTGCACTTCCTCCTCACCATGCAGCATCGCTTAACTGCACTTCCTCTCTGCTCTTCCTATTTCCATCCTCCTTCCTCCCTAACCCTTCTGAACTTGGTCCAAGGGCAAGTGCGGTTTATTTGATCTCAAGTGGTTAATTATTCTAAGGCTTGTGTACCTCCCTAGTGTAATTGCTCCCCCTTTAGGCCTATAGGGGAACAAGAACACTGCTCCTCGGGGTTTCTGAGGCTGTCCACCTTTATGGAGGCAAACGACCTGGTTTGCCTTTTGAACGTGTGGTTAGCAGCTAAGTGCCTTAACTGATGTGCCTCCAGGGCTCCTCTAGTAAGTATGTTGTTGTTAGAGACTGTTGAGTCAGTTCGGACCAGAGCGACCCTACGTACAGTAGAAGGAACCACTGTCTGGCCCTGTGTTATCCTCACAATTGTTCTCCTGTTAGAGTCCATTGTTACCACCACTTTGTCATTCCATCTTGTTGAAGGTCTTCTTTTTCTCATTGCCCTTCTATATTCCCAAGCATGATGTTCCTCTTCAGGGACTGGTTTCTCCTAACAGATGTTTAAAGTACGTGAGATAAAGTTCTGGCAAGACAAGTCTGGTGGGTTTTTGGTTTTTTTTTTGCAGTCCATGGTACTTTCCATATTCTTCTCATTGATTTCGGTCTTCCTTATTTAGGGTCCAACTTTCGCATGCATATGAGGCATTGGAAAGTACCATGGCTTGGGTGAGGTGCACCTTAGTCCTCAAAGGAACCTCTTTGCTTTTCAACACTCTAAAGAGGTCTTGTGCAGCAGATTTACCTAATGCAATAGTAAATGGATGCAAGTGTGAAAATATTAACAGAACTTAAAGGCTTAAAGTGAAAGAGAGGTGTTCATTCTCCCAGCTGTAGTGCCATTCAGTGGGGGCAACTCATTTTTAAAGGCCCTCAGAGTTCATATGTTTGAGAAGCACTATTTTGAAAGTTGTGCTTTGTGTGGGAGAAAGATGAGGCTGAGTGC
Source organism: Echinops telfairi (assembly GCF_000313985.2). Classification (NCBI taxonomy): domain Eukaryota; kingdom Metazoa; phylum Chordata; class Mammalia; order Afrosoricida; family Tenrecidae; genus Echinops; species Echinops telfairi. Next base: position 30,897,145 of record NW_022103901.1, read on the forward strand.
TCCTGCAAAGATTCATAGTCTCAGAAACCCTGTGTAGGGTTGGTGGCAGTGAGTGAGGGAACATACTGTTCTAGTTCAGTGACTTTATAAATAAGAGATTATGAAATGAAAGAGAGTCCTAGTGACACAGTGGTTAAAGCACTCAGCGCCTAGCTAAAAGGTTAGTGGTTCAAGGCTACCAACTGCTCAGCAGGAGAAACGAGGTGGCAGTCTGCTTCCCTCAAGATGGCAGTTCTACTCTGCCCTACAGGGCTGTGAGTGGGAATCTCAACAGCAATGGGTTTTGCAAAATTTTCTTAAAAGAAGTATCTTCCCTAAGGAAGGTAGTGATGAGGTAGTTAAGACAGGGAAGGTGCAGAGCAGCTTTGTGAAATGGGAGCGTGATAGGTTCAGGAATCAGAGGCAGGAGGCAGCAGAGGAGCATCAAACAGCAGACCCTGGAGGCCAAGAGTCCCTTAAGTATCTGAGGATCTGAAAATCTGCCCTGGAGGCTGAAGCACAGAACATGTTGGGAGAGTGGTTTGAGATGTGGTCTGAGGTTGTGAGAACCTGTGGCTGAGAACCTTGTAGACCTTGCTCATGTGTCTGGGCTCCTCCTTTCTGCAAAAGGCAGTCTTAGAAGAGGCTTTCAGAGAAGCTGAAATTTCTCAAGCTGTCCCATGGAGGTGTGATTGACAAGGAGGTGTATCTGCAGAAATTCAGGAAGAGAAAGGGGATGGCTTGCACTCAGAAGATGGGGTTACACAGACACCTGCTGTCCCAGAGAAAGTAACAGGGGTTGGAGTTCCAAGTGATTGGTCGGAAACCCTCCTGCCTGTTTGGGGCCTTCCTCAAACATTAACTTCTAGTTCCCTTAATAGTGGGAAATTGTGCTTTACTTTCAAGTAAGCTTTATTTTAAAAGGAATTGTCTCCTTTTCTGACTTTCCTGTAAGATCCTACCTCAAGAAGTCCGCCCTCCAAAAAGTAAAATAGAGGAAAGAGCTAGGAGGTAAAGAGCATTTATAGAGGTCTACATACAGGCATGTACATATGTA
>NW_022103901.1:30899547-30900991 GCF_000313985.2 Echinops telfairi
ACAGGGACATTCTCCTCTCTGAATGCTGTGACACAGGTGTCCTTTCGGCCTCTCTTCCTGTCATTGTCAATTGTCTTCTTTGCTCCCTTCTGGCCTCTAAAAAACTCCCTGTTTCCCTTTCCTCCTCCTCTCTGTACTACATGAAATCTGGCAGCTTTTAAAGCGAGAAGTCCCACATCCCAGGCAAATGTTTCCTGAATGGTTGGGGTATATTTTTCCAAAATTGTAAACAAAAGAAACTTAAGAATTCAAATGAAAAAGAAATGAATGCTTTGCATTTGAAATTTCCAAACAAAACAAAAAGATAAAGACCTAAAGGTAAATTTCCCTCCTCTTGCCATCTCCTAAGTAAACTGTCCCACCTAGAAGTAAAGACAGTTGTTTGCTAGTACTTTCTGAACGGAGATAGCTATCTGCTTGGTTGTTTGGTTGTTTCTTCCCAGCCTCTACTCACCCTTATAGTATATGAGGCTAAGTCAAAAAGTGGTATTCATACCTGCACAGGTTTATTCCGAGCAAAATGAGTTTAAATCTGTCTTTGTGATCTGATAAATCAATTCTCTTGGTCTCATTAAGAGGCCTTCAGAAACAAGGTCCAGTCAAGAGGGGCTTCTGAGGGGATCTGCTAGCTTGTTCAAATCAAGGCAGAGAGGTCACTCACAGGTGATGGAGAGTGTTTCTTGGGGATTCCAAAAGAGTAATCCTGATACGATTTCTCAAAGCACAGGTGGTCAAGGGGCTTACTACAAAGATTTTAAAAGAACATGAAACACCGTGGTGGTAAGAGAAAAGGTCAGGGAGGTTGTGCTGAGGAATGTTTCCTTCCTGACAATACATACACCTGCTCATTCTTCTAGGGTAGCAAGCGCTTGCCTGTGAGAATTTTGCTGGGAAACCTTACCCCATTCCCCCTACAGCCCAATTTTGCTCCTTCAGATGTCATTTTGTTCCCCAAGCTTTAAGAACGTTTAAAAGGAACAGTACTTGAGCTCTCTGAGGATACCAAAACTGCCATTTGCATAAGTCAAAGTGCAAAATCCATCAGGGAAGGGTGAGAAGGATGGAAACACTGCCCCTCAGAAGTGTGTAGACTAGATAGGGATTATCTCAAGAAACAATAGCTTCACATTTTGATATGTTTTGTTCAATAAAGGTATCTGATTTTGTAGTAATACTTTTGGATTTATCTTTGGACAGACACAATATTGTTTCTCTCTGGGGCCCTGATCCCAAACCTCTTTTCAACCCTCCCATTTTTAGTTGTGTTGACTCCACTCTGAACTAAGGATGGACCATGTCATCTCTGTCTAACACAGTCTTCCCATGACAGTCCTCTCGAAACAATGGTTGGTCCAGGAAGGCACCTAACTTGTACTCAGAGAAACATAATGAGATAATGAGATTTTTGCTGAGAACTTTGGGAAAGAGATGATTGCACTCCATT
>NW_022103901.1:30901350-30915082 GCF_000313985.2 Echinops telfairi
AAAAAAAAACTATGGAAAAATATTTTATTTATATGGGAGATGATTACTTAAATGTTCATTTTATGAATATTTATTCAATCGAAATTTGCATATTTCCCTGTTCTGTTATTTTCACAATTTAATGGTGTGGACATATTTTAAAAGAAGCTAAGTGTCATTCCGGAAGCAAAGCACCACAAGCCACAAATAAGAAAAAAGAGGTCATGATCCCATCACCGAGATCAAAGTGTAATTTAATATCTCAGTTTATATCCTTTTCTTTTTCTGATAGTGTGAATAAACAAAACTGGGACCATGTGTGTGAGGTATTTTGTAATTTACTAGATTGTTAACATTTTCCAGGCTATTAGATATTTTCCTAAATGAAAATTTCTAGGGGAAGGAAGGAAACCAAAGAGGTCAATGTAGACCCTGTGCTGTTCATGAAGCAGGCAACAGATTGGGAGAAATGGAGCTGTCCTTTTTCATAGCCCTGTGTGACACAGAGGGAAAGGAGACAGAGTCAAGGCCAATTCAAAGGGGAATTCGAATAGGAAACTCTCTCCCCGTGGAGCTGAGGCTCCAAATGCCTAGACCTTAATGTAGGTAAACACAGGAATAACCACACTCCACTCCCACCTAAGGGACTTCAAAGAATCCTGCCTTGGAACTGAGAAGAGCAGGGAGGTGGGAGCATCCCTGAAATTTGCAGCTCAGATCCACATCACCTGGTTATCAAAAGAGAGTGAGAGAGAGAAAGCCCTTAAAACTATTAAGTGGGGCTCAGGCTGGAAGATGCAAATATCATTTCCGTAGGAAGCTACCTTCACTCTATATCTTTGAGATAACACATTGAATATTGAATACTAGAACCTACCTTCAGTCTCTATCTCAAAGAAAACCCACCCAACATATATCAAGACCAATCAAAAATAGTCAAACATAGTAGGAAACAAGACAGCAAAGGTGAATCCATGTAAACAACAACAAAACAACCAGAAAATACTTCAGATAAAATCACTAGTCCTTTACATGAAATCACTCTTTGCTATGTTCAAAGACATAAACCATCTAAAAGTACCTGTAGGTAGCACGTCACCTAGCAGAACACAGGAATGATCAAAGTATTGCTAATATTACACAAATAAAATTTTGCTGAAGGTAATTAAAAACTGGTTGCATCCATAGGGAACTGCCAGAAACTCAAGCAGGATTCAGAAAGATCATTGAACAAAGGATCTCCTTGCTGATGTCAGATGGAACTTGGCTGAAAGCAGAAAATACCAGAAAGGTGATCACCTGTGCTTTATTGACTATGCAAAGACACTCAACTATGTGGATCACCACAAATTATTTATAAAGTAGCCGAGAATGGAAATTCCAGAGCACTTGATTGTGCTGATGCAGAACATTTTCATAGACCAAGGCAGTAATTCGAGCAGGTTGAAGGGATCTTGTGTAGTTTAGAATCAAGAAATAGTTGTATCCTGTTTACGGTTAGCCAAAAATAAGTCTCTGGGAATTCATGGAATACCAATAGAAATGTGTACTAACGGGTGCCTCAGGGTGGTATCCCTCACTATCCTTACTCAATCTGTATGCTGAGCAAATAATCAGAGAAGCTGAATTATATGAAGAAAAAGGGCAATATGCTTAAATCTAAGCAAATGTATTAGACCATAATGATAATGCCTGATGGCATTAAAGTGGAATTAAAATGCATATCAACACATATGTCAGCGAGGAGAAGATCTTGATGGCACCTCGTTTGTTGCTCATTTCTTGCAGAACAAAGTCATGCGTTATAGTTCATTATCTGGAAAAAATAGCTTGTTTTTTTTCCATCACGTTTTCTTGTTACTTATGGAAAAATGTTAAGTAATGTTTATATTATTTTATTATGCCCACAAGCTAAGTCATAGATGATTTAAAAAAAAACAACGAACAAAAGAAATTGGGCCTACTGAGTTGTATTACAATAGAGGATCAGGGAGCCTGCAGTAGGTGAATGATTTCACCATTTAACCTTCAGTATTGTTAGGATTTCTCAACATGTATGTGCCTTATGTTTTCAATAGAAAGAAAAAGCTAGTTAGTAAAAATGTTAGTGCTCGCTGAGAGATTTGACGCTTCAGAACAAAACCAGACTTCTCTGAACAGGAAACAAAAAAAGAAAAGAGTCTTAGAAATGAAAAATGAGTATTAACAGAACATTCATGAAAATAGTAAGAATGGACATATTTAAAGTCTAATAGGTGGTCCAGAGGAACAAAGGAGGAAGCACCTAAAAATGTAAAGCAGAAGGACAAAGACATGGAAAGTGTGAGAGAAAAGCTACCAGGCATGAAGGCCAGGTCTGGATGTCACCCTTCCTCTGCCAGGCGTCCGTCCCAACAGAAAGAAAAGGAGACGAAGGAGAGGAAGCAAAAACAAGCAAGCCTAAAAAGAACGTCTAAAGGAACAAGGGGTTTCACTCATCCCAAGCAGGGCAAACAAATTATGGCAAAGGTAGACACTGATTAGTGACATTTCTGAACTACACAGATGAAGCAATGTTGTTAGGGGCCATCGAGTTGGTTATGACTCATAGCAATTCTGTACACAACAGAAGGAAACTGCCCTGTCCTGCACCATCCTCACAGTTGCCATGTTGACCCCATTAGGGCAGCCACTGTGACAATCCACTTTGTTTAGGGCCTTCCTCTCTTTTTGCTACCCCTTGACTTCACCAGACATGATGTCCTTCTCCAGGGATTGGTCATTCCTGACAACATGTCCAAAGTGAGTTGGAAGAGGTTTCACCATCCTTGCTGCAGAGCAGCGTTCTGATTGCCCCGCTTCCAAGACAGATCCGCTTTTTTTAGCAATCCCTGATGCTTGCAATATTCTTTGCGAACACCACAATTCAAATGCATCAACTCTTCTTCCCTTTTCCTTATTCAAAGTCCTGCTTTCACATGCATATGAGGTCATTGAAAATATGACTTGGGTCAGGCACACCTGGTAGTGGGATGCAACTAATTTAACAACCAGTTTGTTGCCCCATTGACTGAAGATAAGATAAAAAGATATACTGAAAGGTAGTTTATTATTTCATTCCATTAATAATTAAATAAAAATACAAGAGGTACACAAAACTAGGTTATAAGAAAGTTTTAAAATATTAAGTAGTACCTGACAAAAAGGCTATTATTGAAGATATTTCCATATTGCTTCCTGATTAGCATCCTCACTTGCAATATCTTTCACTTTTATCTGAGCATTATCGGCTCTATGATTTATTCTTTGTGTGTGATCTAAGTGGGTTTTAAAAAAATCATTTTATTGGGGGCTCGTACAACTCTTATCACAATCCATCCATCCATCCATTGTGTCAAGCATATTTGTACATTTGTTGCCATCATCATTCTCAAAACATTTTCTTTCTACTTGAGCCCTTGGTATCAGCTCCTCATTTTTACCCTCTCTCCCCACCCCCCTCACGAACCCTTGATAATTTATAAATTATTATTTTGTCATGTCTTACACTATCCGATGTCTCCCTTTACCCACTGTTCTGTTGTCCGTCCCCCAGGGAGGGGGTTATATGTAGAATGTACGATTTTTCTTAGCCACCTTTTCACTGTAGGAATAGGATCCCATTCCTTTAATGGTAGGCCATTTAGATAATAGTCATTGTATTGTGCAATTCCTCGTTAATATAGTGATAAAAGAGTCATTGTGCTTGCTATATTAAAAACAACTTTTCTGAACACATGTTCATCTCTGAAAAACCTCTGCACTTCTGCTGACCTTAAGGAATTGTTCTGACAATATTTGAACACTTTCAGGAATTACATAATTCTCTTGTCGTAGCTCTGGGAATTTGGAGCACAACACAAAGCTTAAAGGAATGACGGTGTGTCACCTCTGATTGTTTGGTACTTTTTCTGTTTACATTAGGTGCTTGTTTACTGAAGCAACAAACATAAGGGAATGAAAAGGTAGTATTTCATCAAAAGTATAAGAGTTTTATGAAATGAGGAAATACTATAAGCATAGTTCTGTCTAATTTTTTATAAGTACAGACTGAATGAACATTACTTCAGGCACTTAGAATCCACTGTTGTGCAAATGAATGTTAAAAAAGAATAAGGAATGTAAATTTGCGATTTCCACATTGAAAGAACCCTGATTACAAGTGCCATCCTAACAACGGGTTCGCTGAACTCAACAAAAAATTAGTTACTGGTTTTGCTGAACCAGTGCCAACCAGCTGAGTCCCACAACTGGGAGCACCTTAGTCCTCAAAGTAACATTCTCACTTTTCAGCACTTTAAACATAAACCAATATAAATCCTGAAAGCTTTCAGAGAGGAAAACCAGAATACCACCCAAAGCAGAAAATACACTCAGCGACATCGATGCTAAGTTGTGTCTTACTGCTGGCAAAATTCTATTAAGCCGTTCTCTCCTCAGAGCAGCTAAATGTTTTTATTTTGTTTTCCACTCTGGGTGTCTGTTAAATCAGTGAAGAGAAGGTTGATATGGACCAATAGCACTTTCCCCATAAGCATAGACAACTGTTGTGTTCCAGCTACCTAGAGGTTCTACGTACTGCCTAGATAAGGAGAACTGGAACACAAGGTGTGTTCCAGCCCCTCAGAGAGACAACTGTTATTTGCCTTTGTATTAGCATCTTGTGTTTGCTCATGGGTGCCGGGCTGCTCATGTGCAAGACCAGCATTTTGAAACCACCAACTGCCCCTCAGGAGAAAAATGAGGCTTTCAACTCTGGTTCAGAAAGATTTGCAGTCTAGGAAATGCACAGGGTAGATCTATTCAGTCGTGCAGGGTAACTAAGAGTCAGAATCGACTCAATGATATATGCTCATGTGCTTGCAAAGTGAATGAATGAGTGGGGTTTGTTTGCCCTTCCTTAAGAACTGGCAGTCCTCTCAGGTTGAGGGGGACAGGGGACAGGGCAATATTTGCCTTCCGCCAATCACACAACTGATTGGATTTTTTCCTCTCTGTAGTTATAGGCTGCCGATCAAATTCTGAATTTGAAAGTTACATAACTGATGATCCCAAAGCTTTCTATGCATTGGCTGGAATTGTTTTTGATCACAGCTTCAGTAACAGCAAGGATCCCTTGCCCCTTTCGGTAAGAACATAGTCTCTCTCAACAATCTCGTGGTTCCCCAGCCTGACCTTGAACCTGCTTTGGGTCTTTCTCAACTCCATCAGCCAGCTGCCACCTTGTTTGCAGAAGAGACATTGAGTGCCCTCCTAGTTTTCTGATTCTTCTAAGAGTGGAGACTTGTCCCAAGCAAGCCTGGATCCTGAGAGGACAGGCTGGTGGTATATGCTCAGTTGCTTGATGAGTATTGCAGAAGGCTAGAAAGATGGACTCCCAACATCCTGGCTTTGCAAGGTATGAGCTGGATGACCCTGGAAAACTTAGCAGCACTTCTGGGCCTCTGCTCCCTTCTCAGTGTAGTCAGGCTCACAGAGTTGTCGAAGAAATTATACCAGCTGATGATGGTCAGGCACTTAGAGCCCGGACACTGGAATTTTCCACAAGTAGCCCTTACTATCGTTGTCACAATGATTAATCTCATGGGACGTCAGACATGGTAAGTCTATTTATTTATTTTTTTATAAGGGAGAGGAGGCAGTGTTTTAAGCTTGAGACCATCTCCCTTCTGTTTGGGGAATAGAAAAACGTCTAGAGAGTACGCTGATTTTATTTGGTGTTGTACACTCTTGATAATATGTACACTCTTGATAATCTTATTTGGTGTATATTCTTGATAATGATTGAAAATTAGAAATTGCATGGGGTGTTGATAGATGGAGAAAGACATGGAATGTGTTCCTGAGCTTTGCCCTAGCTCCAGCCCTCATTGCCTCTATAGTGTCCAGTCACTTGGGTTTTTAATCTGTACAAGTCAACGATCCGTGTATTTTAGTCTAAAAAGTTGCCCTATACATATATACTTTCCTCTTCTAAACAGTATTTTATATTCTATACCATTGGCTAAATTAAGGAGCCCTGGTGGCATGTGGTTAAGCACTGAGCTGCTAACCATAGTCAGCAGTTCGAAACCACCAGCCATTGCACAGGAGAAAGATGAGGCTTTCTGCTTCTGTAAAGAATTATAGTCTCAGAAGCCCACAGGGGCAGTTCTACTCTGCCCTGTAGGGTCACTATGAGTCGGCATCAACTTAATGGCAGTGAATTTGGTTTGGGGTTTGGTGTCAGTGGAATTAATATATGCCCCCATGGGCATGATTTATAATATTCCTCAATAAAAAGATGATGGTTCTAAAATGGCCCACGGACTTTTATATAAATTATAGATACATAAATGGATTTTGAGCTCATACTTAATCGTAAGCCCTAATCTAAAAGCAATTAGTTCTTATGATGTGGCCCTGCTCCATACTTGCCCTCCTGAAAAGATCGCTAAAGATATGGGTGCTCTAGCAAAGTGTGGTGAAGAAATCAGATGGTGCCCGACTGTCAGAAAGAATAGCATCTTGGGTCTTAAAGACATATTTTAAAACAGCAGCCATCTAAGTTAGGCGCCAGCTAAGTTCACGCTGAAGAAGTACACCAACCTGTGTGATCCAAGAACCGTAAATAATAAAATCAAGACAGGAGGAAGGAACGGCATTAAAACTTAAATTCTGAGCACTGGGTTTGCCAAGGGCTATGAATGATAATGAAATGCCAGAATCCATTTGTAGCATCCACAAGTGGATTAAGCCTCTGGATCTCTTCTAACCATTGGCCAGGGATGTGAATACCCCTGCTATCAGACAGAGTGCATTGGAAAGTGAATTAATGCAAATATAATTTATTTAAACATTTCCTGTTTTTTCCCTGCCCTGCCCCTGTTAAAAATTTAACACCTTATCATTTGTTTTCTTTTGATGCTTTAAAATTTTTTTATAGTTTTTACTATTTTCTGCTTTCTTTTGGATTGAGGTTCTTCTGTGTTTTACTTGGTTATTGTTAGGGAGGAGTTGTATGTGTTTTTGTTTTTCAGGTAACATTCACAGGATTTATTCAAGTGTTTAAGAAATATATTAAAATGGAAAGCCACCAGTACAAAAGTGAAACTAATGAGTCTGAGAAGAAAATTAGAGATCAAATAGTTATGGGCTAAAATCAGGAAGTCACATCACAATATTTTGATTGATTCTTTTTTTTAAACAGTTTTATTAGCACCTCATTCACATGTCATACACCTCAACAATCCAATCATACCAAGAAGAGTTGTACAATGACCAGCACATGCAATTCTAGAACACATTCTTCCTTGTACTCATTGTTATTCATGAAATTATTTTTTTCTGACTGTAGCAAAACTATACTCAAAACAACATTCTCCAATTCCACAACTTCTACTTGTATAATTCAGTGCCATTGATTGTACTCTTCATGTTATACAAGGTTTCTCTTTATGTGAAATCCAGGATAGGTGAATCTATAAAGGCAGTAACGGAGTTAATAGTTTCTTAGGGTTGTGGTAGGGAAGTTTGGGGGGAAATGGATATCTAACAATAATGAGTAGCAAAATGAAGAAAATATTCTAAAATTGATTGGGTTATGATTGCGCAACTCTTTGTAAAAGGTTTAAACCATTGAATTGTATGGTCTGTGAATTGAATCTCCATAAAATTGTTAAAATATTAAAAGAGACATCAAAATAAAACTACCACCATCTTTCAAAGACTCACTAGTACTGGACTACGTTGCAGGGCCCCTCTCATTTCATTCTACAACCCACAAGGGAAGTGCTGTGACTATTACTCCCATTTTATTCATGAGGAAACTGAGGCAATGCAAGGTATTGTCTGAATGCACGGTGACTTGCCTGAAGTAACAAGGCCAGTCAATCAGAGAGTTTGGATTGGGCTCAGGCCTGGCACAGCAGCCTCCTTCTGAGCTATTTGGCAGTACGCTCTTCCATATGTGGTGGAGCTGCGCATTGTCTGGGTCCCTCCCGTGATAGCACTGCAACTGGGCCCCGAGGGACTTTTGCCGGTGGAGCGGCTTTCTCTGGTCACCGCCATGTGACCACACCTTTGTGGGGCCCTACCCCACTTCTCAGTCTCAGCTTTCTCTGATTGAATTTATCTTGTTTATTCTCCCTAGGTCAGGTATTCCTTGCGCTTCAGCGCCATCATGAGGAATTTTTTACAATTGCGGTTATTAACCCCTCTAGAATTCGAAGGCTGGACCACAGCCTGGCTTTACCCTCCAAACCCAGGACAAGAGCCCCGGGAGAACATGCATAACAGTGGAGGCCACCCCGGTGAGGAAACGCCAAGTCTGCGGTGCTGTTTCTGTTATTCTGGTCAGCAAGTCCAGTTCATCTGGAGTGAACTGTCTTGAGATTCAAATCGTCTACTGCAGAGTAATAAGCACAAGAAACCCATGCTTACCTTACTGGGTGGCTACTGGGTCGGTCCCTGTCAGGGAATGTCCCTTGGAAGTCTTTGATTCTGTAGGAAGGTTCTGTGGGGCTGGGGCTGGGAGACAAACAGATGCCAACCATCCCCAGAAGCGGATTCTCTGATGTGGTGAGAAACAATGTGAAACTGTTCAGTATGGATGAGAAAGTAAGCACAAGGAAGCCTGTGCTTACTTTGATGGCTAGGTACTCTGCTGCTGTCCAGTTAATTGGAGCAGAGCAGAGCTGCCCCGAGGGTTTCCTCGGCTGTCATCTTTACCGAAACTGACTGCCTCTCTTGGTCCCGTGTGGTGGCTGGTGGTTTTGAACCATAGATTTTTTTCATTGTTGTTAGCAGTTGAGCACTTAGTCACTGCACCACCACATCTTAGATTCTCCCAAGGACTCACTTTTAGGTAGACATCCCTACCTTTAAGATAAAATTCTTTCAAATAAGAACTTACATATTTCTGAACACTGTCATTCCAGACTCAATTCCAAAGCTGGTCTATTGAGTTGGTGCCTCCTCACAGCGACCTCTAGTTTGCACTTTGAGTCTCCCACCATCTCCAAGGTATGACGTCTGCCATTTTCTCGTATAGGATACCACAAAGAAGGCTTCCTAGCGATTCAGCATGCAGTGGATAAGGCCATCATGTGGCACCACGTCCAAGATGCCATGACCCAGATGTTTAAGAACGTCAGTGTGCTCCTAAAGAGGTTCCCGTATGGATCCTACATCCAGGACCACTTCTTCGTGGTCCTGCAGAACGAGTTCTCGCCCCTCCTCATGCTCAGCTTCATCTGTATTGAGCTCACTATCATCAACTCCATCACCGTAGAGAAAGAGAGGAAGCTGAAGGTAACCCCCCTTGAGCACATAGTGGCTCAGAGTGACCTCGTACACAATGGAAGGAAACACTGCCCGGTCCTCTGCTAGCCTCACAAGTATGTTTGAGCCCACTGTTGCAACCACTGTGTCAATCCATCACGGTGAGGGTCTTCAAGTTTGCTGACTCTCTAATACCCTTTTCCAGGACCCCCACCCACCTAGACCCTTCACCCAAGTGTGCTGGGGGGGTGGTTGGCAACAGTGTTAACCCAGCCCAGCAGGAGATGAGTGCTGGCCAGTGGTGTCACGCTGGCTCTCTTGCTTCCCGCAGGAGTACATGTGTATGATGGGACTGCACAACTGGCAGCACTGGGTGGCTTGGTTCATCATGTTCTTCTTGTCCGTCTCCATGGTCGTCTCCTTCATGACCGTGCTCTTCTGCATGAAGGTATGTCTTTCCCCCAGGAAGTGCGTGTATGCAGCGAAGAGGTGAGCAGGATCCTCGGTGGTGGTGGGACTGAAGTTCAAAAACAGATGAGTCACAGTGACCCGAACCACTCGGAACCACAGGCGGTGCTCTGTGGTGGTATTTACTACATCTGTAGGGACTGAAGTGTGTGTCTAAGCTTAGGATCCAGAGGAGCGGTGCTCGGCCTTCAGTTTGCTGGTTTCCAAGGGCTGACTGTGGGTGTGAATGACTCCATGAGCAAAGTGGAGTGCCAAATAACATATCTCATCAACCTTATAGTGTCCCAAATTTTATCACCTATAAGTAGTAGAAAATAGTTACTGTAAGAACGAAGGGCGGGCATTCTTTCATACCCATGATCTCATTCTTTTTTCTTTTATGCTGTCAATGAAATTGGGTGTTACAATCTTCTAGCATAAATTTAATGACAGCTATAATAATCCATTACATGAATATACAAAAAGTCACCTTCTAAATGACCAACATTGTCACCATTTGGATAAAGGCATGTTGGAAGACCTTAACGGAAAAGGAGACAAAAGAAATGGCCAGGAAACATTCAAAAGAGACAACATAAGATAACACAAAATAATAATAAAATGAGCTGTGATAGTACTAATTAAAATGGGATAAGCTCATTTATTAAAAGAAGAAGATATTCATATTGGATTAAAAATTAAATGCAGAACTTAGGTTCTCTGGAACAAAAGAGGGAGAGAAACCCTCAATACAACTAAAATTAAACTACCACTTGACCTGGCACTACCACTCCCAGGTACATATCCAAAGGAGCTGAAAGCAGAGCCTCAAACAGGTACTTCTTGTACAGCAATGTCGTTGTAGCACTATTCACAGAAGCCAAAAGGTGAAGCAGCCTAAATGCCCACCAACAGATGAATGCCTAAAAAATAATGTGGTACCTATTACAATGCAATATTACTCAGCCAGCAAGAGAAATGAAGTCTTGATAAGAGCCACAGTATGATGGTGCAAGAGACATTGTGCTGAGTGAAATAAGTAAATCACAAAAGCAGAGATATCATACGACCTTACTTACATAAGAAGACAAATGTTTAGAGATCAAAGTTCATTAGTGGTTACCAGGTTTGGGAAGGAGTGGGAAAGGTTGATGGGTAATTGCTATGACTTGATTTTTAGTGATGGAAAATTCACATTGATTAAGAGGAGGATTGCATAGCTGATCAATGTAATTGCTTTCAATAAGTTATACACCTGTAAAAAATTTGAACTGCCAAAAATTGTGTGGTAGAAGTATTTATGATGACATACACAAAAATCATCTGGTTAAGGCTCCTTATATACAACCAGATAGCTCGTGGGGTTTGCTTTTTGGGTTTTTTGTTTGTTTCTTTTTAGTCGGGGGAGAGGATTGCTTTCTTAGTTTGGAGATTCAGGGTCATGATTTTATAGGAGCATCTCAGTTGACCAAGGAGCCCTGGTCCTACAGTGGATTACGTGTTGGGATGCTAACCACAGAGTCAGCAATTTGAGCCCACCAGTTGTTCCTCAGGAGAAGGATGAGGCTTTCTGCTCCTATAAATATTTACAGCCCAGAAACCCATGGAGGCGGCAGTTCTACTCTGGACAGCAGGGGACTTGCACAGTACGTTGGAATTGACCTGATGGCAATGAGTTTTGAGTTAACTGACCTAATATATTCCGTGCTTCTGCTTCACCTCCCAGTTCATTGCATGGTGCCTGGGGGTTTTAAAGCTTGGAAGTTGCTATCACAAGGCCCAATAATTGGCTTCTACTCACCTGACACAACAAAAATAGAAGGGGAGTCAGGAACAGGAAATAGTATGAGTGGCTGATTGCCTCCATGAGTAGCTGCCCCCTTTGCCAAGAGACCAGAAGAACTGAATGATGCCCACCTACCATTATTGAACAATTTGATCAAAGATTCTGTAGAAGAATACTAGTCAAATGCAGGGGGGTTAGAGAGCAGAACAGTTTCAAACTCTTGCGAAATCCAGGTTCTGGAATCATGCAACCCGGTAAAACCTTGAAATTACCGACCAGAGATCATCTTTAACCCAACAACCAAAAACACTCCCTAAGTCTTCTGAACACCAGTAAAGATGCTCTGAACGTGACAGTAATGTCACGTAAGTAGTGAAGAAGGTCTACCTTAAACATTGTGCTATTTTAAGATCTATGTATGGGGGGGCCTTCAAAAGTTTTGTGGGAAAGTGACATTTAAAAGACAGCAGGACTCTTCTATGAACATTTTGAAACCCTCTCATTTATGGGATCAAATTGACAACAGCAAATAGAACGCTTTGATAGAAATTTTCGAAGTTAGCAAGTTTATGTTACTAGGGGAGAAGCAACTCTGAAAAGAAGAGTGAACATTGTTGCATCATTTAAAGAATGGCCCAATGTCACCAAATTGCACTTGCAAAAAGGGTTGAGCTGGCGTGCGTTGTTGTGCTGTCTTCTCAACAAAAGTAAGATAAATGATCAAAACTAAAAAGCTACTTGGAGAGGACATCATTTCTAAATGGTAAGGGCATTTGTTGTACACAGGGTCGCTCTGAGTCTGAACCAACAATAACAACAACACCAATAGCATTGCCAGGTCGAAAATCTGTCTTAGAAACAATATCATAATATTTTGCTTGAAGATATGTCAGAAGAAACCAGCCTCTACAACCGAAGGGCCTGCAGGCACAATTGTATGGTGATAATATATAAAGGTTATAGTAAAATCATAGACGATAGGAGAGAGAATAAAATAAAGGAGGAGTCAGACACATGTTATGGTAACATGCTCACCTCAGCCCCTCTTGGTGGTCCATGTGGAGGTGGGAGAAGAGAGAGCATCTTTACTGTCTTGGGATATTTATAGGTAGCCATAAGACATGGATATTCAGGCGTTACATATATCACAAGGTGGGTGGTAACTACACTAAGGTTCCTGAACTCACAGGTGAGGAAACCCAATACCTGCATTGGGGGAAGGTATGAGGGGGGCTGGGTGACACAGCGGGAGGGGATAATAAAAGGATGTCTGCTTCTGTAGGGAGATAAAATCAACCATGTGCTCACTTTAAGGCTTCATAGCTGTTAGGGGAGAATCTGTGGGAATATTTAAAGCAGGATCATGTACTTGGACTTTAACTTACCAAAGTGGTGTCTTTCCTACCATGGAATACCAGCGTTCCAGATTCCCTCTGTTATAAGTTAGGGAATATAGTCCTCATCATATTTCCATCAGTGTTAGTTTCTCACATAGATAGTGTTACTATTTTAAATTTCTGTGTTGTTACAGGAGTGTTTTATGTCTTCTCTTCATCCCGTCCACATAAACTTGATGTCCATCTGTGATTGTTTTGTAGATATCTGAGGTGGCAGTGTTCAACAACAGTGATCCTCATTTGATTTTTCTTTTTCTAATGTGTTTTGCTCTTGCCACACTATCCTTTGCTTTCATGGCCAGCACGTTCTTCACAAAAGGTGAGTCCCAAACCCGTTGTCTTCCAGGGAGCGGGTTTATGGATCCTCCTCAAAGCACAGCTCTTCCCATCACCCAGAGCGTCCATTAGTACCCCTCCAGAGCCAGGGGTGTGTGGCTTTGACAACTCTACTTGTCATGAGAGGCCTGTTGGAAACATGTGAGAACATGTACACCTTCTAACATACCATTCCTAATGGAGACGAGGAGTGAGTCTCCATTGGAAAGACAAGAGAGAAATCAGATCTCCAGGGCAACCCATTTTCCAGGTCTTGGTCGTGAAGTTGGGACCCAAGAGAAGGCTGGCTTCTAGGTCTCCATTTTAAGAGAATTCCTTGGAACTTGGTTGCATTTTGAGGGGTGCTGACTCTGAAGTTATCAGTAGGATTGAATAATTACAAGGGCCAAAAATATGAGTCAGAGTTCAGGAGAATTAAATTGTGGGTCAGCCTGGCCAGGACTAGATAGAAATATTGATGTAGGACAGATCCAGCAACAGGTAACAAAAAGTGCCTAAGAAGAAAAAC
>NW_022103901.1:30915902-30928811 GCF_000313985.2 Echinops telfairi
TAGAAAATAAGAAATGCTGGGAAGGACATGGAGAGATTAGAACGCTCATACATTGCTGGTGGGACTGTAGAATTGTACAATCACTATGGAAATCAGTATGGCGCTTCGGTAAACAGATGCAAATACAAATAACCTATGATCCTGCAATTTCTCTAATTGGTTTATATCCTAAAGAAGTCAAGAACAAAAGATGAACAGACAAACGCACGCTTATGTTGATTGCAGCAATTCTAGTATAGCAAAAAGCTGGAAGCAATCAAAAACTCTGACTATAGAAAGATGGATAAACAAACTCCAGCATCTTCATATCACGGGTTGTTGTTGTTTGATGCCGTCGGGTCGGTTCTGACCTATAATGACCTTATGCACCGCAGAACAGAGCACTGCCTGGTCCTGCGCCGTGGCTCACGGCTGTTCTTATGCTTGAGCCCATTGTTGCAGCCACAGTATCAATCCATCGCCTTGAAGGTCTTCCTCATTTTTGCTGCCCATCTACGTGACCAAACATGATGTCTTCCCGAGGAACCGGTCTCTCAACAACAGGTCCAAAGTATCTAAGACAAAATCTCACCATCCTTGCCTCTCAGGAGCATTCTGGCCATAATTCTTCCACGAGAGATCAGTTTGTCCTTTCAGCAGTCCATGGTACCTCCAATGTTCTATGCATCATTCAAAAACAATGATGAGTCTACATGGACAAAATCAGAGAACACTATGCTTAGCAAAGTTAGTCAATTTTATAAGGACAAATATTTTATGACACCATTATTATAAAGGAAAATAAATAAAAAGAAAAATGGTTTTCACACGAAAGGGTAAGACTTTAAAGACTGGGAGTAGGCCAGGGGTGTGAGGGAGGTGGGGCAGGGAGAAGGAAGGGACAGCAAACTATAGAGCAGGGGTCCTCTAACTTTTTAAGCAGGGAGCCAGTTCACTGTCCCTCAGACCCCTTGGAGGGCCGGATTATAGTTTAAAAAAAAAACTATGAAAATAGAAATATATATAAGCATAAAAAACTAAATAAATTAAGTCAAAATGTTTAAGAGAGAGAGAGAGAAGGGTCACAGCCTTAAAAAACCCCAGATTCCTTACTCGTTGTCTGAGTGGCTATAAAAAAAAGGAACAATAAAACTGAACCGGACTTGGATTCTTTAGCAACATACAAATTCATTTCAGACAAACAAATGAACAAACAAAAAAATGCCTATGGAGAAAACAAAAATCAAGTTGATGCCGATGCATAGTGACCCCTAGGACAAGGTAGCACTGTCCCTGTGGTTTCTGAGCCTGTCACTCTTTATGGACTGGAAATAGACACGCCGTGGTGGTGTAGTGGTTAAACTTGGGGTTTCGATCCGCATGGTCTGCAGTTTGAAACCATCAGCAGCCCTGTGGAATAAAGAGTGGGCTTTCTACTCCTGTGAGCAGTTCCCAGTTTGGAAACCCCCAGGGGTTCACTGAGTCAGCATTGGCTCGTTGGCAGTGAGTTTGGTTTTTTGGGTTTGGGTTTTGGTTCTGCCTCGGTGTGGCTGGTGGTTCCTACTGCTGACCTTGCAGATCACAGTCCAATATGTTACCGACGCCACCAGGGCTTCATGCCTAAGGAGAACTGAGGCAAAAATGAGCGTGTGATAAAAGTGAAGCCAGGCAGATGACTGTATGCACATGTGAATACTTTACACCGGGTGACATGTTCTAACATGCAGGCTCTGGCCAATATTGGCTCTACCAAAACAGACCTGAGTGGTTGGGAATGTTGAAGGGACCTGGGAACTCACTTTTGCTGTAAACGCTGTGTCTGATCTCCACGCCTATAACTTTCGGGGGATATGGCAGGGATGATAGTCCAGTCAGAAAGCTGCATGGGGTGGGCCATCAAAGGAGCCTGCAGCCTAAGACTAACGGATGCCTAAGGCCAAAACCTGAGAAGCTGAACTCACAGTCAAGTACAAGAACTAAGTCAAAGACTAGAGATAAGAGAGGAAAGGTTAGAAGGACAATACATCAGGGCCAGCATGGAAAGCAAATGGGGAAAAAAGTGCCAATTGATAAGGGAAAAATAAAGGCAACCCAACACGGATGATAATCCATTTTGAACAAAGGGACCAAGACAATTCAGTGAGGAAAGTGAGCAGTGAGCAATTGGTGCTGGGACCACATGCAAAACCAGACTCACTGCCACTGAGCCACAGAGAACCCCTGGGGGGTTCAGAGGCTGTAACTGTTTAGGGGAGTAGAGAGCCCAGTCTTCGTCCCACAGAGCTGCTGGAGGTTTCAAACTGCCGAGCAAGAGGCTCACAGCTCAATGTGTAACCACTACCCCACAAGGGCTCCTTATTGCACCTCTACAGAAGACTAGAACTGCCCCATTGGGTTTCCCAGGCTCTCAATCTTTACAGAAGTCGACGGACACATCTTTCGCCTTGAGGAGGGGCTAAGGGGTTTGAAATGTCAATTTTCTTTGTTTAACTACTGTGCCACCAGGGATCTTGTCACATACTTGTTGCTAGGTGCCGGCTGTCCTCACAATCACAGTCAGGTTCAAGCCCATCATTTCAGCCACCGTGTTAATCCATCTTTTAGAGGGTCTTCCTCATTTTTGTTACCCCTCTACTTTACCAATCATAGTATTCTTTTCCAGGGACTGGTCTCTCCAGAAAACATGTCCAAAGTACATGAGACAAAATCTTGTCATCCTTGATCTAAGGAGCATCTGGCCATAGTTTCTCCAAGATAGATGTGTTTGCTCTTTTGGCCATCCATGGCGCTTTCAATATTCTTTGTCAGTCAGATACTTCAAATCCCTGCCATCTAGTCAATTCCCACTCTTAGCAACTCTGTGGTTAGGGTAGAACTGCCCCTATGGGTTTCCAAAACTGTACCTCTATGGGAGTAGAAAGCCTCATTTTTCTCATTTGGGGAAGCTGGTGATTTCAAACTGCTGACCTTGCTGGTAGCAGCCCAATATGTAACCACTATGCCACCAAGACTCACTTGTCACATACTTAGTGCCTGAAAATCATACAGATGGACAATCTAAGAGTGGAAAGTATCACATTTACTTTGCTAGACTAGAATCAAGGTGTCAGCAGAGTTGTGTTCCTTGAGTATCCTTCCTTCCTTTTTCAAGCTCCTGGAGGCCACCTGCGTTCCTTGGCTCATGGCCTTGCCCTCCATCTTCAAGATTAGCAATATAGCATCTTCAAGCCTCAATCTTTGCCTCCCTCTCTGTGCGCTCCCACCCACCCCACTTGCTCCTTTGAACACATCTCCTCTGACTCTAGCCTTCCTGCTTCCCTTACGACACCACTTGGCCCACCAACAACCCAGCATCACTTCCCCGTCACAGACTCTTCAATACAATTGAAAGTCCCCTTTGCCACCTAAAGGGGGATAGGCGCAGGTATCAGGGGCAAGGACAAGGTCATCATTGGGAGGTCACTAGTCTGCTTATGCCTGTTGTCAGATAAGCAGCTACCTGGAACCAAACTGTGGATGAGTAAGAAGTGTAGAAAAAATATTCTATACACACACACACACACACACACAAACATACACACAAGAAATGATAAAAAGAAAACCCACAATTTCTAAAATGTGGAAACGTTTTCATGTTGGGGGGTTATTCCCGCAAAGGAAAGAATCACTTCAGAGGACTCTTAAACACAATGCTTTTATTATGCATCCCTGGTGGATGGTATTGTAAGGACAAAAAGAATTGTCATGATGGGAAAACATTCCTCACTGCAACTTTCCTGGACTTTTTCTTACCAGTGGAGTTGCCAATTGTCTTGAACCGTCCGCATAATGAATCCTTTGATCATCTTGTGTCCTTCTAGAAAAATCTATCAAGTTGACTCCCTTTGGATTCCAAAAAACAGTCGTCACAACCTTCGGAGGTGACCTCTCTACTTTGAATTTAACGAGTCCAACAGGTCCTGTTGGAAACTACTGCTGGGCTGGACCTTTCTGTGAACGGACACTAATCAGACTAAGACAAGGGGGTGACTGAGAGAACGTGGCTGCCGCCGTCCACTGATCACAGAAATATGCTCAAATACATTTGTTTGCCATAAATCTGTGCATGTACTCACTGTAACCCTACCAGCAATATTTTTTGACTTACTCTTCAGTACCTAGGAGTTGAATGGAATTACTGGGGGGGGTGTCGTGGATACTCCGTTGGGCTGCGATCGCATGGTCAGAATTCAAAACCACCAGCAGCTCCTCAGGAGAAAGACTGGGATTTCTGTTCCCTTAAACAGTGACAGTCTCAGAAACCCGGTAAAATGGCAGAGGGTGAGCAAGAAATGGAAAACCTTCACCGAGATGGATTGGCACAGGGGAGGCGACAATGGACCCAACCTGCCTGCGATGGAGAGGACGGTGCAGGAAGGGGCAGCGTGTCATTCGGCTACACCTGAGGTCATTCTGAGTTGGAATCAGCTCGATGGCATGTAACAACAATGCGGAACTTCTGGAACTTGTTGAAGAATTGCCAAGTCATTTCCCACAGTGATTGCCTGATTTTCCAATCTCATCAGCAAAGCACATGGGTTCCAATTTTGGGACATCCTCCCAAACACTGGTTATTTTTCTTTTTTCAAATCTTAGTGGATCTGAAGTGACATCTCATTGTGGTTTGTGTGGCTCCCCACCCCCCAATGTTTTATTGATATAAAATTCACATATCATACACTTCTATAACTAAGTTGCGTTTAAAAAAGAGTGGTATATACATCATCACAATAGATTCTAGTGCACTGTCCCCCTCCCATGTTCATTATTTGTTCCCCAACTCCCCTCAATCTCCTTCCTTGCCATATTCCTGATGAGCTAAACATCTGCCCCTTATGTGCTTCATAAACTGGGAAACATATCACAAACAAAACCAAAACAAAACGGGGGGAAAAAGGAAGAAAAACCATCGGAAATATTAAAATAAGCCAGAAAGTAAACTTCTGTCGAGGAACAAACGAGAAATGTGTAAACCTAGAGCAAATTCAGAATGACTCAAGCGGAAGGTCAACGGACCAGATATCATAGTACACCAAAGTTCCATCCACCATAATCAAGTTTACAATCATCTCTATCTGATAGTAAGGCTGTTTGCATCCCTTGATTGTGGCCAGAGGGGATCTGCCAGAAGTTGAATCCAAATGGGCACTCTAGCGAAGGGTTTTGGAACATTGCGGCTTTGACGTATATCTCCCTGATGACTAGTGAGTGCTTAAGCACCTTTTGTGGCTCATTGGCAGCTGTATGTCGTTGGAGGGAGGTCTCCTCGAGTCCTTCGCCCATTTTCCAAAGCTTTGTCTGTCTTTTTGTTGTGGAGCTTTTTGTTGAAGTTCTTGGTAGGTTTCAGATAGGAAGCCCTTGTCGACTGTACGTGTGTTTTACATTCGCTTTTTTCCATTCTGTCTCTTCTCTTGGTATTGACTTTGGCGGCACACACTTTTTGATGAAGTTCAGTGGAAGCATGGTTGGCCTTCTGTCCTGTGCTTTTGGTGAGGCTTGGTTCATTGTTGGCCCCACAAACGCGCATCATCTCTCAGTGGTGAGAGCCCAGCTGTAGAGAGTGCCTATCCCCAATGTCTTAGAAGGGACTTCCCTTCTGAAGCACTGCCTCGCCTGCAAAGAGGTGGGAGGATGGGGTCTATGCGGGTTGCTGTTTTTCACACCTTGTTTATGCACCTGTTCTCTGTGTTCTTCCTCCTGAACTTGCAGCCCACATGGCCACGTCTGTGGGGGGACTCCTCTTCTTCTTCACCTACCTCCCGTACCTCTACATCAGTTTCAGCTACACCGAGAGGACTCACCTACAAAAGATCACTTCTTGTCTCTTCTCAAACGTCGCCATGGCCCTGGGGATCCGATTCATAGCCTTCTCAGAGGCAAAAGGTAAGCATTCGCTTTCCCTGGGCTCTCTGAGCCGCATTGATGCTTCCTCAGGGCTAACAGGCCAGCTGGCCTTCAATTTAAAAGAACGACTGTCCCTCCCCCCTCAGAAACAATTCCCCCGAGATCAACTTTAAGCCTAAACTCTCAAACATTGCTGGGAGCTTCCTACAAACCAAACAGTGGATTGGCCTAACTAGTACAAAACACCTGCCTGGAGCACTGTGTTCTCTTCAGACATCTATGCAGACGGGATCAACTTGACCAGGGCAGCTTGAAAAAGGTTTGATAGGAAACTCAGCCCTCAACTCGATGGCAGTGAGGTTGGTTTGGTAAATGCTGAGGAGACATGGTGGCTGAAGCACCTGTTTGTAATCCTTGGTCCCAGCTCCCCTCCTTTGGGAGAGCAGGAAGAGAGCCGACTCACAGGCCAAGTAGGAAGTTTTGCCCTAAAACTGAAGGAAGAATAAACCAAACACGGAAGGGCTGTTGTTCCATTGCAGCTGGCAAAACTGCTGCCCCCTTTTGGCAATACTGAGAATGTTCCCTCACCTGGAGGAAATTTCCATTCCCACCTTTTCCTTTCCTGTGCGCACCGTTTGTCCCGAACCTTGCGGACACAAGAAGCCTGTCGGCCTTGGTCTGGTTCGCGGCTGCTTGGTTGGGAAGTTCAGGTACTGAGAGTCTCCCCTGTCCTGGCTGTGACCGGCTTTGTGACTCTTCCTTCCGTCTCACAGGCGAAGGGCTACAATGGAGCAACATCGGCAGTGTGCGTGGAGACTTCAGCTTCGCTCAAGTGCTGCTCATGCTCCTGTTTGACGCTTTCTTCTATGGCTTGGTGGCCTGGTACCTGGAGTCCATCCTACCAGGGGCTTATGGTACACCCAAGCCCTGGTACTTCGTCGTCAAGGTGAGCCCTGACCCTGATGCTACCGGGTTTCAGACTAGGGTCCTAGAACGCATCCTGACTGTTGGCAGTACTCTTGCCCCCCTTAGTGGTAGAGTCTGGATCGAAATCTCAAGCTCCAGGAAAGCTCTAACCTGATTCCCCATAACCCATTGTCCACGGTCACTAGAGCGGCTCAAGGTCTAACCCACAGAATGTATAGGAAAGACCGCTTCTCATCCTCGGTCGGGTCATTATGAAAGAGTGCAATTCTCAAGCAGACATGTTCTACTAGGTAAGGTAGACAACTGCTCAGAAAACAAACCCTCACAAATGGACCAATGGATAGCATCATGACAAATGGAGAAAAGATCGAAGTTGTCAAGAATTATTATCTTGTTTGGATCCACAATCGACGCTCATGGAAACAGCACACAAGCATTCAAACTATAAATCGCATTGGGTAAGTCTGCTGCACAAGACCTCTCTAAAGTAACAAAGAGCCAGGATGTCACTTGGAGAACTGCGGTGCATCTGACATAAGCCATGGCATTTTCTGTTGCCTTCTCTGCATGTGGAAGTTGGACCCTGAATCAAGAAAACCGAAGGCAAAGGGATGCATTTGAATGATGCTGCTGGAGAAGCGTGCTGTCAATACTAACAAATCTGTCTCAGAAGAAATGGGGCTAGAGAGCTCCTGCGCAGCACGTTTAGTGAGACTTTGTCTCACGTATTTTGGATGTGTGACCAGGAGAGACCAGTCCCTGGAGAAGGACATCATGCTTGGTAAAGTAGAGGGGCAGCAGATAAAAAGAAGATCCTCACAAGGTGGACTGACGCGGTGACTGCAATAACGGCCTCAAACGTGCAATAATTGCAAGGATGACGCAAAACCAGGCAGGGTTTCATTCTGTGGGATCCGACTTGCTAGCCCCCGAGCACCACCACCACCACCTTGCTCAGTTTCAAGAAGACTGTAGGGAGATATTTTTGGTTTCTGATTTAAAGATGATCTCGGGGCAATAGTTTCGGGGTTTCATCCAGACTCGGTGGCCCCAGAAAGTCCGGTGTCCTTGGGAAAAGGGGAATTTAATGAACCAAAACAGAGACTGTTTACATAAATGTATTAATGCATCTGCTGACTTCCTCTTCAGCCTTTCTACTGGCACAGAAGATCCATACCTGTGACGATCTCCACACCACAGCTCGACCACCCCAAATCTCCGGAGAGCAAGTTTATTCAAGAAGAGCCTGTGGGTTTGACGAAAGGCATTGAAATCCTGCATCTGTACAAGGTACTCACACCCAGACCACCGGCTGGGAACTTCACCAACAGCCCAGGCCTCTCTTGAGGCTGACCGTGCGGCACCGCACAGTACATCTTGTGACAGGGAATTTTCATTTCCCTTGGTGGAGTTAGAGAGTAAATGCCTGAAAATGCCTCATCTCCTGTCCGACAGTGACACGACTGGATGGAGGATCCATTCTAGGAAGGGCCCCTCCCAGTGCCACCCTCACCCCTGGGATACAGGAGCGGCTGACAGCTGACTTTGTTCAGTACCTTATCTGTTCCACCCCCCACCCCTGCCCGCCCTGCATTTGAATTGATTCCAACCAGTTTGGTCACAACCAAGGAATCAAAAATAGAATCCACCCTCCTTCCTTCTACTCCCCCTCCCTTTCCTCCACCGTCTGTCCATAGAAGCCCTTCTGTAGCTGTTCCCTCATTCTGCGTGTCCAGAGTTATGTCACTAGGGCCACCTCAACGCCAAGGGGCAGAGCAGTCAGGGAGCAGCCCTGTCGACCCGACTGACAACAGTCAGGATCAAATGGAAGCAGGGGCGCTTGCCAATTCGTTTCGGCAGTGCCCAGCCACCCCCACCACGAGATGGTTCCCGCCCCGCTGCAGTGCGGCGCCAGGTGTCCACTCCGACCTGGTGAGGAGGAGAAAGGCCGGGTCTCTGCGAGGCTCCCCCTGCTGCTCTGCTGTGGGATAAGACTAGGGAAAATGGGACTTGGAACACTAGACCATTTGGCCTAGAAAGCAGGCTGCTGTGTTTATGCCCTCCCTCGCCCAGGCTGCACCCGAGGGCAGAGCACAGCAGGGCTCCTGCCAGTGCTTCTAGCATGTAAGCCCTGTGCCAGGTCCTCGGGCCCCTCCAAGAAGCACTCCCTGGAGTCCTCCCATTCCCTTTCCTCAGACGCTCCAGACAGTCCCCCCACTACCTTATCCTCCACCACCCCCACCACCTGCCCAGCCTCCCACAGCAAGCAGGGAAGGAGTAGCATGGCGTGGCCAGCCCTGCCTGCAAGTGTGACAGTTGCCCTGCAGGTCCCACCCATCTCTCCACAGGTGTTTCAGACTGGGGGGAAGAAGACCACCGCGGTCAGGGACCTGACGCTGAATCTGTACCAGGGGCAGATCACGGTGCTCCTGGGACACAACGGTGCGGGGAAGAGCACCACCTGCTCTGTGCTCACAGGTGCGTCTGGCCAGCCAGCCCCTCAAGGAAGCCCACCCTCGGGGGTCTTGGTACTGTCTAGGAAGGAGCCCTGGTGACTCTGCCTGGAAGGTGTCAGACTACTAACCTCTAGGTGGGGGTTCAAACCCACCAGCCCTTCTGTGGGAGAAATATGAGGGGCAGCCCTGGAAACCCCACACAGGATCCTGGTGGCAGTCGGCAGTCTAAACCGTGGTGGTGCGGTGGGTTAAGCGCTGCCCTTTCACTGCCGGTTCCTCACAGCTCTACAGGACAGGGCAGAACACCTCTGGCTTTCAAAGACTGCAGCTCTTTACAGGAGTAGAAAGCCTCATCTTTCTCCTGCAGAGTGGCTGATGGTTTTGAACTGCTGACCTAGCGGTTAGCAGCCCAACTGGTAACCACTCCTCCGTCAGCACTCCTGAAAGTATTGCTCTGCTAACCAAAAGGTGGTGGTTTGAACTCACAAGCTGCTCCTCAGGAGAAAGATGAGGCTGTCCCTCAGTGGGACGAGGCTACCACTAAGATGGAAAGCCACAGACCCCTTTGCAGCAGCTCGGCTCTGTCCTAGAGGGTCACTTGGAATCAGGAAAGCACCTCGTTGGCACAATGGTTACGCAACTCACCGGCTAACTGACCAGTAAGTCCAGAGGAAACAAGGGCTGGCGACCATGCAGCCTGGAAAACCCTCTGGGGCTGCCCCACTCGGTCCTGCAGGGTCACCGGCACATACCACCACCAAATACATAGTGCTTGGCCCAGAGCTCGGAAAGCGACTTGTCCCCTGACCCCCACAGAGCCCCTACCTCCAGGGAGCCCCCAACCACCCTGCCTGCCTCTGAGCCACAGGTGCACGCTCCAGCCAGGACAGCAGAGGGCAGCAAAGAGGTGGAAACGGGCCCCAGGAACCCACTCCTGGCCTAGAAGGTGCATACTGGGGGGTGGCCTTACACACTTCTGGACCAGTGCACACTGGTGTCCCCCGGTTTGGTCCTCTTTCGGGCACAGGCCTGGTTGAGCTGGCAGTGATCGTGACCACCAATTAGGGAAGGCCTCCTGCTGAGGTCCTTGGCTCCTGCAGGATAGCCAGGCAGTCAAGGAGGCAGGTCTGGTCAGGTCCAGCACTACGCAGGGAGGCCAGTGGTCAGAACCCATAGGGCCTGCACTGCTCCTATCTGTGTGGGAGCTGGCAGGATTTGGGGCCAATGGCCACAAGGAGCCCTCCAGCCCTTCTGTCCTGTGCCCAGGTGGGTAGGAATTCTGGGACATGTCTTTGCTGGTTCCAGGCCTCCTCCCAGCTTCAAGTGGAGAGGTTTATATCAATGGCAACAAGATCTCTGAAGACATGGATCAAGTTCGGAAGAGCTTGGGCTGGTGCCCCCAGCATGACATCCTATTTGATGCCCTTACAGTGACAGAACACCTGTACTTCTATGCTCAGGTGAGTCAGTAGGGTAGAACTTGCTCCTCTGTGTCCACCACCAGGGCTTTCTGACAAGCCTCCTCAGAAAAGGGGCAGGGTATGGGAGTGGGCTTTAAGTCAAGACTTCTGATTAAAGTTTCTAAAATTATTATATTTTATGTGTTTATTATATAATTTAGGGAGCCCTGGTGACTCAGTGGCTTACACATTGGATGCTAACTGAAAAGTTGGTGGTTCTTTAGTTTTTTTTAAAAAATCGTTTTATTGGGGCTCATACGACTCTTATCACAATCCATATATACATCAATTGTGTGAAGCACATTTGTACATTCTTTTTTTTTAATCTTACAGCTTTTTTTTTTTCCACTGAAAGTAGGTGGACAAAGAATACAGTCCACAGCGGACAGTAGCATGGTCTCCTGATTGTTGTTTTTGTTAAATGACTGCTTGCTGTACATGGATCTAATTGTATTCAATCACTGTTCACGCAGGCACCAACATGAAACAGGGCTCTTCTGTTTCTTTGTCTCCTCCAATTGCTTTCCAGGCCTGCTTCCCCAACAGTGTGCATAGATTCCCTTCTGTAGGAGCCCTGAGAGTGGAATGGTTACGGGCTGGGCTGAGATCTGCAAGGCCCAGCAGTTCAAAAACCACCAGCAGCTCCGTGGGCAAAAGACAGGCCTTTCTCCTCCTGTAAAGAGTTACGGTCTTGGAAACTCACAGGGGAAGCGCTAGCCCATCTTAGAGAGTCACGAGGAGTCCTCATGGACTCGGTGGCAGTGAGTTTGGTTTGGTTACTCTGTGTCAGGTCACTTTTCTGCCTTACGATGGTCATGAGACAGCAACTGACGCTCAGAAGGATGCTACAGAAAGTAACATAAGAGGCTCTGGAAAGTCAGCCAGTGGTAGAAGGTCCACAATTAGCAGGATCAAAAACTTGGTTCTTCTTCCCACAGCAAAAACGTCCATGGTTCTAACCCAGCAACCACTCAGTACAAGAAAGATGTCTGCTTCCCTGAAGACGTACGGCTCTGGAAGCTCCCTGGGCCATCCTGCTGCTTCCAGCAGGGTCACTACTAGTCAGAGCTGACTCGAGGGTGGTGGCTCTCAATGTATACTTTATTTTAATGCCACATAAGTCACTGTTTTAACTATTCTAAAGTGTACAAGCCAGTGGCTTTCAGTGCACTCCAGCATTGTGCAGCCTCCCTCCTTGCCTAAACCCAGAGCATTCTCACTCCCCGAAAGAAGCCTAGTACTCAATAGGCAGTCACTCCGTGCTGCTCACTCCCTCTTTCCAGCCCCTTTCTGTGCTGGAGATTCCGGACAGGAGGACTCACACAACACAGAGCCTGTTCTGTCTGGTTTCCGGGCTCACCCATGCTGTAGCATGTGGCAGTACTTCCCTCCTTCTGGCGGCTGAGTAACATTGCACCGCCCGGACAGACCACAAGTCCTTTATTCTTCCAGCCGTGGATGGACGTTCAGGTTGACCCACTTTGGGGTCAGTGGGAATAATACTGCCATGAACCATCTGTGCATGTGTTTCACTCCTTCTGGGTGTGCTCCTAGGAGTGGAGCGGCTGGTCAGATAGCGAGTCTAGGTCTGATTTCATAAGGAGCTGCCCACCCGTGTCCCACAGCAGCCTTTTACATTCCTCCTCACCGCACATCCTCTCTGCATTTTTCACTTCCTCTCCTTCCTTCCTTTGACTTTCTGTCTTGTTTCATTTTTCTACTTTCCATTCCTCACCTTCATCTCCTTCCTGTCGCTCTCTCTTTTATTGTAAGCCATCCTGGCGGGGAGAAGTTGTCAGTCTTTCACCAGGAAGTGTGTGTGTCAGCTGTGTGGTGCTCATTGACAGGCCTGATCTATTGAAGGAGTCTCTTTTCTTTCTTTGTAAATCACTTTATTGGAGGCTCGTACAGCTCATATCACAATCCATCCATCCATTGTGTCAGGCACATGTGTACATTTGTTGCCATCATCATTCTCAAAACATTTGATTTCTACTTGAGCCCTTGGTATCAGCTCCTCATTTTTCCCCTCCCTCCCCGCCCCCCTCTCCCTCATGAACCCTTGATAATTTATAAATTATTATTTTGTCATATCTTACACTGTCCGATGACTCCCTTCACCCACTTTTCTGTTGTCCGTCCCCCAGGGAGGAGTTTGTATGTAGATCCTTGGAATGGGTTCCCCCTTTCCACCCCACCCTCCA
>NW_022103901.1:30929022-30932037 GCF_000313985.2 Echinops telfairi
CTGTATTTCCAGTTCCTATCTGTACCCGTGCACCACCTCCAGGGAGGAATATGTAGACCTTGTCATCTGTTCCCCCTTTCTCCCTCACCTGCCCTCCACCCTCCCACTGTCACCACTCTCTCTACTGGTCCTGGGGGGTTCTTCTGTCCTGGGTTCACTGTAATTCTAGTTCCTATCTGTGCCAGTGTACATCCTCCAGTCCAATCAGATATGTAAGACAGAATTGGGATCATGGTAGTGGGGCGGGGAGCATTTAAGAACTAGAGGAAAATTGCATAGTTCATCGTTACTACACTGCACTCTGACTTGCTCCTCTCCTCCCCGCAGCCCTTCTGCAAGGGGATGGCCAGTTTCAGAGCTCGGGTTTTAATTAACGGGTTTATTAGAGTTAACGGCCTGCCTGGGTGTTCAGATTGGAATGAGAGTCAAGGGGGCAGGGTGAGGGGAGATTGGAAGACAGTGGAGAGAGGATAGCAGAAAGTTAGAAAGGGGGAGCTAGAGAGAGGAAGAGACAGAGGCACTGACGTGTGGTCACAGGAGAAGGTGAACAAAGTCAGAGAGAGCACGAACAAAGGAATCCCGTGTTCATAAACTTTTGGGGACAAATAAATGAATATGTCTGAAAGGAACCTATGACACCCCCCCGCCACCAGTTGGCTGTGGCACCCACAGAACAGTAAAGAGAGGGGGGAAGGTTTCTGTGAGAAGCCTTGAGAGGTGAGGTGTCACATGATACTAGGTGGGATGGAGAAGGGGTTAGAGATGCTGGGTATGGCTGAGAGCCGTAGTGTCACCTCTGGACCCTTTATTTACCTAGAGCCTAGTGAAGTTGTGCTTGCACACTGAGCTGTTAACCACAGGTCAGAGATTCAAACCCCCCAGCTGCTCTGGGAAGAAAGATGAGGCTGTCTGCTCCTGTAAAGTTTTAAAGACCAAGAAACCCGAAGAGGCATTCTACTCTGCCCTATAGCGTCATCATAAATGAGAGTCGACTCAAGGGCAGTGCGTTTGGGTTTGTTTCTTTACCTAGTTCTTTTTTTTTTTTAATCATTTTATTAGGGGCTCATACAACTCTTATCACAATCCATATATACATCAATTGTGTGAAGCACATTTGTACATTCTTTTTTTTTAATCTTACAGCTTTTTTTTTTTCCACTGAAAGTAGGTGGACAAAGAATACAGTCCACAGCGGACAGTAGCATGGTCTCCTGATTGTTGTTTTTGTTAAATGACTGCTTGCTGTACATGGATCTAATTGTATTCAATCACTGTTCACGCAGGCACCAACATGAAACAGGGCTCTTCTGTTTCTTTGTCTCCTCCAATTGCTTTCCAGGCCTGCTTCCCCAACAGTGTGCATAGATTCCCTTCTGTAGGAGCCCTGAGAGTGGAATGGTTACGGGCTGGGCTGAGATCTGCAAGGCCCAGCAGTTCAAAAACCACCAGCAGCTCCGTGGGCAAAAGACAGGCCTTTCTCCTCCTGTAAAGAGTTACGGTCTTGGAAACTCACAGGGGAAGCGCTAGCCCATCTTAGAGAGTCACGAGGAGTCCTCATGGACTCGGTGGCAGTGAGTTTGGTTTGGTTACTCTGTGTCAGGTCACTTTTCTGCCTTACGATGGTCATGAGACAGCAACTGACGCTCAGAAGGATGCTACAGAAAGTAACATAAGAGGCTCTGGAAAGTCAGCCAGTGGTAGAAGGTCCACAATTAGCAGGATCAAAAACTTGGTTCTTCTTCCCACAGCAAAAAACGTCCATGGTTCTAACCCAGCAACCACTCAGTACAAGAAAGATGTCTGCTTCCCTGAAGACGTACGGCTCTGGAAGCTCCCTGGGCCATCCTGCTGCTTCCAGCAGGGTCACTACTAGTCAGAGCTGACTCGAGGGTGGTGGCTCTCAATGTATACTTTATTTTAATGCCACATAAGTCACTGTTTTAACTATTCTAAAGTGTACAAGCCAGTGGCTTTCAGTGCACTCCAGCATTGTGCAGCCTCCCTCCTTGCCTAAACCCAGAGCATTCTCACTCCCCGAAAGAAGCCTAGTACTCAATAGGCAGTCACTCCGTGCTGCTCACTCCCTCTTTCCAGCCCCTTTCTGTGCTGGAGATTCCGGACAGGAGGACTCACACAACACAGAGCCTGTTCTGTCTGGTTTCCGGGCTCACCCATGCTGTAGCATGTGGCAGTACTTCCCTCCTTCTGGCGGCTGAGTAACATTGCACCGCCCGGACAGACCACAAGTCCTTTATTCTTCCAGCCGTGGATGGACGTTCAGGTTGACCCACTTTGGGGTCAGTGGGAATAATACTGCCATGAACCATCTGTGCATGTGTTTCACTCCTTCTGGGTGTGCTCCTAGGAGTGGAGCGGCTGGTCAGATAGCGAGTCTAGGTCTGATTTCATAAGGAGCTGCCCACCCGTGTCCCACAGCAGCCTTTTACATTCCTCCTCACCGCACATCCTCTCTGCATTTTTCACTTCCTCTCCTTCCTTCCTTTGACTTTCTGTCTTGTTTCATTTTTCTACTTTCCATTCCTCACCTTCATCTCCTTCCTGTCGCTCTCTCTTTTATTGTAAGCCATCCTGGCGGGGAGAAGTTGTCAGTCTTTCACCAGGAAGTGTGTGTGTCAGCTGTGTGGTGCTCATTGACAGGCCTGATCTATTGAAGGAGTCTCTTTTCTTTCTTTGTAAATCACTTTATTGGAGGCTCGTACAGCTCATATCACAATCCATCCATCCATTGTGTCAGGCACATGTGTACATTTGTTGCCATCATCATTCTCAAAACATTTGATTTCTACTTGAGCCCTTGGTATCAGCTCCTCATTTTTCCCCTCCCTCCCCGCCCCCCTCTCCCTCATGAACCCTTGATAATTTATAAATTATTATTTTGTCATATCTTACACTGTCCGATGACTCCCTTCACCCACTTTTCTGTTGTCCGTCCCCCAGGGAGGAGTTTGTATGTAGATCCTTGGAATGGGTTCCCCCTTTCCACCCCACCCTCCA
>NW_022103901.1:30932137-30933939 GCF_000313985.2 Echinops telfairi
GCACGATCCTGCTGACCACTCACTTCATGGACGAGGCCGACCTGCTTGGGGACCGCATCGCCATCATGGCGCAGGGGGAGCTGCAGTGCTGCGGGTCCTCGCTGTTCCTCAAGCAGAAGTATGGTGAGCGGCAAGCGACTAGGTTGAGGAGACTGTAACCAGGAGGGGGAAGGAGAGTCTCAGAGGCTGGGGGACAGGAGGCCTGGATCTGAGCTCTCTCTTGGCCCCCCTGCTAGAGCCCTTGGAGCGCTGGGGGAGGGTCCCTGGGAATGGACAGGGAGGTGATGCAGGGGCAGGGGCTTTTCTCTAAACCATCTCCTCCTCCACTGCCCCTTCACATGGCCACCCAGACATGCACAGACCTCAGCCTCCTGGGCCCCCTCGGCTCCTTCTGCTCTGGAGCTGCAGCACTCTTCCAGGGCCTCAGCCCCTCCACCACCACCACCATCCCACCCTCCACTCTCCACCTCCTTCCTCGGCCAGCCAGACATCTAGTCCATCAGCATACACTGCCGCCTTTCCTCTGAGCATCTCCGGGGCCTATCCACTTGCTGGATCCTGGCCCAGGCCACAGTCTCCCCACCTCCAAGCCCATGTCCCTGACTGTGCCCTCACGTGCCCTCGCTCTATTTTCAGCCCCAGGGTCACTCCCCGTCTTGCTCACTGACAGTGGGACCCTATCACCCCACCCTGACCTAACACTCACCTGCCTGCGTCCTCGGAGCCAGAGCCTCACCAGGCTGTGGCCGAAAGCTCTCACCCCGGCCCCTCAGGGCACCACTCAGCCCCAGGGGCAGCCCCATGAGGTCATAAAAAATGCCACCCTCAAAATGACATCTGTGCTTGTTAAGCTCGTACCCAGGGCTTGTGCAGCCAATTTGACCAATGATTTCTCCACGCCTGCTCCCAGGGGTGCTGAGCGGGAGTCCAAGGCAGCTCAGTGCTCTCTCGGATCATCGCGGGTCGCTGGTCAGCCCGGGGATGAGGACGCGGGTTTTCTTTGCAGCAGGTTGCCATCCCCCTGAAGGCTGCAGGCTTCTCTCTTCTTCTCTTCACTTTCCTAAACTCATCCGCCTGCTTCCACTGGGTGGATTCTGAGTCCTGGCGGCCCCATGGGACAGAGCCGAGCAGCCACTCTGGGCTCCGGAGACTGCCGTCTTCTTTCTGAGGGCTGACTGCCGCATCGCTCTCCATTCTGCCCCAAGCCGGGGGGATCAGACCTTAGACTTGGTGGTCAGTAGCTGAGTGCTTTCACCTCAGCACCACCAGGGACCCTTCAGCCCTTCCCTACAGCCAAGCTTGGAGACAAGGCCAGGCACTCTGCCAGAGGAGCGTGCGGGCTGGGCAAAGCTGCTCACAGTCTTTGCGGGCTGTTGCAGGTGCCGGATATTACATGACTTTGGTGCAGAAGCCTCACTGTGACACGGAGGAGGTCACCCGTCTGGTCTACCAGCACATCCCCAACGCCATCCTGGAGGCCAGCATTGGAGAAGAACTAACCTTCTTACTCCCGAAGGACAGCATCCCGAGGTACAGACCCCCACATCACCCCCAAGTCCCGTCCTCAAACTAGGCCAGCGTTCAACCACTTAGAACCAGTGTCCTTCGTCACCAACAACATGGACCCATCCAACTGGAACCCTGGTCCCTCCCTACCGCAAGCCTCCAAGCTCGCTCACCTCTGTGCGTCCCCAGCCGCCGACCTCTGAGCACAGGCTTCTCGCACCACAGGCCTGTCCTTGGCCCCGCTCACCTTCTCCAGAAGCCACCTGTTGGAGTGTCCCTGTCCGTTTCTCTCTCCA
>NW_022103901.1:30935378-30943687 GCF_000313985.2 Echinops telfairi
CTGGTGTGCTTCTTCCCTGTGGGCTTTGTTGCTTCTGAGCTAGATGGCTGCTTGTTTACCTTCAAGCCTTTAAGACTCCAGATGCTATATCTTTTGATAGCCGGGCACCATCAGCTTTCTTCACCACATTTACTTATGCACCCATTTGTCTTCAGTGATTGTCAGGAAGGTGAGCATCGTGGAATGTCAGTTTAATAGAACAAAGTATTCTTGCATTGAGGGAGTACTTGAATGGAGGCTCAATGTCCACCTGCTACCTTAATACTGAACCTATACGTATATGCACATAGATCATTTTCACATCCTCATATATAAATATATTTACATATGTACATGCCTTTATTTAGACCTTTATATATAGCATCACTTTTCTGTGCACCAAGAAACGAAACATGTCACAAGACTCACGTGGTTGTGCTGCTCCACTGCTGGCTATGGACTGAAACCAGCCCCATGGCATCTTGGAGGCCGGCCTGGACTTGACTTATAGGTACAACATGGTGTGATTATTGTCGCCATGTCCAGTCCCACTCCTAGTCACCTACCTGTGCAGGGTAAGACTGTTCCCCCGGGTTTTCAAGGCTCTAATCTTTTGAAAACCTCTCTTCTGAGGAACCTCTGGGCAGGTTCGAACCACCAATCATTAGACTAGTGGTCAAGCACTTAACCATTTGTACCACTCAGGGACTCCAGACACAAAGTGCCGTTAAGTGAGATGCCGTGCAGTTGGTCAGTCCCTTCTCACAGTGATCTTGTGAATGGAAGGAAACATGGCCTGGCCCTGCACCATCCTCACCCCTGTTTTTATGTTTGAGCCCCCGCTGTTCTAGCCACTGCCTCAGTCCATCTCACTGAGGCACAGATTAGTACCTAATGTTCAGTAAAGAACGTCTAGAAGGGGGACCAGAGGGTAAGCGTGGAAGACAAGGAACACTTGGGAGTGAGAGGAAGGAGGCAGTAGGTATAGAGCATGAGGTGGGGACATTGTGCCAGATGTGGGGCCATGGGAACAGAGACCATAGGAGAGATGATTACAACAGACTTCCTCCTCCGGCCACCCAAACCCAGGCTGCACCTACTTAGAGAAGACAGAAGCCTGGAGAGAGTTCCCGTTAGCTGGCTGTTAGAGTCGCTTCTTCCTTTGTTAACATGACACTTCAAAGCCTTGGCTCCAGCTGACCAGCTGGCTAGTCACAGAGCTGTTGAATAGACTCAAAAACTCACTGCCATCAATTCCGACTCTTAACTACCCCAAAAGGCAGGCTAGACCCACCCCGTGGGTCTCCGAGATCCACCACCACGCAGCAGTCCCCAGTCCCACACCGTCCTCACAATCACCCCAATGCTTGCAGCCATGGGGTCTGTCCATCTGGTCCAGGGCCTTCCTCTTTTTCACTGCCCCTCCACTTTACCAAGCATGATGTCCTTCTCCAGGGACTGGTCTCTCCTGACAGGAAGTCTAAAGTATGTAAGACGAAGTCTTGCCATCCTTGCTTCTAAGGAGCACTCTGGCCTTATCTCTTCCAACATAGATCTGCTTGTCCTTTGAGCAGTCCATGTACTTTCAATGTTCTTCCCCAGCACCACCGTTCAATTGCACCGATTCTTCTTCAGTCTTCCTGAGTCAAAGCCTTGTCTTTCTCCTGTGAATTGGCTGGTGGTTTTGAACTGCTGACCTTGTGGTGAGCAGCCCAACGTGTGACAAAAATGGTGCTAGGGCTCCTGTTGAAAACACTACGCAAGTTAATACATGTCAAATGGCTTCTAATGGCCCTTGACTTTTAGTAAGCACCCCCAAAATAGAATCTTTGTTCCTTTCTGTTCAAAAGAAAGGAACTCATTCAATAAAGCCTGCAAACGCCGGAACCTGTGTAAGGCAGAAACCTGTTGGAGAAGGAAAATGCAAATATTCTCCACAAAATGAGCAACAAGGAAGTGTTAAGTCTGCTCGCTGTCAAAGGTGGGAAACTTTGGAGACCTAGGAACACAAGACAGTCCCTCCATTCCCGGCTTCGTACATTTCCCAGCCGAGGCACCTCTGCAATTGAGCGAAGGGCATGGGAAGACAAGGCACACGATGCCTTTGTCTCCTTCTGCTGCTGTTGGGTGAGTGCTGGGCTGCTAGCCACAAGGTCGGCGGTTCAAACCCAACAGCCCATCTGACAGCCTTGGAAACCCTACATGGGGTCTCTATGCATTGGAACAGACCCAATGACTGTGGGTTTGGCGCTCGGAGCTCTGAGCACAGAAGTACTGCTCATACGATGCTTGCGCTATACTGTAGTCTAGTCCACACAATAGCATGGCGGACAAGGTTGAAATATTGTGAGAATAACCCAAAGGGAACACAGAATTGCCACAAAGCCTTCACCTTGCAAACAAGGCAACACCTTTGACGTGCCCTGTAACAAAGCTCAACAGAACGAGAACTGCCCGTGTTTCCTTTGCATCTGAACCAGGCGAGGTGCATGTGCGGTGTCCTCCCCACAGTAAATGCTGTTACCCTCATTGTTCTAGAGAAAGCAGGTGCCCAGAGCTGCACCACTTTGGGGTTTGCTTGCAGAGCCCAGGCATCTGCCGCTGGAACCTGAGCCTGGCTGTGTCTTCCTTCCAGATTTGAATCTCTCTTCTCTGAGCTGGAGCTGAGACAGGAGGAGCTGGGCATCTCCAGCTTTGGAGCCTCTGTGACCACCATGGAGGAGGTCTTCGTTCGGTAAGCAAAATAGCCAGAACCCAAGAAGTGAGAGGTCGCCCCGCCAATTGTGCCCAAGTGCTGACTCCTTGCCCCAGCCCTCTGATCACTCCCAGGGATGGGTGGGGGTTGAGTGTGATAGTACTAAGCAGCTGGAGAGGATCCGGGGTGGCAGAGCGGGTTACACACTGGGCTGCTAGCCACAATATCAGCAGTTCAAACCCGCCAGTGCTCCACAAGAGAAAAATTAGGTCATCTGCTTCCCTAAAGATTTACAGCCTCAGAAACCCAAATGGACAGTTGTTCTCTGTCCGGTAAGATCTCTGTGAGCTTTAGCTCAGTGCCAGTGGTGCTGGTGGTGATTTTGAAGCAGATCGAGTGTCATGAAGCGGGTACACAGACTCAAGTCTAAGAAGGCCTTGACGGATGAGGCAGTGCAGGTAGACTGGTGAGAGGGTTGTAGGCAGCAGGTAAATTATCTCATCCAGACTGGCACTCGATGTCTTTTAACACTTCCAGGTGTTATTTATGATGATTTCACATTTTACATTTTCTCCTAGCATTTTCAGGGGACGGCCTTGGGAAGTCAGTCACCAGGTCTCTCTTCCTAGTCCATCTTAGTCCGGAATGTCTGTTGAGCAGCACCTAGGACGTTGCCATGACCCAGCATGGACTGTTCTACACCCACCAGCCCCTCTTTCTTTCACTCATTAGCCCAACTTTTCTTCATTTTTGTCTTCATTTCACGCACTCTGACTTTCAGTCTTTAAATCCCAGTGAAATCAAAGGTGTTGTGATTTTGACAACTTGTGTTTGTTTGTGTTCGGTTTAGGGTTAATAAGTTGGCAGAATCCAATGCAGATAAGCAGCCCAGAAAATCATCCTCAATAGGGCTGCAGACCCAAGTGAGCAGAGACCCTGCGGTCAGCGTCCGATATCTTCCTGCCAGAATCTCCTCGGAGCTGCCTGGCCTGTTGATGGAACCCAACACCGGGGTGAGCAGCTTGAACTGGGGCCAATATGTGTGTAGCCGCTCCCTGGGCCCAAGGAAAATGTGTTTGGCATAGCCATCAAAGATAAGCCCTGCCTGCTTTAAGCTCGGCTTTTGCCTCTTGTCAAAGGCAAACTAGTAGTGTTTTCTGATGGGGCTCAATGCACTGGGAGAACAGGGTCAGGAAAGCTCCTAGAAACATTCTGGCCATGCCTCTGGCCAATAAGAGGAAAGACTCACGAACATGAGATCTGAAGGCCGAGAAAGCATGCTCAGCCTTTCCCTGAGAAAGCGATCACGCGATGTACCACTTGGAATGGAAACTCTGAAAACAGAGCCCAGGAGGCATGCAGGCTCCCTGGTGGTGTGGTAGGGTAAGCCACAGGCTGCAAACCACAGGGTGCTAGTCTGAACCCACCAGCCTGGGCATGAAAGAAAAATGTCTCCCTGCAGCTGTAGAGGTAAACAACTTCAGAAGCCCTATGGGGCACTTCAACTCTTGTTGTCCGTGTGTCCAACTTAACACGGTGGCAGTGGATTTGAGACATATGGACAGCTTGTAATGATCTTAAATTGATGGATTAAGAATATTGGTGTGCATTTTATAAGGAAGCCTTTTGAAAATAAGTGTGTTGTTGTTTGAGAATATGCTCAGTAACGCACACACAGACTCTCGTTTCTATGTAGACTCTTAAGTGACATTGGTTACATTCTACTTGACAAAACACGATGTCCTTCTCCAGGGACTAGTCTCTCCTGACAACGTGTCCAAGATGCGTAAGACAAACTCTCGCCATCCTTGCCTCTAAGGAGCACTCTGCCTGAACTTCCAAGATGGATCTGTTTGTCCTGGTAGCAGTCCGTGGTACTCTCAATAGTCTTCACCACCATCATATTTCAACTGGATTGATTCTACTTAAGTGTTCCTTATTCAGTGTCCCATTTTCACGTGCATATGAGACCACTGAAAATGACCATGGCTTAGGTCAGGCACACTTTAGTCCTGAAAACGTCCTTGCTTTTCAACACTTTAAAGAAGGCTTGTGCAGCAGATTTACCTAATGCCGATGCATCGACTGCTGCTTCCATGAGCATGGCTTGTGGATCCAAGCAAGACAGAATCAGACAACTTCAATCTTTTCTCCATTTAACATGACACCAACTCTTAGTCCAGTTGTGAGGATTTTTGTTTTCTTTTCATTAAGTCGTAATCTGTATCGAAGGCTGACATCATTGGTGTTCATTAGGCTTCAAGTCAGCCTCACTTTCAGCAAACAAGGCTGTGTCATGTTTATATCACAGGTTGTTACTAAGCCTTCCTCCAGTCCTGATACTTCATTCCTCTTCATGTAGTCCGGCTTCTCTTCATTGTGCTCATGCCGAACCTGTATGTGCAGACTCTTCCTCGGACCAAGAGAGAGTTGTGTGGGCAGAACAAGGACATCCTGAGGGTTTAAAATCAAGAAAAGTGTGCATCAGGGCCATGTCTTTTCACCATACTTGTTCAATATATTTGCTGAGCTAATAGAGTAGCTGACCTTCGCGAAGCAGAGCGGTATTACAACACATGGGGCGATCACATTGGATTACAAAATGGAGCACAACCACACAGTCCTGGGGGTCATGGCCTGTCCAAGTCGACACATGTTTTGGGAGGACAGAGTCTAACCCACGACTGTCCCCATCAGCGTAAAGTCACTATCCCCGAAGGTTCCCATCTAATCTTTCACGTTGCTGTTGTCAACTTGACTTCATGTAGTTTTTAAATGAGTCTCATGTTCAAAGCAGACCTTTTTTATACTAGTTTATTGAAATAACTTTTTGGTTTTAAAATGACCTGATGTTTTCCGTTTATAGATTATATTATAGATTTATAGTCATTGTTATTTATATTATATTTATATATAAATCTATAATGAAATAGTATTTATTATACTTGATGTCCTTCTCCATGGACTGGTCTCTCTTGACAACATGTCCAAAGTACATGAGACGAAGTCTTACCATCCTTAGCTCTAAGGAGCACTCTGGCCATACTTCTTCCAAGACAGGTTTGTTTGTCCTTTTGGCAGTCCATGGTACTCCCAATATTCTTTTCCAGCACCACAATTCAAACACATCAATTTTTCTTTGATCTTCCTTATTCAATGTCCAACTTTCACATGCGTATGAGGCTATTAAAAATACCATGGCTTGGGTCAGGTAACATTCTTACTTTTCAACACTCTAAAGAGGTCTTGGGCAGCAGATTTACACAATGTGAAGGGCCTTTTGATCTCCTGACTGCTGCTTCCACTGATTGTGGATCCAAGCAAGATGAAATCGTCGACAACTTCAATCTTTTCTCCATTTATCATGGTGTTACCTATTGGTCCAGATGTGAGGTCCCATTCTTCTGGTCTGGTGCCAGATGAGCTGACTGCTTAGGGAAGCAATCAGCCACGTATTCCATATCCTCCTATTCCTGACTCTCTTCCTTCCTCTGCTCCTAGGCAAATAGAAACCAATTACTGTGCCTCACATGACCACCTGCGCACTCCTAAGACTGCATTGTAAAGTGGTCTTGATTTAGCATCTCACAAGATATTAATGTAAGATAATGAGTCTGATTTTGTATGGATTCGTGATTTCATTGTCTCATAGTTTTGAATCAAATACATAAAGGGGAACCTGTGGCCTTTAGAAGGTCTTGGGCTGACCAGCTGGTCTCCTGACCTGCGCTGACAGGAAGCTCTTCTCCAGCCCCCAGCAAGTGGTTACCCAGACCCTCACCCACCCCGGCCAAGCTTGACCTTGAAGGCAGCCCTAAGTCTTCTGAGAAGTGTTTCCCGACGTGTAACCTCAAGCAAGAGCCTTTTGGCCAATACTGGAGGTGAAGGTAGCCTCCCTCCTGTGGACCCAGTCCTTTAGGAAAGTAGGAAGACGTTTCATGAAGCAGACTGTCACAGTGACCGACTGCCACCATGGGCTCAAACAGAACAGCCCCGGTGAGGAGGGTGGCCTAGGCTCCCTTGTATGTGGAGTCACTATGGGTCGGACCCTGCTCCACAGCAACTAACAACCTGCCCAATTTCGGGGGAGAGGGTGGGGGGTGTTTGATAAAGACTTTCCAGTACCTGCCAGAGTTCTGACAAGAGCAGTGCTGGACCTGTCCATCGAACCTCCTCCTGGGAAGAAAGGGAGGTGGTAGAAGTTGAGGCTGGGTCATCGGGCCCCCTGCCTGCCCCTAGCCCTGCAGGATCCTGGAGTAGCAAAGTAGGAATGCCCAGCACTTAACTCGACGATCTCCCTCCCCGCCAGGCTGGCTCTAGCTCTGGGGTGGCAGACCCCTGCCTGTGCACTCACCCTTCCTATCATTGAGGCTGGCCTTCTCTGTGTGGGCCTCACACCTATACCCAGGTGTGTCAGTGGATAGAGTGAAATTTCTAGGTCAGAGACTACTGATGATACTCTACTTACTCACCCAGCCAATATATTTTCTAACAACAACCAAAAATTAAGACCCATCGACCCATCCTCAGTGACAATTTCCCCCAATCCCCATCAACCCTCAATGTTTGCCAGTCTAGATGGAATGGAAAAAAAATATGGAACAAAACTCAAAATCATCAACAAAGACCAGATTTCCTGGTCTGAAGAGACTGGTAGAACCTCCAAGACAGTGACCCTTAGTCACCTTCAGACCTGGATGTGAACTCTGCCCCAACTCAACTTCCAGTCAAATGCTAGAGACAGACCTGTAAGATGAGCAGGAGCACAGGGATGACGGGGAAGCGGGGAGGGATGTGTGTATGTGTGTGTGTGTGTGTGTGCTGTGAAGGGAGAAAGGGGAGGAGAGCGAAGTTTCACCCTGGGAATTTGGGGATTGCAGGTCATGTCACAGAACGTGTGTGTGAACAGGTGGATGAAAACCCAAGATGCTCTGTAAACTTTCCCTCAAACCACAGTAAATGTTTACAAACAGGGTTTTATTGATTTAATTGGGGGGGGGTGCATGTGAAGGTGGGGAAACCTCCATCCTGTTTACAGTTGCTCTCTGTGCAGATTGCTCTGCTAGACTCCTCCTAGCGGGACCTTCTCTCTGCCAGTCAACCCCAATCAAATCATAAGTTCACAGAATGGTACTTGGGGCCTCGGTCCAGCCCTCGGAGGAGCTGGCTGGCCCTCTCCCAGCTGCCTGGGGCCCAGTTCCGTTGGTAACAGTGCCGATGCCGTGTCCCTCATTCTCCTTGCAGTTCCAGCTTCTCTGCCAGCAGTTCTATGCGATGCTCCTCAAGAGGATCACCTACACTCGGCGCAATTGGATGATGATGCTGTTGATAAAGATCCTGGTACCCCTGGCCGTCGTCACCTTCAGCCTCATGGTGTTCAGCCTCCAGACGCTGAGTCTAGAGAACAGACCGCTGGAGCTGACCCTCAAAATCCACGGCCGGACCATTGTGCCCTTCTCCATTCCCAGTAACTCCAGCCTGGGCCCGCGCCTCACAGAACGCTTCGTGGAAATGCTGGAGGCTGACTTACAGATCCCTCTGGAGGTCTCAGGTGAGTGCCAGTGCAGGCAGATGGCCAGGCATCTGAGTCCTTCTGTCTGAGGTTGGGATGAGCCAACAGACAGCTTCAGAAAAT
>NW_022103901.1:30944001-30946409 GCF_000313985.2 Echinops telfairi
ACTTTTCTGTTGTCCGTCCCCAGGGAGGAGGTTATATGTAGATCCTTGTACTTGGTTCCCCCTTTCCACCCCACCCTCCCTCCGCTATTGTGTCTTTCTAACAACTAACCCCAATCACCCAACCCATGGCCACTGAGTCCGTTCTGCTGCAGAGAGCCGACAGGGCGGCGTGAACCTGTTTCTTGGGGTTTCTGAGGTTGTGTGTCTCTACTGGCTCATCTTTCTCCTGGGGAGCAGCTGGTGTTTTTGAACCACCGACCTGGGAGTTAGAGGCCCAATTCCTAAGCTACAATACCTCCAGAGTGCCTCAGAGAGTGATCCAAAAAACACCCCAAACTCAACTGCCACTGAGTTGATGCCAACTCACAGCAGCCCTGCATGACAGGGCAGAATTGCCCCTGTGGGTTTCCAAGACTGTAACTGCTTACAGGAGTAGAAAGCCCCATCTTTGTCCCTTGAAGCGACTGGTGTTTCCGAACTGCCAATCTTTCGGATCATAGGCCAATGTGTTAACCAAGGTGTTCTGAGCTTGTAAATCTTTGCAGGCCCCAGGGCTACACAGGGAGTGAGGTGTTCTGCTCTGCCCAGGTTCCATGGATGAGTTCCTGCTGCAGAAGAAGGAGGAGGAGCCGGAGGGCTTTGACAAGCTGTACCTGGTGGCCGTCTCCATCGAAGACGTCCAGGGCCATTCCACGGTGACCGTGCTGTTCAACAACCAGGCCTACCACTCCCCTGCCCTGGCCCTGGCGCTGGTGGACAACTTCCTGTTCAGGCTGCTCTCAGGCACTGGGGCGTCCATTACTGTCACCAACCACCCTCAGCCCCTACCGGCCGTGGAAATGTCTGAGAACATCCTTTACCAGTACGTGTGCCCTCCACACGGCCTTGCCCAGCCCCAGAGCTGCAGGTGGCACTCCTCCGGAGCCTGCCCCACCCTCACCCCCACCTGTCGCTCCCTCACAGAGACCTCAAAGTGAATTCCCTTGTCATCAACCTGCTCTTCGGGATGGCCTTCCTGGCCAGCTCCTTCTCCATCCTGACCGTCAAGGAGAACGCCAGCAAGGCCAAACATAACCAGTTTGTCGGTGGCGTCCACGTGGCTACCTTCTGGATCC
Source organism: Echinops telfairi (assembly GCF_000313985.2). Lineage (NCBI taxonomy): Eukaryota > Metazoa > Chordata > Mammalia > Afrosoricida > Tenrecidae > Echinops > Echinops telfairi. Next base: position 30,945,117 of record NW_022103901.1, read on the forward strand.
CCAACCTGCTATGGGACCTCATCACCGTCCTAGAACCCAGCCTGCTGCTGCTGGTGAGCTAGGGAAGAGCCCCCTGCAGGGTGGGTCCCTCCTGGTGCCACCCTGCTGCTGCTGCTGCTGCTGATGTCGTGGTGAGTTAGTGGGGGTGGGGAGCCCTTGTAAGTGAGAGGCTGGCTGTCACTGGTGAGTTGGTGGCGGTGGGGGTGTGGAGGTCCTTAGCAGGTGAAAGGCTAGTAAGAACTGAGGCTGTCTTTAGGAGCAGCGGGGCCTGCCCCTAGGAAGCCTCCCCCCAGCTGCTCCTCCCCACTAGTAAGAAACTCCTCCCTCCTAATCAGAAAGGGTAGTTAATGGCTCACAGGGCTCTGCTGGATCTCAGTGGTGACTGGACTGAGGGGCTCCAAGGTCCCTGGCTCCTCTACGCAGAACAAACCATCATGTTCCCGGTGCCTCTGAGGCTCCTTGTCACGGTGCACTGCGGCCGCCCCTCTGCCATTGACGCAAGAGAGTGCGAAGGCGGGTGGTGGGCCAGGGCCCTTGGTGACTCCTCCCACCCGCTGCCTTTCCGCAGGTGGTGTTTCTGTACTATAGAGAAGATGCCTTCACCTACCAGGAGAACGGCCTAGCCGTCTTGCTCTCACTCATGCTCTACGGCTGGGCCATCATCCCCTTCGTCTACGTGCTCAGCTTCTGCTTCGCCAGCCCCGGCTCCGCGTTCATCAAGCTCATCTTCGTGCTCACCTTCCTGAGCATCAGCCCCTTCATCCTCGTCTCCGCCACAAGCAGGAGAGGTGAGGCCCGGGGCCACACCCCTCTGCTCCCTCGCATGGGCGCGTGCCCCTGCCAGCCCTTGTGCAGGAGCGTCCAGGAGCGTGCAGGAGGTGCCCCAGCAGCCATCTCTGGGGGAACGGCTCGCTCCGCAGAGAGGTGCTGTGGAGAACGTGGGTCCTGCTCAGCAGTAGCCAGAGAAAACCAGCACGCAGGCAGGCCACGGTGTAGACAAATGCAGCATACTCCCAGCCACAGTGATTACGCTCAGACACGTGGGGCACGCGGGCACGCGGGCACGCGGCCAGGCAGGCGAGTGGAGCCCGTGTGGAGAAATGGCTGGGACTCCCCACCGATGTGGTTGGGTTAACCCCTGCCTTCGAGCCTATCCAGCTCCTAACAACCTGATGTCGAGTTTCTGAGCTTGTCTGTCTTTACAGAAGCAGACAAGCTTTGAACTGCTGACCTTGCAATCAGCAAGCGAATGCCTAACTCACAGCACCAGTGTTCCTTTGGGTTTCCAAGACT
>NW_022103901.1:30947168-30948362 GCF_000313985.2 Echinops telfairi
CTGTGAAAGGGTCGTTCAACCCCCAAAGGGGTCATGACCCACAGGTTGAGAACCACTGCTCTAGACTATAGTTTTTGGGGACAGCAAGGTAAATCGGGTCACTGTTTGGGACTCAAAGGTATCCACTATGTAGGAAGCACCTTAGGAAGAAGTGGTGGGAAGCTGATGAGTCAGGGCTAGGGCACCCTGGGAAAGGGTGGCTGCTGGCATTGGGTGCTACACCCCTGCTTCCCAGAGGAGGAAACTGACAGGGGCTTGGGCCCCAGAGGCCCACCTGAGAGCAGAGTGTGCACACTCCCCGGGGGCCTCCTGGAACAGCAGCCAGATTGGCGATAGTGGCAGATGGTGGCAAAGAAGGTGAACAGCTGAGCACTCTCCCTCCCGAGACCACTGGACAATGACAAAGGGAAATCAACGGTAGGAAACCATCAGCCGGCCTGTCTCATCTGGGTAGCTTCTATGTCGCTATGATGTTGGAAACGATGCCATCAGTACCATTAGTGTCACCCACAGGCGACAGAGTTTAGATTGAGACAGGCTACAAAGAAAGGCCTGGCCGTCTGCTTCTGATTAGCCCCTGAAAACCCAATCGCTCGAGCAGATATTATCTGATACAGGAGCAGGAAACTCAAAAAGCCAGTGGTCTTGATAAATGAGCACTTTTGGTGCCCTTACCCTGGGTTCCCTGCAACCTGAGTCTCGGGGTGGTTTCAGAAGGGCACCGCTTCCAAGCTCTGCCCCAGACAGAGGCTCCTGTTCTGGTTTGTGGTTTCTGATCCAAGAAATGCTAGTCAGTCCAAGTTCATTTAGCATATGGAACCTCACAGTGAACTTGAGGGAAAGACAGTCCACAGACTGCACTCCTCAAAGCCGCCATCCCGTGAGTGGAGTGTGCTCCTTGATAATCTGCCCTGGCTCTCCCTGAGACATCTGTGACTCCAGTGTCCATCGCTCTCCCTCCCTCCCAGCAGCAGGCATGGAGCTGGAAGGAGGCATTCCCAAGTATTGACCTTTTGTTGTGAATTCACACAGCAGCCCAATTTGCCATTTAGCAGGTCATACACATTTTGTTTCAGGTCATTGATTGCAATACCCCTGTGATGGTCTGGGTACTTTAAAGAAACAAATCCACAGAAACTCATGTATAACAGATAGTTTTATATAAAGTGTAAGTACACATCAAGAAAACATCCC
>NW_022103901.1:30951284-30989888 GCF_000313985.2 Echinops telfairi
GTGTCAAGTCTTGCCCCCAAGTCTGTTTTGGGGAGTCCTTGGGGACTTCATTGCTTTGTTCCCCTTGCTGCTCTGTTCCTCATTTGTAACACTTTTCAAACATTCTTTTCATATAGCAAGAACTTTCTAGGTGGCTTCTCTTGGCCTCTGAAAAGATCACCAGACGAACTTAGCAAACTCTCCTTTGTTTCTAGTTGTATCTGGGTGGATTCCCTTAGCATCTCCAGGTACACAGTCACGTATAACATCTTTCAGGAATGGTGGTTTTGTCTCTGGGCATTATATTGGCCAGGCCTCTGTCCTTACCAGTCTGTGGCAACTCCACAACTGGCACACAAGACTAAACCGCTGCCTGGCTCATCCGTAAACCTCACCTCCCTCTCCAGCCTCAAACTGCCCCTCTCCACCTGAGCATCCAGCCACACCCCACCACCACCATGTTTTCTGAGTCTTCTGCTTAAACAATTGGAGCCAAAGGAAACCGAAAGATGAAAGGACATTTACAAAACACAAACCTACAGGGAGGTTAACTGATGAGGTGTCTGGTATTGGGTCTGAGGAGCACAGTAGCCTATGGTGGAGACTAGCTAAAGAGCGACATGGGGTCTGAAGTTGATCCTAGAAGATGTGTGCTTTCCTTCCTGCAGGTAAAGCTAAGATCTCCTGTTCCTCTCACAGATCTGAGCTATAAAACCATCTCACAGTCCTTGGACAATGCTTTCCTGGTATTTCCGGGCCACTGCCTGGGGATGGCTATCTCCAATCTATATTACAACTTTGGGTTCCAGAAATTTTGCAACACCAAGAAGCTGAACAAGACAGATTGCATCTCAGCCTGTGAGTATTGGAATTCTCACTTAATGGGTTTTTTTTTTTTACTAAGATACTCACATAATAAGACTCACTCTTTTAACTGTCTAGTTCCTATGGTTTTGAGCAGCCTCACAAGGCTAGGCAACCATCAGCCCTCTGCTCATGCCAGAACATTTTCTTTACTCCAGAAAGAGACCCTCCACCCAACAAGGGCAGCCACTTCCCATCTCCCTACCCTCAACCCCGGCTACTCGTCCACATTCTGTCTCTGTGTCTCTGTGTGTCTGTCTGTGTTCTATCTCTGTGCGTCACCTATGGGAAACCTGACGAGGACCAAACTCACTGCCACTGGGTCCTTTCCAACTGATGGTAGCCCCGTGGGATTTCCAAGGCTGCCGTCTTTACAAAGAGACGGCCTCCTCTTTCTCCCGCGGCACGGCCAGAGCCCTCAGTGTGGGTAACACCACAATGTGAGGAAAGCGAGCAGCCTCACACTGGATCCACAGACAGCATCGTGACAAACGGAGGAAGGAGCGGTGTTGTCGAGGCTTTCCTTTTACTTGGACCCGCCATCAACAGTCAACGAAGCAAGTCAACAGCCTATTGCCCTGGGCAATTGTGCTGCGCAAGACCTTAAGGCATTCCAGAAGACAGGTGTCACTCTGAAGACTACGCTGGGCCTGACCCAAGCCAGGGTCTTTGCAATCACTCCACCACGTGCCTGTGAAGGCCGACAGTGACTATGGAAGAGGTATGAAGAAGGATGCATTCAGATTGCATTGACTATGCCATGGCCTGGAGAACAAACCAGCCTGTCTCGGAGGATACGGCCAGAGTGCTCCTTGGAAGGCTCTGTCTGCGTCCTGTGGACATGAGATGAAAAGAACACCGTCATAAGCAAAGTAGAAAGAAGAACATATGTCCGTGAGGAAGAGAATCGGTGAGAAAGAGGACGACTCTTGGGACCAGGTGGATGGACACAACAGCTGCACCAGTGGGCCCGAGCACACCTACGATGGTGAGCATGCCGCAGGACCTGGCAGGCTCTCCTTCCGTTGCACGTAGGTTCAGTTGCCTGTGGTACCCGTGGAGTCATTCGACGGCCCCTGACCACAAAGTGCAAGTTAATAATGGCTTGGGGGCTGCCCTGAGAGCGCTAACACCTGCTTGTGCCTCTTCAGCAGAGGGATACGTGGTCCAGGAGAACATCTTTGCCTGGGAGTCTCTGGGGATTGGGAAGTACATGACCGCCCTGGCCATCTCCGGACCTGTGTACCTGGTTCTCCTTTTCCTCATTGAGAACAACACCTTGAGGAGGCTGAGAGCCAGGGTCTCCAGCTGCTTCAGGAAGGAGAATCTGGTGAGTGGGCCTGCACGTAGCCCCACCAAGGGAGAGGCGTCTTTCCGGTGGTGTGCATCAGAGGGAGCCGGAGGCCACTGAGTGCCACCTCAGGGTGAACCGGGGACAAGCAGGAGCGTCTGGCTGAGTCCCTGAAACCTCCATCAGTGGGCCGGTTCTCCGGCAGACGTTGATGGACTCACAATAGCCAGGGAGCAAGCAGGACCTGGGCCTGCATTTCCTAGAAGCAGCCACTTTCCACAAGACATCCCGAGTCAGGGGGGGCCCTGCTCCGTTCCTTCCACTCTTGGTTTGACTCTCTCCCTCAGAGGCCAACCCTCCCCAGAGAACAGTAGAAAGTGGGCCCTGGCTAAGCCAACACACACACACACACACACACACACACACACACACACACACACACACGAGAAGGAGAGATTTAGAGTCTGTGAGAGGGAAAGTGGGGGGACCTGTGTTATGTGAGAGACAGAAAAAAAAGGAGAGATGGGATGGGATGTGAATGTGCATGTGAGAGAGAAGGGAGGTGGGGCAAGTGTGTGTGAGTGTGCGGAGAAGGGAGGTGGGCAAACACCTCACAGCCTTCTCAAGGAAGCTCAGTCCTCAGTGGTCCCTAGCCTCTGCCTCCTGAGCTCACACACGTTCCATCTCTGGCCCCTGTTGGGGTGCAGGAAAAGACCCCCTCAGCGCCTGAAGACCAAGACGTGGCCGAGGAGAGGGAGACCATCCGGACGCACTTGGGGAGAGTATGCGAGCAGCATCCACTGGTCGTGAAGGAGATGTCAAAGGTGAAGTCCAGAACAGAAGCCCGAGTGCACTCTGTCACCGCCAGCACCTGGTAGAATTTCCAAAACCATATCTTCCTGGGAGTAGAGAGGCTGGTGGGTTTGCAGTGCTGACGGTCTAGTTAGCAACCTGACACCTGACCTATCCCCGGCAAGACCACTACCTTTCCAAGTGCTCCCCACAGAGACGGCACCCACAGACACCCTGTGCCTGTGGAATGGTGCCGGGCTGACCCCACAGTCCTGGTCTCCAAACAGTCTGCTTGAAACTGATTTGCCACCTTCATGCACCCATCTGACCGAGGGCTTGGGAAGAGGGAGAGGAGGGACAAGATCCTGGGACCCCAAGAAGCAAGGAAGGCCGGTAGGTTGGAAATGCGGGGTGACTCTCTCCTGGACTGAGCAGAAAATCTGAGGGTGAGCCCTGTGGGGGTAGGGCTCAGGCAACCAGGGACTCGGTGACCTTTCCCCAAGCCTGCTGGACGCCTCTCTATTTCCCGGTGTTTACAGGTGGTGTTCAGGCCACCAGCTACCCCAGAGGGACTTACTTTGCTGGCTTCAGGACCAGGAGAGGAGGGCGAGCTGAGGCTTGTGCTCAGGGCCTTGGAAGGGGAGCTGGCTGACCTCTGACCCCATGCACATTGCCTTTCTGGCTCCCAGGTGTACTTCACGGAGGTGCCCCTGCTAGCTGTCAACAAGGTGTCCTTCGCCGTCCACGCCCAGGAGTGCTTTGGCCTGCTTGGCATCAATGGCGCTGGGAAGACATCCATCTTCAAGATACTGACTGGGGAGGAGTTCGCCACCTCTGGGGATGCCTTTGTCCAGGGCTCCAGCATCAACTCAGACCTTGGGGAGGTGGGTGTGGCTGGAGAGCGGGGTGAGGGAGTGGAGACAGGTAGTCCTGGAGGGGTCAGTGGCTGCGTCCATTCTGAGGGCCAGCTTCATCTCTGACCCTCAAATATGGCCATTAGTGGGGTCCTGTACCCCTTCTCTGGGCTCACCCACCCCCACCTTGGCTTCCTAGCTGCCCAATAGATCCCAGAGCCAGCAGCTGCCCCAAACCCCTCCCCTCCCTTCCTGTACCTCCTGGTACTGTGGGGGGCACACATCCACATATATCCCGCCCTGTCCAGATCAGCAGCCCCAGCCGGTGGACCTTGAATCTGGTCTCCCCTCACCCAGTCCTTCAGTTGGGACTCTCGGTTGTGACCCCTGATGTCACCTGGGCTCCTTCTAACCCTGCCCTGCCCTCCGAGCCTCCTCTCCGTCCCCAGCACCTCTTTCTTGGATTCCTCTCGTCGCGACTTGCCCTGTACCCGGGCTATGGGATCTGGTGCTCCTTGGGTCAGCACCATCAGCCCTCATGTGCTCATCCTATACACTGTCCCACGGCCTTTTCTGTCCCCTGGCTCCCCCCTCTTCTGTTGATGTCCCTTGAGTCACCAGGTCCCCCTGTCCCAGCCCAGAGCAGCCGTGCTCCAGACCTGCTCAGACTTGCCTGCCTCCCTAACACGCTAAACCAGACCTCCTCTCCCTCCCACCATCTCCCCGAGGCTCTGTCACGTCTCCTCACCAATTCAAGGAGGCCTTTTCTGAATATCCAGGGAGGGCGGCGAGACTGTTCGCGTACTCTGGACATGTTGTCAGGAGCAACCAGTCCCTGGGGAAGGACAGCATACTTGGCATAGTGGGAGGAAAATCGAGGAAGACTCTCCCCAGGATGGATTGACACTGCGGCTTCAACAATGGGCTCAAACATAGCCCTGGATGCACCGGACCACAGAGTTTCTTCTGTCCTACATGAGGGTCCTTATGAGTTGGAACCAATTGGACAGCATTTAACAACCATCTGCGCTGGGCCCAGGGCTCCAGAGATGATTCTCACCTGCCAGCAACTCCTCATCATATGGACGAGTATCCTGCCCACGCCCCACCACTGTGCAGCGAGGGAGAGAGACAGAAAGGAAGGTGGGAGAACCGTGTGACCAGAGCAGGGCTGAGAAGACACCCAGTCTGGGGCCTGGTCAGAGCTGTGCTCCTTGCAGCAGGGACAAGCACGCAGTGTGGTCTGTCTCCAAGGAGTTTACAAACCCTGCTTGTAAGAGGGCCAGTCGGAAAGGAGGGCTAAACATTCACAGAAACTTTTCTCACAAGAAGAGATCAAAATGGGAACTTATCCCTCCTCGGCATCTCCCCCATCGGGGTCCTCACACTCCTGCAGAAGCTGTTTCCATCTCTCAACCATCCCCTAAGGAATTCTGTGCCACCTCAAAAGGGCTGTTTGGGCTCAGAGAAGTTTGAAGGGAAGGGCCAAGATGGGGGCTGCAGGGTGCTGGGGTCCGTTCCCGGGGGTCCTCTTGTGGGACTGCCCTTTCAATGCAAAAAGAATGTTGTTGTGATGAAAAAAAAAAAAATTCCCGAGCACCACTGTCCAATTCAGTTTTCCATGTGTTAAAAAACGTCTCCACGGTAAGGCCCATGATGGCCCTCTGTCTATCCAGCTGACCCCTTTGGCGGTCCAAAAGAGTTTCCCCAACCTCCGAAAGTGACCTCTGTGCGTGGAATGGAACTGGCCGCGCAGATGTCCTCGGAAGCCCCTGTTTTGGTTGCACCTTTTTGGGACGCGCCCTAATGAGACTGCGACACACGTGTGACGCACAGTTTCCAGTCCCACGGTTGATGTGGAGTCCCACGGTTGATGTGGAGTCCCACGGTTGATGTGGAATACGGCCGTGCGTGCCCAAACCAGAGCAACGGCTGAAAGCCCTCAGCAAACCTTGGACCTGCTCCAAGCAAAGGTGGCCTCTCAGCGGTGCCCCTGGCAAAGGGTCCTGACTGACAAGAGCCTGCCATCAACCTGGAGCAGGTGCCCAGGAACGAGGGTCTGGAGCAAACAACACTCTCTGCCTGAAGGTCAGTCACGGCCACCTGCTGGCTAGGCCCTCCGAGCAAGAAGCTGAAGAATGTGAACCCCTCAGCTGGAGGGAGGGCAGGTCAGCTGACAGGCGGCCAGCAGACAGAGGCCACGAGGGGAGCTCCAGGCTCTCGTTGCCCCTGGGACAGCAGGGCTTGAGGTCGATCAACTCCCAATGCCAAAGACGCAAAGCCACCTGGTAGGACAGGGCAGGACTGCCCTGGTGGGTTCCCCTACGATTGTAATGTTTTTGGTTGAGATGAACTTGTTTGTCACCGAAGACCCCAAGTGCATTTCAATTTTACTTTTCCTTCTTTTTTCAAAGGCCCTCCAGCCACTGTTTAGATTTCGTCTCCGGAAGAGAAACCAACACTGTCCTTTTAAACCCTCCTCTTCTTTTGGCACGCCCCTCCCATTCCTTCCCCTCTCCCGGGTTTTGGTCCCGGCCTGGCCTCCTCATAGTCCTCAAAGTCTTGGCTATCGATGTAAGCACCACCTTTCTTCTTTGTTTTTCCTGATACCAATGACGATAGTAAAGATTTATCTTTGTAAGTTTGACTGAGTTTGCTAAGCATAGCGTTTTCCAGTTTTCTCCATGTCTTGTGGTGTTTAAGGGGGTTTGTCGTTGTTTTTCATTGATGTATAAAATTCCATAGTATGACTGTTCCCAAGCTTGTTTACCCATTCTTCTAGAGTTGGGGGTTTGGGTCGTTTCCATGTGTTTGCTATTGGGGAGATGGCTGCAGTACATAGGTGTACATGTCTCTGTTGGTGTTGTAGTCCTGATATCTTTAGGGAATGTACTCAGTAGACAGATGGCTGGATCAATCGATCGTAGGGTACTTGGGTTTGCATTTGTTTAAGGAAGCGCCCGCTGAGTTCCACAGGGATTGTGCAGTTCTACAGTCCCACCAGCAAGGTAAAAATGCTCCTTTCTCTCCACGTCTTCTCCAGCTAATAGTGTTTTCTGTTTCATTGAAGCTTGCCAAAAATGACAGTGTGAGGTGATAGCTCGTTGTTGTTGTACTTTCTCTTCTTGCTCGTGCTCGCGAACATTTCTCCACACGGTTGTTGGCAGACTGGATGTCATCTTTGGTAAATTGTCTATTCATGTCTTGTGCCCAGTTTTTTATTTGGTTATTTGTATTTTTCTTGATAAGATGGAGGAGCTTTCTATCGATCCTGGAGATTAGTCCTTTATCTGGTGTATTTTCACTGAACATTTTTCCCAATCTGTGGGTTCTCTGTTGGCTGTTTTATTAAGTCTTTTGATGTGCATGAAAGTCATAATTTTAGTGGGCCCCAGTGATTTGTCTTCTGTAGTGTGGATAGTCTTAATTTTTCATTATGTTCTGTATTGTGTATTCAGTACCCTTATATTGGGGTACTGAATTTTTTCATTGATGGTCTTAATAATTGTGTGATTAGATTTAGGTCTTTGATCCCTCTTGAGTTCGTTTTTGTACATGGTATGAAGTATGGATCCTGTTTCATTCTTTTAAAAGTGGTGCCAGTTTTTCCGGCAGCGTTTGTTGAAAAGACTGGCTCTTGCTCACTTAATGTGTTTTAGTTCTTTATCAAAAATTAAATGTCTGTAAGTACTTAGTTGTGTTTCTGTAACTCTATGGGAGCAGGAAGTCTTGTCTTTCTCCTGAGGAGGGCTGTTGGTTCCAAACTGCTGGCCTTGTGGTCAGCAGCCCACCGTGCCCGGGCTGCCAGGGAGCCTCATGCTCGGCCTAGTCCCCGACTATCATGGCGCCCTTGACGGCAAAGAGAAGGCAGAATGCAGCTGGAGCAAGGATCTCAGGGATAGAATCAGAATCTCCACAAGCCTGGAGCAAGCTCGGAGGGCCGGGATGAAGCACACGCCGAGTGTCGCCAAGAGCTCAGCATTTCTGAAGCCCTGACAGGGCTGAGCACCAGTGACTGGTGAGCAGCGCCTGTGCCCATGGATGCCAGGGGTGGCTTTCGGGCCGTGCACAGCATGGAGGCGCACTCCCTCAGGCCGGACATCACAAACACTCCTTAAAGACACCTCTGCCCCAGCTGGTATTGAAGAAGCCCTAGTTGCGCAGCAATTAAGCACTCAGCTGTTAACCAACGATTGGCAGTTCGAACCCACTGACAGTTCCAGAAGAGAAAGGCTTGAAGACCCCTGTATAGATCCCAGGGGTCAGAGTACAGATCCCAGGGGTCAGAGCATAGATCCCAGGGGTCAGAGTACAGATCCTAGAGGTCAGATGAGGGGATGTCTTGGGGGTGGGGGAGGGTGGAGAGGAGTCCAGGGCAGAGGCTTCCTCCCAGGTGGACACAAGGACAAGGTATGAGTGGCTGTGACACCCCAACAATCCCTGATTCCAGAACTGACTTCTCTGCCCACAGGAGGCCTGGGGCCAGGGGTCCGAGGGTTTCTAGCCCCTGCCTGTTGCAGAGAGATGTTGGCCCAATAGTCACCACCCAAAGGGCTGAGCCCAGCCTGCCTGGGACAGCCCTGGTGAGCTGGACCCCAGGAGCAGCCTGCTGGCTCACAGACCCCACGCCGCCTTGCCCTCAGGTGCGGCAGCACATCGGCTACTGCCCGCAGTTTGATGCCCTGCTGGAGCACCTGACTGCACGGGAGACGCTGGTGCTGTACGCCCGGCTCCGGGGCATCCCTGAGCGCCACATCGGTGCCTGTGTGGAGAACACGCTGCAGGGCCTGCTCCTGGAGTCACACGCCAACAAGCTGGTCAGGACCTACAGGTGAGGCTTGGCTGTCCTCGGCCCCTTCACTGGCAGCCAAAGGTAAAGCTCCCAGGGCCAGGGTCCCTTGTGAGAGGGAGGGCTGGAGACCAGGCTGTTCCACACACGGCCTGCTTACCTGGCGCCTCACAGGGGTCACTGTCCTTCCTTCCTCCCTCCCTCCCATGAGGACGGCCTGTTCAGAGTGCATTGGCCTTCTGAGAGCCTGGCGTGTCACCGAGGACCCAGACCCACGTCGAGTCAATGCAGGCTCACGGTGCTCCTCTAGCACAGAGGCGGCCTGCTCCCATGGTCCCCAAGGCTGTAATCTGTATGGAGCAGACGGCCACCTCTTTCTTCCACACAACAGCTGGTGGGTTCAGACCACAGACCTGCCAACCACGGTGCCATCGGGGCTCATTCTGTTGAGGAACTCAAACCTCCTGCCAGCGTGTCAAATCAGGGTTTCCAAAAAAAAAAAAATTTTTTTTTAAGAACACAGCAAAATAAAATTCCGGTTTATTATCGGACAACATTGTTTCACACATACGTTAAACAGGCCTAAATAAATAAATAAACAAACAGCAACTTCATAGACCAAAAAAAAAGGGGAAAGGAAGAAGAAACCTTTACCTTTGGCCTTTTTAACCATCTCATACAGACCAGCTACTAATAGTACATGCACAGAACAGCTACTGGAACGCTCGGAATAAGATTGCATTTGTTGTTGTTGTTTCTATTTTTTTTACAAGGTTTTCTTACTCCTTTGAGATTTTTTTTGTTTTTGTTTTTGCTTTTGTTTTGTTTTTTATTTTTTTAATCGTTTTATTAGGGGCTCATACGACTCTTATCACAATCCATACATACAGCAATTGTGTAAAGCACATTTGTACATTCATTGCCCTCATCATTCTCAAAACATTTCCTCTGCACTTAAGCCCCCAGCTTCAGATCCTCATTTGCCCCCTCTTCCCCCCTCTCCCCTTCCTTTGAGAGTATAATGAACATGGTCACACCACAAGTAGAGTCAGAAGTAGGCCAGAGACTGTTCCAAAGGCCGGTTTGGTCATCCGAGATCATTAACAATGGCTGACCCCTAACAATATATACAAAAATATAAAATGTAAATAAAAAATACAAAGTTTCCTTTTTAAAGTACTTTTAAGAAAAAAAGCAGGGAAGTTTTGGTTCTTTTTGCCTCCCCTGCTGCAAATTCACGGTGTGGTTTTGGTGGGGTGGCGGTGGGCGCGTGTCTGCGGTGGCCCGAGGTGGGCGGGGCGGGACTCTCCACTAGGTGACTGCATTTAGATTCTGAGACGAGACGGGGAGTGGAGGGTGACTAGGTCCCGGTGGCCTTTGTGCTTGTCTTTTGTTGTTTTAAGTTGAACTTTTCCTTTGGCTGTCTAGCCATCCTTGTCAGTCTTCTGCTTCTTGGTGTCCACATCGTCATCCTCATCATCTTCAACTGCCCGTTTGCCTGGAGCTGCCTCAGCCTCCTCACCCTCTTCTTCTTCACCATCACCTTCCTCCTCTTCCCACCTTCCCCACCTTCTTCCTCTCCTTCGTCTCCCTTGTTGTCAGCCTCCTGTTCCCCATTTTCCTCATTAGCGTTCCTGTTATCGGGGACACGTCTTCCATTCTCCACCTCCTGCACCACCTCCTTCTGCTTTAAGTCCTTCCTTGGTGGTGATCTCGGAGCTGGTGCCCACGGCCACGTCTGACATGGTGGGGCACGCTGGTGATTTCATACAAGAGAGCAGCCAGAGTCCGTGGCAGCGGAGGTGGCTGCAGCGAGCGGAACCCAGAAAGCGGGAGCAATGCAAAGATGGATTTTCAGAGCAGCCAGTCGGTTTCCACATCTTTATGGGTGCAGACACCCTCATTTTTCTCCCACAGAGAGGTTGGTGGATTTGAATCACCAACCTTGTGGTTAGCAGGCTAACACAAAGCACACAGCACCACCAGGACAAGCGTCCTCAGATTCACTTTACAAAAGTCATGGGTGCAGCACCTGCTGGGGGTCATGGCACAGCAGCACCAGGAGGTCCACTGAGGCCCTGCCAGATGGGGTGGTGTCCTAGGCATCAGGCTAAACTGAGGTGTCCCAGCAGTCCCACCTCAGCACCACGTCTTCTCTGCTGGATTCCATCCAAACAAGTTACCATATTCCTTTCCCCATAGTTCTTCTCAGGGTCTGCTGAAGATGGAACGAGTGCATGCCCCAAGCTTGGGCTCATAGGAAAGGCTCCATGAGTGTGTGTGTGTGTGTGTGTGTGTGTGTGTGTGTGTGTGTGTGTTTACAGTTAGCACAGTGACCTCTGCCCTTACCCTCAGGAGAGGAGGCTCTACCCCCAACACCCAGTGACCAGGTGTCAGCTAGATGGCAGCTCAGTGACCCACATGGGTCAGAACTGACTATGTGTGCTCCACGGGGTTTCGGGGACTGCTCTTTTGTGCACACAAGTGCACGCGCCCATGTGCAGTATCCCTGTCCTTTGTTTTAGTCCTGCGCTGTCCTGTCCATTATCTTGATTCTTCTTCTAATGTCGAGCCATCCTTGCATGCCTGGTGTGACTCCGACTTGGTCATGTGGTACTGTTTCCTGATAGATTGTTGTATTGGGGGGCTAGGGTTTTTGTGAGAGTCTTTGTTCTTTGAGAGACACATGCCTGTAATTTTCTGAGGACTGGCCCTGACTAGTTTGGTACCAGGTCATTGCTTGCTTGAGACGATACGTTCAGGAGTATTCCATCCCTTTCTAGGGCCTGGAATAGTCTGTGCAGAACTGGTATCAACCCTTCTCTGAATGTCTGGTAGAACTCCCTAATGAAACCCTCTAAGCCAGGCCTTTTTTAAAAAAGTATATTGTCAGGCCTTTGTTCCAACACATTTCTAGGTGGCTCTTGCCATGGGCAGCCAAGTGTTAGGAGGGGATGTGGTGCCAGGGGCCGCTCAAGCACCCCAAGAGGCCCTCATAGGCAACTCAAGGGCCCTGTGCGTGCTGCCGGGGAGGGAGACTGAGTCATGTAGCCCTGTGGGGAGGGTGCTGGCCATGTTGGGTAGAACAGAGGGGCTGGACATGTGGGTTCTGCAGCCTGAGGAGTCCTCTCCCTGACCACTTCCCACCCCTGCTCCAGTGGCGGGAACAAGCGGAAGCTCAGCACGGGCATCGCCCTGATCGGAGACCCTGCAGTCATCTTCCTGGACGAGCCGTCCACGGGCATGGACCCCGTGGCCCGGCGCCTGCTCTGGGACACAGTGGCGCGGGCCCGAGAGTCCGGCAAGGCCATTGTCATCACCTCCCACAGGTAGAGCTGGGCTCAGTGAGGGGCTGGGCTGTGGCTCCGGGCTGCACTGGGAGAGAGCATGGGCGTCAGGAACAGCCTGATCTGGGCGCCTGCCCGGCCTCAAGCTCCCCTCTCCCGCAGCATGGAGGAGTGTGAGGCCCTGTGCACTCGGCTGGCCATCATGGTGCAGGGCCAGTTCAAGTGCCTGGGCAGCCCGCAGCACCTCAAGAGCAAGTTTGGCAGTGGCTACTCCCTGCGGGCCAAGGTCCACAGTGATGATGGGCAGAAAGCAGCGCTGGACGAGTTCAAGGCCTTTGTCAGCCTGACCTTTCCAGGTGCGGGGGCTACTGGGGGAGGCTGACTCCCGCCCCCAGTCCCCCAAGCCTGCCCTCACAACTTGCTCTCCCTGTGCAGGCAGCATCCTGGAGGACGAGCACCAGGGCTTGGTCCACTACCACCTGCCTGCCCAGGGCTTCAGCTGGGCCAAGGTGAGTGCACTTCCAGGGGTGCAAACCTCAGTCGGTCAGAGCCGCACCGCCTCTGCTACCTACATGACAGCAGAGGTGCTGGGGCTGGAAGGAAGGGACCTTGGAGCTCAGTTCCTCAGCCCCCTGGATTCTGAAGGGGGAAGTTGGCCCAGAGAGGGGGCACCACACATACAGGGGTCACACAGAGAGCCTGGGAACCCACCAGCAGGGACCAAGCCAGAAACCAAACTGGTTGCCATCCAGCAATTCCGACTTGAGAGCGTCCCTGCAAGGCAGAACCGACCTGCGGCCACAAGATTCCCAGGCTGGGATCCTGATGGAAGACAGCAGCTGGTGCAAAGCCACTGGGCCACTAGGGCTCTTTCCTTGAGGGACACAGCTGAAGTCTGTAGAATGACTTCTTGGGAGGCACTGCGGTCCTTTGTCCCCTGGGCTCAGTCCACAGTGGCCTCCTGCCTTCTGCAGATGTTTGGGACCCTAGAGCGAGCTCGGGAGA
Organism: Echinops telfairi; assembly: GCF_000313985.2. Taxonomy (NCBI): domain Eukaryota; kingdom Metazoa; phylum Chordata; class Mammalia; order Afrosoricida; family Tenrecidae; genus Echinops; species Echinops telfairi. The sequence goes on from NW_022103901.1 coordinate 30,964,146, forward strand.
AGTTCCAGCTAGACGACTACGTGGTCAGCCAGGTCTCTCTGGAGGATGTCTTCCTGAGCCTCGCCAGCCCCACACCCCAAAGCCAGAGCCCGGACGCCTGGGGCTGGGAACCGGGCCTGCAATAAACACTTGGTCTGTCTTGAAGTCCGCTGCCTAAGGCTGGGAAGACTCGCCCAGTTGCGCCCACGCCTGGGGGAAGCCCTGGCCCCGCCCACCCAAACAGGCCCTGGCCCCGCCCACCCGAACAGGCCCTGCCCTCTCTCTGCCCTCCCTCTCCTCTTGCTCAAGGCCTGGGTTCTTTCCGGGACCCTCCCCACACTCCTCACAATCTAGAATATTCCATAGGGTCCTCCCCATCAGCAGCCCTGGGGAAAGTGTCATTAACCTGGCTGCCCTGCCAGTGCAGTCAGTGAGGGGCAAGGAGCGACCTGCGGCCAAGACAAGAGCACCTAACTCCAGTAAAAGCAGAAGCCACCAGGGGGAGGGTGGGGGGGCGCACTGTGGGGCAGAGGGCTTTGAGCAACGGGTATGCTCCTCACCCAGGGGGTGGGCGGCACCTACTGGTGAGGCAGCATGCCTCTCGCAGCGGAAGGCTATGGAAGATACGGGTAACAAAGTAACCCTCGTGAGACACAGTCACAAACTGGAAACAGTAACCCTCCGCGCCGTGGTGCCACCGCAAGAGGCCTGAACCCTCCGCTTCTGAGCTGGACAGGGCCACCAGGAGGAGCCCTCAGCTTGTCAGCTCTGTGCACACTGTTTCCTCTGCCCAGGAAAGATGGCATCTGCCAGGGCCTCCTCCTTTGGTGGGGTGAAGTGGGAGGGACCGGCAGCTTCCTCACTGGCCTCTGCCCCGGCTGGCGTGTGATGTGACACGAAGGCCCCTTACCACTGGCCAGATTCTCTGCAGAAGTTCAGCCAGTATGCAGGAGGGGAGAATGGTGACCACTGATGGGGAGAGATGTCCCATAAAGAAGTGAGAGGCAGACCTAGGTGGACGAGGTTGTCCGGGCTGGCGGGCAGAAAAGGTAGCAGAGCAGCGAGAGTAGACCCACTTTTCAGAAGGGGATGTGGGGTCAGGGAAGGCAGCCAGCAGAGACTGGGGAAGGGCTGTCCTCTGGTCCGAGTGAGAGCAACGCGCCCTAGGGCAAGACGGGGCAGTGGGCCCGATGGAACCCTCCGATTCATGAAGCGAGGAGAAGCAGGACCTGGAGGTTGGAGCTCGCTGAAGTAAGCGTAGGCCAGCTGTCAGGGTCCGTCCGCCGAGTGTCCCGGGAGCACGGGACACGGCGGAACATCGGCGCCTGCAAGCACCTGGACTGGTAAACCCAGGTCTCCCTCCCTTAGCCAGGCATCGCATGTCCCCCAAGACCCCACGCCTAGGCCGCGGGGAGACCCCGCAAAGGAGGCGAGAGGTTTTCCCAGGACCCTCGCCCTGGCCAAGGAGGCAGGGTAGCCGCACAGGTCCCGCCAATCGGAGCTCAGCATTCGAATTCGCGTCCTAGCGCAGCCAATCATGGGCTCCCGGAGCTGGCGGGGCTGACCCGGGTGGGCGGATGTGTCGACGGGGCTGGAGGGCCAGCGGCCCGCCCAGCGCGGGCCGGCCAATAGAAGCGCCGGGCGTGTTTGAAAAATAGGGCGGGCGGCGGGCGGGGTCTGCGCGTGCGTGGCGGCTCCCTGGGCGCGCGGCGCTCCCAGGCAGGTTTGAACAGCTCGGCGGCGATGGGCAGCGGCGGCGGTGAGTGAGGGTCGGCGGGCGATCGCCGGACCCGGGACCCCTAGGCCCCTGCCGGCAGGGTCCCATCCACGGGCTGGGCGGGGCTGGCCTGGCGCCCCAACCCCGAGCCCACCTGGCCCGGCCTCGGTTTAAATGCCCGGAGGGGACCATGGGACTGCGCCGACAGGAGTAGGTACAGGCGCCCCTAGTGTCAGCTCCCTGCCCGCCGGACTCCACCGCGGACCGGGACCCGGGCTGACGTCCCAGCGGGCTTGGGGCTGCCCGGTGTTGGAGCATTCTCGTGTAGGGGCTCCGCACCCAGGCGGCTGCGACCCCAGGGCTTGTTGGGCTTGCAACTGAGAGGTATGGACAAGGGCCGTCGTAGAGAAGGCAGGCTTTGGGCCCACCCCCTGTGACCCGTGGGACTCACCTTTTGTCATTTTCTCACCGCCGGTAGGCAGCCCTGGTGGCGTAATGGTTACTCGCTGGGCTGCTAACTGCAAGGTTAGCAGTTTGAAACCGCCCACAGTTACCTATGGGTCGGCATCGAATAGATGGTAGGGGACTTTGCATTCCTTCCTAAACCCTTGGTGGCTGTGCTCTAAAGGCTACCAAGATCTGGGTGAATGCTACAGAGATCGCAGGCAATCCAAAAGGCTGTGCAACCCAGTGGCCCGGCCTTATTTCACACCTGCAACATCTTGAGTTTCCACAATGTAGGAGGGCAAAGAGGAAAGGGGTAGAGGAAATGCCTACCAGAGGCCCCATGTTCTCCACCAGCACAGGTGGGAACAAGAGGAGGAAGCAGGTAGGCTTGGAGGTGCAGTGGCAGGATCTTGAGGTTCAATCTTCCGAGGAAATGAGGCGCCCCATGTTCTCCAGCATATAAAGCACACGGGGCACAATTGCTGGAATAGAAATAGTTCTGCCCAATAATCCATGTATTAACCCCCCCACCCCACACACAGGGGGATGAACAACAGAAACATGGGCAAAGGGAGACAGTGGACAGTGTACGATGTGAAAATATTTATAATTTATCAGGGGTCCAAAGGGTAGGAGGGTGCAGGAGGGAGGGGGGAAAAGAGGAGCTGATACCAAGGGCTCAAGTAGAAAGAAGATGATGATGGCAACATATATGCAAATGTATTTGATACAATTGATGTATGGATTGTTATAAGATCTGTAAGTGCACCCGATAAAATGTTGATTAATTAAAAGAATTAGTTCTGCCACCAGTGTGGGTCAGGATTTGGGGTTGGAATACCCCGAACAGCCAAGCACAGAGGCACAAAGCACCCGGGCAGGCTCTCACCTCTGCAGTGCCTAAGCCCCTGGTTCCGGACTCCGTCTTGGGCGGGGGTGGGGGGTGGGGTGGGAAAGTACAACACTGTCTTCAAGTGAATACCAACTCATTCCCCGCCCCTGCCCCCCTCCCCACCCTCCATAGAACAGAGTAAGATCGCCTTCTGGGCTGTAACCCTTGACAGACCCAGGACTGCTGGTGGCTTCAAACTCCCAACCTTTTGATTAGCAGCTGTGCCACCAGGGCCTCCTGGTGACATGAGAGCCACGATTCTCCATCCACATCTGTTGACTGTTTAAAGATATCGTTCCATCTTCTGTAAGCCATTTAACTTAATCTGAATCTCCACGTGGAAGCAGAACCCCGGCCAAGCCCCTCTTTTGTAGGGAGGGCAGGGGACAATAATGCCAGTCACCCTCAGATAAGACCTTCCAAGCCCTGGTCTCTCCCTTCAGGCCTCTGACTGTGTCTGTTTCTTTCCCTCAGTGATCCACTGCCGGTGTGCCAAGTGCTTCTGCTACCCGACTAAACGAAGAATCAGAAAGAGACCCCGGAACCTCACCATCTTGAGTCTCCCTGAAGATGTGCTATTTCACATCCTGAAGTGGCTTCCGGTTGGGGACATCCTCGCTGTCCGAGCTGTAAGTGGCCCCAGCAGTGGGCCCATGTTCTCAATCTGTTTGGTTTTTTTTCTTTAACAGCTTTATTGGCATGTAATTCACAAAGCATGCAATTCAATAGTTCAATCACATCAAGAAGAGTTATCACCACAATCAGTTTTACCCTTGTTCTGTCAGAAGGAATGGGGCTCTGAAAGGTAGAGGACAGGAGGGTGTGGTTCACAATTGCCTGAAGGTATCTCGGAGTAGACGTCTTTGCTTTCTCCTGCTACTGTCACAGAATGCCTCAAGGGGATGGCTGTCACAAATGCATTTTCTCACCGTGTAGAGTCTGAATTCAGAGGGACATTTTCTCTGTGGGCTCTAGAGAAAAGTCCTTGCCTCCTTTTAACCTCAGTGGGCCCCGTGTTCCTTGGAGAATGCCAGGGATTGTGGCATCCATCGTTCCTGAAGTCTAGGAGCTTCCCAGTGCAGGGACCCTCGGGTCCAAAGGAAGTGCTCTGCGACCGGTTCTTGCTGGGTGGTAATCGGGTCCTGCTAATCTTGTTTAATCACTTTTATAAAATCTTGAAAGAGATTGACTCAAGGAGCAACCTCATCCTGGGGATTGCCTCCTACCTGGTTCATCTCAGGGAGATGATTACATCAGCTCACAGAACAGAGGACAGTTACACAATCATAAGAGTCATGGTCTGGTGAGGCTGACACAAGCCAATCCATGACAGCAGCAGTGCTGAAACCTGACACTGTTCCCCCGCCAGTGTCAGCGAGTTGTGATGCCTATTTTGAGAGAGGACCCTCTGGTGGCAGCACTTTTGTACCCTGTAAGGAAGAAGTGGTATTGCAAAGAGTCATATGCCCTGGAAGACAGATCCCGTGTGACATTTCGCCCTGAAAGGGGCGTTTGGTAGATGTTGCAATCACAGCTTCTAAGTTGGTCAGTTTGTGCGACTCTTTTTCGCCATTGATGGGCACCATCGAGTCAATTCCGTTGATGAGCAGAACCTAGAAGCCTTGGTGGGTTTCCTTCATGGAAGCAGGTCCCCAGGTCTTTACGCCCATGGAGCCACTTTGGAGATTTGAACCACTGACCTTTAGGGTTGGCAGCCGGGCTCCTTGAGTAACTTAGCCAAAGTCAGAGTGAGTTGGTGGGAAGACTGGCAAAAACCCACGTCCCTGACCTCGACGCTGCCTTCGTTGCAGTCCCTGGACACTTGGTGGAGTCCACAGGCTGCTTACCCTCAGCCATGGGACATCTGTGACCTCAGATGTGCCCTGTGCGCACTCCCCACCCTCAGCCTGAGCCTGCCTCGGCCCAGGGCACCAGCTGTGCCTCCTACCCCAGGCTGCTGCCACACTGGGGCCATCTGTGAGCTCCTGTGAGTTTCTGTGCATCCGAGCATCCTTCTCTCTCCCTCCAACCTCCCAATGACTATCTCCACCCTGTGTAGTTGGCCCCTCCCAGGCAGGAATGTCACCACCACCACCCCCTTCCAGGATCTCTGTCCCTGCGTCAGGGCTGGAGGGACTCTCACCCCCAGCTCTCTCCTGACTGGGAACAGCTATGGTTATTGTAGCCAGCCTGGGCTCTTCACTCCTTGAGAGGGAGAGGGAGATGGGACTCTGTAAGAGGCAGCTTGGGCCTCTAGTTGCCAAGCACCTTGGGAGTGGGTCTTACAGGTGGGCCTGACTTCCACTGCCTCGCAGGTGCACTCACACCTGCGATACCTCGTGGACAACCATGCCAGCGTCTGGGCCTCGGCCAGCTTCCAGGAGCTCTGGCCTTCTCCGCAGAACCTCGAGCTGTTTGAAAGGTACCTGCACATGAGCACAACACACACACACACACCCCGCCCCCAACCCAGGGGGAGTCCTGCTCCGTTTCCTCTGGCTTGTGAGCTGTGACCGCCTGCCTCACCCACCCCCACCCCAAAGAGACTTGGCTGAGGGTGGCAGGTAGCCCGCCTGTTTCGAGTCACGAGGCTCCTGAAGTAGCCAAGATGTTGGAGACCAGCGCTGCCCACATATTCTCCCTGAGTCACTGCCATGCCTCTGCGGGCTCCCGCCCAGCTGGGGATGCATCCCGTGTGACTCAGACACAGTGAGTCAACGGTGCAGAAAAAGGCAGCTCCGACCGCCACTCCTCAGCCAGCAGACCGCGGTCCTGGGATGAGGAGAGGCTGCGAGCCTCCCGCCTCCCTCAACAGGGCAACCGTTAGGCTCACCGTTCCGGGGTGCTCATCGTCTAAGCAAGCTGCCCTTGCAGCCACGGCTACCTTGAGCCCCTCCTCTCTGGGCAACACTGGAGAGGCTTCTGGCCAAGGTCCCTGGCCGGGCAGTAAGGTGGGAGAGGTTCAGAGAACTGGCTTTTCTCTGTCGGCTGCAGGCAGCCAGGCCATTTTTGTATTCGGAGATAATGCCCATCCCATGCAACTCACCCATTGAGAGTGTGGAGTTCATTGGTTTCTAGAACATTCCGAAGGCCTTCGGTCCTGATTCCTGAACCTCTGTATCTCGCCACCCAAAAAAGCCCAGACCACTTAGCAGTAATTTTTTGTGCTGTGCCTCCTCCCCGGGCTGATAGCTGTTGTCAGGGCCCTCGGGTGGGTTCCAACTCACAGCGTCCGCCATGCACAATGGATGGACACACTGGCCAGCCCCACGCCCTCCTCGCCATCCTTCTGTGTTTGAACGCACCGTTGTTGCCCCTTTGTCCATCCCGTTCAGAGCACCAGAAGTCCGAGACCCCAGCACCAGCCTCCGGGGAAAGCCTTCTCGCCCTGGGCTCTGCCTCCCAAGCCTAAGGCAACCACTCATCTATTTTCTGTCCAGGGCTCTGCCTAATCTGGACACTGAAATATAAATAAGACCATACATTATGGGGTCTTTGGGGGTCTGGCTTCTGGGCACGTATCCTAATGTTTTCAGAGACTTTGGGGGTTAGAACCTGTCATGGGAATTAATAATTGACTGTTTTGTGGGTAGGGGTGTGTGCTGGCACCTAACTGCAGTGGCAGAAAACATGACGATGTCCCTGTCCTTGATGCCCTAGGGCCGCCGAGAAGGGAAACTTCGAAGCTGCCGTGAAGCTGGGCATTGCCTACCTCTACAACGAAGGATGTAAGTGCTCTTGGGCGGAGGTCCTGCCTCGGGTCCACTCCCACTCCTGGAGACCCTCTGGAACAGAGCAGAACCGCCCCTGTGGGTTTCCGAGACTGTTAGTTCTTTTTGGAAGCGAAGGGGTTGGAATGGCAAGTGTCCCGTGACAGACCCGCCCAGAGCAAAGGAGAAGCCCGCCGCCTGGGGGGAGCTTCTTGCTCGTCACAGACGGAGCATCTCTGAGCGGTGGTGGGCTGAGGTTCCGAGACCCTCAGAAATGGTCCTGGACTGCACCCCGAGTGGAGCCCGGCTGCAGGACACGGGGCCACCTGCTGTGTGTCTTTGCAGTGTCTGTGTCCGACGAGGCCCGAGCAGAAGTGAACGGGCTGAAGGCCTCGCGCTTCTTCAGCCTGGCTGAGCGGCTGAACTCAGGTGCGGCGCCCTTCATCTGGCTCTTCATCCGCCCGCCCTGGTCAGCCTCTGGGAGCTGCTGCAAAGCTGTGGTCCACAGCAGTCTGCGGGCCGAGTGCCAGCTGCACAGGGTAAGCCAGGGGACGGAGACCCCCGGGAGGGGAACACAGGGAGAAGAGGAGCTGGCAGAGCCCGGAGCCAGCTGCCAAGATGGACATGTAGGGCCAGGGCCCAGTTTAGCAGTTGTAACTGAAGTCGGCTGCTTCTCTGGGTCCCGGGGCTGGTTGGGCAGCAGGGCCGTAAGGGGACCAAGATCAGCGGGAGCGTTCTCCCGACAGAGTCCCCGGTCCCCCCTCCTTCCATCCTCGAGGCTGCCGTGTGTCCTCCCTAACAGCCCTGTAGGGTGGAGGGGAACGTCCCGCAGGGTGAGGCTGCCAGGTGCGGCTGGACCAGTCTGCTCTGTGTATCAGTGGGCTTTTGTCTTGAGCACACTTGATACTGGTAGGCACTGAGGCTGGGCTCCGAATTGACAGCCCGTCTTCCTCGCATCTCTTGCAGACTCACCGGGCGGCCATCCTGCACTGTCTGGGACGGGTGCTGAGCTTCTTCGAGGTGAGCTGGGGGGCCCACGGGCCAGGGCAGCCCTCACCTGTGTGCCTTGTCCCTGGGCATCTTAGCACAGCCAAAAACCAGTCAGCTGGGGTCCAATGTGCTCTGGCCAGCCCCTGGCGCCTGTGCCCTGTGGGGTCGCCCTGGCTGGTTCTGGGAAGGGCTGGTCCATCTGTATGGCGCTTTGCAGCAGTGGTCACAGTGCTGCCACCCCCGCCCTCTCAGGCATGACCAGAAAAGCCATGGCGACTGGTACCCTGTGGCAGCCACATCCCCTGAGGCTGTCTGTACCTGCTCATCCACTGGAGGGCGAGGGGTGCTGCTCCTTAGAGCAGCCAGGAGTGGGGGGTTTGCAGGGGCCCTAGCAGGGACGGAAGAGGGACGCAATGTGCCTGGGCTCATTCCAGGAAGAAGAAAAGCAGCAGCAGGCCCTGGCGCTGTTCGCCGAGTCCGCTGAGCAGGGCTGCTTGTCCAGCGCGTACCTGCTCTGGGAGCGAGGCCAGCAGGCCGAGGTGAGTGGCCCTGGGAGCGCCGGTCAGTGGGGATATCAGCAGGGCAATTTGGGGGACAAGTGCCCGTCAGAGCTCCAGTGATGGCCTTTGGGAATCTGCGGGAGATCCACACAACACAATCTAGAAAGGCCTTCCTCTGTCAGCAGACGGCCGACCCGGGAAGGTGCCTGCATAGCTTCCGGAGACTCAAGGACTATGCTGCCAGGGGCTGCTGGGAAGCACAGGTGAGGCTGAGGGTGGGCACCGAGGACCCTCCCTCTCGGAGGGTGTGGGGGCCAGGAGGCTGGTCTTTCTCCATGGCTCAGCCTCCTACCAGGAGTCGCCACCTCCTCATGCTTTTTAAAGTGAACGGCCCTTCTGGGTGGGCATTGTAGTTCTCTCAAGGCCACCACCAATGGGGGCTTAAAATGCGAACCGACTCTCCCTTAGAGAGGCCACCCCTAGGGGGCAGATCACTCTCCTCTCTCTCCTTCCCTCCCTCCTCTCAGCCGGAGGAGAAGGTGCTCTCATTCACACCGTCTACCCCTCTGACTGCAGGGAAAGGTCCTTGCTCCTCTCAGCCTTGATCCCTTGGGTGGGGGGGGTCTCACGTGGCACCCCTCTCTCCCCAGCAGCTTGCTGGTTCAGCTCTGCTGTTGGCGGCTCGCTGTGGTTGGGGTGAACATTCGAAATGCGCGGTGCTTCTCCTTTGGTCTTGTGGCGTTGACCTCGAGCCCCAGGACGCCCCAGCACGAGTGCCCATCCCCCTCTTGTGGAGGCCTGCCCGCCCTTGGGACACAAGGGAGGGAGGGGCTGATTGTGCTGAGGCGCATGGCCCTGGGGCCGTTAGAGGTGGTTGGACAGCCCTGTCATTTGCCTGAAGGTTAAGCCTCGGGGTGGGGCTGCTAATTCCAGACCTGAAAGGTGACCGAAGGCCACTGCTAGGGGCCACCTCCAGCCTCTTTCAGACTAAGCCTGTTCCTTTGTCCATCAGTCTTGCACATCTGCCCCGCTGCCGGAGCTGCCCACAGTGTAAGCACTGCACCACCAGGGCTCCTTATCATGTGTGCCACACCCCAAACGACACCCGCCGCTGTGACCCTGTGGGAGCACAGGGCTCCTTCCTCCCGCCCTCCACTTGCTCAGTCAGCCCCCCAGAGCTCAGCCACCAGAACCCAGACCCACTGCCGTCCCTCGATTTCAATGCAAGTAGACATGTCCTTTCACGTTTCCCAGGCTGTAAACGTAAGTCTTTACAGACCAGAAAGCCTCCTTTCTCCCGCAGAGCAGCTGGTGGTTTCAAACTGCTGAACTTTTGGTTAGAAGCCCGCAGGTACCCCACTTGGCCGCCTTACCTCCCAGTCAAGTGCTTCACTGTTAGCACCCGCAGGGAGCCCTGACTGGTTCACCCCAACGATGTGCGCATTGCCTCCTGATGTTGAGAGCATTCCCCCGCACTGCCACAGCCCCCTTCCCACCCCTCCCGGCTCCTGCTGTCTTCCTTGCCCTCCCGTCCTGCCTGCTGAGCATCCTCCGGGGCACACACCACCTCGTTAAGGGACAACCCCAACCCCCCCTTCCCTCCAGCCGGTGCTTCACACCTGCCCCGCCTGTCCTCCCCACAGCTGTCCTTGGCCAAAGCCTGTTCCAGCGCAGGCCAGCTGGGCTTGGAGGAGAAGGCCTGCGCCGAGGCCGCCCGTCAGCTCTTCCAGGCGTCCCGCACTGCCAGCAAGCAGCCCATCTTCTCCGTGCAGAAGGGGCTCAACGACACAATGAGGTGTGTGTGTGAGTGACACAACTGTGGGCATCTGGCTCCACAAATTCACCACCCAAACAAGCTTTGGACCTTCAAGGCTGTCCCTTCCCAGCCCCCAAGAGCCGCTCCGGGTATTCCCCTGTGCTGGCGGGGCGTCTCCGGTGCTTGGTGTCAGCTGGGACTCCCTGGGAGCCAGGTGATGGAGCGAATTGCTCCACTGGCCTCAAATCATTACAGGAACAGCTTGCTGGACCTTCCTTGGTTGGGGGGAGAGGGGGCTGCCACCTGGTGGCATCACCTACTTTTCCGCTTGCCGGGCAGCCATTTCCAAGCGCTCTTTCTGGGATGGACCAGTCGCCCAGCATGCTTTCCAGGCTGGTCCCTACTGTATTTCATGTGGGGCAAAGCTGCATCGCTCTGGGACACAGTGAGGCTGCAGGGGGCACAGGGCTGGTGACAGGTGTGGGCTCTTGGGAACCCTGCTGCAGGGAAGGTGGGTGGACACGTCTCAGGGTGTACACACGAGGCCCCTGGTGGAGCAGCAGTCAAGGACTTGGCTACTAGCCGAAAGCCATTCTCTCTCTCTCTCTCACACAAACACACACAAACATGCACGCACACGTGCACACGGCTGTTCCTCGGGAGAGGGGTGTGGCTCTGCTTCTATAAAGATTGACCGTCTTGGAAACCCCTAGGGACAGTCCTGCCATCCTGTGAGGTGGACAACGGGCTTCAGAAGCCTCATGAGGAAACTTCATTATCCTTCAGCCCCCCAGCCCCAGATCCCAGAGGCCCCCATCCTGGCTGTCTTTGTCTCCGGCCACAGCTGCCCTGAGGAGAGCTGGGTCGCCGGCTCCTCTGGCATCTGCCCGACCGGGGCCTGTGTCTCACGGCGTCCGCCCGTCCTCCGACACAGGTATATCCTGATTGACTGGCTGGTGGAGGTGGCCACCATGAAGGACTTTACCAGCCTGTGCCTTCACCTGACCGTGGAGTGTGTGGACCGCTGCCTGCGCCGCCGTCCAGTGCCCCGACACCAGCTCCAGCTGCTGGGCATCGCCTGCATGGTCATCTGCACCCGGTGAGCCCCGCCCCGCCGGCCCCAGGGTCAGGACCATCCTCTGAAGCAGATGCTGCTCACTGCCCGCTAGTAAGCAGAGGCACCATGCAGTGGGCTGGTCCTGAGTGACCAGCTTTGGTTTCCGATGTTGGGGAGCACCCAATGGGGCATCCCCGGGCAGTGGGGGGCAAGGGCAGGTGACCCTCCAGGATACCTGTGTTAGGGGGCCATCCAGCATGCGGTTGCAAGATTCAGAAGGTGGTCTCGCCTGGGCAGGGAAAGAGATCTCACTTTACTCTCAGGCCCCTGAAGGCAAACACAGACAGAGCCTTGGAACTGGGGGACCTCAGAGCACATGACTAATTACATCAGCAATCCCCGCCAGCCTCTTCTTAAGGGGCGTGTGTGTGTGTGTGTGTGTATCCGGCTTCCCATGCTGGGCGATGCTCAGGGGCAGGTACCCACTCATGCCAGGGCAGGTCTGACCCAAGCTGCCCTGCCTTGTGCCCAGGCCTGAGAACTCTGCTCATGGTTCATCTTGGCTTTAGCATTCTAATCCCAGCACCACAGCCTGCCCACTGTGGGAGCTTCAGTCCCTGAGGCCAGCAGCCAAGGGCCCATCTCCAGGAAAGCATCCTTCTAACAGGTGCTGAGAGGGCCAGGAGAGAGCAAGGTGACCACGTGCTAAGGACAGTCAGGCTTCCTGGAAATCAGCTGTGGGTGGGTGGGCTGGGAAGCACCCCACCTAGCCTGAGACCCTTTGCCATCCTGCCACCTTCAGAGTGCCCACTGCCTGGGCGCCAGTCCTGCACACAGGCTAGGCATCACACAAGGGCTGGGAGGCTGGGCACTTGGGCTTGGTTCCCCTGCCCTGCATCCTGCTCTCCCTTCCAGCACCCCTTTCAGTGTTCGGCTGTGACCTGTGCGTTTGACAGGTGAGAGAGAATGGTCCCATGCTCTTGTCACTCCCTCCCCCGCTGCCTGTCCATTCTGCCTCCCCGCCACGTGTCACCCGTGGACAAGCACTGCCCTGTCATCTCAGACGGCTGACCTCCCTGGTGTGACTGCTCACCTTGGAGGCCTGTCGGGCTGAAAGATGCACCACAGTGGGGGTTTCCGTTCCAGGCCTGAAAGGGGTCTAAGAGCCCCAGTCTAGGGGCTGCCCCAGCCTCTTTCGGACTGCAGTCCAGTTCCGTTCGTCCCTTTCAGAGCAGCGAGCGGTCGGGGCTAGGCACCACCTAGTGCTTCTGGTCGCAGTGGTGGCGGCTGAGGTCCCTAAGATCCACTTGCGTGGTTTCCAGGCGTCTTTCATTTTTTTGGCACCTTCCCCGCGGGGCTCCCCTTTTCATGAACCCTGGCCCACCACAGGCTTCCTTGGTCCATCAGTCCCTACGGAGGGCTGAACTTGGCGCTGAGGCCGCTTCTCCGTGCCCCAGGTTCATCAGCAAGGAGATCCTGACCATCCGCGAGGCCGTCTGGCTCACAGACAACACCTACAAGTATGAGGACCTGGTGCGGATGATGGGCGAGATCGCGGCTGCCCTGGAGGGGAAGATCCGAGTGAGTGGGCCTTCCTCCCTGGAGGGTGGTGCAGGGCAGGAGGTCAGGGCCAGGGACAGTCCTTGTAGAAGGGGTGGCAAACAGGGCCCTCCTCCTCATGGGTGGGGCCTCCTCGGGCCCTGAGCCTGGTGGGGAGCCCTCAGAGTACTGGGAGCCCAGCGCCTGCCCCCCGCCCTGCAGATCCCCACGGTGGTGGACTACAAGGAGGTGCTGATGGCGCTGGTCCCGGTGCCGCGGAGGACCCAGCACCTGTGCAGCCTCCTCTGTGAGCTGTCCCTGCTGCACACCAGCCTCTCAGCCCACACACCTGCCCACCTGGCAGCAGCCGCCCTACTCCTGGCCCAACTCTCGCACGGACAGAGTAAGCAGTCACCACCTGTGGGCCCGGGGATGAGGAGGGCATCCTCCTGACCCAGGACATGGAGGGAGAAGCTAGAAAGGCCTGTGTCCACCTCGAGGGGATGAGGACTCTTGAGAAAGGCCCGGCAGCAGGGCATCTGGGCACTGCTATCAGAGCTGGTCCCTGGGCAGCATAAGTCAGTCTCTGGGCAGCAGCCACCTGGCAGCCACCCGAGCGCTCAGGTGGCTGCTGAGAGGTTGGCCAGCCAAACCCACCTGGTGGTGCCTTAGAAGGAAGGCCTGGCAGTCGCATTTACAAGCCAGTGCCGCAGTGTCCACGGCTCACCGTGAGTCAGAACTGACTCCGCAGGGTGACAGCTGATGGGCTTCTCGCCACTGGTCCAAAGGTTGGAGGTTGGAGTCCGCACTGAGTCCCGAGAAAGTCACAGGGCCTCGGGACTGCTGGGGTGGGAGAGGTGGCCTGCGGCACAGGGGCAGCCCTGCACACCTGGCTTACCTCCTCTGCAGCACAGGCCTGGAGCCGGCAGCTCTGGGACCTCACTGGCTTCTCCCGCGAAGACCTCGTGCCCTGCGTCCTGAGCCTTCATAAAAAGTGGTGAGTCTGGGCGGGGCCAGCGGGGTGGCCGGGGGACACTTGACACAATCTCCTTCAACCGCAGGGTGTGGGGCTGGAGGGGACAGTCTCCCCAAGCAGACTGCCTTCCTGGCTGCCCTTCACATGGCCCCTCTCTCCCAGCTTCCATGATGACGCCCCCAAGGACTACCGGCAGGTTTCCCTGACAGCAGTGAAGCAGCGGTTCGAGGACAAGCGCTATGAGGGGATCAGCCAGGAAGAGGTGCTGGGGACGGGGCCTGATGGGCTGGGGGCAGGGCCTGTGGAGAGGGGCCGGGATTAAGAGGGGAGGGGAGCTGCCTGAGGCTCTAGGGTGGGTTGAGTGAAGAGGGGTGGGGCGGGGGCACTGACCCTACCACTTCCTCAGGTGATCAGCCACAGCCGGCTGTGCACCTTGTTGGGGGTGAAGCAGGAGGATCCAGAGCCCGTTGCATTCCTGGCCTCGGGGGAGATCCACGCCTTCCTGAGCTCTCCCTCCGGAAGGAGGACCAAGCGGTGAGTGTCCACCTTATCCAGAGAGGCCTGGGCTCCCCTGGGGGTGGGGTGCCCACCTACCTCCCGGCCCTCACAAAGGCCCTGCATAGCCTGGGGTGAGGTGGCTCCCAGTGTCCACATCGTGGCTGCCCTGGCTGGGCTGAACTCAAACCCCCATGCAGACCCTGGGTCTGCCTGCAGAGTGCCTCCCCCAAGGAGCACCCGTTGCCCCTGCGACGGACGCTCTGGGTGTTGGAACCCACCGGCTGCCCTGCAGGAGGAAGACATGGCAGTCAGCTTTGGGGAAGCTGCCCAGGCTCGCGGACCCTGCGGGCAGTTCTACTCTGCCCTCCAGGCTTCAGAGCAGTGGGCTCCGTTTGGTTGCTCCGTGGGGTGGGGGGGGGTGTCCTGCTAAGCCGAGAGCAAGAGTCTGTGGCTCAAACCCACAAGCCGATGGCTGCCCCGCACACCCAGGGGGCACTTCTGCCTTGCCTTGCCCTCTGACTGCCTCCAAGGTGCTGTCCCCCAAGGGGAGTGGGGTCAGATGCCGATACCCTGCCTCCCCTGCTCACCTTCCCCTCCCCCACCCCCACCCCCCAGGAAGCGGGAGAACAGTCTGCAGGAGGACCGAGGCAGCTTCCTGGCCACGCCCACAGCTGAGCTCTCCAGCCCAGACGAGGAGACACTGCTGGGCAGCTTCTTGGACTGGAGCCTGGACTATTGCTCCGGCTATGAGGGCGACCAGGAGAGCGAGGGCGAGAAGGAGGGGGACGGTAGGTGGGGCAGCTGGCCTGGGGTCTCCTGTCCCCCCTATCCGCTTGCTAGCCGAAAGGGTCGGGGTTTGAGGCCAACCTAAGGCATCTTGGAATTTGAAAGGCCTTGCAGTGCACTAGCCCCTGAAAGCCCCACAGAGGGCAGTTCTGTTCAGATGCCCGCAGGGTTGCCAGGGTCCCTGGGGCATGCCAGGTGGAGGGTGGGCACCGGCACACAGGGCCTCTTTAACCCCATGCTTCCCACAGTCACGGCTCCCAGCGGCGTCCTCGACGTCACCGTGGTCTACCTGCGCCCCGAGCAGCACTGCTGTCACGACTCCAGCGATGAGGAGGCCTGCCCCGAAGACCTCCAGTCCCCGCCAAGCCCAGAGCCCGAGCCCCCTTCCTGCAGCCGGGGGGCGCCAAGCAAGGGCACCCCGAGCTCGGGGTACTCCTCCGTCAGCAGCAGCACCAGCCCCACCAGCTCCGGACCCCCTCAACCTACCTCAGTGCCAACCCCGTGCCGTGATGATTTGAACCCGCAACCTTGCCACCACAGTGCCCGGAAGTCCTGTTTACAATGTGGCCCAGAGAGTGGAGGTCCCCACCCACAGGCCAAGCGGAAGCACACAGCAGAGCGCGGCGGCCGAGCCTGACCCAGCAGGGGGGCACAGGGAACGTTTACTGGGATGCTGCTGAGCCTGGGGGAGAGGGTCTCCCGCTGAGGCCCGCAAATCATAGGGCGGTCACCTGTGGAGGTCAACGTGCTTTTTCCTGGGCAGTCTGATTCAATGTGAGCGCCCGCATGTCCTGAGCAGAAGGCTCAGGGTTCTCCGAGGTGCCCAGCCATCACTGCGTGGAGCCAACAGACCCTCCACCCTCCGGCTCCTCTCAAGTGTGGGGGCAGCTGCCGACACCTCAGTGTACCTCTTCCCTTTCTTGGCCTGTGGCCTGGCAGCGGGCCCCACACTGTCGGCAGGGGCTGAGCTGTGACTACCTGTGTTCCAGGGGGTCCAGGCCCCCCACCCATCTGGGGAACCTGGTCCCTCCAGGGAGGGTCCTGCCCTGCTCATGTCCCTGCCTCACTCCTCTCCCAACATGAAATGGAAACATTCAGACACTGGGCTGGAAAACCCCAAACAGAAAGATTTGGGAAAAGGGGGCAGTGGAGGCCAACCCTCAAACTACGGACAAGCAACCTGAGCCAACTGTAACATTGGAGGATAGGGGAGGAGGGAGCCTGCCTGCTTGCCCTGAAGCCCCTTGCTCTGCCCCTGATGTCGGGTCACCACACATGCTCTTGAATCCTGTGGAAAGGAAGCCACCCTTCTGTCACAGAAGAGGAAAGAAATACCACCTGGGGCAGCCAGGGGTCGCTGGCCCCACTTGAGTCGGCCACTGACATGCTCACCCCTCTACCCTACTCCCTGCTTCCCCCCAGAACCACTGGTGGGAGTCCTCGAGTCTGCAGGACCCCCACCCAGCTGGCCACTGGTGCTCTGCCACCCCGAGGGTGAGGAATCAGACATGGCACTGCCAGCCGTGCGTGTATCTATTAACCTCTTGAGCCTCAGTCTCATCTGTAAGATGAGGCCACCGTACCTACCTCACGGGGATGTTGTGAGGATAAAATGTGATCAAATGGTGTCCAGCGAGTGACTTCCCTTCAACCTGGCATGGACCTGGCTCCCTGCCCTCTCCTAGCCTGCCCCTTGGGAAGGAAGCCATGCAGGACCCCCTGACTGGCCTTCCCACACAACACAATACAAGCAGACCTCATTTTGTTTTGCTACAGAGGTGCTTTTTTAACAAATTGAATGTTGGTGGCAAGCCCCCTCATAGGAAGGGCAGAGACCTACCCTACACTATGAACTGGATGAAACTGCCCCTGTGGGTTTCGGAAACTAACACTTTTGGGGGAGTAGAAAACCGCACCTTCCAAGGAGCAGCAGCTAGTGGTTTCCAACGGCTGACCTCAAAATTAGCCCAAGACCTGATCTACTTCTTGGCACTGAGTTTGGCAGCCCCGTTGGGCAAGTCAGTGGGCACTGTTTTTCCAATAGCAAGTGCTCAGTCCCTGTCTGTGCCCCACTTACAGGCTGGTGTAAATACGCGTTTATATACAATGGGAAACAGGCACAGGACTTGCCTGGTCAACCTGTTCTGATAACATCAGCCAGGAAGGCTACCTGCCTCCTCCCCTAGGGTACGCTGAAAGGAGCTTCCCTGCCCCTTCAGCGTCTTCCCGTGACTACGGGCAGGTTTGGCCTCACAGCGGCCCCTATGTGACCAGAGGAGAACCGTCCCATAAGCTTCAGGAGCACAAGGCAGGGCCTTAAAGGAGCCGCAGAGAGGCTGGGGGCTTTGAATTACCAACCTTGTCATCAGCTGCTGGCTAGTCCATTGGGGCTCCTTCCTTGCCCTTAACAGTGGATTTGTCCAGCGGCTCCAGGCTTTAAACAGCAGGGCCCTTACACCTACCCCTCCAACTACCGCCAGTGAAGTCCATACACGGGGGCCTGCTGCGCCCTCTTTCGGGTCAGCCAGTTCTTTCCGTACACTCTGACCCCCCAAGGTGTCCTTTGGGTCACTGAAGACTGCGGGGACACCCCTTCCTGGGCCTAAGGCATGTGATGCTATGCTGGCCTCCGGGTCCATATCCCACCTGGTCGGCAGTACACCGCCTAGAGCCATTAGCGCTAGGGCAGCGGCTTTGGCACAGGCACGCCCCCAGCAAACTCCCTCCTGCCGCTCGCCCTGTGCTCAGAGGAAAAAAGAAGCCAGTGAAGAAAGATGCTCTGCGCCCGCCCCCCAGCCGCCAGTTACCCAAAACGGAAGGCCGCGCGACACTGAGGTCCCCTCCCCAGCTTTGCGCGCGACAGCAACCTGAAGCCCTACAGCACGGAACGGGCGCGGTCGGCGCAGACAGGGCGGAGTCTGCCGGCGGGCGGAGTTTTGAGGCAAACGTGCAGTCGTGATTGGTTGAACGTGATGAAGGAGGGCGGGTTCTGAGCTCTCGGCCTAGGATTGGGTAGCCAGGCCGGAAGAGGGCGGCTTTCTACGCCGGAAGAGGCGGTGCCTCCCTGTGGCGGCAAACCCCGGGAAACTGCCGTGGCCGCTATCATGCTGCCTGCCGACTCCTCGCGCCGGTGAGTCTTTCGCTGTGCGGGCGGACTCGAGGCCGGGACCATCTAAGGTGCTGAGCCCTTAGTGCATCCCTCCTAGGCTGGTGGCCGAACTGCAGGGCGCGCTGGACGCCTGCGCGGAGCAAGAGCAGCAGCTGGACCAGAGCCTGCGCGTGTGCCGGCGGCTGCTGGGAACCTGGTAGGCGGACCCACTCCCGAGCTGCCCATTATGGTCTGAGGCGGTGAGGGAGCACCTGGAGTCACCCAACCTTCTCACCTTGGGCCGCCTTTCTCCCAAGGAAACCTGCCGGGGTGCCAGAGCCAGAACCCAGTCATGAGGACCCGTCTCCAGGTAAACCTCGGGTTCCCCCCACCTTCTTGCAGGCAAGTGCCAGGAAAAAGCAGGTCCCTGTCGTGGGAGTGGGTGCTTAGGAGGGCCCCTGGCATGAAGCTCGCCCTTTACAGGGGCCCCCAGTCCCCAAGACCTCAAGGAGCTGGAGCTCCTGACCCAAGCGCTGGAGAAGGCTGTCCGGGTACGAAAAAGCCCCTCGAAGACTGCAGAGAGAGCCAAGGTCCCCAACCAGAAACCCAGGACCAAGGCCCCCACAGCCCCAGCCCCGCCCCAAGCCCCAGGGCGGACTAGCAGCCACACATCAGTGACCAGACCCACCAGGAGCAGCCACCAGCCCAAAGTGTTGACCACGGGCCACCAAGAACACAGGCTCCGGCCTGCTCAGGAGAGGGCCACCTTGGGAACAGGAGCCCGAGCCACCAAGCCCAGCCTTGGGGACCCACAGGTGACATCTGCTGCTCCTCGGGGTCCAGAAGTTTTCACACTTAAAGAAAAGGGGTAAGTGCATGTGGCCTGAGTTGGAGAGGTGACAAGGCTGGGTGTGGGAGTGGTGAGCACAGGGCACTATCCCTTGGAGCCCCACACCCTGGGCCTGACAGAGTGGAGCAGGAGAGCAGTGCCCGCCCTGATCACGGCCCCTCTTCCCTGCCAGGCAGACCTGGCCTGGACCAGCCCCATGGCCATATGGGAACCCTGTTCTTGGGGGCCTGATCTGGGAGAGGGGACATCGTCTCTGGCAGGGCTCTGAGCAGGCACTAGGGCTTCTCTGAACACCGACTGCCCAACAGGTCCCTGCTACGGCTGCCCTTGGCCTTCCAGAAGACAGTGTCCCAGAACTCCCGGTGAGGTGGGGTCAGCTGGCTGGGTGGGCTCCGGGACAGATTGACAACCAGAGGTGTCCCCCGCCTGTCACCCTGGACTCACTCGGCAGCTCTGCAGCCCTTGAGTCAAGGGCTTGAAGCAGGAGACCTCCAGCCGGGCAGGACCAGGTCTGCCCTCTGGTGAAGGGGACACAAGCTGTGTCTGGGTGTAGTGAGGACTGAGCCGGCAGGCAGCCCCAGACACAACAGGCATTATAGTTACTCCCTGTCATTCTTTACTGCTTCACCCTTCCCTTTCCTCGTTGGGTCCATGTTGGCACACCCCAGAAGGCTCCCTTTGTCCCTGACTCCCAGGGGCCCGCCCAGCCTTCCCAGTGGCTGGACTAACTGGTATCCCTCTCCTGGTTCCCGGGTCCCTGTCTTTCTCCCAGTCTGTGGGCCCAGCTCACTTCCACTCAAGCCAGTGACACCGAGGAGGCTGCTGCCAGAGCCCGATTTCTGCAGAAAATGCAGGCAGCTGTATCCTTGCAGGGCTGGTGGGAGGCTGGAGCTACCGGGGAAGAGCCAGGGGGGGACCATCGGGACCACCTTACAACCCTACCTGGCCAGGCCCTGGGGTTGGGTTGGAGCCTGCCCACCAGAGACTTTCCCTGACAGCTTCCTCGTCTGGCCGGGCTGCCCCAGGGCTCAGCATGGCCCAGGTGGAAGCGGAGGTGGGGACGCTGCGCAGAGCTTGCTGGCTGCTGAGGCTACACATGAACAATGAGACGGCAGCAGGTCAGCGGAATGGGGCCAGAGCGGGTGCCAGGGATGCTGGTTGGGCCTTCACAGGACCCTATACTTGCTCTCGCACAGCTCCGGCTGACTGGGTGCAAGAGTACCGCCGGGTGCTGACCCTGGAGGGGCTGCAGACCATGGCCGGCCAGTGTCTTCGCCGGCTGCAGGAGCTGCGCCAAGGTGAGGCCCCGCTCATGGCCACCTGATCAGGAGTCTGCCGACTCAGACTTACAGGGCCAGTATGCACACACACACCATCCCAGTACTGACGTCAAGGCAGAGCCTCGTCACTCGGCACCCCTCCTCCCCTAGCTCACTATTTAAGAAGTAGCCTCTGAAAGTCACAGGAGTTTGCTGTTTCTCGGACTCTGAACACATACTGACTCGGTTCTGACTCAGTGACCCTAAAAGACAGCAGGGTTCCCGGCCGTCTTTATGACAGCAGACTGCCGCGTCTTTGTCACATGGGGCTGCTGTGGGGGTTGAACCACCTGCCTGGTCCTCCATGAGCCACTGCTTAACCCACTGCACCACCAGGGCTCCTGGCTCTGCAGGCAACAAAGCAGAGGATACCTATGTTATGTGAGCAATAAGCCCAGACCCACTGCCATCCATCCAGTCCATCTGGCTCACAGCGGCTCTGCAGGGCTTCCTCCCATGGGTGTAGACAATCTTATCTTTCCCCCGAGGACCAAACCGATGGGCTCGAGCTCCTGACCTTGTGGTCAGCAGCCCAGTGCGTAGCTCACTGACCACCAGGGTTCCTAACATCAGTGGTTAGAGGCAGCCACTCAGGTAGATGTCCAAGCTGAAGGAGCACACTAGTGGAAGAGGACTTTCTCCAGGAGCATACGAGGGAGCTATAAGGACTTCTGGGGAAATTGCATGGCTTTTTCATTGTGATTTTCTGTAAACTTTTTGACACCTCCTACCGCTTGTCACAAACAAAACCCACTCCCATGGGACGGAGGGCACCCCCGATGGCATTTCAGAGGCTGTCGATCTTTACAGAAGCAGACAACCTCATTGTTCTTCCAGGAACCCACTGGTGGGTTCCAACCACCGACCTGGCAGGTAGCAGACCCGTGCCTAAGCTGTAGTGCCACCAGGACTCCTTGTCGGAAGCAAAGTCCTCCAGAAACATGCCACAGTGCCAGGTGGCAGGAACCAATGTGGTGGGGACCTTGTAATGTAGCACCCACCCCTGCGCTTCGACCCACACCTTGTATGTAGGAGGCTGGCAACCACCCCAGTAAACACATCCCCTGCCCACACAGCAGTCGCAGGACAGCAGCTGGACCCATGGCCCCTGGGGAAGCCCCCTCAGGCATGCCCCTGCAGAGGCGGTGCTGATGCCAACTGGAAACCCCAGCTGCTTCTCTACTCCAGCACCCGAGAGCTGCAAAGCCTGGTGGCCCACCAGCTGCACACCACCATGCTGGCTCAGCAGCTGCACCTGCAGAAAGTATGGTGGGCTGGGGGCGGGGCTGGGGTATCCCTGGGACACTCCCTGCTGAGCCGCCCTGCCCCGCCCAGGTCCTGATGGCAGAGCTCCTCCCTCTGGTGAGGGGCACCCCGAGCCCCAGCCGGCTGGCCCTGTGCCGGGCAGTACACAGCCTGCTCTGTGATGGGGGCCAGCACTTCCCTGTGGCCCTGCGAGATGAGCCTGCAGACTGAGCCCACCTGGAGCTACCAGCACACTCCTCTCCAACCCAACCCAGTGGGGTCAGCCCTCCCAGGACCCACAGGTCTAAGCCCCATTCTGCCTTCCTGAGAACAGCCCAGGGACCGCTGAGCATTAAACGCACTTCGGAAAGACTCCCAGGTGTCTGCCTGCCTGTGCTGAACAGCACTGGTACAGCCTTCTCTCAGTGCCCCGTCTTGGTCATTCTCGCCTGTTCTCACACTTCATCACACTGCCTCCCACTTAGTGACTAGCCTAGTGCCGGCGTAACTTCTCAGTAACCTGGGAAACACACAAAACACCTGACTCCCACTGGTACAGTATTTTATTTTGGTGGCTGGAACCAAACCCACAACAGAGCCAAGGTCAGCTTATACTTAAGTAGTGCACTCCACATTTTTGTCTATCTCCCAAACCTTACACAGCCCTTCTGGATTAAGGGGTTGGGGGTTGGGTGCTACACCTTAAGAGTCACCACCTGGTATTGGCTCAAACTTAAAGGGAAGCCCACCCCTGCCCCAAGTTCAGAGGACAAGACACTGCATGAGCCCTCACTGGGCCAGCATACCGAAAGATGGCCTGGACCCCATGCCCAGCACCTCCCAACACAGGATCAAGTGGGGTCCCCCCATTCCAGCCCACCCACAGAAGTTCCCAACCCCCACTGAAGAAGGACTGGACCTGCAGTCCATTGGGACCTGCTTCTTCAGGTTCCAAAGGGTCCAGCCCATTTCCCAGTGCCACCATCAGAAGGGGTCTGGGGTCATACCTCCTGGGGTGGATGAAGCCATGCAGCAGGGCCCTGCCAAGCCACAGGAGGGGGAGTGCCAGCCCTGCGGGTTGTCTCCTGAACACCTGCCATGGGCCTGCCTTTGGATTGTGAGCACTGGGTGGTGGGTAAGGACATTGTCCAGGGACCTTGCTGGTCTCTGTTCCAAGCAGAAGAGGCCAGGAGGCTCTACTTGGCAGCACACCAGAAACTGATAAACTGGGTCTCAGGCCTCTGGGGACCAGGTTACAGGCCACAGCAGGAGCTGGAAGAGCATGGTCGAGTGGCAGTCAAGGATCCCTTCCCTGGCACGGGTGGCAGTGGTCCCTGCCTAGGGCAGGAACCCTGGGGACAGTTGGTGAGTACAGGCTGGTCCATCTTAATACCTGACCCTCCCAGCCACTGTTGCCAGTAGTCCTTAGGTTGGAGAGACCTCACCTTTCCAAGCTGATGCACTCAGTAAGGTGACAGCCCAGCTAACCCTGGAGGACCTTTGTGCCTGGTGGGTCCTACCACCAGCCTACTACTGCCCACATGTCCACTCCCATAAGGCAGGGCCTCTGACTTCTCCCACTGCCAGGTCCTCCCCTGGCCAGGGTACCCAGCAGTAGTTCTACCCTTATCCAAGGTCAGGCTGGGCACCACATGTTCTATGGGCCCACCTGGACGTTTTAGGGAGGAGGTGTGCTGTGGGTGGCATTGGGGCTCTGAGTAGGTTCCCCAACACAAGATGAATGGAGCAGGCTAGGAGACTCAGCCCCCGCCCACCCACTTCCCAGCATCCACAGTGGCGTCATGGCATCCTTGGCCAATCCTCTCTGACGTGGCGGGAGGGGGCTGAGTGGGCGCCCATTTCCACCCATCCCTGTCCCCCACCCCCATCGGCGGCATGAACACACTGGACCCCGCACCAGCTCCTGCGCCCCCCGCGTTTCCCGGGGCGCTACGTGCGCTGCTTTTGGCCACCGGCGGCGCTGGAGGCTCCTGGCCGCGCTGCGTCCTGCCATTCGGCGCCTTGGCCCTGCTGGCCGGCGCCGCCGCCACAGCCATCACCTTCTCTCTGCGTGGACCCCGCCTGGACTTGGCCCAGGGAGTGTCGCTGGTAGCGCTGGGCGCGGGCCTCGGACTCCTGGCTGCTGCCTTCCACTGCTGGTGTGCTCGGCGGCGCAAGCGGGGGGCGGAACGCGTGGGGCAGGGGGAGCGGGGCACGCCCTGAGCCCCTCCCTGCCAAGGTCACGGCCAGGGGGCGTGGATTCCCCACTGCAAACTGCCCTCCCGTGGGCCCAGCGCCACGGGCTGCAGGCTGTGTCCCCCCAACAGCTTCTCCACGTTCCTCGCGACCCATAGCCTGCAGCACCTTGGTGCGGGGGCTTCGAAGAGGAGACCGGAGCCACTGGGCCTCTGGGGCTACCGGCTGTGTGCCTGAGAGAGAGACGCTCAATAAACGGTGTGCACTTGCGAGCAAATAGTGACTTGGCCACGGCCTGCCCCGGACAGGGTTCGCCAGCTGGGTCCAGCATCGGGGCAGTCTGCTCTTCACAGCGAGGCCAGTTCCCTGCACCAGGGTCAGTCAGATCTCCAGAGGACCCCCAAAGCCAGGCCCTTCACCGAAGAAGAGTAGAGGTGTCTGCCACCGCCTGAGGGGCTGCAGGTGGGCGGAGGGAGGGAGGGCCTCTTGGTGGTGGGAGAGGCGAGACCTGCAGGCAGCGGGCCAGCCCACTCTCAGGAGCTGGAACAGGGCGTCCCGCCCCCTGCCTGGAACCCACGAGGAGGTCCACCCTGGCTCCAGAACAAGTTCTCCGTGTGCACCCCTGGCCCCCAGCCTCCTCCCCTGCTTCCCTCATCCA
The DNA here is from genome assembly GCF_000313985.2 of Echinops telfairi. Classification (NCBI taxonomy): domain Eukaryota; kingdom Metazoa; phylum Chordata; class Mammalia; order Afrosoricida; family Tenrecidae; genus Echinops; species Echinops telfairi. The sequence goes on from NW_022103901.1 coordinate 30,988,349, forward strand.
CCAGGCAGGAGGGTGATTCCAAGTCTAGCAAGGAGAAGTCAGGAGCTGGTGGCCTGCTCCCTTGCTTTGGCAGGTTAACGGGCACCAGCGCTGAACTCTTTAACACCTGCTCCCCCAGAGCATGGGGTAGAGAATGGGGAGTGGGGGAGTCTGTCTGGAGCAAAAGTACCCCCAACAAGGATAAAGGTGCCTGACCAGAGGTCCCTGTTCCACAGACAGCCAGGGTCTACCTGTGCGCACATACCTTTCCACTGTGGCCACCTGGTCTGCTCTCATTTCTCAAGGCCCCAGACAGCAGCAGCCTCCCCCAGGGCTCCTCCCACCCCAGGCGGGTGTTGGGTTAGAGGGGCCTGGAAGAGGGTGGCTGGAGGGGCTGGCCCTGGGCTCCACCCACAAGAGCCAAGCTGGGTCTGCTCAGCTTGCGGCTGCTGTTTGTGTCTGGGGGAGAATTCTCTTTTGTTGGGAAAGTAAAGGTCAGGGCCCACTGCCGTTTGCTCTGTGGGAAGAGGGGAGGGCGCCTTGCTGCTGCGGCCTGACTTCAAGGGAGAGTATCAGCCCCTCCACTTCTGGTCTCCCTCTGTCCTGTCCCTCCTGTGGCTGTCCGGCTCCCATCCTCTGCCTTCCTGGTCGTCTTCAGCTCTGGAGGGCTCCAGTGTCCAAGGTTATTCTGACCCCGCCCCCCACAAGACTCCCCCCTCCACCCACCACTCCATCATCATCTTCTCATAGGTCCTAAACCATCTTTGCAGCCAAACAACACACGGAGTTCTTGCTAGGAGGCCCCAGGGTCCACCAGCCACAAAGCCTGGCCTAGAGCCAGCCTGCCATCTGGGGCCCGTTCCATCCCCAGTGTTTCCTGGAGACACTTGACCTACAGGTGATGAGAGAGGGGTCTCTGCTCAGAACCTTCCCTGACCCGCCCTTGGCTGGGGTCACCAGGCACCTACTCTCTGGACAGCCGAAACAGCTTCATCTCCAGCTGGTGCCCATGTTGTCCACTGGCCTGCTGCCTCACTCTCCCTGCACAAATTTACTTCGATGTCCACCCAACAGAAACCCTAACCCTCACCTCCACGTAGTCCTCAATGGCTCACTAAACCACACACACACACACACACACACACACACCACATCACCACCACCACCACTTCCTCTTAGGGCTGCCGATGGCCCCATTGTATCAGGGCCCCATTATACTAATCACAGAGCTAAATGTTCAGAGGCCCAAGGACACTTTGGGACAAGTCTGGCCTGCCTTCTGATGGGGGTGAGATGGGATGGAGGGTGTCTGGCTTCATCCCTCAGGTGAGCCCAGGTAGTGTTCGTTCGGAATGCCTGGTGCTATGAACACTTAGCTAAGTCCCATACTCACTTGGCCTTCTAGATTGGCAGGTGAAGAGTTTGAGGCTCCAGACCAGGACCACCCAGGGGGAAACAGGTCTGCTTGGGTCCAAAACCCAGGAGTCCTAGTAGCACAGTCTTTGAAGTGCTCGGCTGCCAACAGAACTGCCTGCAGTTCGAACCCACCATAGGCTCCTTA
>NW_022103901.1:30990806-30993070 GCF_000313985.2 Echinops telfairi
CCCCGCCGCTGACTGACCCGCGTGGCTCCGGCCATGCCCTGCTGGCCATGGAGGCTGCTGCTGGCCGCGGGCACGCTCTCGGCCCTGCGCGCCGGGCCGCCGGCGCCCGGAGACCCCTGCCTGGACGAGGGCGGCGCCCCCCGCGGCTGCGTGCCGGGCCTGGTGAACGCTGCCCTGGGCAGGGAGGTGCTGGCGTCCAGCACGTGCGGGCGGCCGGCCACGCGGGCCTGCGACGCCTCAGACCCGCGCCTCGCACACCCGGCAGCCCTCCTGACGGCGGCGGGGGGCACCGCGGGGCCACTGTGCTGGCGCTCCGACTCGTTGGCGCGCGCGCCCCTGAATGTGACCCTGACGGTGTCCCTGGGCAAGGCCTTTGAGCTGGTCTTCGTGAGCCTGCGCTTCTGCTCGCCGCCGCCAGCCTCCATAGCCCTGCTGAAGTCGCAGGACAATGGCCGCAGCTGGGCGCCGCTGGGCTTCTTCTCCTCGCGCTGCGTCCTAGACTATGGCCGCCTGCCGGTCCCCACCACCGGCCCAGCAGGCCCGGGGCCTGAGGCCTTATGCTTCCCAGCGCCCCAAGCCCAGCCTGATGGTGGAGGTCTCCTGGCGTTCAGCGTGCAGGACAGCAGCCCCCCAGGCCTGGACCTGGACAACAGCCCGGTGCTTCAAGACTGGGTGACCGCCACCGACATTCGAGTGGTGTTCACCAGCCCGGCCATGCTGGCTGATGCCAGGGACGCAGAAGCTGTGCTCCCATATGCCTATTCGGCCACGGAGCTGCAGGTGGGCGGGCGCTGCAAGTGTAACGGGCACGCCTCGCAGTGCCTGCCAGATGCCCAGGGCCACCTGCTCTGCGACTGCCAGCATGGCACCGAGGGCCCAGACTGTAGCCGCTGTAAGCCCTTCTACTTCGACAGGCCCTGGCAGCGGGCCACCGCCAGGGATGCCCACGCCTGCATTGGTGAGGCTCTGGAGGGGGTCCTGGGGAGCTGGGACCAACTAGGTCAGCCTACCCTTGACCCCACCTCTCGCTGCAGCCTGCTCTTGCAACAGCCACGCCCGCCGCTGCCGCTTCAACGTGGAGCTCTACCGCCTGTCAGGACGGCGCAGCGGGGGCGTGTGCCTCAACTGCCGCCACAACACTGCCGGCCGCCACTGCCACTACTGCAGGGAGGGCTTCTACCGCGACCCGGCTCGCGCTCTGAGTGACCGTCGCGCTTGCAGGGGTGAGCCCCGCGCCCGTCCGCGTCCACTCCCGGCCTCTTCCCTCCCCCCTCCCCCCCCCCGCCCTCCCAGCAACTGGGTCTCTGCCCAGCCCAGGTCTGACTGGGCCCTTCCTCCCACTTCTGCCCTCAGCCTGTGACTGCCACCCAGTTGGGGCAGCTGGCAAAACTTGCAACCAGACCACGGGTCAGTGTCCCTGCAAGGATGGCGTCACTGGCCTCACCTGCAACCGTTGCGCACCCGACTTCCAGCAGAGCAGGTCCCCAGTGGCACCCTGCGTGAGTGAGTGACCCTGCCCAGCCTGGGCCCCGGCACCCAGAGTCCCTCTGTTGCCACCTCCCCATCCCTGCACCCCCGCCTCCCCCCATTCCAGGCCTTCTCCCACCCTCACCACAGAAACCCCGGACCCTGGGCCTGTTGAAGAGAGCAACCCTGTGGACCCTCCGGGTAGGTGGCCATTCACCAGGAGCCTGGGGAAAGGGTGTGAGTCTTGAAAGGAGGAGAGGGGTGTGTGTAGGGGGAGTGGGGAGTCGTTCCAGCCTGCCAACCTCTCGCAGACTGTGAAGCCCACTGCAGACCCACCCAGGGCAGCTACCGGATCAGCCTGAAGAAATTTTGCAGGAAGGACTATGGTAGGTGACCGGGGCCACCTGCCCCTCTCTCTGGCTACCCCATCTCATTTTTCATATCCTGAGCCGTGCTGGGAGCCCATCCCTCACCACCACCTAAAGGCTCCCACCGCCCCCCTACCCTCGCCACCCCCCAGGGTTCCCACCGCCCTCCTCCTCACTCCACCCCCTTCCTCTGAAACTCCTGCCAGTGATTGTCCTGATGGGTCCACCCACAGGGATACCCGGTGCTCCTGCGCGCGGCCCCGCCCCTGCTTGACCCCGCCCCTCTCGCCTTCCCTGCAGCGGTGCAGGTGGCGGTGGGCGCGCGCGGCGAGACGCACGGAGAGTGGACGCGCTTTCCGGTGGCTGTGCTAGCGGTCTTCCGGAGCGGCGAGGAGCGCACGCGGCGTGGGAGCAGCGCGCTCTGGGTGC
>NW_022103901.1:30994586-31017532 GCF_000313985.2 Echinops telfairi
GGGTTCGCTGCGCGCGGATAGAGGGTGCGGGCCGCCTGGCGGGCGGAACACGCCGGGTGTCACCGCAGCGGCGCTGTTGGCGGGAGGGGCTCGCCTTCAAGGCCTGGTCGGAGGTTGGGCGCGCAGGGTTCCCAGCCACTGCGCCAGGGGAGGGAGCACCCGAGCCCGCGCGTCCCCGGCTGGCGGGGCGCGCGTCCGCGGGCCGGACGCTGGTGACAGCGACCCGAGGGCAGACCAGAGCTCATCGCGTCTCGGAGTTCCCATATGCCACCCCTTCCTGCTGGCATTTTCCGTCCCCTGAGGGGACGGAAACCCTGCTCTGCATTGGTTCCCAATTCCAGCCACTCGTTCTCAGAAGGGCACGCACCTGCTGCCCAGGTGCCCACCCCACCCCCTAATCCCTGTCTGCAGGTGCCCTCTGGGCCGAGAAGATGGGCACCAGGGGCGACAAGGCACCTTTGGTTAAGACAGCTGGAGGTGGTGACTTTGACCGCCCTTTGATGCCACCAGTTGGGAGTCGGGGCTCTGCCCACCGCAGGTACAGAGAGCAGGCTTGGCGGTGGGCCTCTTGGGTGGGGACTGCAGGCCAAAGGTTGTCTGGGTGTCGCCCTGGTATCTGTGGACTGTTGGGTTATCAGCTGCCTTTGTGGCTGCAGGGCCGCGTTCCTTTATGCAGCTGTTCTCAGTAGGGCCCTCAGGCTGATGGTGCCCCTGGGATCCCTCCTTGGTCAGCAGGTGGCAGGCAGGCAGTTTTCAGCAGGATGTGGTTGGTAGATTTGCCCCTGCTGGGGGTGCAGCTCCGTCAACACACAAGTGGCACCAGCAGAGAGGCCTGCAGACTCTTTTCACCCAAGGGCTGCAGCCAGAGGAGCAGACCCAGACTAGACAAGTGCCAGCCTCCAAAGACTGCCCCCTTCCTGCACCCAGCCAGCCCCGAGCTTCCCTGTGGCTTGATCCTCATCTAATCTTCTCTGGGGTTCTGATAAAGCTTAGCAGGGTGATGAGGGCCGCAATTGGAAGTTTGAGTCTCCCTGCCCCAAGGCTGGGCAGAACCCCTGGTTTCTCCCGTCTTTCCCCGCCCCCCCCCAACTCTAGACTGCTGTGTAAATGAACCAAGGCGCTGTCCACCAGACCTGTGAGCCAGCTGGCTGTTCTCAGTGGGGTTAAGGGTGACCTTCTGAGAGGCTGATACAATCTAGAAATCCAGGCAGGATTTCATAACAGTAATAAAACTCACCCCCTGGGTCTGCAGGTTCACCTCCAGGTGGGCCATGCTCCCTCTTAACTCCTGCTAACCACACCTGCTGGGACTGTCAAGCAGGCTGCTTGACCTTGGGCGCATGCACTGTACCGATTTCTTGTTGCTGCCTGAGCCAGCCTGAGGAGGCATGTTCAGAGTATTTGTCCACCTTTGGCTTCTGGCCAAAAGGAAGTCCATAAAGGCAGCAAAATCCCAAGCCCCCAGCAGCTGATCCCTGTCTGACTCCCAGCAGCCCCCTAGGCCGGAGGGGAATGACTCCTTCCCTGGGGTTTCTGAGACTGTGAGACTTTATGGCAGCCTCATCTCCATCCAGAGGGTTTGAACTACTGACCTTGCAGTTAGCAGCCCACCATGTACCATGTTGTGTGTGTCACCTGTGAGCCTGGTTTGTCTGCCTTGACAACCGTGTCCATGGTGGGCAGAGTGTTTCCCATTAGAAGCAGCAGTTCATCCTCCCAGTGCAGCCCCAGGCCTTGTCCAGAGAAGACACGAGTCCTTTCCTCGAAGGTTTCTTCTGTTCCTGCACACAGGCTCCTTGGGCTCATGCCTCCCAGGGGGAGTCACCATGAGAGTCCTGTAGGTAGTGAGACTCAGCTGGTCCAGCAGAGGTGGGCACGGCTTGCTCTGGGCACACGAGACTGGCACAATGATGGAACTGGATTTTGAAGGGTGGTATGAAGTGACCATAGCAGGCAGGGAAGGGGGGGACAACTTTCGTGCAATGGAAAGGCGGGCGGAGAGGGTCAGGTTAGCACACGTTACCACTCGGCTGGGAGCGGGTACCAGGGAGTCCCATATGGCTGGAGCGGGCCTGAGCTCTGAGAACAGAGAGGGCTCAGGTACCAGACAGGAAAGTGTGATTCCTGAGCCTGGCAGGATGCCACTACAGGACTGCAGCGTCTCAGTGGCCTGGTCAGGTGAGTGTTTTCCAGAGAGGACAGGGAGGGGCGGCTGCAGCCCAGCAGTGAGACAGGACCACCGTGGTGGTGCGGCTGGTTAGGCGAAGGGCTGTTCACCTCAAAGTCATCAGTTCCAACCCACAAGCTGCTCCAATGGAGAAGAAAACAAGGCTGCCTGTTCCGTAAAGATGCACCGTGAGTCTGAACAGGCCGCGGAGGTGGGACGGCAGGGGAGGAGGGATCAGAAAGGGTTAGGAGGCCTCAGGGAGAATGAGTGCAGCCGCCTGGGTGCGAGAGGAAAAACCCCACTGCCGTCGGGACCATTCCAATGCCCAGCGGCCTTGCAGGGTGGGGGCACTGCCCCCAGTCTGCCCACAACCGGACACCTCAACCATTCAGCCAGCAGCCCAGCACTTAGCCCTGACAAGGGCCGCCCGAGCCCCGGAGTCGGAGGAGATAGGAAGACTAACTCCAAGAGGCCCTTAACACCCCCCCTCCCAAGACTGAATAACCCCTTGCTCTTCTGTGGGGGGGGGGCGGGGGTAGGAGCCCGTGACACAGCGGTTACACATTGGGCTGCTAACTGCAAGGTCAGCAGTTCAAAGCCACCATCAGCTCCTTAGGAGACTGCCAGGGCTTTCTACTCCCATCACGAAAAACAGTCTCAGCACCCCACAGGGGCAGTTCTACCTTGCCCGACAGGGCTGCTATGAGCTGGCACCGACTCGCTGGCAGGGAGTCTGGTTTGGTTTTCTGTGGGGGCAGGAGTCCAGGTGGCACTGTGGATTAAGCATTGGGTTGCGAAATTCAAGATGAGTGGCTCAGACCCACCAGACCGATGAGGCCCCTCCCTCCCGCCCTGGACTGGCTCCCGTGCCCTAAGGAGCAGTTCAGCCCCTCAAGAGAGTAAGCTGTTGCCACACAGTTGGTTCCAATTCAGGGTTACCCCCACCACACAGGCGCACACACCCGAGTCACAGAGTGAGACGCAGCTCCAGAGAGCGCTGTCGCTGCTGTCCTTATGCGTGCTGGACAGCAGGCCTTTCTTCCGTGGCACTGCCTGTTGGGTCCATTCGTCCAAGTTGGAAGTCAAAGGCAAACTCTTTGTAGCACCCAGGGACCTCGGTGAGGCGCTCGTGGGAAGAATGGCACCCACCCACCGGCCCAGGTGCCTTCCAGGGGCTTTCTTGCCCCCAAACAGAAGGTCCCTTTCTAAAAGGGTCCCATTTTCCTGGACAGTTGGTCCTGATGAAAAACGGCCAGGCCCGCTCCAGAGAGCCTCACTCACAGTGTCGGGGTGCCAGGCATGGGTGGCTTCAGAATATGAATCTGGGGCCCCACCTGGTGCTCCTCCCAGGACGCCAGATGTGTCCAGGAATCGGCAGCTGGACCGTGAGAACCCCTGAGCCTGCAGACCCTCAGAGTGCAGTTCCTCCCCCGCCCCCACTGAGTGACCGTTGAGGAAAGGGAGGTCTCCGTTGTGAGGGGGGGGGGGTCTTTGTCTCTGACAGCCGGCTCATCCCACCGTGGGGGCCACCCAGTTCCTTGTGGGCACCTCAGGGCCTCTGGGTCCCCTCCACACTTGCCATTTGCCCACCCCCCTAAGCATACGAGGAGTGTGTCCTGGGTGGTGCCCATGGACCCAGTTGTTACCCAAAACACCTGACTCGCTCCCAGCCCGGCGATTCCGGCTCCTAGCGAGCCTACAGGATAGGGTAGAAGCGCCCCGTGGGTTTCGGAGACAAACTCTTTACGGAGCAGACAGCCTCATCCTCCACCTGAGGGGCACCTGGTGGTTTCAAACTGCCGATCTTGTGGTGAGCAGCCCGACACAGAACGGCTAGGCCAGTGGGGCTCCCCTCGGCTGAATGGTTACGATTGTGAGTGGGCAGCTGCACAGCCGGGGGAACGGCTGGCGGTGCGGCTAGTGCTTCAAGAGGATCACCTGTGGGTGGCTCTCCCACTGTGCTCTCACCAGCAGCCCTTGTCTGCCCTCCGGTGGGGCCCCCACTGCCTGCTGCAACTCCTGGCCTTGGAGAGATCCCCTAGCCCACCGCCGTCTCTGGCTTCTATTCCTCTTCCTGGATGGTCAGGGCATTTGGCTGGATCGTAAAAAAAAAACAACGGCAAACAAACCCATTGCCGTTGAGTCAGTGCCCGGCCGTGTAGACCCTACATGCCGGAGAGAAGAACTGTGCCCACAGTGTTTCCTTGGGCTTTGTGTGACCCGGGCCGAAGCAAGCCACCAGATAGTCTTCTGCAGGGCAGGACCCTGGGTAGGGTCTGTCGGCCATCCTTTTAGTGTTGGCAGAGGACTGCTTGGGCCACCTGGGAATGGCCGGACCTCAGGACGGTCAGGGTGTCTTTTAAGCGGATCAATCACACAGACGTGCCCCTCCTGGCTTTCCCTGCCCAAGCTCCCCCTCCCTAGATGGTGGTTCCTGCATGGCCCTGCCCATGCGGTGGTGGTGGTCTGTGCTCCTGGATTGAAGGGACCGCCGAAGCAGAACTTGTGTGGCCTGGGGGCCCAGACAGCCAGCATGCTGGCCTCTGCAGTAGCGCCTGTCCCCACCCCCACCCCCGGGGTTGGCAATGCCAATGCACCTACATCCTCGTCAGGGGTGAGGCAGGGCCTTCAGGAATGACTGACCATGCTTCTGGAATGACAATGATTATACCTGAGAGACGCCGTCCCAGGCCCAGCTCAGTGTCAGACCTCAGATTCCTCCAGATGCCCACCAGTGCCGCCGCCTCCCACCCCAACCACCCACCAAGGTACCCCAGTCCCACACGGGCTCCTGGCTCCGAGCTCCCACCGACTCGATGTTGCCCTGGGAGGGGTTTACTCTGCCTGCTGAGGACACACCTTGGTGCCCCATTTACCTGGGGGAGGGGGAGGGTGCATGCCAGAGCAAGAGGTCGAGGGGGAGACCCCCGAGGGCCAAGGCCACAGACTCCAGGCTGTGCTGGGCCAGATCTGCATTCGAACTCCCAGCCCAGGGTAGGCGGAGGGCCAGCCTGCTGGCCCCGGGGGCTGTGACTAAGGCTCCCAAGTGGCCCCGCCCTGTTGTTTTCGGCACCGAAAGGCCTGCCGGCCGTGTGCCACCAGCTGAGCCCTTGAGGTCAGGTGCCCGGGGTGGGGGGGGGGGGCGCGCCAGCCACCAGGGCTATGTGGGAAATGCGGGCCCTGCCCGAGGCCAGCATGCCCCTGGCCTTCCTGCTCCCTGAACCAGCGGTCACGTGCGTGCCTAGGATACATTGTTCCCCAGCCTCCTGCTGGCCTTCCCGATTAAAGAGCCACCCGGGCCCCAGTACCCAGCGGTGTGCTGTGTCTGCCCGTCGTCTTCTGTCTGTCTGCCTCTCTCCCGGCCGTTGTCACAGGTAGGCCGGGCCAAGTGGGTGCCACCTGGGTTAAGAGTCCAGCAGAGCGGTGAGGGGGTGGGTTTCCCAGGTCGCAGGCGGAAGTACTTGGAGCCAATTGGCCTGAGAGGAGAAGAGGGGCAAGGGCAAGCGTGTCCCCTTAATGGTGGACACCCTGTCTCCCCGAGTGTAATGGGTGGAGGCAGGGAACTGCTGGGCGGCTGAGGCCACATGTAGAGGGCAGGCCTCCCCATGCTGATGGGGAGCGCCCGGGAGGGGGTGGCGGCTCATGATGTGGTATAGTGCAGGGCATCCCTAGTCACGTGGGGGTCCTTGGACAGCTTGTGGGGTGGGGGAGAGTCCCCAGATGGCTTCCTCCACATAGACCAAGGGGAGGCAGAGGGTCATGCGGTGCCATCAACTTGGGGGGAACTGGTGGAGGGAGGGGCAGAGCAGTGGTGGCCCCTCACTTCGGGGAAGCCCCAGAGCTGGCGTTGCAGCCTCTGGGAGAGGTTGCAGAAAGGCCTGGCTGCCCTGTGTGCTTCAGGGAGGCCCAGACAAGAAGAAAGGGTCACCTGGTCTGGCAGATTTGGCAAGGACCGGGTGAGGGAGGAGGAAACCGTCCCTGGCTGTCAGGGACCGAGGGACAAGCCCCCACATAGGGAGCACTGAAGACACAGGAACATGGGGCCCCGAGGGACCATCCAGGGACCAAGGGAGGCCCCTGCCCCCCAGAGGTGAGGAGGAAGCCCAAGCCACCAACCCCTTTATGGGGAGTGAGGAGGAGAGCTGGCAGTCGAAGGAGAAGAAGCTGGTGCCTCGGGCAAGGATAGGTTGCCAGGGAGGCCTGCCAGATGGCACCAGGGCCAGCTTGTAGGCCGCGGGTGCACGCAAGGTTTCCCCTGGGGCTCCAACCGGGGCACACACTGGCCAGCCAGCTCTGGGCCTAAGGCAGGAGCTCTGCGCCGGGGTTTGTGGGAATGGTCTTGGCAATGGCGGGTGAGTGGTGAGTGGGACACAGTGACCACAAGCCACACAGGACTCACCTGGACCTGGTGACCAGACACGGGTGTCCACTCACAGCTCTCCTAACCTAGAACTTCTGGCAGCTGCCCCTCTGTCCCCACAGCACCGGTCACCAGAGATCTTCCCAGAATGAGGCTGACATTGGGAGGCCCGGGAAATCCCTGGTGGGCACCTCCCCCTCCCCTCGCAGACTCATTCTTGCTACATGAGGGGATCCTTCACAGAAAATGTCCCCTATGCGCTCTGCACCCCAGATGGGTCCCCAGTCCCCGGGGTATCTCCCCACTCACGGCTCCTGGAGGGAGTTTCCTCGGCTGCTGGCCACGTGCCTGGTGGCCCTCAGGGAAAGGCTAGAGAGAGGGAGTGAGCTGGGAGGCCAGCTGGCGGAATGTCCTGCACCCCAGGGTCCTGGGCAGAGGAGATGGCGCACAGTGCCACCAGCTGGCCGTGCCTGGGGGCCATGGGGATCCTTTGGGCTGGGCTGGGTGTGGGCAGGAGGAGGGGCCAGGAGGCCATCGATGCCACCTGAGTAAGGCAGGGCACGTGTACCCACTGCTGGCCTCCCTCCAGCCCCCTCCTCCTCCCCACCCCTGCCAGGGCCACACCCCGAGGCCTCCACCCTCTCCCTGCACCGTGCCCGGAACGCCTGCCCACAGGCCCCTGGGAGGGCCGTGAGACCCTGTCTGGTCACCTCTGGCCTGGCCTGGCTGTCTGTAGGGACTGTGCCAAGCCGGTGCCATGTTGGTGCCCCTGCTGCCTTCACTTTCTGTCTGTCGCCAGGGCCCCGGCTGCCGCCCTTCCTGCTCTGCGCCCTCAGTGCCTGCCAGCTTGGGGGGTGGTGGTGTTGAAATCCACGCCTGGGGAGCTGTCCCCAAGAGCCAGCCTTCCTCTTGTTCCCTGGGATTTCTCCCACTGGCTGATTCTGGCTCATAGCAGGGCCTGCAGAGGCGGGGATGGGTGCAGAGGTAGAGGGGGCTGCCTCATCTCCCCTCGCAGAGGGACTGGTGGGTCCAAACTGCCCACCTTTCCATTAGCACCCCAGGACTTCCATTAGTAAACACGCCCCCCGCCCTAGTCCTGCTTGCTTACCATGGTGGCAGTCCTTGGGGCCAAACCCAGCCCCACACGCTGTGTCCCACTGCCTCCTTTTACCTGACCCTCCCAGGCCCTCCCAGGCTGGCCCTGTGGGGACAGAAGGCCTGGGTCATGGTGACAGCTGAGGCCTGGTGACTGGGGTCCTTGTTCCAAGGGGAGTGTGCTATTCAGAGAGGCCAGCTGGGGGCCTCTCTGTCAGCAGAAGGGAAGTCCTGGTCTCTAGGGAACAGGGATCCTGACATCCAAGGCCACTCGCCTCTGGGGCGCCCTCAGGACCCCACCGCCCCCAATAGGCTGGGGAGCATCCCCAAACCCTGGTGGGAGGGAGACGGCTGCAGGCCACCCGAGCAGCCTTGTGTGCCAGGGTGGGCGGGCGGAGTGGTTAAGCTGTCACAGCTAATCCCCACACACAATGGGCTCTGAGCACGCCCGATGGACCGTGGCCCTCCCGGCTGCTGGCCGAGCTTAGCGGGAAACCGGACTCCACCCCAGGCTGCCACCTCCCCTCGTGGGCTGCCCCTGGCACTTGCCTCTCGAGTCTGCAGTGTCCTCCACACCCGGTGCTCACACCCAGCTGGCGTCCCCTCCACCCACTGCCCACAAGTCAACTCCACGCCGGGCAGAGCAGGACGCCCCGTGTCGTTCACACGTCTCTCCCTCAAACAGCTCCCGGCCTCCAGTGAGAGGCTAGGCATGCTCTGCACCACCAGGCCACTCCCCCACCCCCCACACCCCACAGGATGCCACGGGAATCTTCCCGTCTGCCTGGAATTAGAAGCCAGGACCAAAGATGCAAAGTACCATCCCACCCCACCCCAGACCAGGGAGCCAGCCCTTCGGGGAGACTGAGCCTGGGGTGGTGCTGCCAACAGTGCACGGTCTGTGACGACAAAGGGGGCCCCCTCGTGCTCCGGGGCCCAAGGCAAGGGGCTTTTCCACCACAGTCCTGGAACAGCAGGAGGGGCGGAGATGGGTAGCAGGGGGCAGAGAGCACCTCACCTCCACGGGGCTGTGCCCGTCAGCAGGCAGGGGTCATGGACTCTCGTGACCGACAGACAAGGAAGCCTGTTCCAGGAAGGTGACTGGCCTGTCCCAGGACCAGGTGTCCCGGCAGTGAGGCCTGGCTGGCCCTTGAGTGGGACGACGTCCAGCTGCACTGCCCCCGGTCAGGTCACTGCCAGCAGCCCGGCCGTGGGCCCGTGGTCAGCAACTGGGTGGGAGCAGGGCTAGGAGCCAGCTGTGTCTGCAGGTGGGTGCACAAACCAGATGGTCCCCCAAGCTGTGGACAACACCTTCCCCCGCTTCCAGAGTGCAGCGGGCTGCTGTCACCCATTGGCTTCTGGGCCCAGCCCCTCCGACCTCGCCCTCGCCCTCACCATCTGCCATGCCCCTGTCCTTCCTACAGCAATAAAGAAACTCTCCGCCACCACTCCAGCCCTGGTCGGTTTTACGTTTTGATTGGCACTCGGGCGAGATTTTACAGAGCAAGTGGGTTCCCCGGATGGTCGTAAGCATGTTTTGTTTGGTGACACGAGTTGCTGCCCCCACAACCTACTCTCCCTCTTACCCCCACGTTATCTCCGCCCCTTCCTGCCTGCTGAGCGCTGGCCCGGGCAGACAGTGATCGGAACATCCGTGGTTGGCTGGTCTCAGGAGAGACTGACTCCCTGCTTGGTGATTCATCTCCTTCTAGGCTGGCCTCTCCTTGGGCTTCGGGTCCTTTTCCAGGAACTGGTCTTTCCGGGTCACGGGGCCCAACGTACGAGACCAAGCTCGCCATTCCCCCTTCCAAGGCTCTCTGGCTGTACTCCAAACACAGACCTGTCTGTCTCCCGCCCACGCACGGGACTCTCGCAGCCCTCCCCTGACACCCTCACCTACAGATAGCACATCGTCTGCCGTCTTCCTTGTTCAGTGTCTGGCGTCCATCGGGATCTGAGGCCGCTGAAAAGACCGTCTCTAGCAAAGCCACATCCATGCTTCTCAGTGTCACGCTGGGTGAAGCAGGGGGTCAGGGGAAAAGAGGAAGACCCTTGAGGAGATGGACTGGCACGGTGGCCGCAGCGGTGGGCTCAGACGTAACCCAGTTGTGAGGGGGTGCCACGGGACGGGCCAGTGTTTCGTTGGTTCTGCTGCAAACAGGGTCGTTGTGGGTCAGAGCCAGCTGGCATCATCCTCATTGCTGGGCACGGCGTGGGCCAGGGGAAGGGACTTCAGTTCCAGGCCTGCAGGGTGCCTGAGGACCGCCATGGTCTCAGGGGGCTAGACCAGTAAGTGGTCTCTCTCAGGGTCTCCGGTTCTGTTCCACGTTCTCCTCCCGCTCTATCTGGGACCTTCTGATGCAGCCCTTTTCAGAGCGGTGCGCAGGGCACCTGCTGGTTCTTCTGGTCTCAGGGTCTGGAGGCTGGGGATCCTTTGGACTAATTGTCCCCCGAGTCTTTGGATGAGACGGGACCAGTTTTTGTACCTTGGGTGGCCCTGGGCCTGGCTTTGCAGACCAATCTGCCAGCCTGGGAAACAGCTCTCTGCCCGAGTGGGGGTCTGGGAGGCTGCCCTCTAAATCGGGCACGTCCCAGGGCTGCTTGCTGCCAGGGAGGACAGCCCGAGTCTGCTGCTCCCAAAGGTGCTGGAGATGCCAGGGCCGCTGAGCTTTGCAGTTTAATATTCAACCCCACCCGGGGCCCGGCCAGGCGAGCTCTGGTCTGCCGGGCTCCAGTTCTGTTGTGAAGCCTGTCCGTGGTCCTGAGACAGAACTGGTTCCTTCCCGAGCCCGGCAGGTGGCACGGGCCTGGGCACCCCTCTAAGCTGAGTGGCCGATGCGCCGCCCTGTAGTGGGGGTGACACTCTGTAAGCAGCCGCGCCAGGGGATGGTTGTGGGTGCCGAGCAGGCCTACTGGTCTGACCTTCAAATTGGCAGGGAGACCCACCCTCTTGCTCCTCCTGGGGGTGGGGGGCCTCCAGAGGCTAGTGCCGCCCCCCCACACACACACACACTCCCCGGGATGCTTTAAATAATGCCCTCAGCGGACTGTGGGGAGTATCCCGTGGGTAGGGCATCACCAACACGCGTGCGGGTCTTCGCCGCCACACGGTACTGTAACACGCGGTGTCTGCCTTCTTGCATGTAGATGAGCCTGCTCCTCGCCTGCGCCTTGCTGAGCAGCGTCCTGTGAGTTGCGGGCACCGGTCTGCGCCCAGCACAGAAAGGTCAGTAGGAGCAGCTCCTGTGGTTCCCTTTCTGCAGCGACCTGGAGTCCCCTAGTAGCTGGGGTGAAGAATCACCATAGTCCGCACAGCCTCCTTTGTCCCTCAAGACCTTCCCTATCCCCCCCCACCCCAACGTTCCCTCCGGTGAGCTCTCTGGATACTCGGGGACCCAGGCCAGCGAAGGGCAGGAGGCCCGCTGCGCCCTCGGGAGCCCTGTCACATAGTGAGTTTCACGTTCGATAGGCCGCAGCTCCAGCCCTGCCGCTGCTCTGTGGGAGGAAGAGGTGGTGTTACAGCGCGGGAACCCACAGGCATCCCTCCAGGGCGGTGAGCGGGTTGGGTGCATCCCCACCCCTGCTGCTGCTCTTGTGGTTGTCAGGCACTGTCACCGACACACGGCATCCCCGCTGGTGTCGCCAGAGCAGGGCTGCCCCAGGGGTGGGAGGCCAAAACCGGGACCTTCCCAAAGCAGACCGCCAGCCCCGTCTCCTGAGGCACCTCTGGGTACTTCCGAACCACCCACCTCTTGGCTCGCCCCCGAGCGCCACCAGTGGCTCCTTGCACACAGTAAGTGTCACCCAGCACCTCCTGAAAACAAAAAGCCAAAAGCCCTTGGCCATTACGCTGAGTTGATTCTGACCTTGCAGCACCCCGTAGGGCAGAGAAGTGCTCCGTGCCGCTGCGAGCTTCCGAGACTTGTCAGTCTGTAGGGAGCAGAAAGCCTCCTCTTTCTCCCAAGGAGTCACGGGCGGGTTTGAACTGCCGACCTTGTGGTGCACCACCCGATGCTTAACACTGCGCGGCCAGAGTTCTGCTGTCTAAATACACCCACGGGCTCTCTGTGGACCGAGGCAGGGGGCAGGCTGAAGCTGAGCACTGTGCCCCAGGCATCTCACACCCCGTCAGCCACTCTCTCTGCAGCACTTCCAAACTCAGACCAGGGAGAGAGTCCCGATGATGTCGCTCTGAGAGTCACCCAGGGAAACAGCAGCAAGTTGTGCCAAGAGCCGGGGTTAGAAGGTGCGCAGGGCTCCGCGCAGGTGCGCAGAAGAGCTGCTGGTGTTTAAAGTTAGAGACCCACGTGGTGCCCCCTGTGAACACACAATGTCGAATGCCCACGTGTTTCTTGCTCCCACAGGGTGTGGCATGGCAGGCAAGCTGGCAGAGGGCCACGGGGGAGGCACCTGCAGCATCTAGCCACATTTCAGTGCCCTCCGGTCCCTGGCAGACAACGCAGGGGGCCCCCGGCTGCCCCCCCCCCAGCCCCTGCTCTCGGGGCATACCCCGCACGATGGACTCCCTGGGGTACAACTGCTTTGTGGACCGAGAGAAGATGGATGCAGCCATCCAGGACCTGGGCCCCAAGGAGCTGAGCTGCACGGAGCTGCAGGAGCTGAAGCAGCTGGCGCGGCAGGGCTACTGGGCGCGCAGCTACGCCCTGCGGGCCAAGGTATACCAGCGGCTGATCCGAGACATCCCATGCCGCACGGTCACACCCGACGCCAGCGTCTACAGCGACATTGTGGGCAAGATCGTGGGCAAGCACAGCAGCAGCAGCCTGCCCCTGCCCGAGTTCGTGGACAACACGCAGGTGCCCAGCTACTGCCTGAACGCGCGGGGCGAGGGCGCCGTGCGCAAGATCCTGCTCTGCATCGCCAACCAGTTCCCCGACATCTCCTTCTGCCCGGCGCTGCCAGCCGTGGTGGCCCTGCTGCTGCACTACAGCCTGGACGAGGCCGAGTGCTTCGAGAAGGCCTGCCGCATCCTGGCCTGCAACGAGCCGGGCCGCAAGCTGGTGGACCAGAGCTTCCTGGCCTTCGAGTCGTCCTGCATGACCTTCGGCGACCTGGTGAACAAGTACTGCCAGGCCGCCCACAAGCTGATGGTGGCCGTGTCTGAGGACGTGCTGCAGGTCTACGCCGACTGGCAGCGCTGGCTCTTCGGCGAGCTGCCGCTCAGCCACCTGGCCCGAGTCTTCGACGTCTTCCTGGTCGAGGGCTACAAGGTGCTGTACCGCGTGGCCCTGGCCCTCCTCAGGTTCTTCCACAAGGCGCGGGCTGGGCAGCCGCCCGAGCCGGACAGCGTGAGGCAGGACATCCGGGCCTTTGTCAGGGACATCGCCAAGACCGTGTCTCCCGAGAAGCTGCTGGAGAAGGCCTTCGCCATCCGGCTCTTTTCCCGCAAGGAGATCCAGCTCCTGCAGATGGCCAACGAGAAGGCACTGAAGCAGAAGGGCATCACGGTCAAGCAGAAGAGGTAGTGGGGGGCCGGCGGGGCAGCCAGGCACAAGGTGGGGGCGAGGTATATACAGCAGGGCCACTGGCTGGTGGGGGGCCGCTGGGAGCGAGGGGTGGACATGGGTGGGGTGCAATTGGGCAGCTGGCTATAAGGGACAGGGCTGGCCGAGCTTAGGAGACGGGGGTACAGCTAGGGTGCAGGGGGTTGAATAAGATGGCACAGTGGGGTGGAGAGTGGGGTAGGGGCTAGGGGTGCGGTGGGTGGCGGGGGCAGTGTGAGGGGCTGGGCTGCAGCAGGGGGTTTGTCTGGGGACACTGGCTTGCCCTGTGAGTCTCTTAATCTGTCCACCCATCTGTGGAGCATGTGGGTAAAGAGAGCCAGGCCTGGGCTGACACTGGCCGCCACCCTGAGGGCCAGAGGTTAGCAGCGCAGACTTGCCCTGGGCCACCCTGGCGGCCGGGCTCACCTCAGAGTGCTGGCCGGCCCACTCACCCTCCAGCTGCGGAGCCCACGCCGGCCTGGGCAGTCCCCTGGCACCCCTGAGAGGGCAGGCCGCCCGCCCACTGACCGCTGTGTGTCTGTTCTCTCTCCTCTCCTGTCGCTCCCTCCTGTCTCAGTGTCTCCCTTGCTAAAAGGTAGGTCTGCGAGCGCGCCACCCCCCCTCGCCGCTGGCCCCTGGGGCTTAGCTGGCTCTCGGTGGCGGCTGTGGGGCTCAGGGCTTCCGTCTGTCTGTCTGTCTGTCTGTCTGTCTGTCTGTCTGCTTGGCTGCTTTTGGGGTGCTGTCCGCGTCCGCTTGGCTGACCCCAGCCCTTCTCTCGTCAGAGCTCAGTCTGTCTGTTTTCCTAGGGGCAGAGGCACTCTGGTCTCACCCAGGCTAGCCCTGCCCCCCCTCCCCTCCGCCCCCCAAGAGTCAGAACTCTGTCTCTTGCCACCACCTGAGAACCAGGTGCCACACCCAGATGTGCTGGCACGGGCCCTGCAGGCTCAGATTGAGCACAGGGTGGGGACGTGGAGGGGCTGTGGGGGCGTTGGGGGTGGGGAACATGGTCTGAGCTGCCTGCTCTCCCCCCCGCCCCCAGGCAGTTCGTGCACCTGGCCGTCCACGCGGACAATTTCCATTCGGAGATAGTCAGCGTGAAGGAAATGCGGGACATCTGGTCGTGGGTCCCCGAGCGCTTCGCCCTCTGCCAGCCCCTCCTGCTCTTCTCCTCGTTGCAGCACGGCTACAGCCTGACCAGGTGCCCAGGCTCCCTCCCCGCTCAGCGCCCATACCCCCCTGCACGGCGCTCCCTGAGGTGGGGCCTCCTTCAGGCCCCATCTTCCCTGCAGCGCTCGCCCAGCTCCTGTCTGCTGGAGTGCTGTCTGAGGGAGTCTCTTCAAAATCTCGTGCCCACGGCAGGGGCCACCAAGTACAAGCTCACAGCGGGGGCCCCTGAGTACCCAGCCAGGGTCTGGCCTGCCCACAGGGAGCGCGGTCTCCAGGGTCTGCCTCACGGCCGGGCCCCGGGGCACTGTGCCACGCTGGCATGCGCGGTCTCTCTTCCAGGTTCTACTTCCAGTGTGAAGGCCATGAGCCCACCCTCTTGCTCATCAAGACCACGCAGAAGGAGGTGAGGCGGGGTTGGATGGGGGTTGGGCATGGCTGGCAGCCAGACTCCTTGGATAGCTTGGGGTGGGGGTTGGGGGGTGCTTCCGAAGCTCAGGTGCAGGGCAGGGCCAGTTTTCCGCTGAGAACAGTACCCAGTACCTAAGGCCATCCTGTCCCCTGCCCCAGCCCCCACAACTGGGAGGGCCCTGCAAGCCACAACCCACCACTGACCCCTGGTCCCCAGGCTCTGCCTGTGCAGTGGCTATCAGCAGGAGGCCAGGGGTCATGCTAGGGGGTGATCTCAATCCACCACCAAATGCCCTGGTCAATGCAGGGGCTTCTGGTCCCCTAGCCATCATCTTGTGACGAGTGCTTCGAGTCCAGGCACTCCAGGGGCAGGACCCTCTGCTCCGTGGGGGCAATCAGATGCTCTGTGAGAGGCAGGGCTTTGGCTGTTCTTGAGTGGAAGCATTTTCTAGAAGCCTCTGCCAGTGGTGCTTCCAGGGGCTGAAGGGAGAGGCCCATTGGTGTTCTGAAAAGGGAAATGAGGCCCCGCCCCGCCCATCAGTCAGCCCTGCCCCAGTCAGCCCCACCCTCTCCACAGGTGGGGGCACAGGGGGGACCCACCCTGGAGGGAGAAGAGACTCTTGCTGGCTTCTTTGGATTAAGGTGCCCCCATCACGGCTCCCACGTGCCCCCTGGGCCAGCAGTGCCTCCCCTTGTTCTTTCCCAGGTGTGTGGTGCCTACCTGTCAACAGACTGGAGGGAAAGGAACAAGTTCGGGGGCAAACTGGGCTTCTTCGGAACAGGGGAGTGCTTCGTGTTTCGGGTGAGTGGGGCTTAGCCACACTAGCGGCCACCGCCACCCCAACCCCACGGACTCCTGACCAGTGGCTGAGGATCCATCCGGGAACCATTTCCCCCTGAGGTGACTCCGCTCACAAGCCCCGTCCTGGTCTGTGGCTGGTCTGTGACCACCATGGCGGGCATCCTTCATGGACGGCCTTCCACTTACTTCTGGGTTTGGTGCCCCAGGGGCAGGCGGGGTCTGTGGACACTGGGCACGGCTGCCCTACGCCCTGTCCCTCCCCTCCAGCTGCAGCCCGAGGTCCAGCGCTACGAGTGGGTGGTCATCAAGCACCCAGAGCTGACCAAGGCGCCCCTGATGCCCCCGGAGACCACGCCCACCCCCGCCGTCTCCACTGAGCCCGCCGACCGCCTCTCGCCCTTCTTGTCCGCGCGCCACTTCAACCTGCCCTCCAAGACGGAGTCCCTGTTCATGGCGGGGGGCAGCGACTGCCTCATCATAGGTGGGCCGCCCCCTGCCCCAACTAGGCGGGGTCTCCACAGCCCCAAGGGGGTGGGCACAGAGCCAGCCTCCCCAGACCAGGGTGCCACAGTTAGTCAGGTGCGTGGAGGGTAGCTCTGGGCCTCTCGGGGCAGAAGATGCAGACTAGCACCAGCACCGTGAAACAGCACACCCTGGGAACCTCGTATGAGGCAGTGCTGGGCGGGGGCAGCAGGGGCGCTGATGCTGAGAATGGCCTTCCCAGGCGGCGGGGGCGGCCAGGCGCTCTTCATCGATGGCGACCTGAACCGGGGCCGCACGGGCCACTGCGACACGTTCAACAACCAGGCCCTCTGCTCCGAGAACTTCCTGGTGGCAGCCGTTGAAGCATGGGGCTTCCAGGACCCTGACATCCAGGCCCACGGCCAGTGACAGAGCCTTCCCGCACGGTGACCGAAGGGGGTGTGTGTGAGGGGAGACCCCCACCGTTGGGGGTGGGTGGTGGGAGGGTCTCACACAGGCCCTCAGCCAGCTCCTCGCTGGCTGTCCCCACAGGTCTGGGTCCGCTCCTCTGAGTGAGTGTTGCCTCCCTGCCCGGGCACAGCTCTGTGTAGTTCAGAGCACAGGAGGCCCTGAGGACTGGTGTGTCCTCGGCACCCCCTGCTGGTGCTCCTTAGCATCACACACAACAGACCAAAGGCCACAGCCCCCAGCAAGGGCCCCCTGTCCACCTCCCTACTCACCCGCCACCCCACTGCATTTACTGCTTCAGGCTTGGAGGAGGGGGGCCACAGGAAGACCCATGATTCTGTCTCCTCAGAGCCTGGACCAGCCACGGGGCCCCAGCAACATCCCCGCCACGCTGTCGGAGCTGCCCCCGGCCACGCCCAGCAGCCTGTGTCCGACCAGCCGTGTCACTGGTGTGGCAGGGCCCCATGCCCCCAGCCCCCTCCCACGCATGCACTCCTCCATCTCAAACGGAACCCTCCCTCCTGGGCCTCACACACTGCTGACCCTCGTCCTTGGATGGCATGCATACACAGCCGCCACATGGCACAGCATGGCCATCAATCCTGCGCTGGCGGACAGCGGCGACAGGCAAACACGTGCAGTCAGGACTCCGGAGGACGACCCCTCCCATACCCGTGACCCCTCAGCTGGTCCTGAGGGCCAGCACCATGGGAAAGGGGCATACAGGCTGTGCTGACCCGCCAGCCTAGGGAAGCCCTGAGACCTGCCACCCTCAGCCCCCACCATATGGCCTCCCGGTTCCCCCTCACTCCTCCCATGGGGATCGGCCCCCCCACCCCTCCAACTGAAGCCTCCCCCAGATGGGGCCACAGGGGTACAGGCAGAAGACCAGGAAGCCAGCAGTGATGTTGAAAGTCAGTTTCCCCAACTATGAAATTGACACAGTCCTGGCTGCCAGGCTCTCTTGTGGGTGGCTCCCCCCGGGTGGGCCCCCCCCTCCTCTGAGCCCCCAACCGTTGCCTGTACTGCCAAGTTAAAGGAACATTAAACCGTGCCTCGTTACATCGACCTGGGCTCCCCGACTGCTCTCTGCCTCCCGGGACCCCCGATGAAACATCCCCCAGGCAGTGCAGGAGTTCACAGGCTTCTTATCTCCCCGAGAGACACCCACAAAACCAAACCTTGTGGACGCTGCCGAACATGGAACCCAACGTGGCGTCTGCAGGGTTCCCCCACAGGCTTCTGTTGCGGTCGGCTGGGCCCCTGCCGGGGGTCTTGGCCGCACTCTGGGGTGTGCTTGTGACGTCGCCCCTTCTCCTTGCCTTCCTGGCCCTGCTCCCACCAGGCAGCTTCTTGTGGTGGCGTCTGTCCGTGCTGAGGGCTGCCCTCATTATTGTCCCACATGGTAACTGGTGTTGGCTGTTGAGTCCCGAGACCCCACATGACAGGGTAGACCCGCCTCCTAGCATCTCCTGGGCTGCGAGCTTTATGGAAGGAGGTCTGGTGACCCTGCACCGAGCATGCTCACTGCTAAAAGAAGAGTCGGTGGGTCAAACCCACCAGCCGCTCTCTGGGAGAAAAAGGAGGCCGTATGCCACCCTAAAGATGGACTGTCTTGGAGACGCACAGGGGCAGTGCCAGTGCGTCCTACAGGGCTACATGGACCAGTCTCTCCCACAAAGTGCTGGGTGGGTCCAAACCTCCAACCTGGTGGCTAGCAGCTGAGCACTGTAAACATGGCGCCACAAGACCCCCTAGAGCAGCAGTTCTCAACCTGGGGGTCGTGACCCTTTGGGGGGTCAAATGGCCCTTCCACAGGGATCACCCGATTCATAACCAGTAAAATTACAGTTATTGTAAGGGATTTTGGGGCGCGAAGCGGAATTAAAGATCCAATTGGTAAAGTTTTAGAAGCAGGCTTTATTGAGAAGCTTGCGGACGGGTTCAATAACTCACGTATTGAGCTAATGAAACCGCGCGAGGGGAATTTCTGGCTGCGTTTTTATATCCCCTGGTGGCAGGCACAGCTGCAAACAGGGACTTCAAAGGGAAGCGCTCATTAATTTTATCTATAGGTCCGGGGTGGGTGGAATAAACACATCTTCAAGGGATGCAGGGAAGTGGTTAATCTTATCTATAGGTACCGGGGCAGGTGAAGTAGTAAACATATCTTCAAAGAACATTCTTTCTCGGGGATGTCTGGTTCTCAGAACTGGTGATTTTCAGCGAGGGGAGGGGAGGCCCATGTGAGGGAGGCCCATGAGAGGTGAGTTCTGAGAACCAAGAAGGTGCCGGATTCAAAATGGAGTCCCTTGTGCCAAGACCAGGCAGTTATGAAGTAGCAACAAAAATAATTTTATGCTTCGGGGATCACCACAACATGAACTATATGAAAGCAACCCCCCCAAAAAAAAAACATCATTAAAGTCTGTTCATCCAATTAAATGCCTGTATGGAAAGAAGCCTGGACTTTGAGGCTTCCGGAACCCACTTCCCAAACAGTTACAGCATCAGTCACGGGGTTTTGATGTTGAATAAAAGGAAGGCCCGTGTGCTCTTTCCTCCTCCGTTGTCACGTCTTGAGCTCTCCCACATGCTTTAAGGACACTGTGAGAATTCCAGAGGGGCCTCTGAGGCAGGGAGCCCTTTTTCATAAATAACCTTAACGCATTTCATTACGGGACCCTGCTGGCACAGTGGTTACCGGTTAAGGCATATTGGCAATTCCAAAAGTCGGCAGATAGAAACACCCCACCCCCAGCCATTCCACGGAGAAAAGACCTGGCACCCGGCACCCGGAAAATGCAATGTCCCGGAGGACCCAATGTGTTCTATGTTGTCACGTGGGTCGCCATAGGTCGGAATCGAACCGTGACACTCAGCAACTGCTTTTTCCCCCCTCTGTGCCCAACTTAAAGGGAGCCCTAGGGGTATGGTAGACCATGCCTTGAGTCGCCACCCACAAGGTCAGCAGTTCAAACCCACCGGCCACTGCTTGGGAGGAAGATGAGGCTTCCTGCTCCTTAAAGATGAGACCGCCTAGGCTACAGGGGCAGTTCCAGGGGCAGTTCCACTCTGCGCCGCAGTGACCTGGAGGCGGAATGGCAAGGTTGGTTTCTGTGCACGGCTCTGCCATGTGGATTATGTCCTAGTTCTGTGACCGGTGTCGCCCCTTCTTTTGAGTTGTTCCTCCCTGAGTTTCACACGCATTCACTGTCCCCGAAGGGTCCTGTCTAATCTTTACAGCTGCTGTTGTTAACTTAATCCCACATCTAGACATAAAAAGCTTTATTGGCAGGGAAGAGTTAGTCACACAAGCACGGTACATCCTGTTCTTAAAAGGACACAATGTCGACTGGGACCAGAGCCTGGGAGACCATCAAGGTCAGCGGGCACAGCCGTTCACCAGGACGATGTTTGACATCCGACTGGGTTAGTATCCACTGAGGCCTGAACAGCTCAAAAGCAGCTGTCTCCTCATCTCGAGGAAAGACGAGTGAGGGAAACAGAAAGACACACAGACGCATTTAGTCTGATGGACAAAGGCTCCATGCCAACAGCGGCCTCCACGATCTGAGACCGGAACTAGATGGTGCCCAGCTGCGGCGGCCTGCTCTGAACAGGCTTGCACGGGGAGATTCTGGGCTGGAGAGAGAGAAAAATATGGACCAAAAGCAAAGGCATGAAAGAGCACAACAGCCCCCCTGGTTGGACGGGGGGATGGACCCTCAAGACCATGGTCCCTGGTCACCCTGCAGGTCTGGAACTGACTCACCCCTGTGGTAGAACCATTGAAAATCCAAAAGATAGCGTCTACCCAAGGACAAAACCCTAGGAAAGAAGGAAGGATGGAAACAAACCCTGGGAAGCAGTGGGGACACCAGCGCGTGGAGTGAATTGCAGTGGGTGAGTTGAAAAGACAGGTGTGAACGGATCCCCTGTTCTATACCTGATTCACAAGCAAACAGCCAAGGAATGACAAAATAGAGGACGAAGAAAACACAATCGTCAAGGGAGACCTTTCCCACTGGTTCAGCCATCATACTGTTCTGTTTCAGAATATATATAGTTTCCATTTTGTATACATTTTCCCAAATGTAACATTTCCACATTTTATTATATAAGTGTGTTAGTCCAGGTGTGCTGGAGAAACAAATACATGGACACTCAGGTGTATAAGAAAGAGCTGCATATAAAGAGCAATTGTATATTAAGAAAACATCCCAGTCCAGTTCAGATTGAGTCCATAAATCGATATTAGCTCATGTGTCCGATAACCAATCTATAAAATCCTCTTTACACTCACGAAACATGCAATGACGCAAATGCAGGAAGATGACAGGCCATTGGGTGGGAAGTCTGGTGGATCCAGTGGCAGTGGAAGCAACTCAGTGCTGGCAGGGGCCTCCACGTGGCTCCTCCAGCTCCAGGGCTCTAGCAGAGCTCCACGTGGCTTGTCCGCAGGAAGATGAAGCAAAGCGTGTAGGTCTAGCCTCCAGGGAGCTATTTCTTTATCCTATATCCTCACGCCTCCAAATGAGCTCATCAAGCTGAGACCTGACTGACAGGCTAGATTCCACCTCTGCAAATTGACACCAGATTATGTAACTACCATATCAGGAGAGACCTGGTGATGAAGCCACAAGTTGGGCTGCTGACCCAGTTCGAGACCATCCACCACTCTACAGGAGAACGAGGAAGCTTTTTACTCCTGTAAAGAGTGACTGTCTCAGAAACTCACAAAGGCAGTTCAATCCTGTCCTGCGGGGGTCACTATGAGTCAGCGCTGACTCAGTGGAAGTTGTATTTATTTTGAAGTAAGTTTTGATGTATGAAAGAATTGCAAAGATGGAAGAGAACGTCATGCTTTAAAAAAAAAAACCACTTTCTATGGTGCTTTGGGTGAAAGTTTACAGAGCAAATTGGTTTTCTGTCCAACAACTCCCACGTGTTTTGTGAAATGGGTTGTAATTCCCATAATGCAACAGTGCTCTTCTCTTCCTCCCTGAATTTGCCAACCTTCTTTCCCTGCCCGTCCTGCGCTGGGAACGTTGTCCCTGGACAAATGTTGCCCTCCTGCAGTCTCTGACGGTCAATTGTTCTAAGGACTGAGTTTCTCCCTCACACCGCTGTGCACCTCAAAGGCCTGCTACTGTTTGGCTGCAAATGGAGCCACGGGCTGAGCTCAGGTCCAGGCCTGCAGGTGCATGAGGCTCCAGCAGTCTCCAGCCAGCCAGGAAGAGCAATCTCCCCATGTCCCCTTCACCCAGCGTCCCTGAAGGTGAATGCCCCGCATGACCGCAGTAAGATGATCGAGACCAAGGAAATCGTGGATCACAGTGCTGTTCACCAAACTGCACGCTTTAGCCAGGTTCTGATAGTTTCCTCTCAATTTCCTCCCCCTGGTCCAGAAATAGATTTCACTTCATAGGATTTCCTACTTAAAAACAAATTAAATCCAGGGTGTCATCAAATTCACCAGACTGACTGTTGTAGTGAAGCGCCCTGGTGGCATAGTGGTTATGCGAGTAACTGTCAGGCAGAAGGGGGAGTTCGCAGGGCAGGCGGGTGAGGAGATAGAGCTGGTGAAAACACTTCAGGATGCTACGAAAGGCCAGGCAGACCCCCTGCCCCCTCCTCCTCCCCCCGTTCTGCGGCCTTCAGGCCCAGGTGCAGAAGACTAACTGTTACAGGGTCACAGATAACTTTGAAAGCTGCTGCTTAGCTCCAGACCTGCAGGCAACAAAGTTGCAGTGGAAAATACTCTCTTCCCACAGACCCAGGCTATAAAACTCCACCTCTCGCCTGGACAGCGAGACGTCGCAGGGCCCTACTTGGGAACCCCCCAGGAATCTCACCTGGAAGCTCAGGATGCTCCCGTCCCTTTCTCTGCTCTCCCGTCCCTCTTGGGAGCTCTGAAATAAACCCTTGAAACTGTTTCCTACCTTTGCCCTTTTTTTTTTTTTTTTTCCTTTTTAAATCATTTTATTGGGGGCTAATACAACTCTTATCATAATCCATACATACATCCATTGTGTCCCTTTTTTTTTTTCTGTCACCAAATCAACCTCACACTTGGTGCACAAAACCCGGGAGGAGTAAGAGGTGTCTTGACCTGCCCGCGCCCACCCTTGGGCGAGTGCGGCGCCCCTCTCTCTGTACTCTGTGTACCTGTCACGCCGTTCAAGTTCTTTTAGCCCAGTACTCTCCTAACCAGAAACACGTGCCAGCTCAAACAGACGCACCGCTCCCCAATCAGGTCTCCGACAGTACTCCCCCTCATCTTTCTCCGAACTCCCTGACTCCTTGTCTGCACCCCCAGTAAGGCCTCCTCCATATTCCAGGTACCCTTCACCATTCCCTCCCTCCGCTACCCCCTCATCTCCCATCCACCCCTCCGCCGGACCCCCCACTCCAGACCTTAAGCTCTCTCCTTTGTCTTCCCCTGCCAACCATCATACCTGTTCACACCAACCCCTCCTCTGCCCCCTATGGGAAGTTGCGGGCACTGAA
>NW_022103901.1:31017632-31019878 GCF_000313985.2 Echinops telfairi
CCCCCTCATCTCCCATCCACCCCTCCGCCGGACCCCCCACTCCAGACCTTAAGCTCTCTCCTTTGTCTTCCCCTGTCAACCATCATACCTGTTCACAGCAACCCCTCCTCTGCCCCCTATGGGAAGTTGCGGGCACTGAACGTCTCATCCGCGTCCATCTTCCAAATTGAAAAGCGCTTAGGTTCCCTTTCCAATGATCCGACCACCTACATCAGAGTTTCACTATTTATCTCAAGCCCGTGACGTATCATGGCATGATATTTTTATAGTATTTTCATTCACTCTCACTCCAGATGAAGGAGAGCGTGGTTTTGCTTCTGCCGGGTTCATCTCGCTGACCCCAACATGCCTGTGGGCACCGAGGCCGTCCCAAGGCAGGAACCAGGCTGGAGTTACCAGACCAATACCCAGGCAGGCCGGGAAGGCTGGTCCGCCTGCATGAAATGCTCCAGTGTGTCTTGGCTGGCCTCTAGGCAATTTCTCACAAAGCAGCTAATTTTGATAAGCTCAGGGAGATTAATTACTCAAAGGGCCTGAGGCCCTCACCCGATACACCCGCCTAGACCCAACCTCACCAGCAGGGACCACTGTTCTCATCACACATTTCATTACTCAGTCAGCACTCGACATTAGAAAAAAAGTTTTAAAAGGCTGAAGACACCCCTCAAACTTCTGCCTGGGACCTGGTAAAGATGGCCTTTAAAGTCTTTAATGCCAGAGAGGAGCAGGCAGAGGCTGACAGGGAGTCCCAAAATCACCAGAAGGCAAACTTACAGGCCCAAGCCTTGACGGCAGCCCTGAGGGCCTCGGCAACCGAGAAGATGCCCGCGTCCTTCTCAGGCCCTGGGGACAGCAGTTTCAGACCACATCCCAGAGCCTGCTTCAAGTGTGGCCAGCAAGGTCACTGGGCCAATCACTGCCCATGACCTTGTCCGCCCAACAAGCCTCGTCTGGCATGTGGTCAATGGGGCCACTGGAGAAGTGACTGTCCTTCTGTGCCCAGCCGTGGAAGGTCAGTCCTGCCAAGCCTTGACCCGCAGTTGACACAACCGGGCCTGGCTGCTGAGGCCTGACAGAGTCGGACTCAATGACCCCATCACCCTTGCAGAGCCTGGGGTAACAATCAAGGTAGCGGGTAAGGTTTCGTGCTTTCTGGTCAACCTTCTCTGGGGCTACCTTCTCAGTTTTGCCTTCCTTCTCTGGTCCGTTACACCCTTCCCAGGGCTCTGTCATGGGAACTAAAGGCCGTCCACCTGTTGTCCACGGGGGCCCCTTACATGTAAGAATCTGAAGGGCATCAAACTGATGATTCCCGGGTAACACAGGGAAAGAACAGAGCAGACACGGTCTCGCACAGAGGAAATAAATCAGACTCAGCCACAGCGAGTCTGTTACTCCACAGATCAGAATGTAGGTGGCTTTTCTCTGCATGGAATATGCGACATAATATAACTGTTCATGCAACATTTTTCTCCAATCCCGGACAATTCTCTTGGTGCAATGGAACTTTAGCTAAATGTGTAAATTCCTCCACAGCAGGATCTTGTTTTCCAGTTGCCGTGGTTCCTCAGCTCACGCTGTATGGTCAGTCTGCGTTAGCATGGTTACTCTCTGTCCGAAGACCAAAGATAGTGATATTCCTTTCCTATAACGGTAGGTATAAGCATAGCCTCTTCAATCCAGCATCTGGGGCGGCTGGAGGAGCACTCAGCCACTCCATCATTTCAGCACAGGATTTTGAAGGCCAATTGCAGGCTGCCTTAGAGTCTACCACAGCCTCCTTGCCCTTGTTGCAATGCCAGCTCACCTCTCTGACCCAAGTTGCCCTAAAGAACCGACCGGCCGTGGATCTTCTCACTGCTGAAAAAGGGGGTACCTGCCTCTTCCTCAGGGAAGAGTACTGTTATTACATCAATGAATCTGGGCTGGTGGAGCAGGACATAGAAACACTGAACCCCTAAGTGAGGACGTCCACAGTCATGGAAGGATGAATTTCTCCCCATTTGACTGGCTGCAATCCCCCTTGGCCACCTGATTGTTACCCCTATGAGGGCCACTAATCCTTATCTCTTTTTCTCTTAGCTCTGTGTTTTCTCAGATCTATCCAGCAGTGCATACAAGAACTGTCCAGGGTCACAGTAAACCAGCTATTACTTCACCCATACACCCGCTTGGCCACTGCCCACCCCCTTCTGCCTACTCCAGAGTCTAAGCCTACAGCGCCCCCTACCAGCAGGAAGCAGACA
>NW_022103901.1:31025858-31031448 GCF_000313985.2 Echinops telfairi
TGTTGAGCTGCTAACCAGAAACATTAGAGGTTCAAACCCACCAGCCTCCCCAAGGAAGAAAGCTGAAACTGACTGCTCCCAGAAAGATCAAGTCTTGGAAACCCCATGAAGCAATGCCAGCCCGTCTGTAGGGTTGGAATGGACTCGACAGACGTGGGTTTGTATGTTTGTTTTGGGGGTTGGTTTGGTACACCCTGTCATGAGCCTTGGTGCAGCAGTTCAGCGTCCCACTGCCAGCCAGCAAACTGAGACAAACCCATGGCCGGCAAGTCCATTCCAGCGCACGGTGGCCCTGTGGGACAGAGTCAAACTGCCCCAGTGGGTTTCTGAGGCTGGGAATCTAATTGTTGGGACAGCTTCATCTTCATCCTGCTGGGAGTTTAGCCCACCGACCGTGCGGGTGGGCTAACTGGATGTCATGTGAGATGTCACTGGATCTCCTTGCCAAACCAGCAGGGCAGGACAAGCCCACCCAGTGAGAGGCTATGAGGGGGGAAAATACCCGACGATCTGCTCCCATAACAGTGAAAACAAAACAAAAAACCACTGCCATTGAGTGGACGCCACCCTACAGGGCCGGGCAGAACTGCCCCTGTGGGTTTCCTACATGTAACCAGCCTCAGCTTTCTGCTTCACAGCGGCTGGTGGCTTTGAACTGCTGTCCTGAAACGTGATGGGGCTCCCCCTTGCTAGAATCATCAAGCCATCTGTTTACCCAAGGACAAAGGGGGTTGGGGAAGACAGGAATGGAAACAGCCAACAGAGAGGAAGTGGGAGGGGCACACAGAGGGCACCGCAGTGGGTGAGTAGAAACAGAAGGTGCAGAGCTCCATGAATGAGGGACCAGCGCTCCTCGGCAGACCCCCACCTAACCCCCAATCAAAAGTGGTTTTGTTTCTTAAAAGGCTGCCATATCGGGTCGCTGTGAGTCGAAATTGATTTGACATGACGTCTAACTCTCCTTGTCCAAACCTTACTTTTTTAGTTACGGGAAGAGAAAGCATCGTCCTTTCCAATCACCCCTTTGCTATAAGGCCACCCCAGCACTGTCCCAGGTCCCTCCCTTCCGTCTCCCTGAGCCTCCAGCAGAGGCAGCACTCAGCTCACCAGGCGGTGAGAGCCCAGCCAACTCAGTCAGTCGGCCCTGAGGGTGTCCAGTGTTCCTGGCAACTGGGGAGCAGGGTCCCTGCAGGGTGGGTGGAGCCTGGCTGGGGTTCCCAGGATGCCACTGGGTGAGGGGGCTGTGGTCTCTTTTCTTCTTTGGACTGGCTGCCCTGGGAACTGGTTGGTCATCTTTCACATCTCTGCAGGTCACTTGGCAACTGATTTCTGGTGTCCTTCCCTTCCCAAGGAGCCCGGGTGACTCAGGGGTTAAAGGTTGGGCTCAGAACCAGTGGTTGGGCGCTTGGAATCCAGCCCCTCCGGGGCAGAGTACAAGATGAGTCTGCCTGCTTCTGTCGAGATTTACAACTTTGGAAACCCACTAGGGCAGGCCCACTAGGGTCCCTCTGGGTCGGAATCAACAGGACAGCAGTGGGCACTTGCCTCTGGCCTCCCCTGCCCTCCCTCTGCCCCCTTACTAGGTCTGCAAAGTGCATGGGTGGGCTTTCAGTCAGGATAGTGGGCTGAGGCACCCACCCATTGCCCCACACCACTTCCTCCAAGGTCTCTTGAAGCTGCCCAAAGGAGCAGCCCCTTGGTGGTAGGATGGGGAAGGCGTCCCGCTGCTTGCTGACCAGACTCAGTGCCCTCAGCCTTCCAGCTAGCTACTGGCCAGGAAGAAGGCGTGGTGGTCCGCTCTCATAAGGACCAGCTCTCCTCAAGGCCAGCAGCCTGGAAACGCTACGCTGTCCCACAGGGTGCCTAGGCGTTCGGGTCCACTTGAGGGGAATGAGATAGGTTTGGCCGGGTGGCTGGGAACTTCCCCAAACCCCTCTCTTTCCATGACTGGAAATCTCCACCCATTCAGTGACAGATCAGCAACTCATGACACTGATTTCACACCAGGGGGAAGTAACTGTGAGCAAGAAGGCTCAGCTCTGTCCCCCGGCCAGCTGGTCTCTCCTTGTCCTACAAGACCCAAGCTCGCTCCATTCCCACCCCAGGTCCCGTCCACGCCTGGGCCCCTCCACGGGCCACCCTCCCTCCAGCTCAGAGTTTCTGTGCCCTCACTCTGTGACCTTGAGGAAACGCAACTCTGACCTCCCACCTCCGGAGAGCCCTATGACTTCTTCACCCTGGGCCACCCTGAGGGTAACATGCCCTAATACACACATGCACACAGTAGGTGCTCAGTGAACGCCAGCTTTGCATACATGCCCGCTATTCACGCTAGGCCCCCTGCCAGGGGACGTGTAGGACTGGGTCTGGGAGTCTCAGTGGGCGTGGCTGAGAGGGATGAGGGCTGGCCAGGCAGGCTTCCTGGAGGAAGCAGTGTCTGAGGGGGTCTTAAAGCCCTGGCAGCATTGGTTCAAGGCTCCCTGGTGGCGCTGCAGGTTAAGTGTTGTAAGGCTCTTTAAACCTGTTGAGCAGCTGCTCTGAGAGAAAGGTGAGGCAGTCTGCCCCGGTGAAGCCCACAGGGGCAATT
This sequence comes from Echinops telfairi, assembly GCF_000313985.2. Classification (NCBI taxonomy): domain Eukaryota; kingdom Metazoa; phylum Chordata; class Mammalia; order Afrosoricida; family Tenrecidae; genus Echinops; species Echinops telfairi. The sequence continues at coordinate 31,028,446 of NW_022103901.1, forward strand.
CCACCCTGACCTACATGAGGTCGCTTGGTAGGTGTGCTAGTGTCTAGGGTTGCTCTAGGAGGCCTGGTTGGCTGGCTACACGCAGGGCAGCTAACGGCAAGGTCAGTGGTTCAAACTCACCAGCCGATCACGGGACAAAGACGAGGCTGTGGACTGAAGGGAGGGTGGTGGATCTGGTATAGGTGTCCAGTCCTAACTCACTCAGTGGGGAGGCAGAGAAGGCCCCAGCCCCCAGGGAGAGGGAGGGAGCAGGAAGAAGCAAAAGGAGCCCCCATAACCACCATTACTGGGGCCTGCTGGGGCAGGGAGACCTTGAAGGGTGGGGGTGGGGGGAGTGGCCACACTTGCTTCTTAGAAGGGGGAAGAAGGGACTGGTGGAGGAAAGCTCCAGAGGGCGTGGTGGGGAGAACTTGCATAGAGGCTGGTGGGGGTGGGGCACGAAGTGGGTGTGTAATTGAGGAAGAGGAGGAGCAGGGTGCTGGGCTGGCATGGTGGTTTGGGCCCAGAGTGGAAACAATCAATATGACTGGGTTCTCTCCGGAAGCAAAGCAGACGGACCTCAAAGAGATTGGGGGTTCGGTTGCAATTCATAAAGTGAAGGTTGTGATCTCGCCTATCACTCCCAATTGCCAGTGTCCCAGTGTGTGGACCCCAGACTGCAGTCTCTTCACGGTGCAATCAGGGACGTTCTGGAAAAGTTTGAAGCGCTGCCAGGATGGCCCAAATGGGCCGCAGAGACAGGAAGTCCCACAGGCTGTTGAAAAATGGCCACAGGGCTGCCACGGACCACCCATGTGCAAAAGATGCAGCGTTTGTGAAGCACAAGGAAAGCTGGCATAACTGTGCATATCTGCATGAACACACACACACACACACAGGAGAGCCAAGGTAATGGCTTGTGAAATGGGGGGCCAGCACAGCGCAGCCCAAACCTTAGGTTTAAGTGGCTGGCTGGAGACCTCGGTGGCCACAAGGACAGGGGCTAGCTGAATTTGAGACATGCTGGTTCCAGGTGTACCCTGCCCCAGCAAAGACCCAGGAAGACCCAATACCCCAGAGCCAGGGCAGAGAATGGGAAAACCTTAGCCAGCTACAAGCACTGCTGCCTGCCCCTACCCCCACCCCCTCAGAGCTCTGTCCACTCAACCGAAGTCCCTGTGGGTGGACAGCCAAGCCCAGCCTGTCCCTCTAGCAAAGTCCTGTTCACAAGCCACCCCCTCCAGGCAGCCTTGATGGTCCTTCCAGGCTCTGGCCTGCCCTACTCTGTCCAGGTTCCTCAGCCTGGGTCCTAAGTGTCCAGAGGTCTGGGTCTGGGCCTTGGGCAGCCCACTGGAGGGCCTGCAAGGCTAGACAGCTGGAGCTGACTGGCAGGTCGGTCAGTGTAAATGAGTGCAGGTGGGTGAGGCTGTAACTGCCCAGAGACAGGGCTGGGCCTGGGCAGTTAATCTGGAGCTACTGGGGCTGGGAGGGGGGTGGGAGAGGGAGGGCCTGCTCAGCACCTGCCTTGTGAGTCTAGGAAACCATGGCCTGATGAAGGAGCTGGAGGTGGAGGGCAGGAGAAGCCTGACAAGTGTCCCTTTGCCTGGAGAAAAGGTTGTCACCCATGACCTTGACAAGGGCAAGGAGCTGGGGACACAGAGCTGCCACTGGGGTGGTGGGGATGCTGCAGGGGAGAGTGCTCTCTCAAGATGTCTCAGTTGGAGAAAAGGAGGGGGGTGGGTAGAGGGAGGAGGGGGCGGGCTTCTAGGTATACCTTCTGCCTCTGCAGTGGGAGCGTACCAGACCGATTTGAGACTAGGGCTGTTGATTTGCAGCTGAGCTGGGGGCAGGGTTCCTACCTAGAAGGAGGGGTTTAAAGTCCAGACCAGGGTAGGCGATCCCAACATCCATAATGGGCACAGGGAAGGCACTGTAATACAAGGATGAGGGTTTGGGTGTCAGGGGAGACACCACCACTAACAAGGCTGCTGAAAGGGTGCGGAGGGGGAGATCCAAGGGAAGCCCAAGGTGTTGGGGGACGGAAATAAGGCCTGGCACACTTCATGGGAGGGCAGTGGGAAGTGACAGTCCAGGGCTAGGGCTCCCTGCCCCAAGGTCAAGTCAGCCCTGCAGCTCTGGGAACAGACCCGGGATCCCAGGCCAGGCAGAAACCCAGGGGGGCCCCAAAGGGTCTCAACGTTGTCAGGACTTCCAACCAGCCATGTAACTTGAGTGCCGGGAAGGAGGCTCGGTTTGCTGATCAGGAGTGGTGTGACGTCACCAAGTTGGAACCGGGGTCTGGACCTAGAGGGGCCTGCCGAAGCCCCAGGGGGAGGACACCGTGATGTGCCCTCATCGGTGGGGAGGGGGCCTCTCTGGGGCTCAGGAGTGGAGGAGGCCGGCGTCTGGGCCTCGACGGCCCAGCTATGTTCGGAAGAGCCCGTGGTGTAGCCCGCCGCTGCGCTGTGGCTTAGCCCGAGAGACGCGGAGGCAAAGCCGGGCGCTTCGCACCGCGAGGAGAAAGCGACATTCGAACCGAACGCAGCCCGCAGAGGAGGCGGGCCCGGGAGGCCACGCCCAGTATGCTAATACGCGCTCCGCCGCCCCGCCCGGGCTCGGAGTCGGACTGGCCCAACGCTTCAGGGGCCGAGGGGCCGACGGTCCCTGACAGCGAGCCCCGGGGGCCGGTGTGGGCCGCGATGTGGGGCGCGGTGTGGGGGCCCGGGCGGCGGGGCGAGGGCCCGGCGCAGGGGCGTCGGCGAGCTTCCGGGCCAGCGCAGGGCGTGGCCCCCCCGCGCGCGCAGTGGTACGGTCCCCAGGGGCGGGGCGAGGGTCATGTGACGCGGCGGCCGCCGCCATTTTGTTCTGCGGTGCTGGTATTTAGAGCGCAGCGGCTGACGTGCCGGATCGCTGTAGCTGCCGCCGCTGCTCTCGCTGTGCCGCCCGCCCGCCGCTCGGCCGACTCGCCCCGCTGAGCTCACCCCACTCCTGCAGACATGTCCGAGACCATTCCCGGCCCCGAGT
>NW_022103901.1:31032032-31034476 GCF_000313985.2 Echinops telfairi
GGGGACAGATGGCTCTGTCCCCCCCCAACCCCTGCCCGTTTGCCCCCCGCCCGGCGGAGGGCGCGTCCGGTTCAGGTTCGTCGCGGTTTCCCAATAGCGCCGTCAGCTGTGTGAGCTGGTTGGGAAAGTGAGGGCTTGGTCTTGAGAATCAAGGGACCGATGATGGAGGAGGGGTGGGGGTGGCATGGGGTGTCCTATCTGGGACTGGGAGGGAGCCTTGCAGCCATGGCCCTGATGAATGAATGAATGACCTTCTTGTCCTGCGGGTGGGAGGGCTACCTTGGACGTGGGAGAAGGAGCCTCCCAAAGTACTTGGTGCCCGCCTTCTTTCTGAGATGACAGCTGGGCTTCCCCAGGGTGGGCTTGGCAGGCTCTGGACAGCCTTATCTGGGAGGAGGGCACGTGAGCCTGAGTCGTGACTCTTGGAGTGGGAAGCAGGTCCTGGCTGGTGGTAGCCCCTGGGACTGGTCTGGCCTGGTCTAGCCTTCCACAGGTAGGTCTGGTTTGGGGCCCTGCTGACCCCACCCTGCCCCACCTCTGCACAGGGTTGGCTCCCAGGAAGGTATGTGTTGGGTTTGAACTCCAAACAGGGTCTCTGCTGACTGTAAACACCTGTGGGTGGGTGCTTGGGGGCTGTGCTCCAAAAAACGCTGCTGCCTCGACTTGTGTGGGTCACGTGCTGCTGAATGAGGCTTGTTCTCCCCGTCACGAGCCAGGAGTGGGTCAGTTGTGGTGGGACACCACATCAGGACTTCCCCTTCTCCCAGGACACGCCTGCTCTGGAGCCTCTGAACCAGCTCACCCATTCCTTTTCTGGCAATCCTGCCTTCCAGAGTGTGACTTGCCATTTAGTTAGGCAGCTCCTGATTGAGCACTTACTGCAGGCGAGGCACTTGGGGGGGGGACAACGGGGTGGGAAAGGGACCCTTGCCTTGTGCAGAACTGGGATATTTGGGCTGTGTTCCCACATGCTTCCAGAGCTCTCTCCTGCACCCACTCCTTGCCTGCCCTCCTTAGCACTCCCCTCCACCCCCACTCCAGGGATTCTTCCTCTGGCCAGAAACCTACAAGGTGTTTTCCAGGGCAGCCCTGCTCACCCTGGCTCTTGGACAGGTTAGCCTATCTGCCCGCAGTCCCACCCCTCTACCAACACGGCTTAGCTGCCGCACTAAGCCACCACCTCACTGGGCCAACTGAGTCACCTCTGACTTCACTCCTGGGTTAAGTGGGGCATGTGCCTGCAGGCCCTGCCTCGCTGCCCGTCTCCCAGTGCTTTCCACCTCAGGACGACCTGATGTTTACCCTCCTGCTGCAACCCAGGGTTCTCGTTGAGGACCCCTTCCCCCAAGCTGCAGGAGGGGCAGGTTGATTTTTAGTGAGCTGCTCATCAAAACCACGTGCTCTGAGGGTCAGAGCTGGAGGGGACAGCCCAGTGTGCTCCGTCCTTCTCCCTCTCCCCAGATGACCCCATCTGTGGTCATGTCATGTTCCCTTCCCACTCCCCTCCCCCCCAACTTGCAGACCCTACTCCCACCCCACATCCCAGCTTCCCCTTTTCTTGGTCCTCTGACAAAAGCCCAAGTTGTGTTTCTTCATCTAGCCTTCCACGAAGCTGACTTCCTGCTGTCCTGCAGCTCCCTACCAGCGGTGCCTATGTGCCCGGAATTGTGCCCTGGCCCTGAGCGCTGGCACTGTTTGAAGGGGTGCCTTCTGAAGCCCGGGGTGGCAAGCTCACTTTCCTGGGGACCTGTGGTCAGGGGTCATGCCCCTGGTCACACTTTTACCCGTGTACCACCTGCTACTCCCCTCCTTCACGCCACGTGACCTCTGGCTGAAGGACAGTGAGGGGGTGCCCAGCACTCTGCCTTGGGTGTGCTCTTGCTGGCATCCAGTCCCCCAGTGACAGTGGGTCCCCAAGAGCCTCATTTTGGAGCTCAGTCAGCCCTGTCTACCTCCTATGACCTCCACTTGGTCTCCACTGGCCTTCCCCTTCACTGTGCTGGGCCCCAATCCAGGAATGGAATCCGAGTGGGAATGGCCAGAGTACTGCCACCCTGGAATGACAGTTTCCCCACAGGCTGCCCCTCTGGACTTTGTGCTGTGGGCCAGCAGCCTGGGCACTGCCGTCACTTAAGAATCTTAGGCTGGGGGTGCCTCTTTCCACAGCCAGTGGCCATCACAAGCTGGTGGACACACTCCTGGCAGAGAAGACTCTCCTGGCCCTCTGTCTGAGCAGGGACTCCTTGACCTCGGGTGGCTTGATACCTGAGTTGCGGAGACCCCAGTTCCCATACCGTGCTTGACTGGCCTGGCTGTTCTGGCGCCACCTTTTGGTGGCAGGCAGCTACAGTCAAAGTTGCTGAGGGACAGCTTACAGCTGGAGCCCCAGATAGGCTGTCAGGGAGCCCCTCTGCAACTTGGGTGGGCCTCCCAGGGGCTAGCCG
>NW_022103901.1:31035877-31042183 GCF_000313985.2 Echinops telfairi
GCGGGGCGGGGCCGGGCTTAGTGACGCCATCACGCAGGCGCCGGGCGGGCTGGCGGGGCGGGCCGAGGACGACCCAGCCCCACCGCCCTGAGCAGGGAAGACCTGTGGGTCCGCGAGGGCCGCATCCTGGACCCGGAGAAGCTCTTCTTCGACGAGCGGCGCCTGGCCGACGAGCGGCGGGACTGCGGGGGCTGCATCCTGGCGCCGGGCTTCATCGACGTGCAGATTAATGGTGCGGCCCGGCGCAGGGGAGGGGGCGGGAAACGGGGCCCCGGAAGCACTGCGGGACCCTGTTTTCTGTGGCCGCAGGTGGATTTGGCGTTGACTTCTCTTTGGCCACCGAAGACGTGGGTTCAGGGGTGGCCGTGGTGGCTCAGAAGATCCTGGCACACGGAGTCACGTCCTTTTGCCCGACCCTCGTTACCTCCCCGCCGGAGGTTTACCACAAGGTGAGGTCCGGTCTGGAGGAAGGGAGAGGGGGACACCCCCACCCACCTCCTAAGGCTGTTCTGTGCCTGGCCTGGCAATCCCACCCCAGGTCCCATAGCTGCTCCTGCAGCTCCACGGGGCCCCACTCTTGCTGTCTCAGCACCCAGAGCTGCCGCATGCTCTCCCCTCCCTACACTGCCTCCCTCCTTTCTTGACCAAGGTCCTCTGGGCCTCGCCTCAGCTCGTCACTCCTCAGGCCCAGCCTTCCTAGCCTGTCTTGTGTGTTAATATGTGGTTGAACACGACTTCCAGAAAGTTCCATGGTAGGCCTTGCTAGCCCTACTGTACCACTTTCTACTCAAAAGCCCCTGGAATCCTTGTAATTAGTTGGGCATGATTCTCTTCAATAAGTGTAGTTTCCAGGCAGCTGGCCTGGCTTTATTGTTTAATCTCATTCTCTTCATGCTCATGTAGCTTTTCCCTGGACCCTTTGTGCGTGGGCTGCTCGCTTATTCCTTGCCTGACCCCGTCCTTATTCCTTGATGCCTTGTGCCATAGTTACAGGTCGATCGCTAAGGCTGGGGGGCAAAACTGCAGTGCATCCTGCTAGAGCCAGGACTCCACAGGGATACAGCCTTGAGTTTCTGCATCTCCAAAGTTTCCCATCTCGAACCAGGTGCCAGCTTAGCACCTTTTTATGCCCAACCCAGTGGGAAATCTGTGTTGTTCTGCCATGATAGCTTCCCCAGGGTCCGGCAGGGGGTTGGCCGGCTGCTCTTCCAGGTGGTACTCTTTCACAGCGTGTTCCTTACCACCAGCAAAGCTGCCCACACTAAAGGACACTTGTGATTTGCTCGTCTGCCCCTTCCTTGCTCTCACCTTCACGAGCTTACTCTTTCTCACGCACCCGGTTCTCTTCTGGCGCTGTGGAGAGTCAGGGGCCCAGCCTCTGGTTTCCCTTTCCAGCCACAGAGCAGAACTTGGTTCTGTGCAGCAGTTTGGAGAGTGAGAGGAAGTAAGGGAAGTCTCCATCTCAGATTTGGGGGTGCTGGGTCTGAGTCAGGGAGGAACTTCTTCCTGGATGTTTCTCTGGCTTTTCTACCACAAAGTCACAATGTCAAACCCAACTTCTTCAGCTGCTGCACACCAGCACCACCTGCCTGTGTCTTGTCCGTGTTACCGGGTTTGTACCTGCCTGCTGGGGACCTGGTGACTGGCCCACCCTCTTCCTTCTCCCCTGCTCAGGTAGTCCCTCTGGTCTCAGTGACCTGCCAGCCAGAGTAATCTCCAAGAGCGAGGCTGAGAGCACTCCTGCCCCTTGCCTCTCTTCCCTTAGAGAGCATTCCTTAGCTCCCCCCCCCACCCCCCAGGGTTGGGGCCTCAGGAACTTTCCAGGCTCTCACCCCTGCAGCCCCCAAGCCTTCTGCTTGGAATTCCCTTGCCCCTGGGAAGCTTTCCAAGGCCAAAATCTGTGGGCAGATCTCTCTCCCTGGGAGTAGTTGGTGGGCTGGGCAGCTCAACTGCTTAACCCCTTGCACCCCAGGGTGTCTTTCAATGTGCTTGCGTGCGACTGCAAGAATGGGCTCCAGCACAGGGCCAACCCCCAGGATGGTGGAGGACCAGGCAGTGTGTGCACTCTGTCCGACCAAGGGTCTTGATGCGTCAGAACCCACTCTACAGGCACTGTGCAACGGCTTCCAGTTGTGGCTTCATCCCCAGAACCCCTCCCAGTCCAGCTGCTGCGCTGACCCTGGATAAGTGACCCTGGATAAGTGCCGAGGAGATGGGGAAGGACTGGGGGCGTGGGGGGTGGATACCAACTTCAGCTTGGAAAGCTAGACCTCCTTTCCCTGGGCTATCTCCATCCTCCACGCTGGCCACCAGTCCCCCAGGTGTCTCGTTATACCTGCTTTGTTTCTGGGATTACCTCTAGCCTTTCATTGAGACCACTCCCTGCTTCAGTGCCAGGGCACCCGCACCTCACCCCACCCCACACACATGCTGTGCACTTGACAAGGTCACAAAGGAGCTGAGTTCACAGTGGTTAAAGCTCATCTTGGGTCCAGCCCAGGGGTGGGCTTGGCCCTCAGGATGGGGGCGGGACGAGGGGGAATGGCCCCTGCTCACTTTCCCTGCCCACCCCACCTTAGCCATGGAGCTAGTGTCCCTGGGAGCCCAGATTTGCAGCCGCTGCGTTTGCTCCAAGCCTCCTTTTTTTGGGGGGGTCTCACTCTTCGTTCTCCACTAACGTTTTATAGCTTTGTTGGTGGATGTTCACTCGGCAAGTTAGGTTCCAGTTGGGTTTTGACCCATGTCGTTTGGTGACAACTTTTTACATTTTTCACAATGTGTCACATTCTCTTTGGTGCCTATGGTGCCTATATCTCCAGTGTCCTGTCCCCTTCTCTCTCTCCTGTCAGCTCACACGTCCCAGGAAATGCCTTTAAATCATATCCAGCTCTAGACATCCGCCGTCCCTAGGGACAACGTAGTAAGCTACGACCCAAACCAAGCTGGCTGCCATCGAGCCCATTCTGACTCACAGCGACCCTCTAGCACAGAGCAGGGCCTGTCATTCTTCACAGGAACAGCCTCATCTGTGTCCCACAGAGTGCCTGCTGGGTCTGAACTGCTGACTTTGGGGTCAGCAGTCCAACTCATAACTCATCAAGCCACCAGGACACCTGCTGCTCCATGTAGGTGGGTTTTTTCGTTCTTTTTTAGTGGAGCACAATATTCACAGACAACAGTCTTTATTTTGGGTGTGCCAATCTGTTATTTCTTTAAAGAGTGACCTGGGGGGTGGGGGAGCGCTAGTTTTGGTTCGAGGTTTATAGAGTATCTCAGGTGGAATTCCATACATCCAACCAGTCTGCTAAGTCAGAGTCTGTGTTCTGCTGGGCATTTCTCTCCCATTCTAACAGGATCCACCTACGGTGGCCTGGGTCAGAACCGCCACTCGTGCTAGCTGGGCACCACCTCGTTCTTAAGGTCTGCGCCAGGCTTCCCCTCGTGTGTTCACTCTCCTCTGCACATTGAGCCTGCTGTCACTTTCCTTGGCAACCAGCCTTGGCTGCTGGCCCTGCCAGACCATGTTGTCTCAGGAGGTCCCTTCTCGGCTTGGAAGAGCCCCCTGGCAGTCCCCCTCTTGTGCCCAGCGTCTCCTGCTGCTTTCCCAGTTTACGCCATCCTTTTGAGGGAGCACATCCTTCAGTAGCTGCGGCACGAAAGGGTTATGGGAAAGAAAAGCAAAGGGTTATGGGAGGTAACCCTCGTGACCTTGAAGGTCTGAAAACAGCTGTATCCTCTTCAGTGGATGGCCAGGTCGGGTGCAGATTCTCTCCGAGGTGCAAGAACTTTTCTCCTCTCAGATTAGAAGGACTTTGAAGGCAATTCTGCATTGCCTTTCTGTGGCTGGGAGTCTGCACAGCAAAGCACTCGGCCTCCAGTGACTTCCTTGTGCGCGTCAGCGGCGTTCTCTGAGTCCTGCAGCCATCCTCACCCTCTGACTTGTTTCTCCTCATCCGCGTCAACACACACTCACTGCCCCCGCCCCCCCCCCCAAAAGAAAGAAATCATCTTCGGAGTTACTGTAGTCAATTCCTTCCCATCTGGTGCGATCGTAAAAGAGTGAGTGACCTTGTGTAATGGTTAAGCTAAGCTATTACCCGTCTTTGAGATGAATTCAGGGAGTGGTGTGGTTTTCAGTCTTAAAGATGTCCCAGGGCACCAGTTGTAGGGTTTCATCCACCCTCCACGACTCCAGAACTTCTAGAGAGTTTGAAATTCTGTTCTGCATTCTCCTCCTTGCCCCACTACCCCCCACCCCACCCCCACCTTTTGCTCAGGATCCTGCTCTGGATTTTTTTTTTTTATTAAAAGATCATTTTAATGGGGGCTCTTACAACAATCCATGCATAATTGTATCAAGCATATTTGTACATATGTTGCCATCATTTTCTAAACATTTACTTTCTTTTTGAGATCTTGGTATCAGCTTCTCCCCCCCCTTGATAAATTATAAAGTGTTATTTATTTATTAGGTGTTATTTTCATATCTTACACCGACCGCTGTCTCCCTTCCCCCATGGTTTCTGTTGCTGGTCTCCCTGGGGGAGGTTATGTGTCGATCATTGCGATTGGTTCCCCCTTCCTCCCCTCCTCTCCTCACCTTCCCCCTACCCTCCTGGTATGGCTACTCCCATTTCTGTACCTGGATTCCATGTGTCCTGTGCATATGCTCCAGTCTAGCCTGCAGTGAAAGGTAGGACTGGGGCCATGGAACCTCAAGGAATCAGAGGATTATTGTGTGTTTCTTTGGTGCTGTACTGAACCCTGGTTGACTCATCCCATCCTTGTGACCCTTCTGTAAGGGGATGTCCCATTGTCTACAGGTGGGTTTGGGTCTCTGCTCCCACCCCCCTCGTTCTCAACAGTTTGGTTTTCTTTGTTTGTTTTGGATCTTCTGATGCCTGTTACCCTATCCCATCAACACCTCATGATTCCACAGGCTGGTGTGTTGCTTCTCTACTAGATGGCCACTTGTTTATCTTCAAGTCTTTAAGACCCCAGACGCTATGTCTTTTGATAGCTGGGCACCATCCACTTTCTTTACCACATTTGCTTATGCACCCATTTGTCTTCAGCGATCGTACTGAGAGGGTGAGCATCACAGAACGCCGAGTTATTAGAACAGAGTGTTCTTGCGTTGAGGCAGGGCTTGAGCAGAAGTCCTAAGTCCGTCCACTACCTCAGTGTGCTGCCATGTCTCCATAAGCAGTTTGCTCTGGACTTTTTGATGCAGGGGTCCAGTAGTAGTAGCCAGGTGTCATCATCTGGCTCCAGTCTCACGGTAAAGAAGGCAGTTGTTCACAGGGGCAGTAACCCGCACATCCCACTTCTTTTTCCTCCTCCACTATCTGGCCTCTTGTGACTGACCTGATTCTCATTCGAGTAATGTCTTTCAGACCATCCTGGCCATGAGACGTTTTGGCAGCTGTCTCCTAATCCGTTTAAGGGGTAGGGCATTCCTGTGTGCAGTCTCTGCTCCCCCCAACTGGTTTCTTCATTCATCCACAATGCCCAACACCGGCCCTTTTGTGACTGCCAGGACCCCGACTCCCTCTACCCCATAGCCCATATCAAGACTTCACTTCTACTAGCTGAGTAGTTGTTCGTCCTGTGCACTGCCCGTCTACCCCAGGCTTGATCCACTCATCAGTGAATGAGCACAGAGGGGTGGTTTGAGAAATCTGATGTCTCCTGACACTGCACCCTTGGTGAAAGACGCCTGTCTTCTCCCTGGAGGCTGTGGGGGTCCCCTCTGTCCCTGTCTGCTGAGCCCTCTTAGGATGGATCCAAGAAGGGACCCAGGAGGTCCATATTTCTTTGTAACATGCTGCCGACAAGCCCTGTCCAGCCAGGAACTGGGGTTGCATGGTTTTGTTCTGATGGTCGGCACTCCTTTTTGTATGGCTGGAGGCCTTTTCCTAATGGATTTTCTCCCCGTCTCTGGGATCTTTCTAGAAGCCTGCTTGTTGCTCAGTATCCACTGCGGGGCTCCAGGGCTGGCCCTCTCCTCTCCCCCTTCTCCTGTTCTTTGCGTCATCTCTTCAGCATCTCTGCAGACCTACTGTCCGGACTGCTCACTCAGCTTTCTCATCTAGTCCCTGCCCAGGAGAGCTATCTGTGGCTGTCGTAGAAGCTCGTGTCCTTGCCTTGTGGCTGTAAGACTGGCCACTGACCTGGGGGTGAGGTGGGGCTTGCTTTCCCCAGTGGCTTTCCCTTCCTGTTCTTTGACATGGCCTCACTCAAGGTGCATGGAACCTGGTGTGGGACTTCTGCTACTTCTCCCCACCCGGCGAAGATCAGCGAGGG
>NW_022103901.1:31042283-31052275 GCF_000313985.2 Echinops telfairi
GCGGGGCTGTGGCTTGTGGACTCTGGGCTGTGCTGGGCCGGGCTCTGAATTCTAACCTCTGAGCTCTGACCTTGGCAGTTGGGGCTGGGCTTTAACCACTGGTTCCCCTCAGGTCCTTCCTCAGATCCCTGTGAAGAAAGGTGGCCCCCACGGGGCAGGGGTCCTCGGTGAGTGGCTGGCCCGCAAGGAGGGGGGCCTCACCCTGTGAGGCTTTAGATGTGGGAGGACTTGTTTGCATGCAGGCCCTTGCCCTCTGGGTGCCCCATCATGAGTGGGGAGAGGGGTGGTAGGTGAGAGGGAAGAGGTGGGTACCTGTTGGAGCAGCTTCTGCCCCTTCTCAGGAGTGCACCTGGAGGGCCCGTTCATCAGCCAGCAGAAGCGGGGCGCACACCCCGAAGCCCACCTCCGCTCTTATGAGACCAACGCCTTCCAAGATGTCCTTGCCACATACGGGCCTCTGGACAGCGTGCGCATCCTGACACTGGCCCCTGAACTGGGTCGCAGCCAGGAAGTCATCCGGGAGCTGACTTCCCGGGGCATCTGTGTGTCCCTTGGTGAGGGCCCATCCTGGGCAGGGGCGGACCCATCCTGGGCAGGGGCTGATGTGTCCCCTCCATGCAGGGCACTCGATGGCCAACCTACAGACGGCTGAGGACGCAGTGCGGAGCGGGGCCTCCTTCATCACCCACCTCTTTAACGCCATGCTGCCTGTGAGTGCGGGGCGGGGGGAGGGGTTGCTGCCCGGGGCCACACTGCTTAATGGACCCTCTCCCCCTCAGTTCCATCACCGAGACCCAGGCATCGTGGGGCTCCTGACCAGTGACCGGGTGCCCCCAGACCGCCCCATTTTCTACGGGATGATTGCTGATGGCATCCACACCAACCCCGCTGCCCTGCGCATCGCCCACAGCGCCCATCCCCGTGGTGAGGGGGCTGATGGGGGCAGGGATCCGTGCCCACCTGGCTGCTCTGCATTGCTGCCCGCCCCAGCACCCCCCCAGGGGGGCAGGGCAGGGCCAGGGGGGGGGAACCACACCATGTGTCACTCTGCATATTGCCTGCCCACTGTACCCACTCCCTAGTAGAGGGGGTGGGGCAGGACTGTGTATGGTGGTGAGGGGCAAGGCGGCCCACTCCCAGGGTGAGTGTTGGGGTAGGATGCAGGGGTGGTGAGACTGGGTGCACAGTAGGGCGTAGGGCGGGTGACGTGAGTACTGGGGTGGTGCCAGGGGAGCACACCCCACAGGTCTTCATCCCCCTTCCTCCCCCCAGGGATGGTGCTGGTCACTGACGCCATCCCTGCACTGGGTTTGGGCAATGGCCGGCACACGTTGGGGCAGCAGGTAGTAGAGGTGGACGGACTGTCAGCCTACGTGGCAGGTAAGTGGCCCAGCCCCTGCCTGTACACCGTGAGAACAGCTACTCAGGTGGGTGGCCAGAACCTGGGTCTCTGCTCTGAGCATCCCACTTCTCTTCTCCAGGCACCTCGACACTGTGCGGCAGCATTGCGCCCATGGACGTGTGCGTGCGCCACTTCCTGCAGGCCACGGGTCAGTGGGGCCTGGCTCTGAGGAGGGGGCGCTGGCAAGCAAGGGGCAAGGCGGCCTCATTCGTGGGTGGGGCGGTCTGGTCCCAGTCTGACACTGACCCGCACCCCTTCTCCCTGCAGGCTGCAGCCTGGAGGCGGCCCTGGAGGCTGCGTCCCTGCACCCCGCCCAGCTGCTGGGGCTAGAGCAGCACAAGGGGACCCTGGACTTTGGTGCTGATGCAGGTGAGGGCTGCCTCCCTGCTGCACAGAGACCCAGGAGGCCTCGGCAGGAAAGGTCAGGGTGTGCCCCCCCCACCCACTGGCTGGGGTGGCACTGTGACCTGCCCCTTACCTCGCCTCTCCCTGCAGACTTCGTGGTGCTTGATGACGCCCTCCATGTCCAGGCCACCTACATCTCGGGGGAGCTGGTGTGGCAGGCCACGATGGCTGGGCAGTGACTGAAGATGCTGGCCTTGCCGGGCCTGATAAAGCTGCATTGCAGGCACCTGGGCTGTCTTGGGTCTTGCTTGTGCAGCTCAGAACTGGGCCTCCGAGGTAGGCATGCAGCACTGTGTGGTGGAGGAGGCAGCTCACCCTGGGTGGGCCCCAGACTGCACCCAGCAGGAAGGTGGGCCCTCAGGTGGCGAGGTGATGGTGGTATGAGCCTAGGATAGGAGGCTGTCTGCCAGGGACTTTGGAGAGAAGCACCCAGACTTGAGGTTTGGGTGGGGGCCCCCAATGCAGGACCCAGGTGAAAGGCCGCTGTCATCCAGCTCGAGCGCGCGTGCGCGCGCGCGTACACACACAGTTTCTATGGAGCTCACAGTTCTCCACTCAGGGATATGGGCGACCCTGACTGGCACCCCCAGGCAGTGCAATTTGGTACAGTCCCCCTTGCCCACTGCACTAAGGTGATAGGCTTGCCTGCCCCAACCCCCTCTGAGGTCACCTTTGATATGCCCTTCACTGATTCCACCCCAAGGCTGGAGTTGGGGCTCAGTTTCCCAACCATTTGTAGCTTGGAGGAGCCTTGGTGGCACCACAGTTAAGCACTGCACTAACTGAGCGGTGGGAGGTCCATCCCCCCCCAGCAAGTAGCCCAGCACGCAGAAGAAAGGCCTGGAAAACTGTCCTTCAACACTGGCAGCCTGGACACCCCTGTCGGGGCAGTTCTCTCTCCACCACACAAGGTCACCCTGATTCAGAGGCGACAAGATGCAACCACAAAAACTGGACCTCAAGGGCAGGTCTCCACCCACCGGACTGGGCCAGTGTGGCTGCCTGCACTGCCCAGGGAAGTGAGGCACACAGCCGTGGGTGCCCATCAGTGCGCAGTGGTTAGCTGGGGGAGGGTCATCTCAGAGGGCAGGGCCTGAGTGAAGAACCTCCCCAGAACCAGAGACCAGGGGGCGGCAGCTCGGTGAAAAGCCAGCCCCAACTGCCCCAACTGGTGCTCCTGTTCCAAGGACTCAGGTGCCTAGTTGCCACTGGGTGTTTCAGAGGGTGGCTGGGGTACTCCAGCCCATGCGTTCCCCCAGTCCCCTACCCAGCACCCATGGGCTGGTGAAGCCAGGGTGTAGTGGGAACTGGTATCTATGGGGCTGGCTTCCAGCACAAAGGAGACTTGGACTCAAGGGACAGACAGCGTTGTCTTTAGCCCAGTGGACTGGGGCCATACTGACCTGTGGGCATAGCCTGGGTGGTCTGCCTATGGTGGACACGCTCTCCGAGCTGGAGCTGGGGAGAGAATCATGGGGAGGAGACACCAGGCAGAGGTGGTCGGATGGGGAGGGTCTAGGAGCGGTTTCACTGCGGGAGGAGCCAGATGGTTCTAGGACCAGCTTTCCTGAGTGGCTGCCTGCACTTTAGTCTGGCCTCCAGCTGGTGACCGCCCCCCAGGTGACTACACACTCTCTCCAACTCCAGGCTGACCAGGCTTGGATTCCTGGCTCTGGAACTCCAAGGACAAGTTGCTCTTGGAACAATGGGGCCGGTAGTGGAAGTGGGTGTTTAGTGAGGCCCAGCAGGGTGGTTAGAGTGTGCTACGGTGTCAAATGGAGTGGGGAGTCCCAGGTGATGGGCTGATTGGGGGAGCATGGCTAGCCCAAGGCCACTTCCCCAACCCACTCAACATTCCCACTCTGCAGGGTGTGGTCCACCAAGGGAGGGGCTCTTTCAAGGGAGGGGTCTGCTGGGGCAAATTTGACCAACTGGAGGGATGGCATGCTCTTCTCATTCCTTACGCCCCCCGCCCCTCCCTCTGAGTCTCTGCCATCATCCTCCTCCTCTCTGGAGACCAGAGGTGGGCCCAGTAAAAGCCACACCCAGAAGGGTACCTCCTGGCCCCCTCTTCTCCCTGAGCACCCTGCCCCTAATCACCAGCAGGTGGCTATGTATTGATGGCTGATTCCCCCCCCCCCCCCCCAGTAAACTGGGCACACTACCTGCTGTATTTCAGCTAAGGTGGGAGGGTCCTGCCCTGCTGCCCCGCCAGTAGGTTTGACTCTCAGAGAACCCTTTCCACCACTGTCCAAGGGACTCACCAGGCCTGAATGCCACCCTGAGCCCTGGTGGCACAGCAGTTAGGGGCCATCCAACAAGACCTGAAATACAAACCTATCAGCTGCTCCTGGGAGTGAGAAGCAGTGGCCTTCTGAATCCTCCAGGGGGGGCAGTTTTCCATCCCATAGGGCCCCAGTGAGGGCAGCCTTGGAAGCTTGGGCTCTGGACCCACACAAGACCCAGATGTCTGGAAGGTGGTGGGAGCCGGGGTTCTCTAAGACATGCAGCTGCAGGACCCTATCTCTGGTTTCAAGGAGGCCGGAAGTGTGCAGTGGGCCTCTCTAAGAGCAAAGGCAGGTGCGGGTTCTTAGGAGAATTGGCCTCCTTGCTTTTTTTTTAAGACTAGGCAGGCGTCCTCAAACTACAGCCCATGGGCCACATGCAGGCCACCGAGGACATTTAGAGGACATTTATCCCACCTGCCGGGTGTTTTTGCCCCGTTTGTTTTTTTACTTCAAAATAAGATGTGCAGTGTGCATAGGAACTTGTTCATAGTTTTTTTTTAAACTATAGTCCGGCCCTCCAGCGGGTCTTAGGGACAGTGAACCGGCCCCCTGTTTTAAAGGTTTGAGGACCCCTGCTCTAGAGCAGCGGTTCTCAGCCTGTGGGTCATGACCCCTTGTGGGGGTCAAACAACCCTTTCACAGGGGTCGCCTGATTTACAACAGTAGCAGAATGACAGGATGAAGTAGCAGTGAAAATCATTTTATGGTTGAGGGGTCACCACATGAGGAACTGTCTGAAAGGGCCGCGGCGTGAGAAAGTTGGAGAACCACTGCTCTAGAGGCTGCGCGGACACAGTGGTGACACATGGGGCTGCTACTGGCAAGGGCAGCAATTAGAATTCCTCCTTCACTCCTCAGGAGAAATACGAGGCTTCTCTTAAAGACTTAAAGCTTGGGACACCCACAGGGGCAACTCTGTCCTGTGGGTCGTGAAGAGTTGGAAGGCAGTGGGTTTAATGTGATGTTGAGAGGCTTCCCCAACTCCTGGGCACACGGACCCTTCTCGTCTTCAAAGCCAGCATTGCATTTGCATCACGCAGACCCTGGTTCCCCGGGAGTTTCTTAAAGACCCATGTGATTACATTGGGCCCACCTGGATAATCCATCACAATCACCCTACCTTAAAGTCGTGAAAAAGAAACACTGGAGCCATGGTGATCACAACAGCTAGGAACTGGTTCCATGAAAGACAGAAAGACTACGGAAATTATATAATCTCGTGTCAAACGGGTGAAGTCTAGCCTGTCGATTGGGCCCCAGCCCAATGGTGCCTTCTTGTGGGTGTGGCCTCCTCATGAGGACCCTGGGAAAACGCCCCCCCCCCCTTTCTCTCTGGCTTCACTTTCCTGTGGAGACCTGCCAGACCCTGTGATGATCCTCGATACACTTCCCCACCCGCAAGTGGTGTGCCTGCACGCTGCAGCGTTGCATGTTCAATGAGTCTGAAGAAGGATTTATGGACTTGCATTGGACATACGGACTTAAGTTGCACTGGGCTGGAACGTTTTCTTGATACCCAATTACACCTTGATATAAAGCACTTTCTTACACATATGTGTGTTGTCACTGATTTGTTTCTCTAGCCAACCCGACCTAACACATAGGCCAATGGATTAGAATGGAGAACCCAGAAATACAGCCACATACCTATGTTTAACAGAGGGCTAGAAGACATGTAAGTGGTGAAGAGATGGCTTTTTTAGCAGACGTTACTGGAAAAATTGGATCTTCACTTGCAAAAGAATGAAACAGGACCCATATCTCACACCATGCACAAAAACAAACTCAAGATGCTTCAAAGACCCAAATAGGAAGACCATCAATGAAAAACTAGGGACAAATTTAAAGTTCCTAATACAGGAGTAAACTCCCTGCTGAACATACTGAAAAGTGCACTGTGAAGAACCAAACGGGGCCTTCTCAATGAAGGCATTTATGCACATCAAAAGACCATCAAGAGTTAAAAGAACCCAGAGGTTGGGGAAAACGTGATATGTCAGAGAAAAGGTTAATTCCCGAAATGTATAGAAAATGAAATAGGAAGTTGAAGCAAAATTTAAAATACAAATTTCAAGGTAATCTCAACCATTAGGCTCAAAAAGTGCCTTTTGTTACAGTTGTTATACTGTGCAGCCTAAAGTTAATCTCGTGAACTTCTACTTGATAAATCTATACTAGATGAACTGTAGCTAGGATAAAACGGTTAATGAAGATAACGAACTCGAATAACCTTAATCTGTAGGAAGCGTGACTAGAGAAAGAAAAGGAAACCCCTGGCAGAGGAGAGGAGTCCTGGTGGTACAGTGATTGTGGGTCAGGCTACCACCCGTGAGGTCTGCGTTTGAAACCAGCAGCCACTCCACGGGGTTGAAAGACTGCTTTCCACGCCTAGAAAGAGTTGGTCGGGCTCATGTGGGAAGAGAATGCTTTGAAAATGATGATGGCAGCAAATGTGCTTGACACTGGTTGAATGTATGCATTGTGGTAAGAGATGTAAGAGCCCCCAGCAAGAATGTTTAATCACAGAAAAGCCTCGGAAAACCACCAGGGCAGTTCAGGCTGTCCTGCAAGGCCATTCTGAGTTGCAGTGACTTGATGGCAGGGAGTTGGGTGGTTTTGAGTTGTCGGTTGGCCGGAGCGTTTCCAGAGCGGTCAGCTTTGTTCTTTTATGGGAGGAACCCACAATGGGCTCAGAGATTTCACAACTGTGAGGATGGCCCTGCACCGGGCAGGCAGTGCCTCCTTTTGGGGGTTACTGTGGCTCACACCTACTAGATGGCACCTAACAACAAATTTTTTAAAAATAAAAGACGGTGCTCTTCATTTACAAGGCCAGTGTGGGAGTTGAAGGGAAGTGGTCAGGTAAGCTGCAGACATCCTCTCTGGTCTGCTTGGGCCCCTCTCCCAGCTAGAGCACATTCTGTCCCTCTTGCCTCCGTAGTCTCAGTCGTGCGTGCTCCAAGCTGCACAGGAGACCATGCCATTTTTACACAAGTCAATGGCCACATTGTTCTCCCGGGAAGGGACTATCACGTTTGAACTGCCGACCTTCCTGCAGGACAGAGTAACTGCCCCTGTGTGTTACGGAGACTTTGGATCTCCATCGGGAACAGAAAGCCTCACTTTTCTCCCTCATAGCAGCTAGTGTTTTCAAGTTGCTGACCTTGCAGCTAGCTAACAGGTGAAGTTAGAGAGTAGACCAGGGTTAACTTGGGTGAAGGGGGAGATAATCGTACAAGAGGGAGAAAGGGGGGGTGGGGACAGAGCAGGCTGTTGAGTTACGTTTTAAGATTGTTGAATGTGAAAATGATGGTCTGAAATGTGAGCCTTTCCCCCACCTAATTCACAATAAAAAAGTCCAAAATGGAGCAAAAAGACCAGGTGAGGGATTAACATAGGCACTAGCACAGCCCAGGTGCCCACACCCAGCTGCAAAACCTACCCTGTCCCGTCCATCCTGCTGCGGGTGGAAGACACATTAGTAGACCATCCCGAATGGTTGGCTGGGCTGCGATCACCAGCGGCACAGGTGTCCAGGGATCTTGCTCTCAGCTGCTAATCAGAAGATAGGTTTTTGGACCCCACCCAGGAAGCTCCAAGGGAGATAGGCCTGGGACCTGCTCCTGGGATCCTGGGAAGATTGCAGCCTACAAAGCCCTACCCATAGGGCTTTACTCTGTCCTGTAGGGTCTCTGAGTTGGAATCAACTCATGAACAAACAGCAACGATCTTTGTGGTAGTTACATAATTTCACGTCAGCTTGATAAATAGAATGTAGGGGTGGGTCTAGTCCGTCAATCAGGTCACAAGGTAACACCCACCAGGAGGACTCGGAACTTCCTTTTTTCCTGGGAGGAGGACCACACTGTCTCGAGCTTCACCTTCCTGTCGACAAGCCACGCGGAGCCACACTTAGGGCAGCCAGAGCCCTGTACATGTTTCTACTACCACTGGACCCACAGGGATTTCCACCCACTGGCCTGTCATCTTGCATTTGACGACATTGCATGTGCTGCGGGAGTCTGGAGAGGAATTTATAGACTGGTATCGGACTACGGACTTAAGTTGGACTGGGCTGGGATGTTAGTATATAATTACTCTTCGCAATAAAGCTCTTTGCTTTACATATATGAGTCTCCCTGATTTTTTTCTCTGGTCTACCAGGAGTAACAGTCATTGTGCGTTTTTAAAACTTTTTCTGTGGTTTGGCTTCCACTCAAGGACTCATGCACATTGTGTTTGGTGACATGGATTGCAACTCCCACCAGGGAGCAGCGCTCCCCCCACCTCCCCCAGGGCAGCAGTTCTCAACCTGTGGGTTGAAACCCCATTGGGGGTCAAGTGACCCTTTCACAGGGGTCACCTGACATCATCGGAAAACACATATATTTTTTAAATCATTTTATTGGGGGCTCGTACAACTCATCACAATACATACCTCCATCCATTGTGTCAAGCACATTTGTACATTTGTTGCCCTCATCATTCTCAAAACATTTTATTTCTACTTGAACCCTTGGTCTCAGCTCCTCATTTTCCCCCTCCCTCCCCGTCCCCTGGAAAACGCTTGTTTCTGATGGTCTTAGGAACCTAGACATCGCTCCTCTATCGTCTCCAGGCACATGCAGATATGCCCACCTAGAGTACCTGGCATGAAGACTGTTACCCATGCTACACCATGCTTCAAGACAAAATTTCATTTATTTGTCATTGGAAATAAATATTTCACAATATAAATGACATTGTTTTGTGATGAATCATTATGCTTTATGTTCAATTTGTAACAATGAAAACATCCTGCCTATCAGATATGTACATGACGATTCATAACAGCACAATTACAGTTATGAAGCAGCAACAAAAATTTGATGGTTGGGGGTCACCACCACATGAGGGACTGTCTGAAAGGGTCGGGCAGGAGGAAGGTTGAGAACCGCTGCTCCAGGGGGTTCCTGTTCCTGCTCCAGGGGGTTCCTGATTATCTTTCCTTTTCCTTCCTGCTGCCTCTGAGCTTCATCCCTGGGCCATTGCTGCCCTCCCTGGTGTGACTGCTCATTTCAGAGGCTGCCTGAGGAGTCCTAGTGGCGTAGTGGTTACGCTGGGCTGTTCACTGTAAGGTCAGCAGTTCCAAACCACCAGCCTCTCTACAGGAGAAAGACGGGGGGCTTTCTACTCTCATAAAAAGTTAATCTCAGTAAAAAGAAAAAAATAGGTAAAAATGATGCTGCTGGATGTCATCAACGCCAAAGTTGTTAGAAATAAAATCAAAAGGGAAAGATAGAAATGGTATGTGTAACTTGTAAGAAAAAGGACTCACTTTCAATATCCTAAAGAATCGCTATTGGTTAGGCTGTGACAAAACAAAATAGAAAAAGTGTATCAAGAAGAAAGTGCATGAAGGGAGACATCGGACAGTGTAAGACACAAACATAATAAGTTATACATTTATAAGATATAATAATTTATAAATTATCAAGGGTTCATGGGAAAGGGGGGAGGGGAGGGGGGAGGGGAAACAAGGTAAATGAGCTGATTCCGGGGACCCAAGAGGAAAGCGAATTTTGGGAATGATGAGGGCAACAAATGTACAGATGTGCTATACACAATTGATCTATGTATTGTGATGAATTGTATGAGCCCCATTAAATTGATTAAAAAAATAATAAGTTATAAATTACCAAGGGTGAGGGAGGGAGGGGAAAATGAGCTGATACCAAGGGCTCGAGTAGAAAGCAAATGTTTTGAGAATGAGGATGGCAACAAATGTACAAATGTGTTTGACACAATGGCTGGATGGATGGATTGTGATAAGCATTGTATGAGGCCCCAATACAATGATTAAAAAAAAAAGAAAACAATGGCAACATGTAACAAATGTGCTTGGCACAGTGGATGGA
>NW_022103901.1:31052519-31056786 GCF_000313985.2 Echinops telfairi
CACAAACAAATGTGATGAAAAAACTCGGCTTATAGTATATACGGTAGGGTGCTTTAGTTTCTGCCTTGAAGGGTGTCTGAGAATCGTTGTCCCAGGGTTTCCACCAGTCTTTATCAGACCTGTTTTGTTTTGAAGCGAACTTTCCTTTCCTTACGTGCTGTCCCCTAATCCAGGACCACCTAGTATGAGCCCCATGCAGCGCAGTGGGCAGTGGTGGGAGCACAGGGCACCGTTTAGTTCTTCTGATCTCTGTCTTGATGGGCGCAGATCACCAAGCCTTGCTCCAGCGGTTCCACTGGGTGGTTTCACACCACCTGCGTTTAGATGAACTGTTGACTGCAAATTGCCCACACCACCCAGAAACCGGTTGGCTATACGCTCACTGCAGCCCCTCCCCTTGCCCCCTACCTGTGTGGTTACCAGAGTCCCCTCGTCCAGCCCTGGATGGAGGGTGACCTCACAACCCCAGGCCAAGCCAACAGGCTCTCACGTCTTCCTTTGACCATCTCTCCTTCCCTGCGTCCGTTGTTTGGCTGGGCAGGCAGGCTTGACCTCTGGCTCTGCAGACCCATGGGAGAGGACCCTTTGAGGGAATGTGGGGTGTCTGAGTCTGGCTTGGGCTCTGCTCATTGGATGTTACTGAGGGCCTTGGCCTTTCACTTTGTGGCCTTCCCCACCCAACCCATGCCCCATGTGAGCTGAAGCCTGGCCTTTGGCTCTCTGGCCTTTCTTGCCCAGTCCATGCCACCTGCTCCCCTGCCTACCCTCCTCAGGGTCACTCCTTCTCTCGAGGCTCCAGGAACTCTTCTCTCCCACCTGTTACCTGTGGGCTCTTGTGCCTTGTGCTGCTTCCCCTCCTTCCTGCCTCTCTTTCCATCCCCAGGAACTCACAGCTGAGCTTTTGTATCTCTATTGGCTTACTGTGATGCAGGCCAGCTCATAGCTCATTCAATCATGCCTCTTCGGTTGTGCTTTGCTTTTGTGGAGAGGTTTTCTGGGATAGGGAGTCAACTCAAACTTAAGACCACTGAGTCAATTCTGACTCACACTGATCCTATAGGAGATAGTAGAACTGCCCCTGTGGGTTTCTGAGACTGTAAATATCAATGGGAATAGAAAGCCTCATCTTTCTGCCTCCGAGCAGCTGGTGGGTGCAAACTTCTGCAGTTATGATGAGCAGTCCGATGCCTAACCCACTAGGCTCCTGGGGGAGAAGTAGCTCCTGGTGTGTTGTTTTTTTTTAAACATTTTATTAGGGGCTCATACAACTGTTATTGCAATCCATACACACATCAATTTTGTAAAGCGCATTTGTACATCATTCTCAAAACATTTTCTCTCCACTTAAACCCCGACATTAGGTTCTGGTGTGTTGTTTTTTTAAAAGTAACTTTTTTACAACAATATCAGTCCCCACCCTGTATAGGTTTGTTATAGTTGGAATATTGAAAGTACCGGGGGACTGCTAAGGAACAAACAAGTCTGTCTTGGAAAGAGTACAGCCAGGATGCTCCTTAGAGGCGAGGATGGGGGAACTCCATCTCATGTACTTCGGACATGTTATCATGTCCTGGAGAAGGACATCATGTTTGGTAAAGTAGAGGGGCAGCGAAAAAAGAGGAAGGCTCTTGAGATGGATGACACTGGTTGCAGCAATGGGCTCAAAGATAAGAATAATTGTGAGGATGGTGCAGGCTGAGCAGCGCTCATTCTGTTGTACATAGAGCAGCTATGAGTTTCGACAGCATCTAAAAACATACTGCAGTTAGAATCGACTGGATCCAAAATTCACTGCCATCAAGTCGGTTCTGATTCAAGGGAAAGGTGTAGCATGGAGTAGAACTACCCCTCTGGATTTCCGAGACGAAATCTTTACAGGAATTGGCAGCCTCAGGTTGCTCCCTCGGAGCAGCTGATGGGTTGGAACTGCTGTCTCTGGGGTTAGCAGCTCAGGGTGTTGCCCACCCCCACACCCCCCGCCCCCACCATTGCCACCAGAAGCCTTCAATGGACTTGATAACACTGCCTTTCCTTTTGTTGTGGTTGTGAGTAGGGCCGAGTAGACTGCCCCATAGAACTTTGAGTTAGTTAATTGTGCCAGCCTGGCCGATAATCACATGTGGTGCTGGTTGAAAGGCGGAGGGATAAATGGGTGGTGAAGCCTCGCCTTTCTAGTTCTCGGGTCTCTTGTTTTGTGATGGTTGCATCGGGTGCAGCTGCCTTAGCAGTTCCCTGCTTCAGCTTGCAAGATTGACTTCCTACAAGACATCCCCAAGGAGAAGCCGCATGGATCTATCCCGATGCAGCCCTGGGTGCTGGAGCAGCTGTGTGGAGACCCCTGCCAGTGCTGAGATGCTTACACGTTCACTGACTCAGCTTTCCTCCTGCAGTCGGCATTATTGCCTCTGTTTTGTGAGGTGGAGGACTTTGTGGACTGGTGTTGGGTTAATGGGTTAATGTTGGACTTGTGGGCTTGGGCAGCATTGGGTTGGGATGTTTTTCGTGATGCACATTTTCTTTGCATAAAACTCTCTCTTATACATGAGTCGCTGTGGATTTGTTTCTCCAAAGTACCCAGACTAATACAAACTTCCAGGTTGTAAATCTTTATCAAATCAGACTGTCTCATCTCCCTCCTTCAGAGTAGCTGATGGGTTTGAAACACCAACCTTCGTGTTAATGGCCCCACACACCCCATGGTGCCATCAGGGCACAGAAGAAGTCGCAGGTAGCGAGGTCAGGTGAGTAAGGTGCGTGGGGCAAGAGAGGCATGCTGGGTTTGGTTTTCTTTTGCCCCAAACTGGCACATTGAGATGCTGCGTGCATTGTCATGGTGGCAAAACCAGTCCTCCGTCTGCCACGAACCAGGCCTTTTTGTGTCACACACGGTTATGCAATCTCTTCAGAACCTCAAAATAGAAAACTTGATTAACAATCTGACCTGATGGAATGAAGTCCAGGTGCACTATGAGTTGACATTTTCATCCATTTGGGAAGTTGACAGATGTCCAGAATGAGGTTTGTCATCAATTGACATTTCACCTGTTTTGAAATGAGAAAACCAGGCGTACATTTGAGTTTTTCCCATAGCGCTGCCCTTACGCTGTGCTCGACATCACAGCAGTTTCTGCAGCATTTTTCCCAAGCAGGAAACAAAATGTCACAGCCGCACATTGTTCTCTTAAATGAGCCATGACAAAAAAACAAGGTTAGAGCGAAATTGCTTTGGTTTTTTTTAAACATTTAATTAGGGGCTCATACAACTCTTATCATGATCCATACATATACATCAATTGTGTAGCGAAATTGCTTTTATGAAAAAATTCACTGTGATCAGAGAGAACCTTCCCAGGCAGTGCCACTGGGTGCACTAACTTAGAGTGAGTTGCTCGATGCTCGCCTAGTGGGAAAAATGCCCAGTGGAGCTTTTTACTGCTTTTTTTGGTGGGGGTGGGTACCCCCTCGTATATGTGTGCGAGTGCATGCATGTGTGAGATGGATCGTGCTCAGATCATAGCATGGTTCTTTTCTTTTTTCCTTGGAGTTTAGTAATATTCCATTGTGTGTGGACAATTACACTACATGCCCTCTATCCATTCATTTTTTGATGGACACTGGGTTGTTTCTACCATATAACTATTTTGATTAACTCTGCAATGAACAATGGGGTACAAATGTCTCCTGGAGCCCTGCTTTCCGTTATTTGAGGGTACAGCCAAGTATCACCTGCTACACTCTGAGGTGAATTCTCTATTGAACATTTTGGGGGAGCTTGCCACACGGCACCATGTTATGTGCCCACCACCTGGAGGCCTCCTGGCACTGATGCTGGAATCTGGGCAGCCACATGCCAACACTGACGCTCCGACCACTAGGCTGTCCCGCTGGTTTTCTTGTTAAGCGTTCCCGTTTATGTACATTCTCTCCCATGTTTGTTGTCTTCAATTTTTTTTTGGACAATAGTCATCCTAGTGGGCATGGAAGGCAGCACTGGGCGCTGAGGGGGGATGCGCTGGGCTTGGATCCGCAAGGTCTGCAGTTGGAACCACCAGCCACTCCGTGGGAGAAAGACAGGACTTTCCACTCCCGGGAAGAGTTACAGTCTTGGAAGCCAACCCACAGGGGCAGTTCTACTCTGTCCGATAGGGTCGCTGCGAGCTGGGATTGACTGCAAGAGAGTGCCCTTGAGAGGGCATGGAGTGATGGCACGTTAAGAGCGTGGATTTGCATTTCCTTCAAAACTAATGACCATGGGAGAACGTTGAGG
>NW_022103901.1:31057215-31058674 GCF_000313985.2 Echinops telfairi
GAGAACCGCTGGTCTATACCATGGGTCTTACGGATCTTTTGTAAGGTATGCACATCACACAGCTAACATATTACATAGTCAATGGATGACATCATGAGCAGGTAACATAATAAACTAGCAATGGGGTGAGTCATTGTCTTGACCTAGTGCTAGTTGACCTCAAACCCCTGAGGTCCTCCCCAGAGGGTTGCTACATGTGTGGCATGTTGGCTATAGAGCCTGATTACTCTTATCTACAGGTAACCTCCAGGCACAGGGACTAGTCAGACACACCAGTGATTCATCTTATATGGCAGCTCCTTTATGACAGTTCCTTTATGGGGGGTTATTGGAGGGACTGTGTTCAGTCACGAGCCTGTGTATTGACTTATTTGTATCTCATAACCATGAGGGTACTCCCCCACCCATCATTCTGAGCATGGAGGATTCAGCTGCATCTCATTCTCCTTCAGCCCCTCGGTTTACCACACTGTTCTACAGGGTCCCTGTGAGTTGAGCTGGCATCGACTTGATGTTGTGGGTTTGGAAGGAAGAGGATCCGGGTTGCACAATGTGTGTGTTAAGCACAGGGCTGATGAACGAGATGATGGAAGCCCACATGCCCCACAGGAGAAAGATGTGGCAGTCTGCTTCAGTTCTACTCTGCCTTAAGTTGGAATCCATTTGATGGCAGGGGGGTTACTTTCTTGGGGGTTGGGATTAATGGCTAATGAGATTGAATATCTCTGCAAAGGCTTTTGGTCATTTGTACATCTTCTTTGGGAGAATGTCTTAAAGTTCTTCTCACAGCCATTGAGTCAATACTGATTCATAGTGAGCCCAAAGCACAGGGCAAAACTGTCCCTCTGAGTTTCCAAGTGTGGTAGTTACATAATCATCTGTCAATTTGTGGAGGGGTGGAGTCTAGCCTGTCAATCAGGTCACAGCTTGATGACCTCATTTGAAGGTACCACAGAGACAAATAGACAAATACCACAGAGGCTAGATACACTCTCTCCCTGCGACACATTCCTGCTGACAAACCACATGGAGCCACGCTGGTTGGGCTAGAGCCCTGGAGCTGGAGTAGGCACGTGGAGACCCACAGCAGAGCTAAAATGCTTCCACAGCCACTGGATCCACAAGACTTTCCGCCCACTGGCCTGTGATCTTCTTGCATTTGGCATTCTTGCATGGCTGTGTGAGTCTGAAGAGGAATTTATAGACTGGTATCAGACATATGGACTAATATCAGACTTATGGACTTGAACTGGACCGTGCTGGGATGTTTTCTCAATATTCAATTGCTCTTGTATATAAAATTCTTTCTTATACACATATGAGTATCTATGAATTTGTTTCTCTAGTCTACCCAGATGAACATACCAAGTCTTTACGGTTGCAGAAAGCATTGTCTTTTCTCACACAGAGTGGCTGGTGGTTTCAAACTGCTGACCTTGTGGTTAGCAGTCTTGACGCA
>NW_022103901.1:31061184-31062146 GCF_000313985.2 Echinops telfairi
CCTGTAGAGTTCCTTGTGAGTGGGATGGCAGTGAGTCTGTTTTGGGAATTCACCAAGCACGGTGTCTTCTCCAGGGACATGTCCAAAGTACTGGAGAGGAATGTCACCATCCCTGCTTCCTTTTAAAATATGCCAATTTGTAGTGACCAGGATTTTCATCATTTTGTCTAAAACCCTATCATCATTCTTGGCAACAACAGGAAAACAAATCCAGTCATGCATTCCTGCCACTGAAGTCTTGTTCAGAGAGAACAATAGGTTAGCTTAAGGAGCAAGTATGTTTGCTCTGGGCCTTATGCTCCTCAGAACTATCTACATGGGATCAAGTTTCTCAGCAACTGGAGGAAAGATGAGATAGGAAATGTGAGAGGCCCGTAGAGCGAGTGGTTCTGTCAACCAGGGGAGGAACGACTCAGGAAAGGAGGGTCAGCAGGGCTGCTGAGTAAATAGAACAGGTAGAAACGGTTGAATAGGTATATTTTGCTGTGTATAGAGAGCGCTGGCAGCTAGTAGTGGGCTATGCCTTGGGCTGCTAACTGCAAAGTTTGCAGCTCAAAACCACCAGCAGCTCGAAAGGGGAAAAACGAGCCTTGCTACTCCTCTGAAGATTGGCAGTTTCGGAAACCCGCACGGGCAGGTCCACTTTGACGCCATGGCAGTGAGTTGCTGCGCATATTCTCAACAACAAAGAAGAATACATTCCTGATCCTGAAACCTTTAAAAAGCCAAACAACAGTTTCGGCTAACTCGCGAAAAGAACTCTGATAGCGTCCTGGGCTACGAAGTCGGGGTCCGGAGCCACAAACCGCTCTGAGGGAGGATGCGGCTTTCGGCTGCGGCTCCCTCGGGCGTGACCTTGCCCGCGCCCCGGTCCTCGAGCCTCAGTTTCCCGGTCCGCGTCGGAGATGACAGCTCGCCCGGCCTCTCGCCCCGCTCCGCCCCGCGGGCCCCGGGATTGGCTC
>NW_022103901.1:31063710-31070634 GCF_000313985.2 Echinops telfairi
CCCGCCCCCCCAATTCATAGAGATCCGATAGGACTGAGTAGAACTGTTTTTTAGGATTACAAGGTTGTAACTTTGTGGATGTAAGCTGCTACGTTTTTCTCACGTGGAGGGGCTGGTGAGTTCTTTTTAGTTAGCAGCTGAGAACGATTAGCCTCTGGGACAGCAGGGCTCCCACAGCCTAGAAACCCCCATCAAGCCATTGTGCTCTGTCACGGGCGCTGTGGCAGCAGCCGCACTAAACCGTGTCTTTGGTGTTGTGAGTGCTGCCGGCGTTCTGCTGGAAGGGCCTCTCCCAAGAACAGTGCCCCTTGTCCCTGATGTAACCACTCCAGGAACTTCTCGGTGGCTCCAGGTTAAGACGGTTGCACTCTGCCGAGATGAATGTTGGGAAATGAGTCGCACATCTAAAAGAAGGGTGTTCAATTGCGAAAAGTGACGAAAGGCACTGTCCTTGACTCTTGCAGCCTGAGTGGTTGTCCCAGGGGTGCTGGGGGCAGTGTGGAGAACTCTGGGGCAGAGAGTGGTCCGGGAAGTTTGTGAGGGGAACTTTCCCGCAGTGATGAGCTGCTGGGCCAGCATCCCTGAGCAAGGAGAGGGCATGCTCCTCTGGACCAGGGCAGC
Source organism: Echinops telfairi (assembly GCF_000313985.2). NCBI lineage: Eukaryota > Metazoa > Chordata > Mammalia > Afrosoricida > Tenrecidae > Echinops > Echinops telfairi. Next base: position 31,064,332 of record NW_022103901.1, read on the forward strand.
CCTGCACTTGCCCTCTGCTGCTGTCTTCATACACTGCAGCTGTTGAGTGCAACAGTGTTGAACTCGGGGACACACGCAGACTGAAGGGTACTCTTCCATGGTCGAGGCACCCGCCGAGGCACACTGTGTGTCACCCACATGCCTTCGTGAGTTGTGCTACCTCAGAGAGGATCCTACAGGGAGCCCCAAACTTGCGACGGGCTGTTCCAGTGCCTCTGGCATTGAAGGTAGCTGGCAGCCTTTCCTTGCACAAGTCTCTGTACTTGGACTCCGCTGATGCGGCTCTGTTCCGTTTGGGTCATTCATAGAACATTTCAAATTCTGGAGCGCTATTGCGCACTGACTGGACTCCGCCAGTAGGAGTGCACTTCTCATGCCTTGGGGGGGGGGGTCCCCGAATTCCACGTGGCGTCACTCCTAGCTTCCTTGCAGCAGTCTGGAGCTGCACCCACAACACCTCCCAGGCATGCCTGTGTTTTTATCAGTCTGATCCTCCTTTATCTTTGGGGACTGTAATGAGCACTATGAATGTACGGGTGTAGTTAAACATCACATGTAGTGTGAATGACTAGTGACAGGGTGCTCCAAAGAGAAAGAGATTATGAGTGTGGTTTATTCTAACTCAAAGACTGTTAAGTGGGGCTGATCTGCCTGGGACAGGTACTGATGTGCTCGGTGCCAGGATTGGACCTGGATCTGAAGGTGGTGCCGAGGTGCTGGATGTGAGAGCACACCCCATGTGTCTGCGTGAGGGTGGGGGTTGGCAGGTGAGGCGGTGGGCTCGTGCTCAGGTCACCCCTGGGCTCCCTGTGCACTGCAAGGAGCACTTCCGTCGGAGCAGACCCTTCTTTAGGCCCATGGTGTCGTAAGGGGGTGTCCTTCCTGTTAGTTGTTGAGGTGGTCAGGTGCCGTTAAATTGGCCCTGACTCAGTCGTGTCTGTATGTACAACTTCCTGAACGCCATTGAGTCCTGCACCAGCCTACAATCGTTGTGTTTGAGCCCATTGTTGGGGTGTCTGTTTCACTCCATCGCGTTGAGGGTCTTCCTCTATCTCCCTGTCCCTCCACTTTATCAAGCGTGATGTCCTTCTCCAGGGGCGGTTTCCTTCTGATCACACGTCCCAGGTTAGCCATCCTTCAGGCTGTGCTTTTTAAACTGAGGCATACTGAAGTGATGTGGCTGCATTTCAGAGATCAGAGGCCTCCTTGCCCCTCACATGAGGTCGCCCACAGTGAGGGTCTTTTAAGCGCCTGCTTGCGGACGTCAGTCAGTCTCCGTGTCTGTGTCTCCCCAGGCAGCGGCAGTCCTGATTTGTGTTGGAGGCAGGAGGTACATCTCCGCACAAGGACCTTACAATTGGTGCTTCTCTATCGGGGCACACCATTACTGTGTTGGTCTGCCTTCAGTCATCGAGAGGCGAAGGTGGGCTTGGGTCTTCCTGACAGGAGGGCTGGGGTGGTGACGGTTGAGGCTACCCCCCTTCCCTATGAGAGTTGGTTCTAGGCCAACTTGGGGGCTCTGGTGCTTGGGGAGAAAGCAGAGAGCAGGGAAGGAAGAGCCCTTGGGACTGCAGGTGCTCCCGTGTGCCCTTGGCCCACAGGCTATACTAGATCAGATTTGGGGTGGTGCTCCTGGGTGTCACCCCTTTCAATAGGTCCCTCGCCCTTCCCTGTAAGTGCCTGATACAGTGGTGGGGGAGAGCATGCCCACTGAGAAATCTTGTTGGGCAGCGATGCAGGAGTAGGTGTCTAGGCCTTGTGAGCGGCTCGGTTTGGGAAGGTGTCATAACGGGAGGCTGCTCGGGCTGTGGGTGCATGGGGTGGAGGCCTGTGGTCACAGGTGGCAGCACATTTGTTTTGAGGGCAGGTTCAAAGGGCAGCCCCTGGGGAGGGATGGCGTCTGTGGCCCTTTGTCTCTCCAGCCCCTGTTCAGTGGAAAGCCAGGCCCTGGCATCTTCACATTTTAGAAATAAATCCAGTCGCTTGACTGCTGGGAAACGTATGTGCAAGGGTTCACCGAGTGTCCAATAGGCCAACGGCTGTTTGGATCCCCGAGAGGAGCCGTGGAAGAGTGAGCCCTAGTGTCTGCGCCCGTGGTGGTGGTGGGAGGCCTGCCTGGGTTTCATGGCTCCTGGCCCCATTGCTGGTTGCATTTTGTGCTCTTTCTCCACCATCTTCTCAAGCTGAGGCTTAAACTGATACCCTTGCCTTGGGGCCTTGTTTCTGGCTCTAGCGGGGTGAGGGCCCCACAGACCTGGGGGATGGGGTGAGGTGGGGGGGATTGTGGCAGTTCTGCCATCAGCCAGCCTGGCAGGTCATTTTTGCAGCATCGTATTTTCACATGGTGCCTTTAGGTCCCGCTTTGGTTCTTCTTGTCACCACCACACTGTTGCCCACCTCACAGGTGAGTGTTGGCATCCCCTTCCTCTGCAGCACATGTGCTCAATGAACCCTCAGCTTCTGAGGCTGGCCTGAGCATGGTGGAGGGTGGACTGACCCAGCCCAGGCTCCTGTCTGGACATTTGTAGTCCCCTGGGTGTGCACCTGGGCGCAGAGCTGGGTGCCCGGGCCGACCTCCATCCTGCACAGAGGAACCCACATTCCCCTGGTGGGAAGTGCGTGTGGACCTGAAGTCTGCTTGGAGAGGGCTGCGGGTGCGCTTTCTTGTTTGTCTGGCGCTCTTTTACTCCAGGATCTGCAGCTCAGACAGAGAAAATGTGCGTTCCTTCCAGTGCAGGGCCAGATCCAGAGAATGGGGCCTGAAGGCTGCCAGCGGGCCTTCATGCTGACGGAGGAAGCAGGGCTCCCCTGATGTTCTGGCCTTGCTCTCTGGTGGTGAGGGGACTGGTCTGGGCCTCTCTAGTCTGTCTAGTTGGCCCGTACCTACGTGTGTCCAGGATCACAGGGCTGCCAATTACTCTTTTTATTATTACTGTTTTTATTAATCATTTTACTGGGGGGGGGGCTCTTATGAATCTTATGACAATCCATCATTCAATTTTATTAAGTATTTGTTGCCACCAACATTTCCAAAACATTTTCTTTTTACTTGAGCCCCTGTGGTTTCAACTCCTCTTTTCCCCTCCTCCTTCACCCTTCCACTTTCATGAATTCTTGATCAATTATATGTTGTTATTTTGTGTGCCAGCTACCCTTCTGATGGCTTTGTCCCCCTGCCGCAGTGGACTCCCCTGGGGACAGGGACCCTCCAAGCAGCCAGTTCCCCGTTAGAGGCTGAGCATTCTGTTCTCCACTGCCCCAGGTTTGGGTCCGAGCTTACCTAACCTTTGTGAGTGCCTATCGAGGGCCAGACACACAGGCATTCCAAACCAGGAAGAAGCTTCATGCCTGCCAGCACTGCCTCAGCTTCCAGGGCAGTAAAGCTGCCGAGGAAGGCGCTGTTTTCCTCATTTCAGATAGTGTATCAGTGAAGAGCCTCTAAAACAGTTCGACATACTTGGTAGTTCACAGGTAGCCCTGGCACGAAAAGGACAGTAAAGTAGCAGGGCAGGAAGACAGAGGAAGACCTTCCATGAGGTAGGTTGACACAGTGGCTGCAGCAACGGCACAGGACCAGGCAGTGTTTCCTTCTGTTGTACATGAGGCTTATAGGAGTCGGAACCGACTTGACGGCACCTGACACCCCAAATTTAACAGACCTGCTGGTGGACGGTGTGGGAGTGGCACCCCGAGCATGGAGGACAGCACCGTTCTCTTGGGGGGGGGGGGAGATGTGTGTTAAAGAAAGGTGACACAATTATTTGAATCAAAAATTCAGCTTTCAGGATCTGAAGCTCGTGAGTTGGTAAAGGGTGTGCTTCCCTAAAGACTTGTCATCCCTGTGCAGCAGGGGGATTGGCACGTCCTGAAGCCCTTCAGTCAGAGATGGGTGAGGGAGGGTTCCTATTTGTCGTCCTCAGAGATGGTAAGTTAAGAGGGCCGCTCTATCCCCTAAGGGTCGGACTGCACAGCAAGACGCCCAGGCTTTCTTACAGCCCAGAAAAGAGACTGGAAGGAAGTCTGCCTAGCCCTGCTGGTAAGCTCCTGGCTGGGAGGAGCACACAGTGACTGCGCTTGTCTCAGCCAAGCAAGCCCCTTCAGCCAACAGCGGGCAGAGCGGATCTGCACAAGTGACTGTGGGGGTCCTTGTCCTCCTGGAGCTACCCAGAGCCCCAGGCTTTCTCCTTCAACTTTTATTTAGTTAAGAGACACCCTGTGAGACCCTGCAGCTTCCATGGCACCACAGGGCTGCTGTCTCGGGCAGGGGCCGCACATGTTGTGATTATTCAGCACAAAGAAGAACCAAGAGCAGGCCACGTCCCCCAAGCATCCACACGCTCGGAACACCCACACCACGTCCCGCAAGTACTCACACATATGGATCACCCACACAGTACGCACATGCGGATCGTCCATGAAGCCACATCCCACAGTGTTCACACATATGGATCACCCACAGGGGCCACGTACTTGGCTCCAAGTGCCTTCCCATCTCCCCTGGTTTTGAGACATCTCAGAACTGAAGCAGTGTGGTGACTGCCCAGCCCCGTGGGTGCCGCCTACGATGCCTCCTGTCCATCATGTCTGGGTGTGCCCAGATCCTAGTCCGTGCTCCCTCCTAGGTGCACTCAGATAAAGCCCCTCCTGCCTGATCCCTTCTGTACACATCCTTCTGCAGCCTACCCCACGCTGCTCCAGGGTCTCCATGTGTCTGGTCCCCAGCAGGCCAGCCTTGGGGACATGGCCACCCTCACACAGTCTAGACTGCTATCTGGTGAGAGGCTGGGCTTGCTGACCACTGCAGCTTTGTCTCCCCGGTGGTTGCGAACACAGCTGACACAGCGAGGGGTGACTTGTATTTTCTCTCGTGGTTTTTTAAAAATTGGCCCATTTTAGATTTACAGATCAGCTGAGAAAGGTAGTAAGGAGCCAGCCCGGTAGCACCATGGTTTGAACTTTGTGCTGCTAACCCATGCCTTGACCACCTGTCGTTCCGAGGGAGAGAGATGGGACCTCCAGCTAGCTTCTGCAAAGCCCTAGAGCCGATTGCCGTGGTCTGGAGTGTTGCTGAGAGTTGGGATTGGAAATCTAGTAAGGGATGTGTGTTCCCCACATGGCATTTTGGGGGGCTAGTACATGTCCTTAGTGTGGGAGCAGTGTGCGTCACTTCATTCAGGCCGGCTTAGCCTTCGCCTAACACGGTCTGTCTGAGGCAGCCCCTGTGGGCCTGCGTAGCCAGGACAGCTTCTTTAACTTGCCTTGTTCCTGTGACCTTGAATGTTTTGAGAAGCGGCCAGCCGTTGTGCAAGCTGGCCCTCTGTAGGGACTGACTGTGTTTTTGCTGCTGTTGCTGGTGATTAGATGGATGGTGGTCGTGGAGAGGAGGACCAGAGGGGAGGTGACTCCTCACCCTCTTGTCAGCCTGTCGGGAACACCTGTTGTCTCTGGCCTCTCAGTGGATGCTGACCCAGAGCCCTCCTGAGGTAGAGGGCAGGCTTCTGGGAACGGACTCACCCTGAACCCACAAGAGAGCTGGGCTCACAGGTGTGGGGGCCAGGTGGTAGGTACCTCATCCCCTGTTCTTGCTGACCTTCCTGGCATGTTGGTGTGGCCGGGGTCCCAGGAGCAGCAGACAAGGGGACAGGGCAGTGATAGGAGGCTGTAGCCTTGTGGGGAGGTGGCCTGGCCATGTGGGGAGCTCTGATTGCCGGGGCAGAGGCTGGGCACCAGGAGCCCAGGTGGGACAGTAGGTCAAGCTTTGGGCTTATATCTGAAAGGTGGGGGTTGGACCCACCAGCGGAGAAAGGTAGCGCACTCTGCTGTAGAGTGACTGTTGTGAACCCCCTTGGAATGGTGTTCTTTGTCCCAGAGGGTGACAGTCTCAGCCCCTCATTGGGGCGGTGTTCTTGGGCAGGAACGCAGGGCAGTAGTTTGGGTTTGGGTCTGGCTCTCCTGTGAGCGCATGACTGGCAGAAGGGTGGGTTTCCCTGCTGTCCTTGGGCGCCCATGCCAGCTGGGCGCCAGCACACCCTTTCTCCTGCTGGCTCCACTCAGCTTCGTGTGACTTGGAGTTATTCTCCCCTGGGTGTGCTCCTTCCCGTTGGTTGAAATGACAAATCAGAGTATCTGTTTGCGGCTTACGTAGAAGTAGCTGGTGCTTATCAGATGGAGTTATAAGAATGTGCCTCTAGAATTGCTGAAACCCTGGTGGGGACTGAGCATGATAGTGGGACAAGAGGAATGTCAAGGGAAATAGAGAAAAGAGCTGGGAGGCAAAGGGCATTTATAGAGGTCTAGATAAAG
>NW_022103901.1:31071955-31097870 GCF_000313985.2 Echinops telfairi
AATAATAAAAAAAAAGAATGTGCCTCTAAATATAAAGTGAATGGGTCCCATTGCCAACCTTCTGGTGGACAAGAGACCCTGTGCTTTCCCTAGGGGAGGGTCTACCACTGAGCTATGTCTGGGGTGGTGGCCAACATGCACACCAGCCCCCGGCAGGGGAGGAGCTGGCTTGGGGGCTGGGGGCGGGTACAGGTGAGTGGAGCCAGACACACTCCTTGGCTCTGAGGCTGTGTGGGCGCCAAAGCAGGGCTGGCCTGGGTTGGGCCAGTGCTTGCTCCTGAGGAACGCTTTTGGAACTTTTGAGTGTTGGGCAGCTCCACAGGGTTCAGGTCAAATGCTTGTGCCCTGGCTCAGCGTCCAGTTCTTAGGGACACGGAGGTTTCAGGTGGTGCAGTGGTTGAAGCCCTTGACTGCTAACTTGAGTCGATGGTTCGAGCGCACCAACTCATTTGAGGGACAGCGACTCTGTCCTCCGGAGTCCTTAAGGGTCCACTCCAGTGTAACCACAATGGGTTAGGTTATAGCCTCCAGGCAAACACTTTTGAAAACAGTCCTGCTTTTGGAATGATTTTAAAGATGCAGAAAGTTGCCAAGAAAGGTCAGAGCGTCTGCTGTCTCCCTGGCCAGCCTCCCCTGACAGAGCGTCTCAGGACACCAGGCTGCCACTCAGCGTAGTGCTGGGCTGGGGTTGCAAAATTCTGCTGCCTTTTGTTCCCTGGCTTTACCTCCCTTGCTGTTCCCACTCCTCAGCTCATCCTCGGCTCTTGACCTCCTGCTCTGGACACACTCTGGACACACGATGGCACTGCAGGGATGGGCTTGGGGAGACTCCCCCACTGAGGTGTCCTTGTAATTGTTAGGTGCCGATGAGTGGGTCCCACCTCCCAGAGACCCCATGCATGACAGAAGAAAACACCGCCGGGGCCTGTGCTGCCAGTTGAGCCCCTGTAGCCACCACTGCGCCGTTGTCTACAGCACGGGAGACAAAGTCTCGCCCTTCTCTACTCTAAGCAGCATTCTGGCTGTACTTCTTCCAAGACAGCTCTGTTTGTCGATCTGGTGGCCCATGGGACATTTCACCAACTCTATCATTCAAAGGCCTCTGTTCTTGCAGCTTTTGTTAGTCAGGGTCCAGCTTTCGCCTGCAGGTGAGGTGACTCAAAACACCTTGGTGTCCCAGTGTGTCCTCTCGGGTACTTCACACCCCCACAGCCAGGCCTTAGTGACTTACCACCATCCCCACGGCCCCACTCTGCTCTCACACTTGCTGTGTGCGTGCTGTAGACTCTGGGTGGTAGTGTGGGCGTGTGATCACCCTGCCAGGGCCTGCAGACCCCTGACTCACACTGGTTACACTTACTGACCTACAGATGACCTTCCTGTCCTGCCTTCCCGGGGTCCTTCCTCCCTGACTCTGCTGTCCTTGGGAGCTTGGGGATGAGGTGCAGCGAATGCAGCTCCTGCTCGGTGGCGGCTTTGGGTGGGCCTTGGCTCAGGTTCAGGGTCTGCCTGTGTTCCCTTCAGGCCGTGAGGCTCTTTCTGGGCCAAGACACCGAGGAACCTGCCCAGACTGAAGATGGGCGCTGCTGGTCCCTCTCCACCATAGCCTGCAGGTCATCTTAGGATGGGCAGGGATTTGGAGGGGCCGGGGACGAGGGGAAAGGAAAAGGTTATGCAGATGGCGGGCAGCCTTGTTGCCTTTGACATCGTGGGACCTGCACTCTTGAGAGGGCTCCTGGGTCTCTGGATGCAGTGACACAGGGTATTGGGGTGCCTCGCTGCTCCCCTCCTTCCTTCCTGCAACCACTGTGGGCTGCTGGCCTGTGAGGCTGGCTCTGCTCTTGTTGGCTGTATGTGGTGGTTGCTAGGTCCCCATTGTTGGGTACCCGCTGTTGTGTGTGCTTGTTATGGGGGCTCTTACTTGGTGCTTTTGGTGTCTGCTGCTGTTGTCAGGTGCTGGTGAGTGGGTTCTGACTCAGAGGGACCCTGCCTGGTACTGCAGTCCTGGTATCAGTCAGGATGGGTGACCTGGAGGTGGCTAATGGGGTGGACAGGGTCTCAGTAAGCAGCCTTGGGTCAGGGAGTGCCGGGAGAGGGCAGCTGCCAGGTGGTTTTCAGGCGGGTGGGGACCCACAAGATGCTGAAGACAGTCCAGCTTTGCTAGGTGCCAGACACTGGTAGCTTTCCTCAGAGAGGCACTGTGGTCACTTATTTCTGTGAGGAAGCAAACCAGGGCTGAGGCCCCGTTGCCTCTTCTCCAAGGTTAGAAATCTGAGGGGACAGAGCCCATGGGGGCAGGCCACCTGATGAAGCACTGAGGAAGAAGAGGAGAAAGAGCTAGGGTTGGCCTGTTTGGGGGAAGGGTAGGTGACAGGTTCTGAGGGTTCCCAGCACACAGACATGGCTGTCCTTGAAGGGGGAGTAGGAAGGAAGATGAGGTGGTGGTGGGTGGGGGTGAGAGGTGCATGGATCCAGGGCGTGCCCCCAGAGGAGATCCTTGAGTCTGGGCTGGCTTTGACCTTCCAGTCTAGAGGTCCCAGGTGCCCTGTAAGGAGCGGGGCTTCCCCTAGGCAGATAGGGGTTCCTGGGTCTTAGCTGGATGGCAGTGAACAGCAGGATGCAGGCCATTCTGGGAGAGAGTGGGTGTGTCAGAGTGCGATTATGATGTAGGGGCCAGAGTCCTGCCTTCCTGTCCTCAGCAACTTGAAACTGGTAAAGTAGTGATTTCAGCCACCCAGAAGGCAGGCGCAGTGTGCGCTCCCACCTAGATGCCACAGAGCTCTCCGTGTGTGCCAGGCTGGCTGTGAGGTGGCCCCTCACAGGGATGTGGGCTCTAGATGGGGGTAACTAACCTTGAGGGGTTGCTGTGTTTCAGACTTGGCCCCAGGGTGATGGAAAGCAGAAAGAACAGGTTCCCCTGGGCCCCTGGTGGGGAAGCCTACCGGCTGCTCTCACACTCGGGTGCTGAACTTGTGGACAGATGGTGTTCACGTGTGCCTGTCACCAGTGTCCATGAGGTCTCAGTGGTTCTGGGTGGGTGGCCTCTCCTGAATCCTGACCCAGGCACCCAGTTGGGTCTCCCTTTGTCCTGGGTAGCCAGCATTCAGCAGTCACGGCTCAGGGAGCAGGAACGGTGCACAGAGACTCCGTCTTTAAGTGGTCGTGTTGTTGTCAGGGACCGCCCGGTACAACAGAAGGAGGCACCGCCTGGTCCTGCGCCATCCTCAACAGCCGTTCCGTCTGAGCCCATCGGTGCAGCCACTGTGCGAGTCCATCTTGTGAGGTCTTCCTCTTTCTCACTTCCCTTCTACTTTACCCAGCACGATGTCTTTCTCCAGAGAGTGGCCTTCCCCAAGCACCTGCGATGAAGTCTCACAGCCCTCACCTCTAAGGAACACTCTGGGTGTACTTCTTCCAAGACAGATGGATTGTTTTTCTGGAGCTCCGTGGGACCTGTAATATTCTTCACCAACATTGTCATTCAAATGTACCCCTTCTTCCTTTGGCTTCCTTCGTCAGGGTCCAGCTTTCACATGTGTATAAGGCAGTTGATACTGCCTTGGCTTGTGTCAGGTGCACCTCAGTTCTCAAAGGATTCACAGGGAGCCTTTAAGGAATGTAAAGGACCGTAGGAAATTGTATGACTTCAGGGAAGGAGAAACAGGCCTCACTTAGTCATTAGATGTCCTCAGTGTTGGGCCTGAGGAGTGGCCCCTCCTGGTCACTGCAGGCAGACTGCCTCCAGTCCTCCTTTGTGCCAGGCGAGCATCCGTACTGGCCGTCTTCCTGTTGCTGTTGGTGGACACGTGGGCTGAGTGTTGCCAAGTCATTTCTTAATGGGTGTTTTTCTGATCTGCAGTTTCATTGTCTTGGCTGAGTGCCTAGTAGGGGATTTGCCATGGCGGGAGGGCGTGGCTGAGGAAGCAGCGTCGGTCCTGCTCAGAGCTCAGCACTGGCCTTGGGCACATTGTGGGCAAGCACCGGTCAGTTCACTCAGCTGTGGTCACTATAGACATCCTCTTTGGCTCTGTGGCTCTGACCCTAGCTGCAGGAACACCCCATGAAGCCAGCCAGGCTAGCCCCTGTGTGCAGAGCCAAGCTGCTGGGAGGCAGACGGAAGTTGGCTGACACATTGCTTCTGCTGTGACCTTTGGGAAGCAGGTCAGTGCCCAGGGTAGCTCTGGGGTGACCGGGACAGTTAGGAAGGGTCATTGGAACCCTGGTCACGACATGGACTACGACGTTGACTCAGCAGGCTGGCAACCTGCCCTGTGCTTTGGTCTGCTTAAATGGGTGTGGGCTGGGGCAGTCGGGATGGATGAGGACCCGTGTCACACCGCCACCCAGAGCGGGGCCAGCTATAGACACACTGGCTGGTAGCATGGGAACCTGGGCAACTGCTATGCTGTCAAGTGCTGGGCCCAGCCTGTGCTGTGGCCACAGCTCACACTGGAGGCAGGGTGACCTGTTGCTCCTGTCTGAGGTGGGGCAGGTGGGTGTGAGCTGAGGCTTAGGAAGCCCTCCAAACTGTTGGGGGCTAGATGCGTGCTGGTGGAGTTGGCTTTCTCACTGCTGGGTGGGTGGCTGCGCCTGGCTGTGTGGGGCCTTTGTGAGTGGGGGCCTGGTGGGTTCGAGAGTGGCGTCACTCTGGGGGTGCTGGCTTGGTGCCCAGGGACAGCTAGGCTCTGGTTATGCACTGAGACTTTCCCTGCTGTGATTGGTCAGCCAGGCCCTCTCTGTCACCTTGGCCCTTCCTGTTACCTTGGGTTCACGGGCTCCTCCAGCAGCCTGTGCCCAAAAGGATGGCACTCACCAGCTAGCACACAGCCTTTGGGAAGAGTGGGCTTTGTCTGGGATGCCCTCAGGATCTTGGCTGTGTGTGTGTACTCTGTGTTGTGTCACTGACTGGACCTGCCCCTGCCTGGAAGAGGGTTTAGGTGACTTATGCCTGGTCAGCCAGTGGGCGGCAGGCAGGCAGGCACCTCTGGGCAGCTGTTGCTGGCAAAAGCCCGTTTGGGTAGCTCTTCCTCGTTGGTGGCAGGGAACTGGGTTCTCCTGAGCAAGACAGGTGTTACCAGGGTGGCTGTGATGTGCCCACCCTGGCTCTTGAGCTGTCCAGCTCCTCCCCACTTGGGCGTCTTTGCCCCGTGCAGATCTTGACTGAGCTGGCACTTACTTGACACTTAGTCTAAAGATGGACAGGAGGCAGCAGTTGCAGTGTGAGGGGGTGGGCAGGGGGTGTAAGTCACTTCCCTGTTCAGTCTTGTGAGCCATGGGTTTCCAGGGTACTTTGAAAGCTGAGGGGCAGGGCCATCCAACAGAGGCCCTCTGAAACATCTCTGAGAAGCATGCTGACATGAAGCGACAGAATGGGGTGAGAATTGGAAAGTGGGGTGCCCTCCTGCAGACACAGGCCATGACCTTGGACCCCAGGAGTGAGGGTGTCCCCTGCTGGAGGTGAGCTTCTGGAACCTGCTGTGCGTTCTTGTAGCACTGGCTTCCGAGGGGAAGTGAGGAGGAAGCCGCGGTCACTGGAGGAGGCGGGGCTGGTTTGTGGGATCTAATTCTGAAGGCGGCCTCTGTGGCTGCTTGTTTTCCGTTGGCCCCAGTTCATTTGCATCTGTAATCTGTCCCCTTCCCCTCAGCAGTGTCAATATTGGATTCTGGGCTGTTGTAAGGAGCTCAGCTGGGGCTTGATGGGCTTTTGATGTCTATGGCGTTGCCTCCAGAGTTCCTAGTCAAGAGGCTAACGCTGCAAACCGAGGGAGCCCTGCTGCACCTCCCAGCGTAATAGCCAGCACAGACTCGTCGAGCGGGCGCGGCCAATTGCCGGGAGAAGGTCTCAGAAACGCAGCCCAGAGCCCAGAGAGATGCCGCCCCACCTGCACCGGGAAGGCTCTCGCGAGGAACAAGACCATGACAGTGTCGCTAAAGCTGTGTGGACGTGGAGCCCTTGTCCATTGCTGGTGGCAGCAGTGTACGGCTTCTTCTATGCCTAGGACACACTCATACCAGCAGCCAGAAGGTGGTAGCCACCCAAGTGTCCAGCATGGTAGGGGTCAGCGAAATGTGGCTGGTTCCCTAGGACACAGGGGACCCTGATGTCTGCTGATGGGTGGTCAGGTCATAAGGCAGCTGTGCTTTGCTCTCATGGATGTGGGCCCTTTCAGGTGGGCAGATGCCTAGGGACCAACAGTGGTCAGCGGGGACCGGGCCGGGTGGGAGGGGAAGAGGGACGGTGGCGTAGAGAATGCTGCCTCTATCACCGATTGTGCACGGAAACCTGGCTGGCATGGAAAATGAGATACAAGTCTAGTTTGTGGCATCTCCTTCAGGGTTAGGAGTGTGCTGTCTGGGCTCACACACAGTCCAGGAGCAGGCTGCTTGTCTTCTCTGAGCATCTCTGGAGGTCTCAGCACCAGGCGTCCCCAGGATCTCAGAGGGTCTCAGTGCAGGGACCTGGGTCCAGTGGTCATTCTGGTTATTTTTTCTTGGGGCAGTAGATCCCTTTCCAGGAATTCCTCTGTTCCATGGTGTCTGTAGAAAGCACCTGCTTACACACAGGCTGGAATTAAAGGGGATTTGGAAGTCAGTTCTGTGCCAGAAATTAAGGACTCTGATGCCTGGGCCTGTCCCACCCTGAGAGCCACTGGGGGCCTCTCACACACACATAGGCTTGTGCACACATGAGTAGACGACAGGGCCAGCACATGTGCTGACCAGGGAAGCTGGTAGATGCGTGGAGTTAGGGGATGACACGGTGGCCCCACCTTCCCAGAGGTGCCACAGTGCTGCTCCAGCAGCTTTGCAGCGCTCCTTAACTTCTGCATGTTTGTCAGTCCCCACAGCAGCCTCGTGAGAGGGACAGACCAGAAGCCCGGGCTTGGGCGCTCACTGCACTTGTTACGTTGATGTCTGTCTGCAGGACTGTGCGGTGCCCATGGGCTCCAGGGAAGGGAAGGTGGATCTGGGCCCTGTTCTCGGTTTTCCTAGATGCTAACGACCTGGTAGCTGGTTGGTCTCTGGCTGAAGGGAGTGCCTTCTCATTGGGCAGGGGGGGTGGGGGGCCTCTCTGGCTCCCCTTAGGCCTATGTCCAGACGGAGCAGTGCTGTTAGGGGGGTGTATGTGTGTGAGGGGATGGACAACACTGCTTTACACCTGCTTTGGGCTTGGAGGGCTTTGTGCCTAGGTGGTAGCTTGGATTGTGGTCAGGCCAGGACTTGCAGGGTCCTGAGGAAGAGGAAGAAAGGCCACCTGTGGGCAAGCCCCTACTTCTAACCCCAGGCCACAGGCTGCCCCATGTGGCCCAAACATTTGAGACTGCAGTCCTGGTGGCACACTCATGGCCTGGGGGAAGGACTGGAGCCGTGGGCCCCACTGGTGTCCAGGGTGGTTCTCAGGGTCCTTCAGGGGCTCTCCTCCCTGGTTCCTGGCACCTTCCACGTGTGGGCTGCACCAGGGACCTGCTTGCACGTATAACCCCTCTGTCCAGACCTGAGGTCAAGAAGGTGGAACCTGAACCTTTGCTCTCACGAGGAGGTGCTCAGGCTCATTAGCATTCTGTTGGCACCCCTCAGCACACAGCAGGGTCTTCTCCAGCCATTGTGTGGATTCACCCACAAGGCCTGTCCAGCACAGGACCACCGGGGCACTGAGGGGCTGGGTGGGGAGAGGAGACTTCCCTGGAACCGCCACTGTGCACGCTCTGTGATACCACCACTCTGCACGCTGGTCTGATGCCCACCACATCCCACCTGCTGTCAGTTTCACCTGAGGGGGTGTGGTGGGCGAGTCTGCCCCACAGGGACAGGCTTGGTTTGTGATTCTGGGTGCCTGGAGCAAGCAGCTTTGAAGGGGTGTCTAAAGGAACCTCAGCTCCTGTGAGGACTAGGATCCCAAACGTATCACCCTTTGTCAGAGAAGAAGGGACTCGGTGCTCCCCAGGCAGTGATCACCATTTATACCCATCCCGTCATTCAGGAGCACATGCAGGGTCTGCTCTGGAGCATTCCAGCGTCCACTTTGGGCATGTGTGGATGGGAGTGTGCACACGTGGCACACTGTGTGATGGGCTCATGTGACAAGAAAAGGGTGTGTGAGATATCATCTGTGGTCGCTGCTTCAGAATCCTGCGCTTCCTCCCACACCTGGCTGGTGGGAGGTTGATTTTAGAATGGCCTTTCTTTCTGATAGTGGGCATGATGAGCATTAGGCAAGGGGGCCCTTCCTGTTGTGGGTGCGTGTGAGTGCTGGGTGAGGGTGTCTCTTCTGCGATGGGTGTGCATGCTGGGGGAGGAGGAGGCCTTTTCCGCTGTGAGTGTGTGGAAGCTCTAATGAGCACATGGTCTGGGTGCCATGCCCACCGTGCCCCCAACCAGTGTGCAGCCCACTCTGACTGCTCTCCCTGCCCTCCCCATGGGCCCTGGCAGCCAACACCCCTTCCCCCCCAGCTCAGTCTTCTTGGGTAACTGCAGTAGCCACAGGGTGAGTGGACTCCCTCCCCTTCAGGAGCCCACCAGAGGGAGGGTGTTCTTAGGGGGTTGACACACCCACAGAAGTTACCTGGACCCCCCTCTGATGTTTGGGGCTGGGGCCAGATGCAGACCTGGCCTGCTGACCAAGGTGGCCTGAAGACAGTGGCCCCTGAGCTTTGAGAGGGAAGGGTGACAGGCCAGGTGTGTGCAAACATGTCTGTTACCCCCTGGTGATCTGAGATGCCCTCAGGGTCCCAGTCGTTGGTCCTGACCAGTGGGCATGGCCCCGTCAGCTCCATGAGCAACAGCCACAGTATGGCCTGTTGGGTTTGGGGTATGTGCATTGCCAGAGCGGAGCTTGGGGTCGTCAGGCTTGAGGACAGGCGGAACCCCATCCCTCCCATCACTAAGCGTTGGCATTGGTGGGGTACGGTCCTGTCAGTGGTGGGAGGAAGCTGGGCAGCTTGATCTTCGTGCAGCTCCGGACATCCGTACCAGGACTCCCTTCTTGACAGGTTTTTTCCCCCCTGATGGGAGGTTTCCCTGATGGGAATTGTAATCACCTCCTCTGAGATGAAGATTCTCCTTTAGTCCCATGCTACCACTGCCTTCTGGGATCCAGGTCATGCCTGGCTCCCAGGTCCCCAGTGCCCTCCCTACCCTGTGAGTCCAGATTGATCCATTAAAAACATAGCATGAAAGAAAGGTGCGTAACCCCACTGCCTTTGTCACTGCCTTTCATTTTGGGCTACTCTGCAGCCTCTTCCTCCCTGGACATGTTTGTCATGGTTTTACTGCACGGCCATGGGCTGTCCCTTCATTTACATGTAGGTTTCGCTGCTTAAGTGGCAGTTTCACACAGAGGGGAGAGGTGCATGCAGCACTCAGCGGCCCCTCAGCCCAGGCCTGCCCCTGCCTGTAAGGCTCTATGTTTCCAATGCTTTTGCTCTCCTTGTCAGGGCTGCCTGCTGTGCCGCTGGCCGCCCACTGCAGCATGCCCTCTCTCGTCTTGGGTGCTCCTGTGATTCCCTGTGGTCAGAAGATGACGGCTCCTAAGGGGTTTGGAACACAGAATATGGGACTCTTTAACCTGGCCCCAGTTACTGACCACCCAGATCTGTGAAAGACTGTGCTGGGCACATGGGCACACGTGGCTAACGGAACTATTGCCTTGTTACCGGCTTTTCTGTAATGCCTATTATGACAAAGCTAGTCACGTGCTCCTAAAAATCCTTCAGCGCTGTTGGGTGTCTGATCAGTTCCCCCTGACTCCCGCACTCGGGTCTCTTTTTTCTCAAACCATCTTATGAGGCGTTGATTCAGACATCATACCCGCCCATAGCCATCATCTCAAACATTATTGCACACTCATTATACCTCAATTGGGGAAAAACATTTGAAGAGTGTTTTCTTCATAGTTTTCCCCCCAACAGTTTTATTGGCACAAAATTTATATATCATACAACTCAATAGTTCAATCGTTCAGTCATATCAAGAATTGTACAGTCATTACCAGATCAAATTTAGAACACCCCCCCCATGGTTAAATGGCCTTTCAAATGAGCTGTCCAATCACAATCAGTTCATTGTTTACTCCCCAAATCTCCCTTCCTATCACCCACCCCCACCCCTACAGCCCCTATAAGCCTTTGTTTTGTATCAGTCATTATCACTACGCGTCCATTCATCCTGTGCGTCACAAACTGGGAACCCCAACAAACAATGAAAACAAAATAGAAATAAGGTGGTAAGGGTAAAATAATAATATAAAGATACAAATACAAATACTGAGTAAGAAAGTAAAAACCTGTTAGATTTCTCCGGGTGGGAAATACCTCAGTCCTTGGCTTTGTGCACGAGAAAATTCACACCAAAGCCTGCAGTTTCAAGCATTACAGTAAACTGAACAGGAGAGAGAGAGAGAGAGAGAGAGAGAGAATGGGGCACAGTGGCCAGAGGTGCAGGACCTCAGCCTGGCTGCGCTGAACTGTGTATCGAAGATACTGGTTAAACCCATTGGCTGAATTAAATTCACCTGGCCTAGATGAGCCAATCCAGGTGTACTACCCACCTAGGTGTGGATCACCCCTCCGGCTCAGAGCCTGAATGTAAGCATGCCCTCCAGCCCCTGTGGCTGACTGGGCTCACCTGATTCTCTGCAGCAACCTCCTGTAGGGTGCCTTGGCACAGAGGGACAACTCACCATATATCTCGCTACCTAACAGCAGACCCTCATCAATATTTAAAAAGCCAGGAAAGAAATTTTTGTCATGCAAACAAACAGTAGAACCAAACAGAAACACACACACACACACGCGCGCGCGAAAAAAAGAAAAGCCACAAGCAGAAAAGCAAAAACCCATATGAGCAAAGGCGTGCCTTGTTGATAACCTCCACCCCCCAAGTCGATTGCACTATTATCATCTTCAGTTTTCCCAATGCCCCACTCGAGGGGATCGAACAACAGTATTATATGAAGATAAATTGGATTGTGTAAGATATGGCAAAAAGAAGAAGGAAACAAACGGGTTGGGGGCCGGAGGGAGGGGATAAAGGGGATCTGATACGGAGTTGAAGAAGAAAGGAAATGTTTTGAAACTGATTGTGGTAGCAATTGTACAACACCGGTGCGATTAAACTATGGAATGTTATATCTGTAAGCGCTTCCAATAAAATGATGTTGTGCCCCTGCCAATGGCCCAGCTCTCCAGACACTATCCGTATGAGGAGTCTTTATGAGCACAGCTCCACCTGAGCTGGATCCCATGAGTTTTTGCCCAACACGGTTTGCTCTCCCCTTCGATTGGCTCTGTTGACCCTAAATATGGGAATTGATGCAAGGCGGTGGGGTGGGGGGTCGGCTTCTGGATTAATTCTTCTCAGTGCAGATCCCTGCTCAATTGATCAGAACTTGTGCCACTGCAAGATGAGCATTGTGGTACTGCATATATGGTGGTCCTGGGTGTTTTCATTGGACACCCACCAAGCCAGGGGTTCCCCCAAGGTCCAATGACTACCACTTTCACAGGCCTGGGGCGGCACTGTGCGTCCTCCCATCCAAGTACCCCAGTCCTTAGTCCAAGGGTGCAGGCAGCTTTGAGGTAGGACTTAGTTCATTCAGCGGGGCCTGGATGTAAAGCTCTTCTGGTGTGGCCCCTGTGCCATGCCCTGCTGCAGCCAGGTCAGCTTCCATGCTCATCCTGGTGCTCCATCCATGGCGTGGTTCACCAAAGGCTGAGTAGAAACATGTTCCTCATGTCTACCCAGGAGCACAAAATCGGGCCTATCTCTACACTCATTGTTTAATATCCCTTTCAGCGTCTCCTTCACAAAGTAGATGGTCCCCTCTCCTGGTCTTGGCTTGAATTTCCAGCAAGCTTCTCTTTCCACTGATTTGCACCAGCCTTGTTTGGATGTTGTTTAGCCTTAATTCCTCCCTCTTAAAGGAGTGACCCCAGGCAATGTGGGGTCTCCTCTTTCATGTTAGCTCTTGTGAAGTGCGCCAAAGGGAGAGGATGTGCACTTGGGTTTGTACCTGGCCGCCGGTGGAGTGATAGGTGTGGCCCGCTGCCTGTGGCTGCAGTCCAATGAGCTGGCCACTTGGTTGGGCTGGGCCCAGTGAGCCAGCCTTTTGGGTGCCTCGAGCTGGAGCTCCCCTTCTGCTCCAGTGACTTCTGTGTGGCATTGGACATGCCGTGTAGAAAGGGCACCTTAGGGTTTTCAGGACTGTGACCTTTAGAGGCAGATCGCCCCTCTTAGCTTCAGGCTGGCAAGCCGGCCCTGAGTAGAAGGGCCTGGATGCCCTGGGGTGCCCAGAATCCCACTGGCCAGGGCACGAGGTGAGTGATAACCTCGTGAGCACCCTCTGGCATCTCAGCCACACAGGATAATTCTTCGTGCAACTGTGGGGCTGACTGCAGCATTCCTGCTGCAGCCTGGCTATGGCCAGCCTTTCCTGGTGCCCACCTACTTCTCCAGCTGTCCATGAGCTGTCTCTGCTGACCGTTGCCTGTAGTTGGAGGACTGCCCTGGGGCCCTGGCCTGCCCACGCCAGTGCATTTTGGTCTGTGGATTGATGCCCTGTTCGCCCCTCCTGGACTGCTTGCAACGTGCCTCTGGCTGCCGTAAAATGGCTTTGAACACCAAACACACTCTAGTCTCTTGCCCATGAGAGCACTTGGGTAACTTTCTGTTGCCTGTGTCTTTATTAGAAGTTCTGATTGAGTTATGACGCCTTCTAGTGTGGTTTTATCTTTAAGATGCTGAGTCCTGTTTGGGCTCCTCTGGGTCCTTGGAATTTCCAGAGTGGTCTCAAGATCAGCTTGTCAATTGTTGCTGGGAGTCAGGCACTGGGAGACTTGGGTGTGTGGTCAGTAGCTTGGTGCTGAATAAATTCTTACCTAAATTGTTAACCAGTTATTCTGTCTTGTTGCAGAAGGGGGGGAATGGGTAAAGTGTTGGGCTACTAACTGCAGGGTCTCAGTTCAAGCCTACTGACTGTACTTTAAGAAAGATAGGTGAGGCAGTCTGCTCCCATGAAGATCGCAGCCTCGGAGACTGGGAGGTGGTCCTGCTCTGTCCTGCGGGATCGCTGACTGGCTTGGAGACCCTGGAGGGAGGGCAATTTGCTCTGTTGTGCGGGGTTACTGGGTGGAGGAGCTTGGTTCTCAGTTGGTTCTTTTAAGAAACTACCTTCTTATCAGCTGTGGTTGGCTGTGTGGTGATCCTGCCATCACACCAAGTCCTGAGGGATCTTTAGCCCTGATACCCAGCAGTGGACAGATGGTCAGGTGGGAGGGGCCAGAGCCTCCTGCAGTGGCATGGACACAGGGGTAAGCCCCTGGATAGGAGAGCTTTGGTCTTGGTGGGCTGTAGGATGGGACCATGGGGATTCCCAGGAGGCTTTGGTCTTGGTGGGCTGTAGGATGGGACCATGGGGATTCCCAGGGGCCCTCCCAGTGGGGGCTTGCCTGTGGCCAGGTTCCTCGAGGGGCTCTCATCCGGCCACCTGTCCCTGTGCCCGCAGTATGATGCCGTCCCCATCCAGTCCAGCGTGGTGCTATGTTCCTGCCCGCCCCCATCCATGGTGAGGAGTTCGAGCGATGCTGGCAGTGCCCCTGGCTTCTCCAGCGGTGGTGGCAGTGGCAGGCAGGGGCCTAGCATGGACAGCACGGCATCTGAGGCCCGGCCTAGCACTGGCACCCTCCCGCACACTGCCCCACCACAAGCCCAGCCTCGCAAGAAGCGGCCTGAGGACTTCAAATTCGGGAAGATCCTCGGTGAAGGCTCCTTTTCCACAGTGAGTACTGGCAGGCTGGGCACGGGGGTAGGTGGGGGGCGGGGGGGGGGTGTCGCGGGGAGACAGGACACAGCTTTCGGGGGTCCTGTCCTGTAGGCAGCTGGAACTTCAGCCCCGGGGGCTGTTGGTCACAACTGTTGTCTGCTACATGATGTCCTGCCAGGCATTGCAGGGCTGTGTTGGGAGGGGAAAGGGGTCCCCTGCCCCTTAGGTTGAGAGTGAGCATATATGCGCCTTTTCCTTCCCAGCCCTCTGGTCGCCCTCCATGATCTGTGCTGTTTCTCTGCTCTTGCCAAGACTAGGTAGTGGGCCGGGGGCGGGGCTTGACGTGATGGGGTACCCCAGCTCTCCACTACTCAGGCTTGTGTCTGTGGCTTCACCAGCAGTCTGGTCTGCCTTGGCGCACTCTCCTTCTGTAAAGGGAAGAAATGGCGGTGAAGCCTCCCTGATGCCCGCTCCACCCTGAACAAGGTCTGTGTAGAGTAGGATCGCTGCCATTGCCAGCACGCTAATGATTGCTGTTTGAAATTTGTTCTGCCCTTTTCGACATTTATGAATGATTTCAAAGTAGAAGGAAGAATGTGAACATTATAGCACACCCATGTTCTCAGCATCCTCTTTTAATTAACATTAGGTTTTGCTCCTGTAAGATGTTTAAGGTGCCTGCCACTTTGGTCTGAGTGGCTCCTAGATGATGAGCCTTGGGGTGCTCCCCCACCACCACCACCAAGAGAAGCCCCTAGGTCATGGGCAGAGCAGAGTTGCTCTGAGCAGCTGGGCCAGAGGTGGGCTTCCCTCTCCTCACCTCACTCTGCCAGCTGCTCCCTGGGTCTCCACGATCATGGTGGTGAGGTGGCAGTACCTTTCTCTCTTAGATTTGTTGCTCCAGCACCTTGGTGTCCCCTAGTCCCGGAATGGAGGCCACCAGGGATTTGACTTAAAGGGTGGGACTCGGCAATTACTGCGAGTGGGATCCTTGCTGAAGGCCTGAGATCAGGCCTGTTGTCAGCGGCTACGCCATTACCCCCTCTGCCCGCTGCCTTCCACAGGGACCCAAGAAGCACTGCCTTCCTTCATGGCTGTGTCTGCCCTGTTGCTCCATCCAAACTAGTGCAGCAACCTCGGCAGAAGTAGCGCCCTGGAGAAGGCCACCCCGATCCCCACTATCTTCTGGAAAGATCTCTGGATCTGTCCACCTAGGCTCACACAAATAAGGCTTCACTGTCCTTCCACCACCCACCCGCCCCTTCCTGTAGTCAAGAGTCCAGGTGACTGAGCCAGAGCCAGCAGCTGGCCTTGAAGCGTCAGCTCTGTGGCTTCCAGTAGTTCCCACAGTCTCAGGACCCCCAGTGGATGAGGGGACACCATGCCAGGCAGCTTCTGTCTTGTCTGCCCAGAGGGGCTGGGCAGGCCCTGAGGTCCAGTCAGTCTGAACTTGCGGTCAGTGACAGTGCAGGGCACACACTGACCCATTCGAAGCTGGGTCAGGGTTTCATGCTCGCCACTACTGGGCAGAATCACGCGGGTGAACTATCCTCTCTTCTCTCCCTACCAGGTTGTCTTGGCCCGAGAACTGGCAACCTCAAGGGAATACGCAAGTAAGTGGGAACCCTGCCAGCCTTGTGCCCATGGGGTCCTGCTGGCCTCAGATCAGCTAAGAGTGCCCCCAGGGGCCCCATTAGATGGACGAGCCAGCTTTAGCGTTATTTGCTGCTTGCAGCAGCGTGACCAGCCCCTTCCTCCTCCTCCCCAAGTTAAGATTCTGGAGAAGCGTCACGTCATCAAGGAGAACAAGGTCCCCTACGTGACCCGGGAGCGCGATGTCATCTCCTGCCTTGACCATCCCTTCTTTGTCAAGCTCTATTTCGCCTTCCAGGACGACGAGAAGTTGTGTATCCCTAACCTCGGGCCCAGGACCCCAGGGTCTGTGCCTCCCTGAAAGTAACCCAGAAGCCTCTGGGGCAGGGGGCCCGGACGGGCATGAAGCTTTTTCTGGAGGCATGTTTCTGTGGTCTAACCTGGTGGTTGCCAGGCACTTACTACTCACTCATTTCGGTCTGTAGCTAGGGCCCCAAATTGAGGCCAAGGTAGACCGCTGGCATTTCTTTGGCCTGAGGGTGGGCTGCTTGGAGGATACCAAGTCCTCTCCGGGCCCTGGGCCACCCCGCCACCCTCCTGTGGTGATAAGTGTGTGTGTGGGGGGGTGTCTCAGTCTCTGTTGCTGAGGTTTTTCTTGCACCTCCCTCATGTCTGGGTGCTTTTTCTCCTGTCCCTGCTGTATTTCCTGTCTGGGTTCAGTCCTCTTTGGCTCTGTGACTCATGGGAGGTTCGGTGGTGGGCTCTCCTAGCCCCTAGTTTCCTGTGCCAGGGCTGTCACTACTGCCTGGAGGCATAGCTGTGAACAGGTGGGGGTCTGCATGAACCCTTACGTGAGGTGCGAGTGTGTACACGTGTCTGTGTGGTGATCGAGCCTTCAGTGATGCTCCATGTCAGGCAGAGAGCTAGACGTGCTTCGTTGAGGAAACTCAGAGTGTGAGGCTCAGATAGGGTGGGGATAGGGGTGTGGGGGGCAGGAGCCAGGAGAGCGAGGACTGAGGGGACCTCTGTGGCCAGCCTGAGCTCCCAACGGGTCAGGGTGCTGGAGCCACACGGGATTCAGTGTCTCCTGGCACTGGAGAGGGGAGGGGTGGGTGCTCGGTGACCAGGGGCTGGGTGGCCCTGGGCAAGTTTCCCTCTACCCTGGCTGCCCCTCATGGGCTGGCCCCACTGCATTGCAGCTGAAGGAGAGAGAGACAGCTGAGCCATCAGACCAGAGCTGAGTCCCAGAGCCTCTGCCCAGCCAGTGAGGAGAGGGGTTAGGGGCTGAGATACCTAGGTGCCTGGAGACAGTCCTGGTCTTCAAGGAGAGACCTACTTTTTGTCCTTTCTGCAGCCCACATGGCACCAACCTTTTCGGGCACCAGAAGTAGTGTGGGCAGGTGGGTGAGTCAAGAAATGGTTCTGGTGTGGAAGGGCACTCTTGGGGACATGCGGGGTGTCGTCGGTGCCCAGTGGTGGTGTCCTGATGGAGACCGTCCCTGGGTCTCTGTGTCTAAGGAGGACTTTCATGTGTCCTTACCCTCCAGGGGAGGTCCAACCAGGAGTGCTATGGGGTTCACACCCTGCTTCCTCAGTCTGGGCTTTGACCATGGCTGGCCATTCCTCAGGGGCTCTTGATTACCTTCCGTTTTCTCCCACTAAAAGAAAGCAGTCAATGCTGCTGCAGCTGTCCCGGTTGGTTCAGAAGCTGACGTTGCACCCCTTTCCTTAACTGCGTGCTGTCCAGATTTTGGCCTGAGTTATGCCAAGAACGGAGAACTACTAAAGTACATTCGCAAAATCGGCTCTTTCGATGAGACCTGCACCCGGTTCTACGCCGCTGAGATCGTGTCTGCTTTGGAGTACCTGCACGGCAAGGGCATTATCCACAGGTGGGGGCCAGGCTGCTAGCCACCCCGGCAGCCCTCTGTGCACCTGGGAGGGGCAGGGAGTGGACGGTAGGATGGTAGGTGGGTGGGAGGAAGGATTTGGGGTAACGACAGTAGATTGTGCACTCATTGCTGGCAGTTGTGAAGTGTGTTGGGGCATCCCCCTGGTCCCCGATGCTGTCAGACCTGCTGGCTGACTGGGGCACTCAGCTCCAATGAAGGTGCTGTGCCTTGTGGGGGATTGTGTGAAGTCATTACCATCTTTAACCTGGAAACTCACCTTCTCAGGGATCTTAAACCAGAGAACATTCTGCTGAATGAAGACATGCACATTCAGATCACGGACTTCGGCACTGCCAAGGTGCTCTCCCCTGAGAGCAAGCAAGGTATGTGCAGCTTCTCTCCCCAGGGGCCTACATAGGTAGTCCAGCCCCGACTACCCCATGGGGCACACTCAGCGTTCCTGGTCACTGGTGTGGGTGGGCCCCCCGGCTGCACAGTCACACGGCAAGTAGACACTGGTCACCACACACCCACACCCACACCCACACCTATGGCTACTTGCCCGTGGGGTGTGGTGATGGCTCCCTTACAGCAGCTGTGTCACTGAAAGCCCATGAGGCCTGACAACAAGCTGGCTTGCCCTTCAGGAGTGTGTCAGATGACTAGCCTAGGTCTGTAGGGCCCAGAGGCTGTAGGGAAGTGGGTTTCCAGGGTTGACTAGCAGATAGGACTCTTGCTGGTGAGGTTTGGGGGAAGCCAGGGAATGTCTGTGTGACTAGAGGGCAAGCCAGTGTCGGAGGAACTAGGCACTTGGCCGTCTGGCTCCCAGTTCCCCCGGTCTAGGTGTAAATGCGTGAATACGTTGGAGACTGATCTGACAGGTAAGTCTCGGAGAGCAGGATAGAGCAGCCCCAGCTTGTCTTAGCCGGAGAATCTGCCAGAGCAGGGTGGAGAAGAGTCACATACATCGAGAGAAGCCACTCTGTCCCACCTCACCCACTGGAGAGTCTTGATGGGCATGTAGGGGGTGGGATGTTGAGCTGGCCCTCCTGTATGTGCGTGGTCTCTGAGGTCACAGCCACATGCCCAGAGGCCTGTCGGCCTGTGTGTGATGACTCGTGGTGACTGTCATGCGGAAGGAGGCTGCTGGCCCAGCTCCGGAAGCATGGGCCTGTGCAAAGTCCCTTTGGCTTTTGTGAGACTTCCTGACACCTCCGGGCAAGGAGTCTGTTGGAACCCCAATGTGGACGGGCCTGACATCTGGTGCGTCACCCAGAGAGGGGCAGATGAAGCTCATGGGGCAAGAGATTTGGTCCCAAGTCTCTTCTATGGACTTTGCTAGTGAGGTCCCTGGCCCACTGCTGTCCAGTGGGAGCAGCGAGCAGGAGGGGCCAGGCCAGCCATGCTGGGGTCAGCTGTGGCCTGTGTTCATCTGCCCGAGACTGACAGTAAGCAGAAGTGTCATGGGCAATGACCGCTTCCCTTTCCTCAGAGGCCTCAGGAATCACAGTTGTGAACCGAGGGCAGCTGCTGTGTGCGAAGCTTCAGAGTGCCCGTGGGAGTTGGACTTGTTATGGGGCTGACGGCCCAGCATCCTCCTTGGGCAGCACTGGTGGTCAGGGGCCGTTCAGGAGACTCCAGCTCTGTCCGTCACTGTCACCAGCTCAGTTTCTGTGGGACTGGGACTGTGTGTCTGTGGGCAAATGAGCCTTTGTGCAAAGCCAGGCCCTGGGAATGCAGTGGGCAGCTTGCCTCTGTCCTCGAGGGTCACTGGGAATCGGGGTTGGGGGGACGGTAACTTCATGCTAACCCCTTTCAGGTGCTGCCAGACTACTTTCCAAAGTGGCCGCGCCATTTGCTCTGTCTTCTAAGTGCATCACCCCACACCCAAACCCATGTGACCAGCCTGCTGATCACATGTCACCCCTGACCCTGTCCCCTGCCCTCAGGTGGATGCCAGGTGGTGGGAGGTTTGGGCTATATCCCTGAGGATGGGGAAGTAGCCAGGTTCTGAGCCTGGTTATCCCGTCCCCTGTCCTCAGTGGGGGATGAGGTGTGAGTTCTCGTTCTCGTTCTTGCTGTCCCTCTGTCCTCCGCGTGGTTGCAGGCACAAGAGTGCCTCCCGGGGCCACCCCTGTGCTCTGACCCTCCATGCTTGGTGTGGGTGCGGAGCTCGGCCACTCTGTTGGATTCACTGGCATCTTACTGCATCACCGTGTCCAGCCCAGTAGTGTGGCACTTGGGATCGTTGTCAGAGAACAAGCATGCAGCCCCCAGCACATTGACAGTCACTGGTGATGGGGCTGTGGCTGCTGGAGGCCCAGGAGGAGGTCCTGCTGGGGAAGATGGGCCTGGGGCTTAGAAAGGGTGCTGGAGACACAGTGATGTGATCGCCTGGGCCCAGTGACTGACTGCAAGTG
Organism: Echinops telfairi; assembly: GCF_000313985.2. NCBI lineage: Eukaryota > Metazoa > Chordata > Mammalia > Afrosoricida > Tenrecidae > Echinops > Echinops telfairi. The sequence goes on from NW_022103901.1 coordinate 31,091,620, forward strand.
GCTTTTCTTCAAGGCGGATGGAAGCCTTTCTCTGCGCCAGTGTGGAGCCTGTGTGTGCGTAAACCACCAGAGCACGGTGGGGAGTTCAGAGAGGTGCTGGGGTCTCGGCCTCCTGCCATTCTTAGTCAGGGTGCCGAGCAGCTGGCCTCTGTGAAGACAACGGCACCTTTGGAAGAAGGCTTGTTTGCCAGCTGTCACGTGCAGGTGACACAAAGGCTTCGCTGATGGATGCAGGCGTGAAGCTGTCTGAAGATCAGAAGGTCATAGGTCTGCACAGACAGTACCCGTGAACGGAGGAGAGCCCCGTGCTGGCAAGGGCTCATCCTAGGTGGATCCAGTCACTGATATGGGCGGACGCAGCAGGAAGTCAAGCAGTGGGTTGCACTGGGCAGGTCTGCTGTGTAGGACCTCTTGAAAGGGTTCCCGAGCCAAGGAGCCCAGGCCGCCTCTGCTCCTGGGGAAGAGGAAGGAAGGGAAGGCCTGTGCAGCCAGCTGGGGGCCAGGAGTTGTCACTGGGCTGAGAGGAATCTGTGGGACGTGGGCTGGAGAGGGGCACAGGCACGAGCAGGTGGGTGGTTGTTAGGCACAGCTTGGGAGCTGGCTGCAGGAGCCTCAGACGAGACCCGACCACCCCCTACTGTGAGCGTGCGCCCCTGTGTGACCCTGCACCCTGTTCCTCTGTTTAGCAACACAGCTGCCTTTAGGAATGGTGTGACTTGAGGAAGCATCGTCTACTCTTCCCCTGACAGGACACCACGTGAGAACCCAGGAGGCCAACAGTAGTGATGCCAAGACCACCAGCCCTACACTCTGGGCCCTGACACCATGCGCCTGCCCCACTGCTCGCGGCACCGCGCTCCTCGCCTGCCTGCCTGCCTGCCGACTTGGGGAATGGGGTTCCTAAGGCGCAGTCCCTGCAGCAGAGTGTGGCTGAGGGTGGGGGGCGGAGCCTCCTGGTCAAGGCAGCCAGGGGATGGCTCGTACCTTGGTTTCCTGCCTTTCTCTCGTCAGGGAGCAGCACTATCCCTGGCGGGAAAGGCGCCCCTTTCACACTGCACTCCGGGACCAGGTGGTTGGGCTGGCGTCTGGTTCTGGGGTCCTGAGAATCACAGGACAACCATAGGTGATGGCCACATCACCAACTCCCCAGAGAATCGACATTTCTGTCAGGGCTTGTGGACGAGGACACTTGGTGCAGCTGCCCTGGGAGGACATGAGCTGGTGGCAGGACAGGCACTCTGTCGGCCAGGTTCTGAGCTTGGAGAGGCCTCAGCACACTGTGTGGGGATAGGTAGCCTGGGCCTCTGCATTGAGGCACCTCTGGGAGAAGACCACCTCTCTCACTTTAGGTGCCCTGCCCTCACTTCACAGGTGATGTCACCTGTCCACTGCCTGTCAGCTCTTGACCTGCAGGGCTGGACCAGGGGAGAAGGATAGGACAGTCTGGGAAGTACACACCTGGTGAGGTCAATGTGTGACTGCCCCTTTGCCCCTTCTCTTCAGCCAGGGCCAACTCGTTTGTGGGGACGGCCCAGTATGTCTCTCCAGAGCTGCTCACCGAGAAGTCTGCCTGTAAGAGGTAATGGCCCTGCCCCTCTTCCCCTCACAGGGCCCAGGCAGGAGACCCTCTTCCTGGTGGCACTTTCAAAACGTCAGGCCTGTACCTTGAGAACTGGCTCCTGTACACCCCGGCACCGGGCTGGGACAGACTCAAGTGCAGAGTGCACTGCCGTGTGTCACCCTCAGTTGGGTGCATTTAGATTTCTAGAAGGTACCAGAACCAGACAGCAGGGGCTTCCCGTGTGGGTATGAGAGCAGGGCTGTGCGGAGCTGACTATGAGCCGGTGGAACGCAGCTAGTCAGCCCGTGTGCCGCATGCGTGCTGCTCCCCAGGTGCACTCGTTGCAGAACACCTGGTCTCACGTTTGTAATCCTGGTATGTACTTAAAACTGCCACCCGTCAAGCATTATTCTAGGATCTACAGCACAGCAGGTGCTCCTAGTGCCCAGACCTCGTTTTTTGTGTGTTCATTGTCCACAGCTCTGCCCCTCGGAGACCCCGGGGTGGGATGCTAAGCTCCTCCTCCAAGCAGCCATGGGCAGACATTGGTTAGAGCCTCTGGTGTGGCGAGTTCTGTCGGGTGCAGAGGTGGCAGCCCATCCACCCTGGTCCTGGGTCTAGCGGTGACATGGGCACCCCTCTCTGAGGCCGCTGCCCTGGGCCCCAGTGTCTAGTGATGTCCACCCAATCTGTTTGGGTTCCAGGAAGTCACCGAACTTAGAGTAAAGCCGTGGGTGGGGCCTGTGGGCTGGCTATCCGGACTCTGGCCAGGGCACGGCCAGCTGTTTTATGGGACACAATGCAGTCACATGTCAGACCTTCGGGCTGGCTGTTGGGGGGATTCTGGGCAGGTCACTGGTTTCCAGGGGTGATGCTGAGGCGCGCTGGCTCACTGGGAGCGGGGCCGACTCAGCAGCATTGCTGTCTTGTGTTTCCTCCTCCCTAAAGCTCAGACCTATGGGCTCTTGGCTGCATCGTCTACCAGCTTGTGGCCGGACTCCCACCCTTCCGAGCAGGGTAAGGCTGTGTGCCCTCAGTTCCGTCAGCCTCTGGCCTTGGGTGTCCCCAGCCGGCCAGGTCAGATGCCACCGGGGGCCTGCACCACACGGGTGTGATTGTGACCTTCCCCAACCTGGCGCGTGTGTGTGCGCCCATGCGTGCACACACAGGGTGGAGGTGGGGTGGGAGGGACAGCAGCTCTGTCAGGTACCCCGCCCCCCGGCCCCCCATGACTTGGGCTCTTGCTTCACAGGAACGAGTATCTCATCTTCCAGAAGATCATTAAGCTGGAGTATGATTTCCCAGAGAAGTTCTTCCCCAAGGCCAGGGACCTTGTGGAAAAGCTCTTGGTAAATAAGTGGCTTGTCTTCTGAGGCCCCCCCGCCCCTGCAGTCCCCAGAGCCCCATGTGTTTGGTGGCATCTGGCCATGGGGAGTAGGCTACCAGGATGCCTGACCCCTTCTAAGAGAAGGGCCAACAAGCAGCGCCCCTGGGAGCGCCGTGTTGATGGCTCTGACCCAGCTGGCCCTCCATTACAGGTCCTGGACGCCACGAAGCGACTGGGCTGTGAGGAGATGGCCGGGTACGCGCCACTGAAGGCCCACTCATTCTTCGAGTCCATCACGTGGGAGGACCTGCACCAGCAGACGCCCCCGAAGCTCACGGCCTACCTGCCAGCCATGTCTGAGGATGATGAGGACTGCTATGGCAATGTAAGGCGGGCAGGTAGGCCGGGCCGGTCCCCTGCGCCCCTCCGCAGGTGTGCTAGGACTGAGGCACCATCTCTTGCTCCTACAGTATGACAACCTCCTGAGTCAGTTTGGCTGCATGCAGGTGACCTCATCCTCGTCACACTCACTAGCCTCTGCTGAGTCGGGCCGGACCCCGCGTGCGGGCAGCAGTGTCGAGCAATACATCCATGACCTGGACTCGAACTCCTTCGAGCTGGACTTGCAGTTCTCCCAGGACGAGAAGAGGCTGCTGCTGGAGAAGCAAGCGGGGGGGAATCCCTGGTATGGACGAGCACAAGTTGGGGGGCGCCCTCAGCCTGGCCTCTGGCCATGGCTGTGGCTTCTCTGATCTCAGTGGCCACTACCCTGTGGTCAGATGCCAGGTGGACTGTCCTTCTGAGTCTTGGTGAACAGGCCTCTGGCTGTCTGCCTGCTGGCCTGCCACTGCCTCCAGGGTGGCCTGCCTGGCAGCTCTCCAGCTGCCCATGAGCACCTGGCCGCAGCCTAGCTGGTGCATGCCCTGGTGTCCTTGGGGCACCCTGGCTGCTGGGCTTTGTTTCCAGAGGCATTGCTGTCTTGTCCCTTATCTTGTCCCTCACAGTTTGCATTTTGAACAGGGCTTGCTTGGGAGCCGCACAGAGGGGTGGGCATGTCTCTGGTCGACTGGTGACTTCTCTGCAGTCTGTTGCTGCAAGATGCTCTCCGGGGAGGGGTGGGTAGAAGTTGCAGGATTGCCAGCCTTGGGTGTGGTGCTGTGTGTCCCGTCATGCACTGAACCTGCAGTTGGTCCAGTATGTACCCTCTGTGCAGGCTGAGAGCTGGTTGAGGCAGGGGTATGGGTGCTGGGGTAGGAGGTACTTGGAGGGGTCAGAAGGCAGGGAGGACCTGGGGCCTAGCTTGAGCAGGAGAGCGGGCATGTGTGGGAGGAGGAAGGAGGAGGCCCAGCCATTGGGTTGGACAAAGCAGTGGGCAAGCTGGGACTCTGTGTGCGTATATGCGAACACACGCAGCATGCGAATGTGTGCACAGTCGTCCTAGATAAGCAGAGGACAGCAGCTCCAGCCCTGAATATCATTACTCTAACCCGAGGCTCCTTGGGTCACCTGCCATCTTCGTTTGAGAGATTCTGTGCCAGACCACCCCATGTTGGGGGGAGGGGATAGTGTGTCTAGGTGTATGGTGGGGGGCAGTCTGGGTGTGTGTGGGAGTGGGGGTCATGCAGGAGTCCCCTGTGTGCAGGTACATGTGTGTCCCCAAGAGATGACAGCCTTGAAAGCCAGAAGGGCGTCTCGGCTGTGGTTCGTGGACTCTTAACCGTGCATCCATCTTGGGCCTGTGGGAGGGGCTTCGTGAACTTGAAGGTGCAGTGACCCCTTCAGGTCTGGACCCTGTGAGTAGAAAAGCCCCCAGCAAGATTATGGGTGCTGGCCAGTTAGCAAACTTCCCTGGTGGACTGTATTCGGCTAGCCAAGCTGCCCAGTCTGCCCAGCTGTCCCTCTAGGGCTGACCTCCAGGCCATAGTCAGATGGCCCCTTGTCACTCAGCAGCTGGGTCTGGTCAAGAACCCAGCCCATGCAGGTCGTGCGGGCATCCACAGCACTGCTGGGAATATCTTGGTGCCCTGCCCTGCTCACCGCCCCATCCCCCCACCTGAGGATGGGTGTCCCGCCTTAGTTCTCTCATCTGTTGTAACAGAGACTCCTCATGGGTGACCAGTTCTGACCAGCAGATTCCTCTCAGCACGGGCTGGTTCTGGGAGAAGTTGGTCTCCCCTCCGCTCCTGATGTACACCCTCACAACCACTCTAGGGCAGTTCTGCTCTGTCCCGTAGGACGCCTAGGAGTTGGCTTTTTTCACTGTCTCTGCCCTGAGCGTCTGCTTTCTGTGGGTGCTCATGCCCGCTGTACCCCGTTTCAGCTATCTCCCTGTTGGCTCCTCTGGTGCTCTGGCGTGCACCTATGTAGATGGATGCAGAAAGACCAGCTGTTTTGGGGACGTGTGTGTCCCCAATCAGTCCTGTGGCATCTCTGGCTGCTGCTGATTGTCCGGCCCAGCAGCCTCCCTTGGGAGGTCTCCGTGATCTCCCGTTGAGTGGCCCCAGCACCACACTGGCCAGCTCAGTCCTGGAGCCAGGAGATGTGGTGATTTGCTGGCTTTCATTTTGCTGGCAGCTGCCTTGCTGCCTTGGCCTTGGCAGCAGCTCGTAGCCCCAATGAGACCTGCTGCTGTGGGCCCCTGTGGCAGCCTTCCTCTGAGTGGCTGAACCCGTGCACCACCAGGGAGGGCCCTCCAACAGGACTCAATCCGCGTCTGAGTGGCTGAACCCGTGCACCACCAGGGAGGGCCCTCCAACAGGACTCAATCCGCGACCACTGACCCTGGCTCCCAGAACTGAGCACAGCTGGCCTGCAGACAGACTGAGGGGGCGAAGCTGAGTGGGAATGTACTTGGACCAGTTCTGACGATCGTGGTTCTAGACCACGGGTCCTCAAACTACAGCCCGCAGGCTACATGCAGCCCACCAAGGACATTTATCTGGCCCACCCCGTGTTTTTGCCCTGTTTTTTTTACTTCAAAGTAAGATGTGCAGTGTGCATAGAAATTTGTTCATAGTTTTGTTTTTTTTTAAAACTATAGTCCGGTCCTTCAACGGGTCTGAGGGACAGTGAACTGGCCCCCTGTTTAAAAAGTTTGAGGACCCCTGTTCTAGATTGATCCTTAGACTCTGAGACTCAAGGGGGACTCCAGCTTGGGCGGGTGGGGAGTATAGAACAGTAGTCTAGGGTGCCTGCTTGTCGGAGCTGCCCTGTCCTGTCTACAGGGACAAGTGCGAGTGGTTCCAGTCCCGTTCAAGTCCTGATTCATGGACAGAAGGGGGTGATGCTCCGAGCCGCGGTGCTGGGCCAGACTCCAATGGGAGACTTGTAGGGCGTGGGCTTCACAGGGAGGCACATCCACTG
>NW_022103901.1:31097970-31103106 GCF_000313985.2 Echinops telfairi
GTCCTAGAAATGGCACGTTCCAGTTTCCTGTGAGCTTTCCTACATCGGGGGTTGGGGGTGGGGGTGGCGGCAGAGGCGGAATCTCTGCCCTGCCCCTTGGGGGGTGTCTCCCACCCTCATTGTCTCCCCTGCAGGCACCAGTTTGTAGAAAATAACTTAATACTGAAAATGGGTCCAGTGGACAAACGGAAGGTGAGTAACCACGGCCCCAGCTGGGCGACGCCCAGGCACACAGGCCTGTGGGGACTCTCCAGCCAGGGCAGCAAGCGCACACATGTCTGAAAATCCCCCGGGGTGAGGAGGCCCAAGGCTGTGTGTCCCATTTCCCCAGCCCGTGCAAGCTTATGGAAACCCCTAGATCAGAGCCATCCAGGGCTCGGACCTGCTGCTAAGCAGGCAGTTGAACATGAAGGGGCTTCAGAGAGGACTTGAGGGGAAATTCTACGATTTATAACTCAGTTTCACATCAACTGCGAGGCCCCTGTGTGATTTTCAGCCTGGCTCTGGGCTCTGTGAAGTTTCAGAAACTCCAGCCCAGTGACTCGGCGCCCCGGCCCTGCCTGTGTCAGCGGCTGACCCTCTCTCGACATGGCTCAGGCACTTGATGGAGGGGGTTCCACTTGAGGGGCAGTGGGTGGGAGCCCTGATGGCCGTCCCTCCCTCCCTCCCTCCCTCAGGGCTTGTTTGCGCGCCGGCGGCAGCTGCTACTCACAGAGGGGCCACACCTGTACTACGTGGACCCTGTCAACAAGGTCCTGAAAGGGGAGATCCCGTGGTCCCAGGAGCTCCGACCTGAGGCCAAGAACTTCAAGACTTTCTTTGTTCACACAGTGAGTGTGCCTGGGGGCCTGGGGGGGCCTGTGGCAGTGTCCTCCGGGGCAGGGTCCCTGGTACCCGCCAGAGCACAGCACCCTCTGCCTCGCAGCCCAACAGGACCTACTACCTGATGGACCCCAGCGGCAACGCGCACAAGTGGTGCAAGAAGATCCAGGAGGTGTGGAGGCACAGGTACCAGAGCCAGCCGGCTGCCATCCAGTGACCGCCGTGGCCCTGCTGGGGGAGCACACGCGGATGCCTCGCCGCTTTCTTATTTAAGAGAAAAGACAGACTGACTCTCCACCAGAACAAAACCAGTAACAGCCACCCAGGGCTTGGCTGCGATGCTTCTGTGAGGCCGTGGCCGGCAACCTGCTGCAGACCTGCTGCTGCATAGCTCCTCCTGCGTCCGCCATAGGCAGCGCCTGAGCCCCGCACGCCTCCTTCACCCCCTCAGTCCTCGCTTCTGGCCCAGCTCGACCCCACAAAGCCCAAGCTGCAGGCTCCCTGTCAGCACAGCTGCCGCTGGTGAGGCAGCGGCACAGGCTGTCCAGGTCACTCAGGTTGTTGTGGGAGACACCAGGAAGGACTCCCTGAGGGGCCCAACCCTAGGGGGCAGGTGGCTCAGCCCAGCCCCAGCTGCAGCCCCTCACCACCACCCCACCCCGGCCCGGCCCCTGGTCCCTAAAGAGTGGATTGCCCAGAAGCTGGGTCTCCCACTCCCAGTGCTTGAGGCAAGGATCACCCCCAACACACACACACATGCACGCACGCACGCACACACACACACACACACACATGCACGCATGCACATGCAGGGATCACCTCTACCATGCCCACAAACCTACCTGAAAAGGCTGGCCTGGCAACCCCTCCCCCGGCCCCCCATACACATGTTCACTTGAGAGCTGGTCTGATAAGTCCCCCTTACACTCACACTGACTTGGACCCGAGCATGGCCTGGTCTGATAGTCCTGCACATACACGCTGGCACACACTCATATTCTTAGCTGGTCCGACCTCGCTCAGTCAGTCACTCACGCACTCCTGTACCTGAGCACCCCTAGTCTTCAACATGCGTGCTGGAGCACACACACACACAACATGCACACTTATCTGTGTTTGAACATAACCTTGTCTGGCACACCACACACACACACACACTCACCTGGACCTGAGTCTAGCCTGGTCTGACCACACCCCCTCCTGGCGGTCCCTGGGTCACTGCCTTCGTGCACTTGGTTCAGAACTTCACAGCTAGGAGGGCCAGCCTGTTCCCTGGTAAGGTTGTCCCCAGAGGCAGCCCCAATACCCCCACTTTGTGTCATCTCCTGGATACGGCTCTGAGGATGGGCCCTGCCCTTCCCCTCTGATTTCCCCAGGTGAGCAGGGGGAGGGCTCCTGGGAGCCCCGCTGTGTACCCAGACCAAGCCTTCTGTGATCTGCCTATCAGGCCAGCTGCCACAGTGAGGAAAGGGTTCTCTGAGTTGTTGCGGGGCTGCTGCGGGGAGCCTTCACACTGTCCTCTGCTCTGCGGGCAGCCCCACTACCTCCAGCCTGAGGCCCTGACGGGGGCTGCCGCTTGCCCTAGCCTGAGCTGTGGGCGCTGGTCCAAGTCCATGTCCTTCTCTGAAGACCACACCTGCTTCCTGCCCAGCTGCTCACACAGCCGCCCTTTGCCCCAGCCCTGCCCTTGCGCCCGAGCCCTGGCACTTGGGGACTCATACCCTCTGTGCTCCGATGTGTGGGCTTGGAAATAAACATGGCGTACTGGGCTCCGCAGGTTCAGGAGGCGGGTGTCGGACGCAGGACAGGCAGCTGGGGCATCCTGGGGGCTGCTCCGGGCCTGTGGAGAGACTCCAGGTTGTCCCATCCCACCCAGTGGGGGTTGGTCCCATGAGCTGCACCTGGAGCTTCCCCACCTGCCCCAGAGTTGTTCTTGGGCTGCCCTGTGGCATTTGTGACCTTGGCCTGACAATCAGCGCAGATGGTTGTGACCCAGACCTCCAGGCTCCGGGACTCCGGCCAGGCTGTGATCTTGGAGCCCACTGCATTCGGGAGTCAGCTGGAGTCTCATCAAGAGCCTGAGAAAGTCCACTGTGAAAGTTGGCGGGTAGGAATCTCATGTGTGGCTCTTGGCCCCGCCCCCCAACACCCCCCACCCCCACATACATTGCTGACCTGCCTGAAGTCAAACAGTGCAGAGTGCTTTTGTTCCCAGCTTTCCCAAGCTCTCCGCAGAGACCAGGTTATGAAGGTCATAGAGTTTATTTGTTGGGAATCTTACCACAATCTACCTGGCCATGTCCCGTTGGGAAACACTTTAGATCATCTCTCTCCCTCTCCCCCAACAGTTTAGATAACGCTGTGATGAAAAGCTTTATAAATCTTTGGTTTTGACTGGTCCCTGCCCCTTTGCTTTCTAAAGTAACTACTTCCAGGGTCACAGCATTGGTTCACTTCAAAGGTAGTGTCCGCTCCTCCTCCCTTCTGCCTGGACCCACTGCTTTTCTGTCAGTTCCAACACCGGCCCCTCCCTCCTCTCCAGAGTCTGATGGGTCAGGCATTGCAGAGAAGGGCGGGACCAGCCTGCCCCTTGTTACTGCTGCTGGAGGGCTGATCCCACCCCCTCCCAGTCAGGCCTTTTGTCATTGCGGGTCTGGCCGTGCCCACCTGCTTGTACGCTCCCGAATGCTCTGCCTCTCTCCAGAATCTTGAACTTGTCTCCACAATGGTACTGAGTTGACGCTTGCACAGTCAGCATGGAGAAGTGTCCACCGGCCTGACTTTGCAGTGTCCGGCAGGCGGTCATCAGAGCCTGCCCTTTAGACTGCTGGGATTGGACACCCTGTGCTCGCCCTGCCCCTCTGCACGTGGTGGAGCTGGGTCAGAACACGTCTGGGGCAGCGTGGGGGTTGGGGTGGGGGTTGGGGTGGTGGCATCCAGCAGCCGTGCAGTGTCCCTGTAGAGAATGTGGTGGTCGGGCTGGTCAGACTCCATGGTTTCCCTTTCCCTGCTCCCTGCTGGCCCGCCCAAGGCCACCTGAGCTCAGGCCATCCACACGGGTGCCATTCTTCATGTCTCCATGTTGTGTGTGGGGAGGCTGAGGGAGCACGACTGCCAGGCTTCTGAGGACCCCGGGCCCAGTGGTTCCTGGCCCCCCAGAACCTCTTGCTGAGTGTTGCAGGTAGGTCTCTGCCCCCTGAAGCCATGAGTCCCTTTTCTGGTTGGCCCACAGAGCTGGCAGTACAGGGAGAGAATGTGAGGGCATTCTCGGAGGGTTTGCCATATAGTTTCCCATCTTACTTCTGTTCATCCCCGCAGCTCACGACAGCCCAATGGGACTCGAGTGGGTGTGGTTGTGTTTCTCTGGCAGGTGTCCTCATCAGGCTGGGGTAGGCCAACTGGCCTGTGGGGAACTGGTCGGGGAGGGCACCATGTTAACCAAGCCATGGTGGATGACTGACCAGCTTACAGGTCTACCTGAATTTCCTCAAAACTCACTTCTTCAGTATGAAGAAGCACCACAAACTTGATGTACAGAGATGCTTTTTACAAAAGGCCAACCTTTTATAGCTGTGTAAACCCCTCGCCCCCTAGTCTAACCCTTCTGGATAAATGACATGATGGGGCTTGCTTTGCCAGGGGTGCAGGGTGGTGGGGTGGGGGAAGCCTCTGACCACAAGTTTGGCCGCCAGCAAAATGAAATCATGGCAGTATTTTAAACTGCTGTGTGGCTGCCCTGTTACAACCTCAAGTAGGACAAGCAGTAGTAGGTTAGCGGTCTTTCCGGCTGGTGGCAGTGCGGAAGTGTGTCATACTCTCCCTGGTCTGTAGTTCCAACTGTGATGTACAGGCACAGCAAAAATTTAAAACAGAACTGATGAAAACAAATAATGCAATGATACTAGGATATACACTTTTGTATTTTATTCTTATATAAGGTTATTTGCTGGCTACTGGCCTCTAGTTCAGTCTGTGTTATTTAAATTCTAATATATGAATTATTTGGATTGAATTCATGTTCGGGGCCAAGCTGTTGTATGTATTGATGTACAGCCTTGAATGTGAATAATTATTGTAAACTATATTTTACAAATTTTTTTCTGGCTTTATTATATAAATTTTCTATTTGGTCAATGATTTAATCATATAATTTAAAGAATCTGTTTATGCCCACCCCCGCCCAGTATTTGTGCTTTAGATGTAGTGCCCGGAAGATGAGTTTTCCACGTATGCTCGGTAGTCTTGTAATAAAAAAGGCATGTAGCGGTGTACCCCTGGCTGGCGTGGCCCGTGTTCATTTGCGCGGGCGCGGGC
>NW_022103901.1:31103670-31115299 GCF_000313985.2 Echinops telfairi
GGGCTCGCCCCGCACCCCGCTCTGCGTCCACTTGCTCTTCCGCCCTTTGCCCCGGGTGTGCGGCCGCCCGCTCCTCCCCGCCCAGGGCCTTTCGGCCGTGGAGGCGGCCCGGAGGACGTGCATTCTTCCCGCCTCGCTGTGGGTGAGGGTCGCACAAGGTGGCTCTTCTTTCCTGTGACTCGCATGCCGCGTTTCGGGGCAGGGGTGCCAGCCCGGTCAATGGAGCTCGCCGCTTAGGGGGCTGAGGAGGGAACATCTGCTCTCGGATCCCCTGCGGGCCTCGCAAGAGGCTGGCAGTTCCGAGCTTTGCAGCAAACTAAAAGCGTCTGCTGCCTCCAGACTTGTCGTGGGAACCGTCCCGATCGTTACCTTTGTTTTACGAATCGGTGGCTCCGTGAGAGCCTGGTCTGGCATCGTGAGGCCCTGGTGGGGGGTTCGCCTTAGCTCTTTTTACTCCCCGCAGCTCCCCCAGCCTTCGGCTCCGCCAACTTCACGGCGCCCGCCCGAGCCCACTCCCCAGCTCTTGGCCCGGTGCATGGCCAGCCCCGCTCACGGGCCAGGAGCCAGGCACCGACCCTTTCCACAAGCCTCGGCTCGGGCACTGAGAACTCCCTGTGACCTGGGGAGAATGGGGAGCTCCCAGTTCACCCCCCACCCCCACCCCAGCTGTCTCCACTGCTCCCCACTCTTAGAGCGCGGCCTCTCAGAAAGCGACAGCCATCCCCAGAGAGAAACAGACTTTTGTTCGAAGTGCCTCCCTCCCCTTTCCCAGTGTGGGTGTACCTGGCGTTAAGGGCTTGCTTTTTGTTTTAAACCATGGGGCTGAAGTGGTCGCTCCCTGGCTGCCTTCCCGGTTTGGGCACCAAGTGAGCTTTCAGATGGCTCTTGGCCACGGGGCTGTGGAGAGGCAGCGGCTTGTGTTCAGCCTGGAATAATCGATCCAGAAGCAGATTAGCTGCGTCTCCACAGCCCAGCCTTTTATTTTGCTCTCTCTCAAGACTACTGTGGGGAAAAAAAACAAAAACAAAAATGCCTTTCCTGGAATTGGAGTCCTTTGGGGGAGGTAATTAATCTATCAGGATCCACCTGTGCCAGCATTGGCCTTTTTTCACCATCCTCTGCCCGGTACCACGGGCTTCCAAGTGGGGAGGCGAGCAGGTCACCCCTGCCTCCCGCAGCAGGTGGGGAGTGTGTGGGGTGCCTTGAGCCCCGACAGTGGGGCTGTGCAAGGGTCTGCTAGTGCCCACCAGGACTTGGGGAGCCCCAGTTACTTTTCTGTGCTTCCGATGAAGGACTGTCCCCGGAGATCTGAGGAGGAGGGTGGAGGTGAAGGGGGGTGTCAGAGGGCCGGGACGCCATTAATTACACAGCAGATGACAAACAGGATGCTGATTCACCTGTGAAGTCTCCAAGCCTTGACCTCACAAGAGGGTGCCGGGCAGGGAACCTCATCCTGGGACCTGTTTGGGGTGTCAGCGCTTGGTGCTCACCTGGGCCAGCAGCATTTGGGCTCGGGATTGGGCCAGGGTGTGGGGGGGGGGGTGTCTGAAGAGGAAGGAGGACTCTGGTGGAGTTGGTTGCTCAGGGTGCTACAGAAGCTGGAATGTGCACTCAAGTTCAGGCTCGTGCGCGCGCCTGCACGTGTGCATAGCACATGGTTTTTCCAGAAGTTGACAGGTTGTTAGCAGTGTGGTGAGTGTAGCCCAGGTCAAGAATCAGGACCTTTTGCCCCTCACCTCGAGGTTGCCAGCCCTGTGTCTGTCACATTGGCTCAGGGTCACACTGACTTGGTGGCTCCCTCATGCTACCCCCAATACTCGAGTCTTTCCACGCAAGGCCACCACCTCCCTGAAAGAATCTTTCTAGACAGCCACGTGAAGGCTTGCACTTCCTCCTGGGACTTCCGCCACCCGCCCAGCTAGCTGCCCATATCCCTCACCACTATCTGCAGCCTTGTGTCACTGACTCCCCTCCTTCCCGCCAATGGCAAGGCCAAGTGTCACCCCTTCTGACCCCTCCTGCCTGAAGTGAGAGTGATGGGTCTGTTCTCATGGTGGGGGGCGGGGAGATGCACTGAGTTGGAGGGAGGGCAGTTGAGGAGAGTCCCCGTCCTCAGATCCAGCGAGGCCGGAGCAAACCACTTGCCGCATGTGGGCATCACCCGGGCTCCAGGGGTGCGCCCAGCGCAGGCCCCACACAGCCCTCTGCCAGGAGTACTTGACACACGGGAGCAACTTCTAACGCCAAACCCAGCCCACTGCCTCGGAGTTGATGCTGACTCACTACGACCCCGGACGACAGTAGGACTGCGCTACAGACTAAGTCTTTAGGGACGCTGACAGTTCTTGTTTCTCTACCCCGGAGCAGCTGGTGGGTTTGAACCACTGGCCTTTGGGGTAGCAGCTGAGTGCTCCAGCCTCTGTGCCACTAGGGCTCCGAGGAGTAAGCCAGCAGACCGAGTCGACAGCTGTTGTATCAGTTCCTGGTCATGGCCTTGTGGGGCAGAGGCCGACGGCCACACTTTGAACATGGGCTGCCAGCCACCAGATGCTTAGCCCATGGTGCCACCAGGGCAGCAGTTTGAGGCTTCAGAGAGCCGAAGTTCTGTGGATTGGAGGCCATAGCTGTGTTTGTCGGGCGGAAGCACCCAGCTTTGTTCCTTGGGAGAAAGACATGGTTGTCCCCCTGGGCCAGGTCTCAGTCCTGCAGGATCGCCGGCAGTTGGCATGCACTTAGGCAGAGGGGTGGTGCTGTGTGTGTTTAGAGGTGGTTTCTTGCCTCCCTGAAGGCCCCCTGTTCATGTCTGTATTTAAACACAGTCGCTCGGTCACCATCATGATGTCTCAGGCACATTGGAGCGCTGCCGGCCTGAGTGTTGGGTTGGGGGAAGGGATTCCCCCCCACCCCTGCTCCTGACTCCCCTGCTGCTCTCAACACCAACAGGGTGATGGAAAGGGCATGGCACCGTATCCGGGCAGCTGCTGTGCTTTCCTCCAGGACACCTGATGTCCTTAGTTTGGGTCACCTGGCCCCTTCCTTCCCACTTTGTCACCTGGCCCCTCAATGGGGAGTGCTGGTTTCTGTCCCAAGTCTCCAGGGTGGCTTGTGGATACACACACACACTCCTACCAGCTGGCCACTTGGGCTTGGCCCAGGCACCATGGGCGGCACAGGCTAGACTGCTGTCTTCTTGGGGCTAGCGTTGTAGCCAAGGGCTAGCAGCTCCCACATGGGCCCTGAGGCTGGGTTCTGGGAGCTGAACCGATCAGCCAGCCAAGGAGGACAGAACTGGTTTCTTGAGGGCCCTGGGCAGTCACCGTGGAGGAGGCAGCTTGTCCTGAGGAGCGGGAGGGGACCGAAGTAGCTGACTTGGGTTGGCAGCTGGCTGAGTGCTTACCACTGCACCGTCAGGATGACCCCGGGCCTCTGAGCTGGCTTCAAGACACACCTGACCCCAGAAGTGTTCAAAACAAGGGAGGTGTCAGACCTGGCCTCCCATGGGACCCCCTCCCATGACACCCAGCAGGGACATGGCTCCAAGCAGACAGCGTGGGGGCCTTACCCCGGGTCCAGGCCTGGCTCCCTGTCTCACTTGGGGTCCCTGTCCTCTGTAGGATGAGACCGGGGCCTACCTGATAGACAGAGACCCCACCTACTTCGGGCCTGTCCTCAACTACCTGCGGCATGGCAAGCTGGTGACCAACAAGGACCTTGCTGAGGAAGGTGGGTGCCGCTGCGGGTATGAGAGGCGGTGTGCCCGGGCTTTCCTGGATCCTTCTCCCTCCCTCCAGGAAGGTGGGGAGCTCTGGGAGCAGAGGCACGAACCCAGCCTGGGTTTGTTGGTGACCTCCTTCCTGGCCTGCAGGGGTGCTGGAGGAGGCCGAGTTTTACAACATCACCTCGCTCATCAAGCTGGTCAAGGAGAAGATTCGAGAGCGAGACAGCAAGACCACACAGGTGAGTCACAGTGACCCCTGCCCAGCTTCTGGGAGCCCTGGGCCCCCAAACCCACATCTAGCCTCGGTCCCTGGCTGCCCCTGCCCCTCAAGGCACAAACTGTCTCAGCTGATGCCTAGACCCCTTTACAGAGAGGGGCTAATGGCCTGGCTCTGACAGTGATGGTTGGGGCCAGGTGGGGAGGGCCGGGGACTGCTGTCCACAGCCCATGGCCATGCCAGTAGGCACAGGGCACATCACATGCCCGGAAGGACATGGCCTGCAGTTGGGAGCCAGCAGCCTGGTCACCCCTTCTGCCTTCAGTCTGCTGTGAGAGCAGACCCACTTTCCTTCCTGCAGGCCCTCGCCCTCACACGCAGCCACGGGAGGGGAGCAGGCAGGGCAGTGAGTGTTAGGGACAAGGGTAGAGCCTGACAGACATGGGATGGGGCCTGGCCAGGGGCTGGCAGAGTGCTGGGCAGGATGGGGGCCCAGAGAAGGGTGTCAGGGTCCTGGGCGGGGACTGGCTGGGCCACCCACTAACTGCCCGCTGCACAGGCCCCCGTGAAGCACGTGTACCGGGTGCTGCAGTGCCAAGAGGAGGAGCTGACGCAGATGGTGTCCACCATGTCCGACGGCTGGAAGTTCGAGCAGGTGAGGGGGTGGCCCAGCCTGGGGGGACAGCTCCTGATCCCCGTCGGTCATGTCCCCCTGCTCTGCAGCACATCCCTGAGGGAGGTCAGTGAGCCCCTGAGGGCCCTGCAGCTGCCGTCAGTGTTCTGTCCTTCCTCTCGGGTTCCTTGGCAGCCTGGCACTCAGGGTGGCACATTGGGGTGTCTGGTGGACAGGATGTCTCGACCCTGGCCTTGCATGGCTGGCCCAGAACCCGTGCCCCCCGCCCCCTGCCCCATGCCTCTAGCCCTTGAGGTTCCCGTAGTGTGTGGCAGCATGTGTTGGAGTAGGTGTGCGTGTGGGGGTGGATTTGCATTTGTATGCGAGTGAGTGGCTCTGAGCTGCTCGGCGTCCTCAGCACTCGGGAAGGCGCTGGCCCAGCCCCTGGGTCCACCGAGGGAACGAGGGAGAGCAGGCCTGGGGTCTGGTCGTGTGTGCATGTGGGTGGGAGATGGCAAAGGATTGTGGGTACGTATATGTCTGATGTGTGTATGTGTCATAGGGTTTTAGTCACCTGTATGTGAGAGATGATACTATTCGTGTTTGTGTGAGAGACACATGGGAGTGTGGTCGCGTGTG
Source organism: Echinops telfairi (assembly GCF_000313985.2). Taxonomy (NCBI): domain Eukaryota; kingdom Metazoa; phylum Chordata; class Mammalia; order Afrosoricida; family Tenrecidae; genus Echinops; species Echinops telfairi. The sequence continues at coordinate 31,108,858 of NW_022103901.1, forward strand.
TGAGAAAAGACTAGATTGTTGTGCGAGAGACAGCATGTGTGTGTGGGTATCGTGTGTATGCATACTGTGTGTTTAGGTATATGCATGATGTAGGCTTGTGGTTGCGTGAAAGATGACATGGGGTTGTGGTTGTGTGAGGGGTGACATGGGATTGTTGCATGTGTGGGCAGGTGACAGGAGACTGATCACGTGTTATGACAGACTGGTCATGTGGGGGTGACATGGGGCAGCATGGGACTGGTCGAGTGTGTGAGATGACATGAGATTATGGTCACGTGTGGTTACGTGCTCAGACACGGGACTGTGGTTGCGTTTGTGAGGGGTGACATGGGGCTGGTCACGAGTGTGAGAGGCCACGTGGGACGGTGGCCATGTGTGTGCCATGTGTGTGTGGAGGAGATGGGTGGGGTGTGGGCGAGTGTGAGGGAACGCCCAGAGCCGGGCTCCTGTGTCCCCACTGAGACCCTCACGGACGTGCTGGCCTGCATGCCCGCTGGGGCAGTGCCGGCGCCCGTGTTCCCCACATGCCACTGGTAGGCGGCCGGCGGCCCCAGGGAGTCACTGGTGCTGTCTTGCCCCAGCTGGTCAGCATCGGCTCCTCTTACAACTATGGGAGCGAGGACCAGGCCGAGTTCCTGTGCGTGGTCTCCAAGGAGCTGCACAACGCCCCCCACGGCACAGCCAGCGAACCCAGCGAGAAGGCCAAGGTGGGTCTCGGGCAGGTGGGGGCTGCCAGGGAGCACGCAGGTCGCGGCTCTCTTGAGGGGGAAGCCTTTGGGGGCAAGTCGCCTGAGGAGGCCTCAAATGGTGGCTGTCATGAGTGACAGACAGTGTGGGGTCCATGTCTCAGCTGGAGGCTGGTGTTGGGTGGAGGGGTCAGTGGGCAAGGCAGTAACTTGCGGCTCTCGCTGAGCCAGCCACCGAGTCTCCCTTGGAGTCCTGCTTCCGCCGCCCAGCTGCTGGGTGTGCCCCGCTTCGCGTTAGAAATGCCAGGAGACATGGGGCATCCAAGCTGGAAGCCAGGGGAGCAAGCCGCAGCCTCACTGCCCCCACACCCATTGGGTCTTGGCTGGCCAGGTGCCTGAGGAGAGGCTGGAGCTGGGGGGTGAGCCCACTGTCCTCTGGCAGACACCCAGGTCCTCCACCCACGTCACCATCGCCGTCTGCCCCGTCTCTTTCAGATTCTGCAGGAGCGGGGCTCTCGGATGTGAGGCACTGAGCCTGAGAGCAGGCTGCTCTCTGCCCCCCTCCCTGGGTCTCTGAGCCCCGCGCGAGGGGCCTGGCCCTGATGGTTTCCCCTAAAGATCGGGGCTGAGGGTGCGAGAGGCGAGACCAGGCCACAGAGCAGATGTTAGTGCTGCCCGGGACCTGCCGGCCGCCGCTGCCGCCGACCGCCGGGAGTGACTTCTTCTCAACCCCGAAGACCATTAAAGGACAATGTTCTTGGTGCTACACGGTGGCCCCCACGCACAAGGGGTCCCCACGGGACATCGCCGGTGGCCCGTCCACCACAGGACACCGCCTGCCTGGTTCTGGGGTCGCCAGCCACCTCCCCCTCCGTCTGCCTTGCGGGGGCACCTGACAGCAGCCTGCTCTTGCCCCGAGTGGTGCCTGGCTCTGGTCCCCAGGCCTGAGAACCCGGTGCCCGTCCCCCCCGGGGGGTGGGCGGCGTGCGCCTGCGATGAAACCGGGTGGGAGAGGGTGGACCGGCTTCGCGGAACTTTCTGGGTGTTTACACACGTCGCACCGTCAGCCTCTCTCTTCATTGTGCCCGCTTCCTTGTCTAACTATGCAGTTCTCTCGCCAGAGCCCCAGCTGTCATGGGCACCCCGTCCTCAGCCGCCTCCCCCTCTAGTGAGAAATGCTTCCGGAGTCCGCATGGAGGCTCCACACGGAGCCAGGGCGCCCGGCTTGGAACCCTGACCTCGTAGATAGGCTTGTGGTTTTCTTTTTTTAATTTAAAGACATTAAGACTTAACCCACTAAAATTGACTCCAAGGGGATATTTATACTTTTATACTTTTGTAGGTATCCGTATTTTATCAGCTTACAGTTTAACGTCTCAGTTTCCCCTGAAAATAGCAAATAAAAGTGTGTATTTATGAACGAGCGTATCAGCTGGCAGGTGGTGGTGCTCACACCACACCCAGAGGCCACTGTAGGGACCAGGCCCAGCAGCTGCCCCTGCGCTGCACAGCATCCCCCCACCCCCACCCCTGCCCAGTTCTTTGGGGAGCCCCTGCCCCTAGGACTCTGCTCGGCGAGTTGACGGCGCTCACCAGCCATCCTTCTGTCTGTCCATGGGCCTCTGTTGATGTTCAGTTTGGCGCAGCTGCCTTGTCCACCTGCTGGTCAGCATCACACACCCTGGGGGACACACAGCTTCTTCGGCAGGCTTCTCTTTTGGCCTGTCCCTGTGTCTAGGCAGCTAAGTAGGTTCCCCCTGCTGGCTGCTAAGCACTGCCAGGGGGCCTGGCCTGGCTGCGGGTAGGGGTTGGATTGGCCTAGGGGTGGGGAACCCCGATTCCATGTGGGAGGTTGGCATTCTGAACAGCTCTGAGGTCTGGGGTTTCCCGAGTAGGGGGTCTGCGTGGAGGCCCTAAGCCACACAGGCTGGCCAGCCTATTTACCCACCCGACACACAGCTGCTGGGCTCCTTGGGCAGGGAGAGGCCTGAGGGAGTGGAGGGAGGTCTGAATGAGGGTCTCCCGGGGCCCTGCAGAGCCCATGCTGGAAAGGTCCAGGGCCTTCTATGTTTGGTACCACCACCATGTCCCACCCCCTTGTGTGTCCCTCCCAGCTGCCGGTGTCTGTCAGTCTGACAGCAGGCACTGTCTGGATGACTCTGGACTTTGAATCCCTGCTCCCACCTGTCAACCAGCTACCACTTGGACCGCAGGTGGTTCCAGGAGCCCCAAGAGGGAACCACGCGGCTGGGAGCCACCTTCAAAGGGCCGATCCACAGCCAGCTTCTGCAGACTTCCGTCTGTGCCCTCCCACCCCTGCCCTGGTGGGGAGGGTGGCCAGCTGCCCTCCTACCAGTGAGTTGGCACCACAACCCCTGCCTGGGCCACCATGCTTTCCAGAGGAGGCCTGGTGCCCCCTCAGAGTGCTCCCAGCCCTGAGAGAATATCCTGGCCCAGGGGTGCTACCTAGTTGGACTGGCAGCTTCAGGACACACCTGCTCCCATCCCCATCCCCCGTGCTTGGTCTGGGCTAAGGGGCCTCTGAGCCCTAGTGACAGGTCAGCATTTGTGAGTGGTGTGCACCCACATTGGTCACTGCCTCACACAGACCAACTCACACCCCAGGCCACGGAAGTTGGACATATGCAGCCCCATGCCAGGGGGTGTCTCAAGCTCATCAGCCCATGCTCACCCTGTAGGGGAGGAGGGTGGCCTGAGATAGATGATGGTGTGCACACATGAGCAGATCCAGGTCCTCCCATCACCAGCAGGCAGCCGACACCCCCATCTGTACAAATGCCCCGAGTTCAGCATCCTCCAACACAGGCCCTGGGCAAGTGCAACCCCGCTCCCCAGGTTGTCCCTTGGGGCCTGCCTTCCAGGACTGGGCTCAACCCCTCCCTTGTCTCAAGAAGAAGCTTTGCAAACTGCCGGTCAGAGTGGCCACTGCTTAGCCACTTGGGAGGTGACTTCCCAATGTGTATGCTTGAGGCTAGACCACTGACCCTCCTACCTGGAGGCAGACAAATGGGAGGAGGGCTCCCCAGGATCAGGGCCACCGCAGGTGCCTGCTGAGTGGTGACCAAGTAATTCCCTTTCAAATAGTGTTGGCTCCCGTGGCAGTATGGGGGAGGCACTTGTGCCTCTGTGTGTGCACGTATATACGTGCACGTGTATGTGTTCGTGAGTGCCTGTAGTTACAGGTATGTGTGATCATAGTTGCTTGTACATGGGAACGTGCATGTCGGTGTGCACATGTATGCATATGTGAGTGGCTGCATGATCTGCATGCATGTGTATGCACACAGATGTGTGCATGTGTGTGGCATCATGAGCACTTGTGTACAGGTGTGCCTGTGACCACACGTAATAGGAGCCCTGCCTTGGGAGGGCCTAGTGTGCGGTGTCAGGTGCAGAGATCAAGGGGAGCCTGCCAGGCTGCTGAGAGACAGCTCCTAGGAAGAGGGGGCACCCTGCACTCCCTCCTGGTGTTTGGTGCCCTCTGGGCGCCCATCCCAGCAGTCCTCTGCAAACTCCAGACGTCAGTTGGGGCAGGGACTGTTCGCCTGGAATTTCGCGTCGGGGGCGGGGCCTCCTGGGAGGGGGCTGCTACTCCTGTACCAGGTGACTCCTGTTCCCCCTCCCACTTGGAAGCCCCTCCCTCTGCCTTGTGTGTGTGGGGGGGGCAGGGGAGGGTGCATTGCCCTACCCCAGCTACCAGGAACTCAAGTCAGCTTATCTTCCCCGCCAGGAGCCGCACGGCAGCAGCCTGAGGCTGGGTGTTTATTGGAGGGGCCATAAATAAAAATGCTGGGAGTGGGGGAGCTATTTACATCTGTACACGGTGGCACCTGGGCTCGGGCGGGCTCACAACACTGAGAGCAGGGCCGCCAGCACCAGGTGCAAGGCGTGTGCGCCCAGCAGGGGCGCCAGGTTCCGCCCGGGTGGCAGCTGGACCCGCGGGCCTCGCCTCTGTTCCCCTCTAGTGTCCGCAGGCTGGAATTGCAGCTCGGGGATGATCCGGTGGATCCAGTCATAGTGGGCAGTGACCCGGATGTATACGCCTGGGCGGTTCCGGCGGGCACAGCCCTCGCCCCAACTGATCACGCCAGCCTGCAGCCAGGACTGGTTCACGAGGCACACCAAAGGTCCCCCCGAGTCCCCCTGTGAGGAAACGCAGAGGCCACCGTCAGGGCGTGGACAGAGACCTGCAAGGTCACAGGGACCTGAGAGCTAGCTTCTGCAGGTGCATGTATCTGCACCCATGCACAAGTGCATGTATATCTAGAACGCATGCACATATACATGCGCGCACACGTGTGCACATGCAGCATGCGTGCACATAAACATGTACAGAGACACATGAAACAGCACATTTGCACACATTTCACAGTACATGCACAGCAAGCATGTGTGCATCAACACACGCACAGATACATGCACGCAGCAAGCACACACACACACACACACACACACACACCTGTGCTTCATCCTGGACCCTGTCTTCCTTCTCTTTGCCCTGTCCCTCCACCTCTCAGTTCTCCCTCCCTAGCCCCCTTCCTGCTCCATCCCCGCCCCCCAGCCCTTTCTTTTCTGATCTGAGGTGCTTGTCTCTCTACCATCTTCTAATGACCTGCCCTGACTCTCCTAGCGGTGTATGTTTATAATGCAGATCCCTGGGCCCCACTCCAGACCCCTGCATTTGGGAGTGACCCAGGGATGGCTTTTTAAAACCACATTTCCAGACGGTCCAGCCTCAAGTGAGTCAGAGAAGCCCTTGGAATCGGCACCTCCCTCGGCTGGGCTCCCTGCGGTGGCCCCGCCCACCTTGCAGGCGTCCTTCTTGCCCTCGGCGAAACCGGCGCACAGCATGTCTGCCTTGATCGTCTGGGGCTGGAGGTCCCATTCTTCGGTGTCTTTGCTGTAGAGCAGGTTACATCTGGGGGTGTCAATGATGGGCACAGCCAGCTTCTGCAGGATCCGAGGGTTGGGCAGGCCGTCTGGGGGTGGGGTGGGGCGGGGCTGATGTTCAGGAGGCAGCCCAGCCCTGCCCTCCCCACTTCCTGCTTGATTCGAACCCTTCTCCAAAAGACCCAGGGCTTTGCGGAAGGGAATGAGCGAGCTCCTTCTGATTCCTTCCCTCCCTCCTCTTTCCCAGGACCCCCTCTCCCATCCCAGCAGAAAAGGATCGGGTGCTCAGAGCGGCCCCCAAGCCGCCCAGCGTCTTCTCTAGACATCCCCTCCCATTAATTACCTTGCTCGCTGTGGCTGCCCCAGCCAGTGACGGAGCAGTTCATGCCCGTCTTGAAAACGACCGAGGGGTCCGGCACGCAGACCGGGAGGATGTAGTCGGTGAAGACCACGGCCTTCTCCAGTTCCACCAAGGCCACGTCGGCGCTGGAGGCCATGCCCTGATACAGGGGATTGCTCTCCACTCGCTTCACCCGGGCATACACGGCGTGTGGCCCCGGGGTCTCCAACTGACGTGCCCCCAGCAGGACCCGGTACAGGGACAGGTCCGAGGTGCTGGGGAAGAGAAGAGGGAGTATTCGCAAAGGGTGGGGGTGGGGGGGTTGGTTAGCCAGCGGCCCCCCGCTGGCTAGAAGTGTCTGCTTTCTTCAGTGGTGGCGGGCCTAGCCTTCATCCCCAGCCCTGGCCAGGTGGGCGAACCTCAGGCAAGTCACCTAGCCAGTTGTCTGTGACTCCGTTTTCTTGTCCATCAAATGAGGACAGTTCCCGTCTAACAGATGTGCTGG
>NW_022103901.1:31115573-31122042 GCF_000313985.2 Echinops telfairi
TGTGCTGGGAGGAGAGCGAGATGCCTGGGGACCCTGGGGTCAGAGCTGGGCGGCCTCACAGCGGAGTTTGGACGGAGTGGGAGGAGAAGGGCGGGGGAACATTGTGTCCAGTCACCCACCTCCGAGGTAACCAAAGCCGCGGCCAGGAAGGGCGGGGTCCTGGATTGCCAAGTGGGAGGGGAGCTGATGAAGCGGGTGGAGCGTGGAAGGAACCTCTTTGTGGGTGGGGGAGGGGTGAAGGGAGGTGGGGGCTGGCATCCTCAGACAACTGTCTAGGTGACAGTGCCAGGGGGGACCTGCAGTGGGGAAGTGGACGCCCACCCGGAGCAAGGCCTGGTCCTACGGGACGTAAGTGGACCGGCGAGCGGGCGCTGTCCGCGGTGCTGAGCCCGGGCCCGGCGCGCGCGCGGACTCACTTGGAGAAGCAGTGTGCTGCGGTCAGCACCCAGCGCGCCGTGATGAGGCTGCCCCCGCAGAAGTGGCTCCCGTTGCGCTGGATGCTGACTTGCCACGGCCACTCGCGTTCCTTCGCGTCCTCCCCGCCCACCATCCGGTTCAGCATTCGGGGCCGGCCGCAGGCTGGGGAAACGAGCGGGCTAGGGCTTAGTGGCTGCTCCGGGGCCCTTCCGGCAGCCGCTCTGCGGGAGCCCCGGGTACAGGCTGACCTGGGCCTGAAATGGTGGCACAGGTCCTGTCCTACTTGGCACGACACGGGGCCTCAGTTTGGTGTGGGGACACCAGATGGGATATGTATGTGTATGGAGGGGCATCACTGTTAGACAGAGCCCCCTCCTGTGTTCCTGCGATGACAGGGCTTTCCTGTGGCTTCAGACCCCATGACCCTGGGTCTCATCTTGATGCCCCCAGGGAGTGCCCTAGGTGCTAGGACTTTCTCCCCCACCCGTTTTGGGGCTCAGTTAATCTCAGCCACAATTGAAATGATTTTGAGGTCCTCGTTGTCCAGCCCCATGTGTGCAGGTGTGTGAACATGTAAGTGTATGTGTGCATACGAATGCATGTGTGCAAGTGTATGGGTGCCAGTGCACGTATGTGTATGTGGACATCTGCATGAGTCCATGTGGACATGGGTACACATGTGCAGATGCACATGCTAGTGCGTGCATGCACAGTGTGCATGTGGATGCATGTGCATGGATATGGATGTACATGTGTGTGTTTATGAGTGTGTGCATGTATGTGCATGCATATGTTGAGTGCATACTTGCATGAATGTGCATGTGTATGTGAATGCATGTGTACATGAGCTCACATTTTTGAACATGTGAGCAAACACATGCATGTGTACATGTGCATATGCATGAATATGAATATTGTATATGAATGCATGCGTGCATGTGAGCACACTTGTGTGAGTGTGCATTTCATAGGTATGTGTGTGTGCATTGCACAAGTGTGCGTATGCGTGACTGCACATACATGACTGTATGGGGGGGACAAATATTTCCCCTTTGGCTTCAAGAATCAGTTCCCTTTGTGTCTTGTTCCCCAGCATCTTGGAGTCCCCAGGCCTGCCAGCTCCAGCCCCCTGACCCCGGGGGAGCTTTGCTTGTTTGTACCTCTTGATGCCTTGGTCCCCCGAGTCCCTGGAAATGAGGAAAAAGGTGATGATCAGCAGTGTTGAAGAAGCCAGAGTCTGCCCCTCCCCTGACCAGCCTCCCCGACTGCTGGACCCCTCTCTCCCAGTCTCAGAGGGACAATGAAGAGGCCAGTTCAGCCCCCAGGCCAAGCCAGTGGCCAGAGCTTGTCAGTAAGGCTGGGTGAACTTCTCACCACCGGGGATCTGAGGGTGCCAGGGAGGGCCCCTGCTGGGGTGGGTGATGCCCCTCTCCTCCCCAGAGGGTCTCTTCTACAGCCATTCTCATCTGTCCTGGCCGGGGAATGAGTATCAAGACGGCTCAGAGCTGGGGTCGAGGAGGGGTCCCTGGTGGAGAGGAGGGGCTGCTTCTGCATTTTGAAGACCTGGGGGTTTTCTCAAGAAGCCCTAGTGGTACAGAGGTTGAAGCACTTGACTGGTAGAACCAGAAGGTCAGCCGTTCGACCACCAGCTGCTCCCTGGGAGAAAGGCGGAGCAGGCAGTCCCTGTAAAGGCCGACAGCTGCAGAAAGGCTCTGGGACAGTTCTACTCTAGCCTCTAGGGTTCCTGAGAGTCGGAGGGGCTCCACGTGGGCTCAACGGCAGTGGTGGGCTTGGTGGGATGCGGGAGTGTCATGGTTCTGCTGCTCAGAAACGGCTCCAAGCTTTCCTTCCTGGCTGCCTCCCATCCTGACCTGGGGCCACACCAGCTCTTTCAGTTCCCAAAGTCATCTTGGGTGGCCACAGCCCGTGAGGTTCCCCACAGCCACCCCCTCCCTCAGGCCTCCACATGCTCTGTCTTGGGGCCCTCAGAGACCCCTGGTGCCTATGATATGGCAGTCCAGGGGGCCGGCAGAGGAGTGAGAGTGAGGGTTATTCTGGGGGAACCAGAAATGGAGACAGACTCCTTTGCTCACATCCCACACCTCTGCTTAGAGAAGCATGCCAGAGTCCCCACTCCAACCTTAGCCCCTGGCCCTGGCCCTGAGACAGGAGTGTACCCCCTGCGCTGCAACTCTCTGAATGCGCATGTCCCTGGAGATAGCCCTCTCAGCCACCCCCCAGCATGTCCAGTGCTCTGTGGGTGGCCTCAGTCAGGGCTCCAGCGAGGTCTTCAGAATGATGCCCCTCCCCTCCTCAGCACCTTCCCTGAGCCCCTACCCCTGCTGGGCCCCAGGAGGAGCAGTACTGTGGGTGATGTCTTAGTTCCTGGAGCAGGAAAGATAACCAACCCGAGGGACACATCCCCGCCGGGGCTCCGGGACCTCAACGGTTTTCCCAGAGCCCCTTTCTTCCAGTGAGAGTCTCAGTCTTCAGGGCTACTGCCCTGGCCCATGCTGAAGAACCAAGGAGGCCCAGCTGCGATGGGCAAGAGGAGGGACAGGCACTGGGAGGCTGAGAAGGCTCAGGGCAGGGACTGGTCACTTTTCCACGGAGAGGTGCCACACAAAAGGTAAGGGTGGGGTCATGCATTGAATTATGTCCCATTCCCCCCAATACGTGTCCACTTGGCTGAACCTCAATCCTTAGTTATATAATGCTGGAATCGTCACCCCCCACCCCTGTCCCTGTTGTGAGGTAGTCTGATGTGATCAGCCAGTCAGTTGTAAGGGGCTGTGGTTGGGATCTAACCTCTTGATCTGATTTAAGTCACAGCTTTGACCAATGTAAAGGGAGTTTCCCTAGGGTGTGACCCGAATCACCCTTTATCTAAGAGAGAGAGAAAAGGAGAGAGAAGGGGGCTGAAAGAGAGAGCGCGCGCTCAGTTCCATCACAAAAGAAGAGCCAGAAGCCGAGCACGTCTTTTAGAACTGAGATTCCCAGTGCTGAGAACCTCCTAGACCCGGGAAGATCGGAAGATGCCAAGACACAGGGAGATCTCCGCGGAATGTCAGGCCCATAGATGTTGAAAGGAGACCAAGACCTTCCCCAAGAGCTGACACAGAGAAAGACAGCCTTCTCCAAGAGAGGGCTTCTCCAGTGTTCTGAATTTGGACCTTCGGCCTCCAAAAATGGCCAGAGAATACATTTCTGTTTTTACAACAGTCTACCCATTTGTGATCTTTCTGTTACCGGCTTGAGAGGTGTCCAAGGCAAAAATGCCAGAAGTTGCCCTGGGCTTCCTGCTCACTTAATCTATGTTAATGAAGTGCCCTTTTAAAAATGCAGATAACACCCCTATTCCTATCAGCCTTTTACAGCATAGTATAATTAGATTTATGACACCTGATCCCCTCCTTTATTCTTTCTGCTTACAAAAGCTGCCCGAATTTACCCACACTCTGTCGTGGTGGACTCTAGCACACTTTAGGGCCTTTGGCTTTTTGGGGGGCTTGCAAGTTCGTCTTCTTGGATGCCCTACCTGAGGGGGTAGAGCCTCTCAAATCATCCCTATCCTTTGGGCCCACGACTTCCAGCACTGAGGCGACTCCTCCCTCCGTCTGGTCTGCTCTTGCCTCTCACTGTGGAGCTTATGCCACCCCCCTATCTGTTCTCCCCTCTCCTAGGTTTTCTCCCAAGTCCTAGTTGCCGCCCACGGCTGGCCTTCACTTCCTCTGGGAAGGTTTCCTTGCTTGCACTGCCCATCTGGGAAGCTTGGCTTCCTCTTGTCCCTCCCCTGGGCTCTGCCCACCTCTTCCCAGAGCTGCAGGCTTCTCTCACCGGTGAAGACACAGCGGCAGTGTCAACAGCCTGAGCACAGGGCAGAAGGAACAATCATGGGCCAAGCCAGGATTCACTGGGGCGGGGGTGGGGGAAGGCAGGGGGCTGGGAGGAGCTGGGTACTGAGAGGGGGGAGTGTCCTTTGGGGGGCCAAATGGGACAGCCAGTGCACCAGGCCTGTCACTCCTGAGCCTAGGGCACTGATGCTTCTACAGCTGGCTGAGATAGAGCTGGCTGGCTGGACCGGGAGGGGCCAGGCAGGGTCTGGGGCCAGCAGCGGGCTGGGGGTGAGGGTGGCTCAGCTCATGGCCTGTTTGGGAGGCTGCCCTCTCCGTTTGGCAGGGACCTCGATTACTCAGTCCCACAGGAGCCATTCCCCGATACACACCCCGGTGGAGTCTGGCTGCCTCAAAGAACCCTATTATCCCTGGGCCAGGAGGGGGCAGGGGCAGAGAGGACAGGACAGGCCCTCTCCGGGCCCAAGCTTGTCAGGGGCCCTTCCATGGAGGTGCCACCCTGCCACCAGCAAGAACGAGGAAGCCTGGGGCCTGGCCACAACCTGGGAGGTGAACTGAGGACAGGGAAGTGTGGGGGCTGGCCGGGCTGGCCCAGGAATGCAGGAAGGTTTCCCTAGCTGAAGGGGCACACCCTGCGGGGAGCGGCCTGGCACCTGCTGACCCTGGCCTAGGACTGGGCGAGAAGATCATAGAGGCCTTGCCCAGTCCCCTATCCATTTCTCTCGGGGGGTGGGGTGGACACCTGCAGCCCACACCTCTGCCCAGCTCTCTGCCAAGGTTCCTCTATCAGCCTTCTGGAGCTTCCAAGGACAGCAGGCAGCCCCAGCCTGGCCACCCTCCCCTGCCCCATTGACAGGTCCAAGTGACTGGAAGATTTGCTGGGGAAAGCCATGGTCTGAAAGTTTTGTGTGTGTGTGTGTGCTGAGGGGCTAGGATGGGGGAGCACATGAGTTCCAGGAAGGGGGCAGACAGCAATGACATCACTGCTGAAGGGGGGCTCCCAGGCTTGCACCTCAGCCCCCTCCCAGTCTGCCTTCCCCATTCGTTTCCCTCTCCCCCCCCCCCATCCCCCCAGTCATCTGGAACCTTCCAGCCTCGGGCACCACTGCTGGGAGGGGCAAGGAGGCCAGGTTGCAGCTGGAAGCTTGGGGCTGGCAGTGGCCTCCGGGCAGGGAGGTCCCCTCAGGGAGCTGCACTCACCCAGTTTGAGCAGCAGCAGCAGCAGCGCCACAGCAGGGGGCCTCATGGTCTGGGCCTGGCTGGGGGCAGTGGTGATGGCCCTTGGGGAAGCACAGGCGAGCTGCAAGGCTCCATGAAGTGGGGTTTTATGTCGGGCGGTGGTGAGTGTGGGCTCGGCTATGCAGTCTGACCTGTCCACCCAGCCGTCCCGCCTTCTCTCCGCAGGAAGGAGGCACCCCAGGAGCCCCATGACCTGACTCTGAACCCCCTGAGCCCAGCTATACCGGAATCCCACTGCACCCCAACACCCCGTGGTCCCAGATGACCCATAAGTGTCCACAGGCTGGACATGAACGGATCAAATCACCCTTTCCTCTTTCCTTCCTTCCCTCCCTCCTTCCTTCCATCCTCCCTCCGTCCCTCCCACCCTTCTGTCCATCCATCCGTGCTCCTTTTGTTCCTGAGGGTCTCAGGCAGGACAAACACCAGTATCTGTGGCTGGCAAGGCTACTACTATTACTGAATGTTCTGCTCCAAGATGCTAAAAACCGGAATCTCCCATCAAAAGGGGGGAAAATGCAGAACAGAGTTGTAAATAGATCCAGAACAGTCTTTCCAGAGCCACGGAGTTGGGATGAACCCATGAACCATGGCCTCTTTAAACGGTGAGGCAAACATAACCTCAGAAGTCCTCTTAGAGCCCAGCAAGAGTGGAGGTTCATTCATTTAAAACAAGATTAAAAAAAAAGTCTTCCCCAGCCTTGTGCTCAAAATTGTAAGAACTTTCTCAATGGGATCAGCTCGACCTTGGGGGCAAGCGAGCGCGCTTGCACAAGGAGGGGGATGTGGCGAGTGTCGCGGGATCGTGCATGGGGGGGAGCGGTGGGCGCGGTCTGCGCTCTGCTTTGTGGGGTCTCCCGACACAGTCGACAAAACCCCGGGTGCAGAGCGGGGGGAAGAGCCAGGGCTGGGGCGCGAGGGCTAAGGATGGGAACGGATCCCGGTCTTCCTCAGGGCTC
>NW_022103901.1:31122656-31123964 GCF_000313985.2 Echinops telfairi
CCCACCACCCCTGGTGCCCTGGAGTTCCAGGTGGAGGAGGAGCCACCGGAGTCTCAGGAGGGAAGGAGAGGTATTGGGAAGGGAGAAGTCACGCTTGTGTCCAGGCCTAGTGACCCCACCGGGCGCAATGGAAGACACGCGCCGGCTCCTGGGCCATCCTCGATCCTTGCTGGAATTGAGTCCATGCTTTCAGCCACTGGGCCCGCCCATCTCTTAGACGGTCTTCCCTTTTCCCGTGGGCCCACCACGCTTTTACAAGCATGATGCCCTTCTTCAGGGACGGTCCCTCCTGATCCCAAAGTGGACACAGCCTCACCATCCTTGTTTCTAAGGCGCATTCTGACTGCCCTTCCAAGACACATGTGTTGGTCCTTCTGGCAGTCCGTGCTATGTTTCGTGGGGAATCTGCTGTGGGAAGGAGCCCAGGTGGCAGAGGGGGTGTCTCGTTGGGCTTCTGATCGCAAGGTCAGCAGTTTGAAACCAGCAGGTGCTCCTCAGCACAAAGATGAGGCTTTCTACTCCAGTAAGGACTGATAGGCTCAGTCTTGCTAAGTCCCACAGCGTCACTACGGGTCAGAACGGACTCTGTGGTGGGGAGTTAGATTTTTGGGTTTTATACCATGGGAAGAGGTGGCCCCCAGGAATCCTTCATTCATAGATTTCCTTTGTTTATTCATCCACCCATTCAGTGAGTACGCAGATACCCAGGGAGGAGACTAAGGGTGGACAAAGCAAAGGAATACAGCCAGGAGCTGGAGACACTACAGGGTGATTATGACCCGTGGGAAGCGTCTCAGGAACATGTGTGACCCCACAATTCTCCAGGCTCTGGAAGTTTCATTGCTGGGGGGATGGGACCATTGAAGCCCTTTGAGAGGGACTACTTCCTGTGGGTGTCTTCCTCTGTTTCCCCTGCTTTTTTCCTCCAAAGCCAATCCTTAAGCTGGGGTGGGGGAGGGGCAGGATGGGGAATGAATAAATCTTAAGGCCAAGTCAGCAACAGAAAGCAAGCGTGGATCTGTGGCGGATGGAATTTTGACCCCTGCCCGCCCCCCAAATGCGTTCTCTTTCCCAACCACCATGCCCGTGGTTATGATCCCATTTGGGACGTGGCTGTCGCTGTTCTAGTCTTGAGACAGGGTGAGGGTCAAGTTGTGTCTTGAGTCAGTCTCTTCTGAGAGTTAAAAGAGAGCGAGAGGAGATGGGGGAGCGAGGCCGGTGGAGAGCTCCCTCGGGGAACCAGGAAGCAGACACTGAAGAGATGAAGCGCTTCCCCCAGAAGCATCAGAGACAGAAAGGCTTCCCTGG
>NW_022103901.1:31125303-31128990 GCF_000313985.2 Echinops telfairi
GGATTTCCCAGGGGCGTGGCCTGCACTGCCTTTTATCTTACAGGTGATACAAGGAGAAGGAAGGGGGCAGGGAAGGAAGCATCTGACTATCACCAAGAAAGAAGAGGTGGGAGCAGAACATATGCTTTGGACCAAGGTCTCTGTGAAGAGAACCTCCTAGACTAATTGTTTGGCATTTAGTGTAATTAACATGATTAGATCTGTACCAATGTTACTGATGCCAAGACACATGGAGATCTTCAAGGAACCCTAAGCCCGCAGATGCTAAGAGGAGCCAAATATCTTTCTCCGGACGGTGAACCAATAGAGAGAGAAAGTCTTCCCTCAAAGTCGGCGCTCTGAATTCAGATGTCTGACCTCTTGAACTGGGAGAGAATAAATTTCTGTTTATCAAAGCCATCCCCTCGTGGCACTGGATGACTAGATGCCAACCATGGTCTCCTTCTCCAGGGATCGGCCCCTCTTGATGACATGTCTAAAGTAAGGAAGATGAATCTCACCAACCATCAGGGCATCATGGTTGTACTTCTTCCAAGACGGATCTGTTCATTCTTCTGATCGGTCCTGGTATCTTCATGGTATAGGATATCTAGAAGAGGTAAAACTACTGACACTAGTGTTTATGGTGCTTCCAGGGATGGCTGGGAGGGGGAAATGGAGAATCACTGCTTAGGGGGCACCGAGTTTCTATGAAAGGTGATGAAAACATTTGGTCATGGATAGAATTGGTGGTTATATGATATGTAACAAGGAATATAACAAATGTCTCTGTATTTTACACAAAACATGGTTGAAATGGGAACTATTTTGCTAGATAGTTTTTCATACCTGTGCACCACCACACACTGTGCATGTAAACAGTAGCAGTAGCAGCAGCAGCAGCAATACCTAAAAGACTACACAATGTTGAGCAGTGACTATCTTACCGTGCTGCTGTTGTCAGGAGCAGGGAGTGGATGATAGGAGCTCAGTTGGGGAGTGGAACCCTCCTCAGAGGCAGGAGGGACTACAGGAATCAGGGTGCTGCTGCCAACCTTAGTTCTCACCCCAAGGGCGCCACCTTCCTCTGATGATGGCTACCTTCTCTCGTTTGCAAGATACGTTCCTTTCCGGCCCCATTCGGTATAAAAATCTCAGGGATGACTTTGATTGGCCCAACTTGATTCCTGGCTTGATAATTGACCCCGCCTGGTCACATGGCCACCCTTGTAGTTAACAGGAAGCGGAGAAAGGAAAGGTCCTGGTCAGTAAGAAGTAATAAAGTGTCAAGTGTGAGCTATAATTAAAACATTTTCCAAGGAGATTATGTGAGTGCCACAGCAGGGTAAGGAATGGACAGGCCCCGGTGGCCAGCCTCAGATGCCAAGCAGTCTCTGCTCCTTGGGCCTTAGTTACCAGGGGCTAGTGCCTGGTATCCATGGGAGCCCCCAAGGATGTTTTCTTGAAAATGAGGGCCACGGTCTACCACCAGGCCTCCCTGAAGCAAGGGATCTTGTCTGATCTCGGAAGTTGAGTAGGGTTGGGCCTGGGTGGAACAAGGAGGGTCCCAGGGCCTCCCAGTCACCAGCCATGTGAGATTAACCAGAAGGAGGTTCATGGAAAAAACACAAAAAAATTTTCCGATGTGAAAGGTCTTGGACATTTTATATCCCATGCGCCATTCTTGGGAAAACTCAAAAGGCAAGAAGGAGTAAACCAAGAGAGCAAACAAAAGTCAAACACAAAAGGGGCGTAAAGGGAATCTTCAGGTTAACAGCGCAGGGAGATTCTAGAGAGAGAGCTGCATGCAGAATCAAGAAGGCAATCTGTTCTCCTTGGAAAACTGTGTGATTCAAGAGACCGGCATTTGGAAGCTGGCCTCACCATGACTTCTACCATCAGACTAAAGGAGGAGCTAAAGGAGTGTTTCCCAAAGTGGGAGATACCACCTGGTGTGTGTGTGTGTGTGTGTGTGTGTGTGAGAGAGAGAGAGAGAGGCTGCCAGAGCAGATACCTACACTTTATCCTGGATTATCAGTTAAAGTACAAAAGGTTTCCATTGGCAGGGGTGCTAGGTAATTTTTTCCCCCTGAAAAGACCAAATAAGTTTGGGAACCTGTGATCTAAACCAAAAGCCCAAGATGTGACACCCAAGAACTAGGGTACCCAAACCAGGAGAAAGGCCAATGACATTTCAAGAATGACAGTCATGGCATGTCCTGGGGTAAAAATGAGCGCCCAGGAACAGGAAAGAGGCAGCGAAGGGTGGGAGCAGGGATGGAATTGATATTCGCTGCTGGGATTAGCCTTCTGAACAGTTGCGTTAAGAACTAATGGGAACTAATTCGTTCCAATGTGGGTAGGTAACTAATGTGGGTAGGTAACAACGTGAAAGAGTAACGATGAGCTTTGAGGGGAGAGTGACAGAGGCAACCCCACGTTGTTGCGAGGTGCCACCTGGTCTTGCGCCATCATCACAGTGGCTATGTCTGAGCCCATGGGTGTAGCCACCGTGCCCCTCCATGAGGGTCTTCCTCCTGTTCGCCGACCCTCCACTATCCCGAGCATGATGCCTTTCTCCAGGGACTGGTCTCTCCTGACAGCGTGTCCAAAGTACAAAGTACGTGAGAGACGTCTCCCCATCCTTGCCCCCAAGGAGCCTTCGGGTTGGACTTCTTCCAAGACAGATCATTTATTCTTTTGGCAGTCCGTGATACTTCCAAGACTTTTCGTGTGAGTACCATAATTCTAACACATCGATTTTTCTTCAGTCCTATGACATGTACAGCATTCGTATGCATATGGGATGGGGTGACTGAAAACAACATGGCTTGGGTCAGTGTACCTTGGTCCTCAAAGTCTCAAAGTGACCTCCTTGCTCTTCAATCCTGGCAAGAGGTCTTGTGGGGCAGATCTGGCCAGGGCGATTGATCTGTCATTGGGTCTCTTGGCCGGCGTTCCCGCGAGCACTGACTGGGAATCTACTCACGAGGAAATCTGACGGCTTCAGGCTCTCCTCCGTTGTGGTGGTGCTAGCTGTGGGCCTGTCGGGAGATTTTTTTTCCCCATTGAGTTTTTTTGGGCAAAGTTCAAAAGGAAACCAATGTAGGGCATTACAAAGGTTGACTACGAATAATGTTTGAACAGATAGAGTAATGTTAATTACACTAAATACCAAATAATTAGGGTGTAACACATTGGAAGGTTGGCGAGCCTCCATCAAATCGATTGTGACCTATGATGACCCTGGTGGAAGAGGAGAACTGTTCCACAGGTTTCTCACCCCGACACCCACAATGGTACAAAATGTTTATTCAAAAAGTTTGAAAAACCGCACAACTGACAACTCATAGCCCACGTTCATCCACTGCCAAGTGCAAGTTGACTGCGAGTGACCCCCATGTTGCATTTAGCGGAGTCAGTGTCCTACCCATGATCGTGCAACCCATCCGTCTGCCCTTGGGAACTTTATACTCAGCAGGAGCAGGCAACAGACATGCAAACAAATACTTTATAACCAAGAGGTAGATTCCAGGAAGGGGGAAAAAAAAGATGAGAGAAGAATTTCTCACTTTAAACAAGGTGATTGGAATGGACCTTGTTAACAGAGGGACACTGGGGCCCTGAATGCCAGGGGCAGTAATGAAACTTTCCCTGGGGGAAACTCCCTGGGCTGGCTGGGAAAGGCCCCCGGGAGCCCGGCCTTGC
>NW_022103901.1:31129963-31131402 GCF_000313985.2 Echinops telfairi
CTCTGTCCTGCAGGATCACCAGGAGTCAGTCATTCCTGCTCTGTCCTGCAGGATCACTGGGAGTCAGCCGATCCTGCTCTGTCCTGCAGGATCACTAGGAGTCAGTCAGCATCGACTTGATGGTAGTGAGCTTGATTTGGGTTGGTCCTTCACCTCAGTCACAGCCAAGCACAGCTCATGAACAGGACACTCAATACTGCACACCGAAACGCAACTTCACAAACGCCACTGCAAGCATTTCCTCCTCACCTGTGGGGACGAAGCTGACAGGGGACAGTCCTGTCCGGGCAGCTTCGTGCCTCTGGGGTGGCTTCCCGCGCCCCCCCCCCGTACCTTCTTTGGTCAGCACCAGGGCTACAAACAACAACAGCAAACTCACCCCTGCTGAAGGGCGCAGAGCACCATGCTGTTCTAAGAAATGGAAAACATGCTTTTTAAACTTTTATTAAATCATTTTATTGGGGGCTCTTACACAATCCATCCTTCCATCCATTGTGTCAAGCACATTTGTACATATGCTTCCATCTTCATTTTCAAAGCATTTTCTTTCTACTTGAGCCCTTGATATCAGCTCCTCATTTTCCCCTCTCCCTCCCCCACCCCCTCTCATGAACCCTTGAAAAGTTATAGATTATTATCTTCATATCTTACATCGTCCTCTGTCTCCCTTCACCCACTTTTCTGTTGTTCGTCTCCCTGGCAGGGGGTTATATGTCGATCCTTGTGATCAATTCCCCCTTCACCCCCCACCTTCTCCTGCTCCTCCTGGTATCTCTATTCTCATTATTGATCCTGAGGGGGTTATCTGTCCTGGATTCCCTGTGTTTCAGACTCTTATCTGTAGCAGTGTGCATGTTCTGCTCTAATCTGATTTTTACGGTAGAATTGAGGTCATGATAGTTGCAGGGGAGGGGGGGAACATTAAAGAACTAGAGGATGGGAAAAATGAGGAGCTGATGCCAAGGGCTCAAGTGGAAGGCAAATGTTTTGAGAATAATGATGGCAACACGTGTACAAATGTGCTTGACACAATGGATGTATGTATGGATTGTGATAAGTGTTGTACGCACCCCCAATAAAATGATTAAAATAAAAGAACTAGAGGAAAGTTGTATGTTTCATCAGTGCTCTACTGCACCCTGATTGGCTGTCTCTTCCTTGTGCCCCTTCTGTAAGGGGATGTCCAATTGTCTACAGATGGGCTTTGGGTCTCCACTTCGCACCCCGCCTCATTCACATTGATATGATTTTTTTGTTCTGGGTAATTTTCTCTTGACCAAACGCTACAACAAAAAGCTCTCACTTTACTATCTTTCAACTACATTTTCATCTACAGCAGTGGTTCTCAACCTTCCTAATGCCTGACCCTTTAAAACAGGTCCTCATGTTGTGGTGCCCCCCCCAACCATAGTTATTTTAGTTGCTACTTCATCACTGTA
>NW_022103901.1:31132595-31133916 GCF_000313985.2 Echinops telfairi
TTCCTTCTCAGCTAGATGGCCGCTTGTTTATCTTCAAGCCTTTAAGACCCCAGATGCTCTATCTTTTGATAGCCAGGCATCATCAGCTTTCTTCACCACATTTGCTTATGCACCCACTTTGTCTTCAGCGATTGTGTTGGGGTGCATCATAATCTTTAGAGGGTTATCTACCTTTTGAGTTTATTTGTCTATAAAATGGAATATGTACAGATCAAGTAGAAAGATGGACATAAGGAATTTTCTGTTAATCTTAATCAAGGCTCATGCCCTGGAGCCACAGACACAATTCACTAGCTCCAAATTAGAGAGAAAAAGAGAAGTCCGATGGAAGGGACACCAGTTGAAGTCCCAGAGCAATGCAGATGGTTTAATGGAGCCCAGTCTGAATTCAGAATGGGTAGAGAGCCCTGGGGGCAGAGTAGGTTACATATTGGTCTGCTAACCACTGGTCAGCAGTTCGAAACCCCCAGTCTCTCTCCAAGGGAGAAAGATAAGACTTTCTACTCTGGTAAAGATGAGCAGTCTTGGAAACCCACAGGGGTAGTTCTGGCGTGTCCTATAGGATCACTTTGAGTGGCAGTGGACTTGATGGCAGTGAGTGAGATATGCTCTTGACTTTGGAATTCACAGCCTGGGGGAGTCAGGAACAGCTGTCTTACAGGAGCTCAAGCTAAAGGCCAATCCCGGGTGCAGTTGGTGACAATTAGTCACAGCAATTAAGTCTTAGAACAAAATCAGAATGTGTCTGTTGGCTACTCCAAAAGCAGGGGTTAGCTTTTGGGTTACTAAAGATCAGGTGAGGCAGGTAACTGAGGTATTTCTGTTATCTACTCCCCCTTCACTGATGTCTTCATGATTCTCAGAGTTATCTGACGGCCCATCCTGGAGGCACATGTCCCCAACTTGTAGGCTCTTGAGCAATTCAGAGTCATGAAAAGCCAACGAGGGCAAGAGACAGGGACAGAGGAGACTCGGCGTGAGTTCGGTTGGCTGCAGCAAGCTAGGTAGTACAACCACAGCAGCCCCGGGGTCAGTGTTTAGGACGCTACGTGCAACCTCTGGTCAGCAGGGACCAAGTCCTGCGCAGAGGGAGTGAGCTGGGTGCCGATCAGCCACAGTGCAGTTGCAAGGACAGCTAGAAAGCCCCATAGGGTTTTCTTGATGGTCAGTTTTATGGCCGCAGACTGCCAGGCCTTGCTTCTGCTGGAGCAACCTTGAGGTGGGGAGTCAAGTGTAAGTCATTTGTGTGACCTTAGGGCCCTTAGGTGTTGGCACCAACCCCCCCCCTCCTAACCATAGAGTTGATTCTGATTCAGAAGAA
>NW_022103901.1:31134566-31136937 GCF_000313985.2 Echinops telfairi
TACTGATGGAGCAGAAAGCCCAGTCTTTCTCCTGCCAAGCTGCTGGGGGTTTTGAACTGCCGACCATGAGGATCGCAGCCCGATGTGTAATCAATGACACCACCAGGGCTGCATGTGACAATATAGCTCCCACCCCCCTCAAAATACAAAATCAAAAAACCTCACTACCAAAACTTGATCTCACTGTTAAACAGGTTTTCCTTGTACTAAACCAGCAGTTCTCAACCTGTGGTCACGACCCCTTTAGGGGTCAAACAACGACCCTTTCACAGGGGTCACCCAATTTATAACAGCAAAATGACAGTGATGAAGTAGCAATGAAAATAATTTTATGGTTCGGGGGGTGTCACCACGACATGAGGAACTGTATGAAAGGGTCACAGCATTAGGAAGGCTGAGAACCACTGCACTAAACAGTAAAGATAAAAATTTTTGTTTGAATTTGATTAGCTTTCCGTTGTTGTTTTGCACATATAGTATTTCTGAGTCTGTAAATCTTTACCGGAGTAGACAGCCTCATCTTTCTCCCTAGTGGCTGATGCATTCAAACTGCTGACCTTTTGGTTAGTAGCCTGATTCATAGCCAGCTATGCCATCCAGGCTCTTTATGACAATAGAGAGCAAGACTAAATACATCCTTGATGATGGCACTATACTATCCGATATTCAGATTTGTGATTGCTCCCCCCTTTTCTGAATATAGAAGTAATGCCTGCTACAAAAGTTCAAGCAATCCAGAAATGTCTGAAAAGCATAAAAAGAAAAAGAGTAAGCTATCACTCCCAAACGCAGTGGCTTACGACGACTGCCCGTTTGCAGTTGTGTTGTGTGCACGCGGCTGGGCGGCCTTCTGCCTGGCATGATGGTGGCTGAGTTGCAGCACCTGGACTGTAAGGTTCAGGATGGCTCATTCCTGTCTGGTGGGGACTCAGTTGAGATGCTGAGACGACTAAGTCTTTCTTGCTTCCATGGACTTTTAAATTAATGAAGTAAAGTATAATTTTATCCCCCACTCCCTGGCCTCCCAGCTTCTTTTGGTGTGAAAACAAATTTTTCTTGAATTTTTTCCCTTTTATAATCGTGGTCTTAGATCGCGTTTGTCTTCGTGAGCTTGACTAACGTTCTGAGCATCAGGTCTTCCAAATTTGTTCAGACGGTGAGGTGTTGGACAGGGCCAGCCTTGACTCTCGGGGCTGCATACGTGCCACTGTGTGTACGGACCAGAGCGCCTTGATCCATTCCTCACCGATGGACATTTTGGTTGTTTTCATCTTTTTACTCTTGTGACTGGCGCTGTTATAAAAATGAATGTACATGGGGGCGGGGCAGGGAGGGAGGGGGAACATGAGGAGCTGATACAGGGGGCTCAAGTGGAAGGCAAATGTTTTGAGAATGATGAGGGCAACAAGTGTACAAATGTGCTTGACACAATGGATGGATGTGTGGATTGTGATGAGTTGCATGAGCCCCCAATAAGATGATTAAAAAAAAAGACCGTGCATGTATCTGTGTTCTGTTCTTTATTTCTTTGGGAAGAGAGATTGTGGGGTCACTGGTACTTCTAGTTATATTCTTTTAAGGACATGCCATACCGTTTTCCTCTGTGGTGCACGATTTACAACCCCACCAGCGGGGAATGAGGGTTCCGATTTTTCCATATCCTCCCCAGCATTTGTTTTCTGTGTTTGTTTTTAAAAATTCCACAATTAGTGTTGGTGTGAGGTGCTATTTTATCAGTTTTAATTTGCATTTCTCTGCGGGTCTCTAACATTTCTTCATATGACTGCTGGCTACCTGGATGTCATCACTGGTGAACTGTCTACTCAGGTCTTTGGCCCGTTTTTAAGTTGGATTATTCGTGGTTGTACCATTGAGCTGCTACAGTTCTCTATGAATTTCCGAGATTAGCCATTCCTCCAATACATCAATGCCAAAAATGTTTTCCAAACCTGTGGATTCTTTCTACTCTCTTGAAGTTTTTGAGGTTCATAAATGTCATCATGTTAGAAGGTTCTGTTAGGCTTCTGTGGTGGTTTGCCTCGATTCTTATTTCTTCTTAATCGTTTTATTCAGGGCTCATGCAACTCTTATCACAATCCATACATACATCAATTGTGTAAAGCACATTTGTACATGCACTGCCCTCATCATTCTCAAAACATCCGCTCTCCACCCAAGCCCCTGGCTACAGCTCCTCATTTTTCCCCTCCCTCCCCGCCACCCCCTCCCTTGTGAACTCTTGATAATTTACAATTATTTTGTCATATCTTGCACTATCCGACGTCTCCCTTCACCCACCTTTCTGTTGTCCGTCCCACAGGGAGGTGTTATATGTAGATCCCTGTAATCGGTTCCCCCTTTCCACCCCACC
>NW_022103901.1:31137410-31145228 GCF_000313985.2 Echinops telfairi
CTTGTTTACCTGGTTCTTACTTCTAAAAGCTGAAAAAATTCACGCGGCAGCAGCACTTATGTAATCCAAGTGACTTTTTCGTAAGGAAAGAGAAATTTCAGTATTACAGCTTCAAAAAGTACGCCCTATCTCTGGAGGGCGTGCAAGGCCTCATGGGGGCGCAGCGGGAAAGTTCGCAGCTGAAAATGGCCTTTTCAAGGGAGCGTGGAAACCACGTGGAAGGAGTCCCTGAACAGGAGTGCGGAACCAGCACGCGGAGCCACAGCAGGAACCGGGAGCAGGAAATTCCAGGAGCGTGAGCGGGCTGTGGGCTGGGACAGGCTCATCCTCCCCACTTCCCCAACAAGAGAGGATGAAGCGTCCGCGACCTGCTTTTATCCCCTCCCAGCCCCACTGGCTGGGGAGGTGTGGTGGAGGGTATTGGTTGACCTTGTTGGCTGACTTTAGGTTCACCTGTGTGATGTCATGTCACTGGTGCCTAGCATTGTGGGTGCCCACGTTGGGTTTTCCCACAGGTGCCTGCTTGTGTGCCTGATTTCTTTGCAACCCCTTTATCGTGGCAGGGACAGCTAATTTCCCTTTAGCGCGGGCATTAGGGAGGATAACTCCCCTTTGTCCCTAATCTAGCAACCTGTCAGTTCCAGTCCTCTATTTTGTGTAGTGTAGGTGTTTTTCATTATGTTTGGTAGTGTTTTAAAAATTTTTTTTATTTTAGTTTTAATTTTTTTTGGTAGTGTGTTTTTGGTACCTTGTATTTGGGCTCTTAAGTTTGTCCCCTCCCTTTTTTAAAATTGATGATCATTATAGTTCTAGGGTTTATATTTAAGCCTTTACACTATCTTGGTTCATTTTTTTATATGGTGAGATATATAGTCCTGTTTCATTCTTTCTCAGGTGGAAATCCAATTTTCCCAGCACATTTGTTGAAAAGACTTTCTATTCCCCATTTATTTAATTTATTTTTTCACTGTGCAACCGCTTCAGTGCCTTAAGCCCACCGGGTAAAGCCAGGCAATGGTTCAGGGTACAGATTGCTTTGGCATGGGACACTGTGAGAGGCCCATGGGACTGGACCTGCCACAAATCCAAACCCATGCACTCTATTCCCCATTTAATGTTTTTTAGTCCTTTATAAAAAATTCAGATGTCTATAGGTGCTTGCTTTTATTTCTGGGTTTTCTGTTCTGATCCATTAGTTTAGATAGCTGTCATTGTACCAATATCAAGCTATTCTGATGATCATGACTGGGTAGCAGGTTTTGAAATCAGAGAACGAGAGGCCTCCTTTTTGGGATTTGTTTTTTAGTAGTGTTTTGCTTATCCTAGATTTCTTTCCTTTTCACATAGATTTGATGATGAATATTTTTCCATTCTTTGAAGCATAGTATTCGGATTTTGAAGGGAATTGCATCATATTTATAGAGTGCTTTCAGTAATATTGGAATTTTCACAACATTGTCTTTCTGTCCATGAACATATATATTTCATCTTTGGGGTGGTGATTAAAAATGTTATTTAAAAAGACTGTCCTTTTCAGAGTTACCTTCCTTAATAGACAAGAATCCTATTGTTTGTTGATCTTATAGTCTGCCACATTGCTGAATTTTTGAATTAGTTCCAACAATTGTTTTAGTTGAGTCCTTGGGGTTTTCTTGTTGGGGTACGGGATCCCCAACCCTCACCTGGGTCCTTGGGAGTGACTTTGTGATTGTGGAAACTAAAAATGACAGTATTGTCCAATGGGCATCTATTATAGGGCTTACAGGTCTGTCCAAAGGCCTACACGTCACACAGTGAACATATTGCATAGTCAGTGGATAATATCATCATCATCGGGTAACATCATAAACAGGTGATGAAATGACTCAGCCTTATGACCTGGTGCTAGCTGACCTCCAACCGGCCCTGAGCCTCCCCAGGGAGCAATCTATGATCTGTATCAGAAGAGAGTTTACAACACTTTACTGGGTTGGGCATAGAACCTGATTGCTCTTATCTATAGAAAACCTTCAGGCATAGTGAGTAGCCAGATACAGGTATGACACATCTTTTAAGGTAGTTCCTTTATGACAGCCCCCTTTTTTGCGCGTGCATGTGTGTGTGCATTTTTGGCCTGGAGAGTGTGTATTTAAAGACATTTCTATCTTGGAACAAAGGAGATCTTTCATCAAATAGGGCCAGTTTCCAGTGTAAGTGTAGAAATCAGGCCAAAAACATGCTACCAAGTTCTCCATTTACCATGTTTTCTATATATAAAGTCAGATTGTCTGCAGAGAGATTTTTACTTCTTCTTTGCCAATGTGGATGCCTTTGACTTCTTTTTGGTGTCTAGTGGCTCTGGGTAAGAGTTACAAGACTTTGTAAGGAAGAGTGGTGGTAAAAGGCACCCTGTCGGTTCCGGTGCAGAGGGAGAATGCTTTCCAGTTTTCTCAATTGAGGGACATGCTAGCCGTTGACTTTGCATGCTGCTGCTGCTGCTGCCATTGCGTTGGGTCTGACCCAGAGCGACTCTCTGCACAACAGAAACACTGTCGTAGGGGCTGGCCAAACAAAGTCCCACAAACTAGGTGGCTTCTAAGAACACAAATGTATTGTTCTGCAAGTCCGGAGCTTGGGAGTCTGAAGTTGAAGCGTCAGCCATATTGATCCTTTTGAGGGCTCTGAGGGAGATGCTATTCCAGGCGTCCTCAAACTACGGCCCGCGGGCCACATGCGGCCCACCGAGGACATTTATCCGGCCCGCCAGATAAATCGTTTTTGGCCCATTTGTTTTTTTACTTCAAAATATGTGCAGTGTGCATAGGAATTTGTTCACAGTTTTTTTTTTAAACTATAGTCCGGCCCTCCAACGGGTCTGACGGATAGTGAACTGGCCCCGTTTAGAAAGTTTGAGGACCCCTGTCCTATTCCATGCCTGCGATCCTTGGTGTTCCTTGGCCTGTGGGTACATCCCTCAGCCACTGGCTTCACAAGGCCATCATCCCTTCTGTGAGTCTGTCTCTTCTCCTCTTTTATGAGGTAAGGACACCGCTCAGCTGGGATGTGGACTCACTTAGTTCCACTGCGACCTCATGTGAACTCAACTGCTGTCTCTCCAGACTCTGTCTCCAAATAAAGTCACATCCACAGGTCCCAGAAGTTAGGATTTCAACAGAACTTAGTTGGGGATACAAATCGCTCTGTCACAGGGGTGAATACTGGGAGGCCACCTTGTGGTCATCGTTGGTGATGAGCTCCTGCACTTCAGGGCTGTTGTCCCAGATATAGCCATTATGTATGGTTCATTTTCCCAGATCTTTCTCTATCTATCTACAATCAGTGTCTGCCTTCCTTTCTCTTCCTTCTTCTCCATTCCATAGACATGGCAGTGTTTGTCAGCTCGGGAGCCCTTGTGGTGTACTGAATTATACCTTGGACTGCTAAGAGAAAGTAAGCAGTGTGAATCCACCTGCTAACCCTTGGGACCAAGATGAGGCTTCCTGCTCCCGAAAGATAACAGCACTGAGAATGCACGGGGCAATTCTACTCTGCCGTACAGAGTCAGAATCCACTCAATAGCAGTGGGTTTGGGGCGTTATGTCTAAAAAGCTGCTTGTTTATTAAGTTCTGTATTTTAGCTCATATGTGTCTATCTATGACCTGTTTGGAATTAATGTGTGTGTATAGTGTTAGGTAAGACACCTTGTTTCCCCTATAGGGATATCTAGTTCTCAAGAACCGTTTCTTGAAAAGCTGTCCCTTCCCTATTGAGTTATCTTGGCACCTTTGTTGAAACCCAATTGCCATGTATGCGTGGGTCAAACTCCAGATTCTCTACCTTGCTCCACTGATGTATCTATCTATTCAGATTTCCTGGGCTCTGTATATATATAATTATATTACATTAATATATATTAAGGGTAATAGTCTGAAAAATTCTAATTGGGGCAGACATCACATCATTATGGCCCTCAATGTATGCTCCACAGTTCAATCCTCAAGATTGTCTAGAGAGAATCCGGTACCAACAACATGATTTCCTTTGATAGTCCCTGTATATATGTATAGATATACATATACACCCCAGCTGACTACCCTTGCTGGGGTGCCCCTCACCCCAAAGGCAATCTAGATGATCTATTGTTATACTATCTACACTTTTACTCCTTCTCCTTTCTCTTTTGTAAATCGGTTTTGTTCATTGCCTGAGTCTACCAACATCCTCAAATGGGAGGAAACAAGTTGCGCGCAGAGTGAGAGCCAGCACTCTATCAACTGGCGATGTGTGTCTCAGTTCTCTACTGTTGCACCGCCCCACTCATAGTAGCTTAAAACAGCAGCGATTTAATCCTTCTCAGGGTTCTTCGGGCTGCCCAGGGCTCAGCTGGGCGTCCTTCTGCTGGCTTCCCTTCGGGTCTTTCCTGTGGCTGCAATCGGATGGCAGCGGGGACTGGCCTGGACACAGTGCTTGTACTGGAGGGGCTGCCACTGTCAGGGAATAGCAGGAAAATCGGATTCCAAAGGCTCTCAGGTTCTCTGGCTCTTCTGCTCTTTCTCTAGGTGGTATTACACTTTTACCCCGCCTGGCCTCTCCCCATATGCTCACATCTTCTCTCCAGCTGGACTTGTTCCATGGAAGTTCAGGCCTCCTGAGATGTTCTTAAGGAGTCAGGTCTGGAACGAGCACAGGGCACTTCAGCTGCATCCTATGGGTTAAGGAAAGTCACCGTTTCAACGTGGAAGGGATTGTAGTGAATTTGAGAGATTTGGGGGCGGAGCAAGGTAACAGATATGGCCACTAGATGGCAGTGTGGCAAAACAATCTGTTTATTGCTTTGCCCTGGTCAGTCTTCAGGGGAAGGTTCTCCACCAGAGAGCTTCAAAAGGCTAGCAGAGTGAAGGGGGCACCAGAAAGGGGAGGAGGGCAACAGAATGCCTAGAGGAGGGGAGAAGCAGAAGAGAGGGGACAGGCAAGTCCAGTCAATGTGGACTCTTGAACCAGAGAGCCCGGAAGGGCTGCTGGGGTCTTCAGAGCTCCCCCCACCCCATTCAGAGGCACTTCAGAATAAAGTCCTGGTGATTTGCTCCTCAAAGTCACAGCCTGAAACCCTATGGAGCCGTCAAGGCTGGAACAGGACTGAGCCTGTCCTCATGGCTTGTTCAGCAATAACAACAAACGCCCTCACTGCCAGCGAGTCGACTTGACTCACGGTGACCCGCTAGGACAGGGGAGCACTGCCCCTGTGAGTTTCCTGGACTGTAACTCGCTGGTGGTTTCGAACTGCCGAGCTTTCAGTTAGCAGCTCAACACGTCGCCAGAGCTCCTCAGCCAGACAATCGACAGGCTTAAAAAGTGAACGGTGCCACGAGGGGAGTCTGCTTTCTTTAGAAACAACCACACAAGCCCACAGGGCAGCCTTTGTCCAGCGGGCAAGCTCAGGAGGCAGGAAGGGACGGGAACGAAGGATGAGGGGAACGGGAAACTCAGCGAGGAAGTGGGAAGAACGCTGCTCCATCGTGCGGATTGGAGCCCCACGCGTACGGCTTGTTGAACGGAAAACCAATTTGCTCTGTAAACTTTCACCACAATCACAGTTGAAACAAAAAACCTAGAGTCCATTTTTACTCTGAGGCTACCTATGAGTCAGATCCAATTCAGTGCCTACTGCCTTGGGGTGTGCGTGTGTGGCCAGCTGGGTGCAGTTTTGTGTAGTACATAAAGCAGACAGACTCTCAAGGACTGTAAGTATGTCTGTCTGAGCTATTTTTAAAGCAACTGCATGTGTAAAAAAGCCGAGTTTGGCAGCAGCAGGTATTTTTGGCTAATGGACCCCAGCCTGCAGCGATGAGCTAAGCCACTGGGGCCAATACTGAGCTCATTTTGGGCTCCTTTATATATAATAGGGCCTGAGGGTTTGTAGACCAGGAATCACAGTTCACTGGGGGTTAGCTTTTGCGACTGGCACTGTGAGTTATTCTTTGTGGTTTATCTCCGGGAGCCCCTGGTCATATGACCCACCTGGATCCTTCCGTCAGAGTCCAAAGAATCTCGAAGACAGAAAGAGGTCGTCGTCGTCCTGGTGTTTGTCTTGTCTTGTGGGCCCTTGGCTGCCCTCCCTTGTCACCCTCCGGCACTCTCAGTGTGCTATCTGACTCTTTGGCCCGAAGATGTGAAGTCCGATCCTTAACCAAGTCTGCTTTGGGATCTGGTTCTAGTTCTGATTGCATACAGCTGGCCGCCTCTGCTGAGGGCAGGCTGAACGTGCGTTTCAATGGTTATGGTCCACAATCATCTCGTGATTTCTAGCTGGTGGCACTTGAGAAGGAAGCGGATCGTCTTGTGGGTCCTTACCCCTATAGGAGCCGTCTGCAGTGTCCCTGTGGACAAGGGTCTCCAGGACCATCTGGAGAATAAAGAAGTCGTCCCCCCACCCTGCATCCTGTCACATTCGTTGCCCCTCCGTTGACTATTCCTATGGAGCTCTGGTCGTGCCCTGGTTAAGCGGTCAAATGCTAACTGGTCAGTGATCCCAACCCGCCCGCCTCCACTCCGGAGAAAGATGTGTCCGTCAGCTTCCCTAGGGGCTATGGTCGTGGAAACCCTATGGGGCAGTGTGCTCTGGCCTATGGGTCTCTCTGCGTTGGAACCGACAGCAGGTGTGCTTGACTACTCAGCTCCACCTCAGCAGGGAGAACTGTCGTGCGACAGCTGGTGTGCTGGGCTGACCTTTCTGGTTCTAGCTCCCAGTACCCTGACCTCGGTCTCTCACATGGACGGGGACCTTGCACACTTCCAGAGCGGGCCCTGGCCATTCTCCCAGCCTGAGAGCGTCACCTCTTATCCTTTTTGCCGTGACTTCCCTCCGCCAGCAAGCCCCGTGTGCCTAAACCGGGGAGAATGGCTCCTTCGAGCTCCAGCGGTCTCTGTCAGTGCAGTCCTCGTTGGTGCACTGGATTAAGCATTGGGCAGTTCAAAGTCACCAGCCGCTCACGGGCGAATGATGCAGCAGCCTGCTTCCCTCAAGATTAAAGCGGGAAAAGTGGGTGAAGTGGGTCGGGGAAAAGTGGGTGAACGGCAACGCAGAACGGTGTAAGATATGGAAAAAATAATCTATAACCTATCAAGGGTTCATGAGGGAGGGTGGGCAGGGGCGGGATGGGGAAGAAATGGGGAGCTGATCTTGGGGGCTCAAGTGGGAAGAAAATGCTTTGAAAATGTTGATGTAGGCAGATGTGCAATTGTGCTCGACGCATTGGAGGAATGAATGGATTGTGACAAGAGACATAGGAGCCCCCAATACGAGTATTAAAAAAAAAAAGATTTATAGCATCGGAAACTGCGGAGCGGTTCTCCACTGTCCCACTGGGTGGCTAGGAGTCAGTCTGGCCTTGGGCACGTCACACAGTGACTGCCTTTTCCATCTCTTGTCGCATAAGCTGAACCCCCTGGGTCAGGGAATGTGGCTTCCGCTCTTCTCTGCGGCCCTGGTCACGACACAGGTCACCACAGAATGCACTGAGCAAAGTCCTGTCACATGCACCGGGTCCTTGTTTAGTTTGGTTGGTTGTGAGGCATACACGGCACAGGCCGTGTCCTCCCCTCTCTCCAGCCTGGCTGTTACCGGGGTCCAATGGGGTGCTTGTCACTGTTAAGTTGTCACTCAATAGAATAAAAGAGCTTGACTTAAGCTACCCCATTTTGAAGAGTCTAAAGGTCATCCCCCCGCCCTAAGAAGAGAATGTTGTTTTTAGAAAAATAAGTTGTAAAAGTAAAACTATGTTATCTCTAGCAGATGAGAAATAAGTCGTAAAAGTAAGCTACTGTGACCCTGTAAACTA
>NW_022103901.1:31145654-31149581 GCF_000313985.2 Echinops telfairi
CGATAGGGCAGGGTCCAACCGCCTCTGTGGGTTGCTGAGACTGGAACTCTTTACGGGGCGTAGAGGCCTCATCTTCCTCCTGTGGAGTGGCTGGTAGTTTTGAATCGGTGACCTTATGATTTGTAGCCCAAAGCGTAACCTCCTATGCTGGCAGGGCTCCTATTCTAGGGAGGGATAAAGAAGCATGGCTGCCAGTGTTGGCCGATTCCGATGGTGTAGATGGCCTCAGCATGACTGACTTCAAACGGACACGACACCATCACTGAACGTTGGGACTGAGCATGCAGTCATCAGTGAACAAAGGAGCCCGCAACGGTGAGGCCACTCCAAGGGCTGGAAAGCACCCGGCGGTACTGTGGAAGAAAGGCCTGGCCTTCTGTTCCCTTGACAACTCTAGGGGCCAGTACTGCTCTTCCACACAGGCATGCTCTGCGTCCACCATTGACTCCGGAGCGCCCAGCCACCACCAGGAAGCTAGTTGCCCCCAGCTATGACTTGCAGCCATGCCATGAGTGTAAGAGGAGATCCGTGCTCCATTGTTTGCATGGCTTACATTTAGTCTCATTTAAAGGGATTTGTATTCCTACCTCACACATATGAAAGGACTTCCAAAAGTTCATGGAAGAATCCCATTATCTCCCCCCCCCCATTATCTTTTAATTCCATTTTCCACAAACTTTTGGAAGCCCCCAACACATCAACATTAGTAAAATGTAGTTAAATCGTTAAATCATTAGGGGATAGTAAATTGTGAGCACGTGTTTCGACTGCTTTTAATGTATTTAAGGGTCAAGTTACCTGCTCTTAAATAATGACTTCATCACCCGTAATAAAGGTAGTGGCACAGAGGCAGGCCCTCCTGAAGATGAACCGACCCCCGGGCTCCAACCCTGGGCCCAAGCAGAGGGACCAGGGGGTGCCCGACTGGGCGGTGTGGAGGGTCTGTTGTGTGGAGGGTCACCACAGGTGGGAATGCACTTGGTGTCCTCAACAATAGATATGTTCACCAGCCAGCTTACGGCATTCCTGAGAATCTAACCATCCGCTCTAGCAACTCAGTGGGGGCTGGTTCATAGCCTATCTGGATTTTGATGGTGTCTATTTCACTTATAAACAAAACTCTTTAGCGTTGGACAATGCAAGGCCAGGAGACTACTGTTAGGTGCCCGCAAGTGAAAGCAGTTGGCACTCCGTGATCTTGATGGCCACACCCCATAGCTGTCATGGCGACTCAGACTTCAGTGACTTCCCAGGCAGGGTAGAACTGCCTCCTGGATTTCCAAGGCTGTCAGTCTTGGTAAGGCTGTCTTCTCTTGCTCCCGTGGAGTGGCTGGTGGGTCTGAAATACTAGCCTTTCAGTGAGCGGCCATTCGAGTCACCACAGAACCATCAGGATAAAGCATCTCGGTGATGCCATGGGCTGCCAGAAGGACAAATGTGTCTCCTAAAAGCCAGCCTGGTGAGACTTCGTCTCAGGTACTTTGGCCAGGTGATCAGGAGTGGAGCAGTCCCTGGACAAGCAGAGGCAGGAAAAAAGAGGAAGCCCCTCCAGGCGATGGGTTGACACAGTGGTTGTAAGAGTGGACTCAGATGCTTCAACGATTGTGAGGGTGGCACAGGACCGGGTAGTGTTCTGTTGTTTCACCCAGGCTTGCCGCTATGGGTCGGAACCAACTTGACAGTACCTGACAACAAGTCTTCATGGAAGCAGAGTGCGATGGCCAGGTCTCTTTTCTCCCTCGGGACAGCTGATGTGTTCTAACCCACTGCGCCAGCCAGCCTCACCAACCCAACCCCAACCCACTGCCATGGCATCGGCCCAACTCCCAGAGACCCTCTTGGACAGTACAGAACTGCCACTGTGGGTTTCTGAGACTATAAATCCTTTTTCTTTCTTTCTTTCTTTCTTTTTTGGAGTTATAGTCGCCTCTTTATTTGAAAGTCTCATCTGCCAACTTAGCCTTTTCCACAAAACTGGGGAGAGGAAAGTGTCCCAGGCTTCATAGTCTTTTGCCCTTTGGGAGCCTGGGCAGCAGCCCTGGCCGTCTTTTTAGCCGCTTGCTTTGCCTGTGTGGTGCCCTTGGCCGCCCGGAGAGCCTCTTCTCATCGGCCTTTCCCACTTCAGGATTCTGATTTCTCCTGGCCGTGATATCTGCGAGAGGCACCAGTGATCGATGGTCCCATGGAATGTGACTACCCGGGAGGGTCCTTTTCTTTTGAATTTGTAGAGAACAGTCCAGTTTATCCCCCGAGGGCTCCTCTGGGACAGGAATGCTGATTCGCATTTTGCATTAAGAGATCGGGAAACCTTTCCATTCGCCCCTGCACAGCGCCTCCCGTTTCCGGGGTCGACCTGGTACCCGCTGAAAATGCCCAGCTCCACCTTCATGGCGGTGACAGCAGAGAACAGGGAAGATGGCGAGGAGGGAAAAAAAAGACTGTACATATTGATGGGAGCAGACAGCCTCATCTTACTTCCTTGGGGTGGCTGGTGGTCTTGAACTGCTGAGCTTGTTGTTAGCAGCCCCACCCTTAGCCCACAGCATCACCAAGCTCACTGTCATCGGGTCAATGCCGACTTACCGCGACCTTATCAGGCGGAGTAGAAATGCACCTGTGGGTTTCTGAGACCATAATTCTTGGAGGAGAAAGCCCCACCTTTCACAGGGCGGTTGATGGTTTTCAACCGCTGACCTTGCGGTTAGCAGGCCAACAAGCAACCCCGACGCCACTAGGTTAACGCAGGGGGAGGCGATGGCTCGTCCGAGCCCCTCCATGGCCGCCAGGGGGCGACAGACACGGGGCAATGCGCCGCCGCGGCCAGCAGTGGGGGAGCAGGTTTCCCTTCCGGAGCACCACAGCAGCGGCATCGCCTCTCTCCTGGGGCAAAGTGCTTTTTAAGGGTATTTAGGGGTAGGCGGAGGAGCCTGGGGGGCGAGAAGAGTCCCAACCGCACAGGCTCCGAGAGGAACCTCAGGCCGCCACTTTCCCGTGGGCTCGGAGCTCGCGCATGCGCGCCAAAGCCGCGGTCATGGCCCGTTGACCCCCACCCAGCAGCCACTGCTTCCGGAAGTCCGCCCAGGCCCTGACTTCCCAGCATCCCTGGCGCAGGGACTGTACGCCCGCTGACCTGGGACAGGACAGGTCTACATCGTTAATTGAATGGAGTGAATTAGTCACAAGGCAATTAGCTTAGGTTTTCCCTTGTTCTGACCTGACCCAGGTTGGATTAGCGTGGAGGGACTGCGGACAGGCGTTTCCTTCTGAGTCACTTAAGGCAGCAGCGCCTGGGGAGGTACAGGGAAGGAAGCTACCCTGGTTTCCCGTGGAGCTGGTGTGAGGAAGTCCGGATTCTCTCCTCCCAGGTCTGATGCCAGCTCGTCTTGTGACCTTGGGCAAAGCAGTTAACCCTCAAGGCAGTGTTGCTGACCTGCCTGGCACTCATTCACCTTTCATCCTTGACTGGACTCTACCCACTGTGGTCATGCCCTCGCTTACATGCCTCTCTTTAGGTGCTGTGGGGTGGTTTTGACCCAAACAAAACTGCTGGGCCTGCGCCATCCTCAACAATCATTGCTGCGTGGAGCCCATTGTTGCAGGCACCATGTGCATCCATCTAATTGAGGGTTTTCCTCTTTCCCTGACCTGCTCTACCAAGCACGTGTTATGTCTCACCATCCTCTCTGCTAAGGGACATTCTGGTTGTACTTCTTCCAGGCCAGATCAGCTTGTTCTCTGGCAGCCTGGCATCATCAGTATTCTTCACCAACACCGTCCTCCAGAGGTGATTGAAAATGCCAGGCTCAGCTCCCCAGAATTCTATCCTCTGAGTGACATCTTTGCTTTGTAAACGTTTTGAGGAGGTCTCTTGCAGCAGGTTTGCCCAACGCAGTACGTTGTTTGACGTCTTGACTGCTGCTTCGCTGG
>NW_022103901.1:31150436-31168161 GCF_000313985.2 Echinops telfairi
CCAAGGGTTCAAATAGAAAGTAAATGTTTAGGGATGATGGGAACTTATGTACGAATCTACTTGATACAATTGGTGTATGGATTGCTAGAAAGCTGTAAGAGGCCCAGTAAAATGGTCTTAAAACAAAAAGCCTAATCCAAAACAAAAGAAGTAGAGTTATTGTCAGCCTTGGTGTTCCTGGACAAGTGTTTCCTGGAAGAGTAAAGTCAAATTGATAAAGACAGTGAAATACTAACGAAGTCTCGATGATGTGGATGGGAAACAACAGCTGGTCGTGGGGGGTTTGGGTTCCCACTCTGAACTAGTCCTCGTTGCTCGGTGTTGTGGAGCAGATACTGAATTGTAGTTACGCCCTGCGACAGAGTAGGATGCTGAGCAAGGTTTTCTTTTCTCTTTTAAATTCTGCTTGTGAGCTAGGTGAAGGCTCACCTTCAACAATCCACACGCATTTTGCTCCAGGTTCTTTGATGCACCATCACTTGATCTGCTATTCAGATTTCTCCGGGCATTTCTTCTTTTGACCCCACCCCTCTGCATTTTGTCCTTGGGCCAAAAGCTGGGTATAGTAGAAACGATAGGGGTGAGTTCATTTCCAGACCTTTAGGGTGACTAAGAGCCATCGTCTTGGGGGGTCCCACCTGTCTCTAACTGGTAAGTCTGGTCTCTTTTATGATTTTGAGTTTTGTGCCATATTTTTCTCCCTTCTACCTTAGAATGTTTTCCATTTCATGGCTGTTGGTAGTACCTGCCCCATAAAACTTATAAGCTGTTGTCTCTATATTGGTAATAGTGAAGGATTCTATAGACAGCATATTGAATGATGCAGGAAGTCTCACAAGATTATGGGAAGCAGGTTATTTCCCTGTATTCTCCCTGTCCCCCTCCCACTGGGTGTCAGGACCCCACCTGCTTCTCTTGGGTATAAATAAGGTCAAGGACAATGTGAAAAAAAAATTAATGCCTTTGACTTGCAGTGCTGGCAGAGAATACTGAAAGTACCACACACTTCCAGAACTATAAAGAAATAAAGAAATACAGCCAGAACGCTTCTGAGAAGCAAGGATGGCAAGCCTTCAGGATGTGTTCATCCGGAGAGATTAGTGTCTGGCTGAGGGCAGCACGCGTGGGAAAGGAGAGGGGCAGTGCAAAAGACAGCCTCGACATGGATGAGCGCCGTGGCTGCAACAACGGGCTCAAACAGACCGGTTGCAAGAAGGGGGCAGGCCCGGGAGGGCTTGGTTCTGTTGGACATGGGGTTACCCAGAGTCAGAACCAACATCCCCCAAACCAACGCTTCTTTGGACACCGAATGATCAGAACAAAACTGCTGGAAGTGTGGGACTCCTTTGTCTCACCAGGACTACCCCTTTAATGGTCATTACCCCTTTAAGGGACATCCAAGGAGCCCTGGTGGTCTAGTGGTGTATTAGTCTGGGTGTTTTAGAGAAACAGATCCACAGAAACTCATGTATAAGAGAGGTTTTAAGTGTGCATCAAGAAAACATCCCAACCCAGTGCTGCCCAAGCCCACAAGTCCAACATTAACCCATATGTCCAACACCAATCCGCAAAGTCCTCCTCCATCTCACCAAACAGACGCAATGATGCCGATTGCAGGAGGAAAGCCGAGTCAGTGAATGTGTAAGCATCTCAGCACTGGCAGGGGTCTCCATACGGGTGCTCCAGCACCCAGGGCTGCATAGGGGTAGGTCCACGTGGCTTCTCCTCAGGGATGTGTTGCAGAAGTAAGCCTTGCCAGCTAAAACAGGGAACTGGCTAAGGCAGCTGCACCCTGCTCCGACCCGTCAGAAAGCAAGAGACCCGAGAACTAGAAAGGCGAGGCTCACTGACCATTTATCTCTCCATCCTTCAATTAACCCCACATGTGTTAATAGGCCAGGTTGGCACAATAAACTTGAACTATATCAAGTGGCTATTCACTGGGCTGCTAACCTCTAGGCCAGCACTTCAAAACCACCAGCCATTCCATGGGAGAAAGAGAAGGCTTTCTATTCATGTGAAGATCTACAGGCTTAGAAACCTACAGGGACCCGTTCTAACCTGCCCTATAGGGTTGCTAAGAGTCAGCATCGACTCGATGGCAGTGAGTTTGATTTTGGGTTAAGGGAGGTGCAGTGGCAGCCAGGCTCTCGGGGTACACAGGAGCCTGGGGAAGTGGTTGTCAACCGATAGTTAAACATTCTGCTCAGCCTTATCAACGTGTTAAAAATAATAAAAACTCAAAAGAAGTTGAAACATACGTTTTTTTCCCCCTGAGTGGTTATTTATATACACATAAGGAGACCATTCTGATTCCAAAATAAAAGCAAATGGCTCAGATTAGGCGAGTTAAAATAAAGCTTCTAAGACTAGAACATCACTGACTAATCTTAGCATGATTGAATCTCAGACTCCCCCTTTTAATGAAATCAACTGACAACGAGCCCTCCACCTGCCTGCAGCCACGAGAGCTTTTGAAAATGAAGTGAACAAAGCCTAACTCTGGACCAGAGAGATAAGACAAGCAGTTCTGGGCATGGGGAAAACCGGCAACAATGGCAGGCTTCACTTTGGGTCAAGAATTTTTGTTTTTATGGTTAATGGTTTTTGTGTCATAGGTGAGTTAAACCTTAAAGTTAAAGGAAGATGTGTCGTCGTGGAAAAAAACACACAACTCCAAACCAAAAATCTCCCTCCGTTTTTGCAATAAAATCATGAGGATTTAAGTCAGGGAAAGAGAGGGAGTGGGGAGAGGAGGCGAGAGGTGAGGAGGGGAGAGGGGAAAGAGAGAGAGGGAGGTGGGGGGGGAGGTACAGTAAAATGCTGGAAGAAACCAGCCCATGGAAGTGAAAACGGGTGACTTCAACCAAAGAACATCCCGCCAACACAGACATAGGCCAGGGAACAAAGGAATGATCATACTGCCATTTGATTGGCTAGCCTTTGGCTGAAGTCACAAGGAGGAAGGATAAGTGCTGGGAAATTGTGTTTCTAGTGTGTCACCGAGCACAGAGACAGTCCCTCTACGGCCGTCTGGGAAACTTTAGGTAAAGTGACTCCAGGACGCTTTCAAAACAGCTCTCTTTCTTACCCCCTTTCACAAAGCATGTGAAAGACAGCTGTGTCAAGATTTGCTGCCCGAAGAGTGAATCCTCGCTGGGCCGTAATGAGCAATTACGGTTTGGTTTCCATGGCTTCTTGCCATTAAGAAAGTCAAAAGCCAGGCGCCTATGACAAGTCTGGGCTGATTCTGTGGAATGCAGCTGAGCAAACTTGGACTCCCAGAAACCCCAACCAAGCAGCCCTGTGGGGCAGGGGCCCCTGTGGCTCTCCTAGACCGCAACTCTTTAAGGGAGCAGGAAGCTTCTTCTTTTGTTTTGAGGAGCAGCTGGTGCTTTTGAACTGCTGACCTTGCAGTTTACCAGCCCAACGCATAGCCGCTATGCCACCCGAGCTCCTGCCGGAGCCCCAGGCAGGCAAGTAAAAAGACCATTTAATTCAGCAAGAACGAAGTTCAATCCAATCATTTCCTTTTGCTCAAAAACAGCTTCGTGAAGGTCTCCTTCACGGTTAACTTAGCTTCTGTCTTTGACCAGTTGAAACTCTGCCTTACTTATTCCGTGTCTTGCTTGTCTCCTGTTGCTGTGCCAAAAACACCACAAGGGGGTGGCATTGACAAGCATACATTCATTCTCTCACGGTTTAGCAAGCTGGACGTCCACACTCAGGGCCTCAGCTCTAGAGGAAGGATTTTGCTCTCTTGGTTTGAGGAGATACCCTGGATCCAAAGCATAGGCTCTGTTCCTGCCTCCTCTTTCTTGGTGGTGAAAGGTCCCCTTCTCTCTGCTCACTTCTCTTTCCTTTGATCTCTTGTAAGGTAAAAGGTGATGCAGGCCACATCCCTTACAATTGACTGGCTCATCCCATCCCATCCCATCCCATCCCATCCCATCCCATCCCATCCCATCCCATCACATAACTGCCAAATCATTGAGAATCATGGCTCGGCCAGCTGATACATGTTTTGGGGAGGCACAATTCAATCCATGTCAGGCAGCCTGGGAACTCTAAATGGGGTCTGTCAGAGGCTGGCAGTACAACCTTGTGCCGAGCAGGCATGGATGGGAATCATAGTCCAGCCAGGCAAGTCCTCTTCTGGTGCCTCCAAGTCCTGGTAGACCCTGAAGGAAGGCGTCAACCCAGCACCTTCAGCTCCCGGGGCTCCTGAATGAGCAGCACTCCCAAGAGGAACTTTGATGGGTTGTCAGGTCTTACCCACCTCTTAGGCTTGGGCCCGACCTTCTTCCCATCACACGCACTTCCTAGGAGGAGGCCTGGTGGCCTGCAAGTAAAGCCCTGGGCTGCGAACCAAAAAGCTGGTGACTAGAGGACACCTCACCACTCGGCCTCACACCAGTGCTCACAATCGACTTGGCCTTTATGTCTTGGGCCCAAAGCAGGAGCCACTGAAAAATGAGCTCTCCTTTCCTTACGGGCAAGCTGGCCTTCCCGGTACCCCTGCCAGGCTATGAGGGAGAAGATCTGCAGTCTGTGTTTCTGGAAGAAAGCACCCAAGCCAACCCCACTGCCACCCCGATGATGCCGACTCTCAGCGACCCTGTCGGACAGGGTAGAACTGCTGCGCGTGGGTTCCCAAGACGGTAGCATTTCCCCGGAGTAGAATGCCTCATCTTCCTCCCAGGCAGCGGCTGCTGGTTTCCAATTGTTGACTTTGAGGTTAGAGCCCAACACGTAATTGACCACCCCAGCAGGGCTCCTTGGGGTAAAGACATGGAAGAAAATAAGGGGCAGGACACCCATCTTCTAGAATGTAGTTTGACAACACAGCTGACAAGCTGTGGCCAAGCAAGTTCACTTCTAGGAACGCGAGTTGAGGAAGTCATCAGTTGCTTTCAAAGGTTTACGAGCAAGGCTGTTTGTTGACATGTGACGTACAACAATAAACATAATTGCATGTTCATTGCCAGGAGACATGAAGTTGGAGAAACCATGGTCCCCGACACAGTGGACTATTGGACAAGTATTTGTAGTCATATGATGAATGAGACCCACGCACCTCATTACCTCCACCAGATTCTCATGCATAGCCACCCTTTTGGGCAGAGTACAACCGCCCCGGAGGGCTTCCAAGGGTGTGATCTTTCTGGAAATGGACTGCCATGTTTTCCTCCCAAGGGGAGAATCCCCAGCTCTTCAGTTCTCAGCAGAGGGCTTAACCGTTGTGTGACCAGGGCTCACAACCTAACATGGGAAGAGACCCAAGACATTAAATTTTAAAAGGTGACATCGCAGCAGCATGATTCCAATACACCGACAAGGGAAGAAACACTGCATCTGTAAGAGTGTCATTAGCGAAGTACGGATGTGTACATTGGTTTCATTTCCTTAATCAACTCAACCAAATTGGGGGGCCATGACATGCCAGGCACTGAGGACAGAACAGTAGGGTGTGAAAAGTAGAATTTTTTAAAAGAGGTAAGATGTTAGACTTTTGAATAAATACAAAATGAACATGTTTCAAGAATTAACACATTACGGAAGGAGGAAACCAGTAGGAGGTTAAAACCAGTTTAACAGAATCTGAACAACACAGGAGGCTTCTAAAAGTACTTGGGGGTGGGGGGAAATAATGATGCAGAAAAGGTAATGACATTGTCCTATGAACTTTTTGAAACCCCTTCCTGTGAATGGGCAATCAGGAATGCTAAATGAATGGGCTAATGGGCGCAAAACTGGTCATCATCCTTGAGGCGTGAATCGTTTTCAAAGTGGGGTGCTAGCATATCTGACTTGGGTGGCTTCAGACCGCAATGAAAACTCTATTTTAAATTAATATTTTGTTTCTACTTTTCTGGAGAAAGAAAGCCATTTAGCCCACCCCACCTACCTTTTGGGAGTATGTGTGTGTCACAGTGTTATGGTTTGATAAACAAAGAAGACAAACGTCGAGATTTCCAACCTAGATAAAGAATTGCTTCCAAAAAAAAAAAAAGAATTGCGTCTCCCTCCTTAAGAATGTTTACACAGCTGGCCTCCGAAAAAGGACACCTTAATTAGCAGGTTAGGAAATAGAGCTGATAATGTTAAATGAAGCTAGAAAGGATAAATAACTTTACGGCTAAGATGATCTAAACAATCCCCAACCTTTTGTTCTTTATCTTTCTTCCGAAATGAAATTTTCCCTTATTGAGAGTTCTCCATCGCTCCAGCTAGCTTTCGCTGCATATTTGTAACTAGATAGGGAGGCAGATTGCTGCCAAGTCTTGCCGGTAACACAAAGCAGGGGGAGATTCAGTCTTTCGCTTGTGAAAATCAACTTGCAGGCAATTCACTGAGTGGCCTGCTCTTGCTTTTTGCACTCCCTCACAGCCAGCGGGACCCGTTTACCTTTCAAAGGCTTCAGATTAGAGTTGATTGATCCTCACTCCTTCTTCCCCAGAGGGTCCGCTTTGACATTTCCAGGATTTCAGCTGGAATTGGCCTGGCTCCATCCAAAAGCCCCCTCCCCCATCAAAACGTTTACAGTCTGCTTTGAAGATGCGAGAAGAGACCAGGAATCAATGCTAAGAATTAATGTTTTCCTCCCTTCCCCTTGAAGGTGAAACCAGTTCCCTTTGCTGAACACCATCTTGAGTGGCTCATTTATTTTTCAGAAGGAAAATGACTCCTTCAGTAACACTGTTGTTCTCATTTCTAATGGCGTCCAGGGTTTCCACTAAGATATCCCATAGAGTGATGGTCGGAGTCACTTTGTCTGTGGGATCCAAGGGAAGAATCTATATGTAAAAGCACCTTATTGAAGAGAAATGGCACAAAGACCTCTCCAAACCAAGTCATTCCAAAGGATGTGCTAGGCGACACTGAGCATTCCATTAATAAGGAAAACCCAATGAGCTTCCCTGCCCTTCTCAAAGTCAATCCCAGTTTTTGCTATGGAGCAAACACATCTGCCCTCCTGGAGTTGCTAGTCTATTAAAGTAGCTTATCAGTAAGTAATCACCTCGTAACTTTAATGAGGAATATGAACAGGCTCCTGTTACAGAATATTGTTGTTACCCTGGCAAGGGTTCTTAGCCGGAGCAGTGACGCCAATTTACTGACTCCCAGTTAGAGAAATTGTATCAGAAGACCCCAGAGGTGACAGCAACACAGGCTCTCTTTGTGGGGCCTGCTTGAAATCGTAGGGGCGCTGGTGGTGTAGTGGTCACACACTGAACTGCTAACTGCAAGGTCAGCAGTTTGAAACCAGCAGCTATTTCATGGGAGAAAGATGGGGATTTCCACCCTTGGAAAGAGTTACAGTTTCGGAAGCTCACAGGGCAGTTCTACACTGTTTTGTAGGGTCGCTGTGAGTTGGCATTGACTCGGTAGCAGTGCGTTGTTTGAATCAGAATACATAGCGACTATATACCTTTTATTTTGGAATTGACACGTTGGGGAGTCACGTATGGATGTTTTACATTAGCTCAGGTTTCAAGATGACCACAGGAAACAGCTGTGGACTATGAGCAAGCAAACCGAACAATAAAGTTCTTTCAGTCTTAAGCCAGTCTCAAGATGTCTTGGGTGACTAACTAGAGAGTACTCAGTCACTACTATTGAATCAATTCTGACTCATGGCTACCTTATAGAGCAGAGTAGAGCTGCCCCTGTGGGTTTCTGAGACTGTGAATCTTTATGGGAGCAGAAAGCCTCATCTTTCTCCCTCAGAGTAACTGGTGGTTTCAAACTGCTGACCTTGCAATTAGCAGTCCAATACACAACCCACGACACCACCAGGGTTCCAAACTAGATAGCAGAGCCTAGCGTTTAATCACTAATGGCTGGGTCAGTCAAAGAGAAGACTCTCAGCGTTATCTGGCCCTTCTAGACCACACTTGCGACCAACCTGAGTTTGCTTTTGAGCAACATAGCAAGTGTTAAAAATTCCATAGAGACGGCTTTAAGTACCTTAGGTTTCTTTCTTTAAAGAAAACGGCATTAAGCATCAGTAAAATAACTTGGGCTACACTGTCATGGAGTCAGTGCCAACTCACAGCAACCTTGCCTCGCACCCAACGAACCCCGGCTCTGTCCTCCTCCGTCCTCACAGTTGCCTGTGCTCCTTGTCGCAGCCACCGTGTCTCTCCATTGCATTGAGGGTGGTTCTCTCTCCCTCTTAGCTTCCATTGTACCAAGCAAGGTGGTCTTTCCCAGGGGCTGGTCCCTCTTGAGGAGTTCTGGTGGCATAGCGGGTTCCGTTATGCATTGCGCTGCTCACCACAAGACCAGCGGTTCGAAGCCACCAGCCACCAGCTACCAGCAAGAGGAAGAGGCTTTCTGCTCCAGTAAAGATTCGCAGCCTCAGAAACCCCCAAAGGGCCTTGCTGCTCTGTCCTCCAGGACTGCTGTGGATCAGGGGTGACTCAGTGCCAGGGAAGTTGGTCTTTCCTGATGACATGCCTGAAGTATGTCAGATTACATCTTGCCATCCTTGCTCTTAAAGGGTACTTTACACACACACACACACACACACACACACACACACACACACACCTATGACTTTCATAATATCTAAAAGATTTGATTTAACTTATTAATTACTGAAGGAGTCAGGTTGTTACCACTTGTCCATTTGCAAAGCCCCTCACCTTTGTAGTCTGGGAACAAGTGCTGAAATGGACTTGCCGGCTAGAGCAAGATTGCCAAAGTGGATCAATAGCCACAGGGTGGTAATCAGTTGCCTCTCATTTGCATTTGACATTGGGAAAACTCCATTTGCATTCTTCTTACTACCAGCCATTTTCTGCCCATTTACAGAGTCGCGAAACAGACCGGAAGGATCAGAAACACACATTCCTAATGCTCACATCATCCCAGGGGCCACTTCCGGATAACCCATGAAGGGACACGGAGCATTTACCCACTTCCAGTCTTCCCACGGTCTCGCGTCAAAGAGCGAGACAGCAGGGTGTCATTGGAACAAAGAGCTGCAGAGAAGGTGCCGGGTCTGGCGCTGGGGTGAAGGCATTCCAGATGGAGGGACCCAGTGGCCACCGGAGGGAGGGCGAGAGCCCATGAGGGACAGGGTCAGTGTGGAAGGCAAGGAATGTGCCAGGAGGGTGGATGACAGGAAGCCAGAGACAGTGCAGCGCCTGGGGAAGGAGGCTGGGTCTTTAGGAAGCGCAGTGAGCACCGTTAGATGGGTGTAAGCAGATGCACGATGGAACTGAAGTTGCTTGGTTGCCGGGAGGAGAGGGGTGGGGGCACCCGGAGGAGCTGGAGCAGAGCCAGGGGAGGCTTGGACAGATGGGGCAGGGGCTTGTCGCCCGAAGTCCCAGGATTTGTCGATTGGATCTGGGTGGGGAGGGACAAGGATGAGCTCAGAATGACTCCTGGGGCTACGGCTTCAGCAAGCGGGCCATGGTCTGCATTTGAGGAATTTGCTAGAGTCCCTGGTTGGTGGTGTCCATTGGGGGCCCAAGTTCCCAGGGCCCAGGTCAACGGCTTGAAGACCCAGAGCCAGGAGTGTCAGTGGGTGGCTCTCTCTCTTTCTCCTGCCCCAGGCCCCTAGCACAGTGTGTCCCAACTCCGCTGCTGGCTGTCCCCACGCCCGACGCACCTGCAACCTGTGTTGTTGTCCTCCCCACTAGTGAAATGCATGTGGGTGCCTCACTCTGACATACCCAGAAGTCATTCATTAGCAGTAATTAGCACAGTCACTCATTTCCCTCAGGGGGGCGGAGTGTAAAGAAGGGGGAGGCAGCTCCCCACCCTGCAGGGGCAGCCCTAGAGCTGGTTTCTCCACCACTTCCTCTGCGGGGCCAGGCAGGACAGGGCTGACCGGCCCGCTCACGGCTCAGTAGCTCCCCCTGAAGGCCAGCACCGGACCCCCAGCTCATCGGAGTC
The DNA here is from genome assembly GCF_000313985.2 of Echinops telfairi. NCBI lineage: Eukaryota > Metazoa > Chordata > Mammalia > Afrosoricida > Tenrecidae > Echinops > Echinops telfairi. Next base: position 31,160,346 of record NW_022103901.1, read on the forward strand.
CCACACCTCCGGTCCTGTCTCATCCCAGACAGTCAGCCCCGCTGGGACAATCACCTCCTCAGGTGATCTCAGACCTGGGAGAAACAGGTGTCCAGCCCAAGGCCATGACCTCTGACCTCAAGGCTCTCAGGCCCCGCCCCTCCTCACCTGATGCATCATTGATGACTCATTCACCACAAGGTGCCAAGCTGCTGGCCCTGACAGGAGCTGGTCCCTCTGCCCCACTTCCCGGGCTGGCTGACTGCCGGTCCGCGGGTCACCCTGTGTTGACACCCACCCTAGAGCTTCAGGCTTCCCACCCCAGCGCTCTCCTAGGAGAAGAAGCCCCATCGGCCCAGATTGATTTCTGTGTGTGTGTGTGTGTGTTTGGGGTTCGGGTGTTAAGTTGTCCCAAGGGCAGGTTTGTGTTGGCTCTGGGTGGACGAGAGAAACTCCGAATTGAGTGGTGGAGGGTCTGGCCGCAGGAGATCGAGGCTGGGGAGGTGGGGGGGGACCCTGGACATTTCACAGCTGACCCTGGAGGGTAAACACCCCCCTATCCCCCCCCTTTTTTTTTTTTGCGTGGTGGTGGTAGTGGTGGTGGTAGGTTTTGTTGACTTTCCTAATGTAAATCCTCCCACTGCTGGCTGGGTGACGTCAACCTCTTGCCAAATTCTGCAAACGTGACCATGTGCTCCTGCAAGCCGGTTGGAGTCAGCTTGGTCATACGGCCCTTTAGTAAACAAGTTATACGAAAGAGAAACAAACTCGGATCCAGCCAGGGGCTCCTCCAGCTTAGTGTCTTCTCACGGTGGGGGCCGCTCCTGCTCCCCAAAGGAGAGGCACTGTGTATGCACTGGAAGTCTGGAGTTGGTGGGAAGGTCCTGACCCCAAGCACTGGCCCCTGCTCCCACTGCCCATTGTGTAGGAGCACTGACCACCCCCGCACCCCCACTCCCCTCTCGGTTGAGGCTGATGTTTCCATGAGGACAATAGAAGTCAGAGGGGGACACTGTGATTCACTTTATAGAAAGCCAGTGGACCGCCACCTTTCCCGTTTCAGTTTGGAACATACAGTTTTGAGTTGGGCGAAAGGTTACGAGCCGGTCATCAATTTTCCTTCAAGGCCTCATTTCACTCACTGCTACCCCCTCTGGACCATCACCGATCCCATGTCCTCCCCGTGTCTCCTGTTTCCATCCCTTCTTCCTGCCTGACCCTCTAGTCTTGGGTTAACGCTGCCTGTGGCAGCCTATAGCAATGGCTGGCTATTCAAACCACGGGCTGAGTTCACCTCCAGACCCCAGAGTGACTAAGAACCATAGTCTTGGGAGGCCCACCAGTCTCTGTCTGACCCAGTCAACATTTTTTTGTTTTGTTTTTTTAAACAGGAGGGGAAAAGGTTGTAAGCCTGCCCAGGATAGTGCTCTAAGCCAGGGGGGCACATACACCTGAGAATGGGACAGATCAGCAAAGGACGGCTGAGCACACGTAATGAAGCATAAGAAACAAAAATTAAAAGCCTGAAGGTCTTACTGGACCACACACATCCATAGCGTGCTGTATTCCTGGGAGACATTAATCAGAAGGAAGATCAATGGAGTCATGTAACCAATTCCTAGACCCTAGAAGTCCAGTATGCTTTAAGAATCAGGTGGTTGGGTGGGGGTGAGGGGCTGTGGTTTGAAGAGTACACTTGGGAAGTGTGTGGAGAGAGAAAGAGACAGGGAGGAGGGTCATCAAGCCCTGGAAGGGGAGGCTCAGGGACGGGGTGCTGGGCTTCCCTGTGAAGGAAGACCCAATGATGGTATGAGACGAAGATTTTACTCTCCAGAATTTCCGGAGGGGGGACGGCAGACAAGTCGGGGATTGGCGGCTGCTGCCTGGAGATGTGGTGGGATGGGGGTGGAGAGGGCGTGGACCACACAGTCCAGTGTTGGGAAGAGGAAGGAGGTTGGGAGGATGGAAGGATGGTTTCATACCCAGCACAGCGCCTGACATCCAAGTCCTATGCTGGGCTGGACATCTCACGGGGGAGGGAAGAGGGGCTGATGTAGGGAGCCAGGACTGAGAGGGGGCAGGCCCAGAGTGGAGGCTGGTGGGAAAGCAGGGGCCAGGGGACCACCGGGGACTCTGAGTGGGCCCTGGGAGCTGGGACCTGAGCCCAGGTTGTGGGCAAGTCTGGGCTCATGAAGTCTCCAAGGGGCAGGTTCCCAGAGCAGCCATTGGGAGGGTTGTCACCTGGCAGCAAGGACAACCAGGAAAGAAGGTGATGGAGTAGCTACCCTGTTTCCCCGAAAATGAGACAGTGTCTTATATTAATTTTTGCTCCCAAAGATGCGCTAGGTCTTATTTTTAAGGGATGTCTTATTTTTCCATGAAGAAGAATACGGTACACATTTATTGTTTATTGTTTTATTAAAAGAGACCTCACACTTCCTGTCTGCTCCAACTGCGCTGTGGCCAACAGTGAGCTACGCGGCGGCACCCCTACGGTCCAGAGTCCAGAGTTATGGTAGCTTTTTGGGGGGCCTTATTTTTGGGGAAGTCTTATTTTCGGGGAGATGCCTTATATTTCAGTGAGAGGCAAACTGTAAGTAGGTCTTATTTTCAGGGGATGTCTTACTTTGGGGGAAACAGGATATTGAACATAGCAACTAAGCTATGTCCCCACACAGCAGGCTTTCCAAGGTCCCACTAGCTAACCAGCCAGACGGATCAAAATGATCCCACCCACTTGGTGGTTGAGTGGATTCTGACTCACAGAGACCCTCCAGGGCCGAGTAGCACTGCCCCATAGGGTCACCAAGGCTGTACATCTTCGCAGAAGAGAAGGCTTCATTGTTCTCCTGGGGAGGAGCTGATGGATCCCAACCGCTGAACTGCCCTTGTGAGTTTCTGAGATGGTAACTCTTTCTTTCTTTTTTTTTGAGGGTTCAGGAGCATCTTAACAGTACACTTTTGTTTAGACATACACCTTAAAAAAACAAATAAACAAAACAACCCACATCATCTTATTTACTTAAGAAACAAGTGTCCCGTTTCTAGAACACAGATACAAATCAAGATCCGATCCATCAAACACTGTTCTTCAGCTCCGTGAGCGGCCGGCCTCAGGACAGTCAGAATCTAACCCTGCTTGACATTCTCCATATCTAACTAGTGTTGGCACCGCAGTTACTTTGAACTGTGTTCTACAGTCATTCTTTGGATTTTTAAAAATTGTTTTATTAGGGGCTCAGACAACTCTTATCACAATCCATACATACATCAATTGTGTAAAGCACATTTGTACATTCATTGCCCTCATCATTCTCAAAACATTTCCTCTCCTCTTAAGCCCCTGGCCTCAGGTCCCATTAATTGGATCTTTCCTGGAAGTTTTTCTTCCTGCTTGGCAGGAGATGAACACACATCCTTCACTAATAGACTCCAGACCCTTCAGCAGTTCTCAACCTGTGGGTCACGACCCCTTTGGGGGGTCGAACGACCCTTTCACAGGGGTCGCCTACGACCATCAGAAAACACATATTGCTGATGGTCTTAGGAACCGAAACACCACTTCTCTATCCGTCTCCAGGCAGGTCCAGCCACATGCAGGTACGCTCACATACGAGTACCCAGCATGAAGACTGGTTGTTATCCATGCGACACCATGCTTCAAGACGAAATTTCATTTATTTGTCATTAGAAATAAACATTTCACTCTCTATAATTACATATTGTTTTTGTGATGAATCACTATGCTTTAATGACGTTCCATTTGTAACAATGAAAATACATCCTGCATATCAGATATTTACGTGACGACTCATGACACTAGCAAAACTACAGTTATGAAGTAGCAACGAAAATAATTTTTATGGTTGGGGGTCACCACCACATGAGGAGCTGTATGAGACAGTCTCAGCACTGGGAAGGCTGAGAACCCCTGCTCTAGAACAATGGGTTCAGGGCATCAGCTTTTCCCTCGGTGTCCTGAGAACCGGTAGAGTAGCCAAAAATGGTCTTGCCCTTGGCTGCTTTACAGCCTGGTTGAATTTCGGACCCAAGTTCTTCCATGCCATTGGGAGAAAGCGCCAGGGACTGCCTGAGGGATTCCCAGCTGGTGGATGAGGGGCGGGGCCCACCGAGACTGTACTCTTTATGGGAGTAGAAAGCCCCATCTTTCTCCCTCTGAGCAGCTAGTGGTTCAGAACTGCTGACCAGACGGTTAGCACCCACGACGCCACCAGGACTCCTCAGTTCCTGCTGACGGGCCCCCTTTCTTTCTTTCTGATGGGTCCTATGAAAGGAGAGCCCAGCGTCACACCCAAGGGAGGCAGAGGCTGTGTGAAGGTTCTGCCACAATCAGCAAAGAGCGCCCAGGACTGAGCTTCTTGCAGAATCCACAGGACTGGTGATACGGTGATCCTGAACCCAGCCTTCAGAACCTCCAGAGAATATACTTCTGTTCTTTGTTCTTTTAACACCATTTTATTGGGAGCTCTTACAGCTCTTATAACAGTCCATACATCAACTGTTTCAAGCATACTTATACATATGTTGCCATCAGTATTTTCTAAACATTTGCTTTCTAGTTGAGCCCTTGGTATCAGCTCCTCTTTTTCCCTCCCTCCTCGATTCCCACCCTTGATAAATTTTAGATTATTACTATTTTCATATCTTATACTGACTGCTGTCGCTGGCTCCCTCCCCCCACAGTTTCTTCCCCCCTCCCCTCCCTACCTTCCTCCCACCCTCCTGGTATTGCTACTCCTGTTCCTGAGGGGTTTATCTGACCTGGATTCCGTGTGTCCTGAGCTCTTATCTGTACCTGTGCACATGCTCCAGCCTAGTCCACAGTGAAAGGCAGGATTGGGGTCATGATAGTGTGTGTGTGTGTGTGCTTGTTTTGGGTCTTCTGATGCCTGATACCTGATCCCATCGACACCTCATGATCACAAGACTGATGTGCTTCTTCCATGTGGGCTTGTTGCTTCTCTGCTAGATGGCCGCTTGTTTACCTTCAAGCCTTTAAGACCCCAGACGCTATGTCTTTTGATAGCCGGGCACCATCTGCTTTCTTCAGCACATTTTCTTATTCACCCATTTTGTCTTCAGTGATCATGCCAGGAGGGGGTGAGCATCACAGAATGCCAGGTTGTTAGAACAAAGCGTTCTTGCATTGAGGGAGGGCTTGAGCAGAGGCCCAAAGTCCACTCACTTCCTTAATGTATTGCCATATAAATATACGTATGTGATAGTCACATAATCGGATGTGAGTTTGGGACTTGAGAGGATTAAGAGTGAAGGGGTGTCAGGGTCAACAATGAGAATAGAGATACCAGGAGGATAAGGGGAAGGTTGGGGGAAGAAAAGGGAAATCAATCACAAGGATCAACATATAACCCGCTCCTAGGGGGATGAACAGCAGAAAAGTGGGTGAAGGGTGACAGAGGATGATGTAAGATATGAAAATAATAAGCTAAAACTTATCAAGGATTCATGATGGAGGAAGGGTGTGGGGGGGAGGGGGAAAATGAGGAGCTGAGTCTGTGTAGCCCCACACTACCAAGGGCTCAAGTAGAAAGAAAATGCTTTGAAAATGATGATGGCAACATATGTACAAATGTGCTTGACACAATGGCTGAATGTATGGATTGTGATAAGAGATGTAAGCGCCCCCAATAAAAGTATTTAATAATAATAAAAAAAGAGTGAATGGGGTGGAGTCTAGTCTGTTAATTGGGTCAGAGCCAAGAGGCCTTTGTGTGGGGCTGGCTTTCTCCTGAGAATTCTGGGAAATCTGGTTTCTCCTCCTTGGAGGCAGAAGACAAACACACTGCTGACTTTCTGCAAGACATCCCTGAGGAGAAGCCACATGGACCAACCTGATGCAGCCAGAACCCTGGACCTGGAGAAGCCACGTGGAGACCCCTGCCAGCGTTGAGATACTTATAATGCCATTGGATCAAAAAAATTTCTACCCACTGGCCTGTGATCATCCTGCATTTGGTGTCATTGCATGTGTTTCATGAGTCTGAAGAGGACTTCATAGATTGGTATTGGATATTTGGGCTAATAGCGGATTTATGAGCTTCGACTGAACTGGGTTGGGACATTTTCTCAATACTCAATTGCTCTTGTATATAAACCTCTTTCTTATATACATAGGAGTATCTATGAATTGTTTCTCTAGTCTACCTGGACTCACACAATGTACATATGCCAATACCTCTATTTTTATGAATTAATATATTTACATAAGTGCACACCCCTATGTTTATACCTCTATCCATAGCTTTGCTTCCTAGATCTTTCCTCTGTTTCCTTTTACCTTCCTCCTGCCCAACCATCATGCTCACATCTTCTTCTGCCTCTTAGTAATTCCTCTCAGCTAGATTGCTGTTGCTCCAACACCCCCAGGATCTCTATGTCCTCCTTGTTGTTGCTTTTAATTCCCTAGCTGTTCCCCTGCGATGGTGCTGTTTGCTCACTGCTCCCCTAAAAGCCTCCCACTTTGTGGCATTTTGTTACAACAGTCATTGTAGGAAACTAAGGCCTGGGGACAGTGGTGATGACATGGTAGACTTCTTGCCTTCCAGGTAGGACACCCAGGTTCAATTTCTGGTCAATGCAACTCATGTGCCGCCACCATCTCCCTGACAGTGGAGGCTTGGGGGTTGCTTGGATGCTGAACAAGGAGCCGTTGGTAGGGCTTTCCAGTAAGCATTGGACTGAGAACCTCAAGGTCAATGGTTCAAACCCACTCGTCACTCTTCAAGAGAAAGATAAGGCTGTCTGCTCCTGTTAAGATGTACAGCCTAAAAAAAAAAAAAAAAGATGTACAGCCTTGGGGAAAATCTGTATGAGTTGTGATCTCCTCAATAGCAGGGGGTTAGGATACTAAACAGGTCTGAGCAGAGCTTCCAGAACAAGGTGGACTAAGAAGATAGGTTTAGTTATCTGCCAGTGGCGATCCTGTGGTTCACAAGGGTGTGATTGTAGTTGGGTGGGCGTATGGTCTTAGCACCCTTTCACTTCTTGATGCTCAGGGTTGCCATGAGTTCATGCTAGGGGACTAAGTCAAACTGCTTTGGGTTCGCAGGTAGTCCAGCTACTTACCAACTGACTAGAAGAGGTCCCTGTCCGTACCCATTCCAAAGAAAGACGACCCAACAGAATGTGTAACTTCCAGAACAATGTCATTGATATCACATGGAAGAGAAATTTTGCTGAAGATCATTCAGCAGTGGTTGGTGGCAGCAGGACATTGACAGGGAGCTGCCAGAGGTTCAGGCCAGACTCAGGAGAGGACAGGAAGGGGGACATCATTGCTGAAGTCACATGGAACTTGGCTGAAAGAGAACACCAGAGAGATGTTGGCTTGTGTTTCATCGACTGTGCAAAGGCACTTGGTAGCATGGATCATAGCGAATGATGGATAATCTTGAGAAGAATGGGAATTCCAGAGCATTCAATTGTGCTCATGTGGAACCTGTACATGGATCAAGAGGCAGTTGTGGGAACAGAACAAGAGAATGTTACATGGTTTAAAATCAGGATCAGTGTGCTTCAGGGTTGCATCCTCTCACCATAGTTATTCAATCTGTATGCTGAGCAAATGATCAGAGAAGCTGGCCATTTGAAGAAGAACTCTGTCAAAGAATGCATGTTAACTTGTGCTAACAACTTGTGAGGTGCAGAGGACACAGCTGAAAACTGAAGAGGACTTGAAGTACTTGCTGAGAAAGATCAAGGATTGGAGCCTTTGGAGGGCACCTCACATCAGCAGGGATCACATGGTCGAGGGAGGGGAAAGAGGGTGTACAACATGAGGCTGACATGTGTATCT
>NW_022103901.1:31168377-31178409 GCF_000313985.2 Echinops telfairi
GGGGGGCGGGGCACTGACTGACTTCCAGGTCTGGCGAAGAATGACTGAAAACGCTTTTGGGGACACGTAGCAGGGAGGGCCCTCCAAAGGCTCCACATCACAAGTTGTTAGTAAGCATATAATCCAAAGTTGAAAGGAAGGATTAGCATCAGAGCCTACAGTCTGAGAAGCTGGTTTGCAGAAGGCTATGGTGATGGGGAGCCCAAGATTCAGGGGTGGATCTATGGCCATAAGGAAATAAACCTCTGGTGAGCGCCCTCGACCCACAGTTGAGGGCTAGGAGGAAAGTGGTCACCAAATGGAGTGCACGAGTAAGCGGAGTATAGAAGGTCAAAGGCAGAAACCCGACTCGAACAACTAAAACTTGGCAGCAGATTCCCCCACGATGCATGCTGGACCCAATCTGATTTCCAAAGTCTTATGTATTTTGGGGTCGTATTATTTTGTTTGTTTTATGATTGGACATATTAGGGGGTATCTCAGGAGTGTTATGTCTTTGGGGGTCATACTCTTTAAGTTGTGGTCTGTGTTTTTTCATTTTGGGGGTATGAGAACCAGGACCAATGAATCTATAGAGTCAGCAAGTGGAATAAGGATTTTGGGGGACGGGGGACACAGAGGTGTTGACAGGGTGAAGGGGTGATGACGTCAAGGGGTCCACATGGAAAAAGGATGTTTGGAAACTGACTGTGGTAGCCAAAGTACAATTCTGCTGGATGTGATTGAACTGGGGAATGATTTGATATATGTATTCATCCCAATGAATTAATTAAAAAAAAAGGATTACAGCCTTGTATGGATTAAAACTCAATGCAAAAAAACCAGATCCTCACAACTGGACCAATAGATGATATCGTGATCAAAGGAGGAGAGACTGGCCTGACGTTGTCAAGGATTTTATCTTGCTTGGATCCACAGGAAATACTCATGGAAGCAGCCATGAAGAGATCAAAGGATGGATTGCATTGAGTAGCTCTGCAGCCCAAGACTCCTTTCAAGTGTTGAAAAGCAAGGAAGTGACTTTGAGCATTAAGATGTGGTCTTGTCAATCTCCTCATATACATGTGAAAGTTGGAGACTGAATCAAGAAGGGTGAAGGTTGGATGCGTTTGAGTTATGGGGCTGGTGAAGAATATTGAAAATACCACGGACTGACCAAAGAAGTCTTGGAAGAAGTACAGTCAGACTGTAAGGATGGCGAGACTTCATCTCCTCACTTTGGATATATTATCAGAAGAGACCAGTCCCTGGTGAAGGACAGCATGTTGGTAGAGTGGAGGGGCAGCGAAAAAGGGGAAGGCTTTCTACAGGATGGATTGACACCGTGGCTGCCATGACGGGTTCCAACATAGGAACGAACCCTTGTGAGGGTGGTGCAGCACCGAGTGGTGGTTTATTCTGTTGTATAATAGGGTCGCTGTGAGCCAGAACGGACTCCATGACCCTTAACAACGGTGGTGGCTCTGCCTCAATCCTGTGGCAGCCAAAGGGGACACAAGCCCTGCTCCCTAAGAGCAAAGTCCAGGGCCTAGGTGTGGACGGGGCAATGCCCAGTGATGGGCAGTGGCGGTGCTGTAGACTGTGCTTTTCTGCCCAGTCGGTCAGTGTGGCCAGAGCTTCCATCACCACCCCCACCCCCGGAAAATCCAAACCCCAGCTATCTTTATACACATTGGCCCGGCGGAAACAAAATGCGCCTCCCCACGGTGTCTAACACCACCCACGGAGGCTGGGTTCAGGCTGGTTTGCAACCCTGGTCTCCTGGAGACCAGCTGCTAGAACTAAGGAAGGACACAGGCTAGGAGAAGCAGCAGGCTCCGGGGCAGCAGTGGACTTCCAGCCTCACCCCAGGGGCAGCCTCCCCGCCTCCCCAGCATGCAGAGAGCCAGGCTGCCTTCGGAGAGAACTCCATGGCGATCACAGGCTTGGAAAAAACGAGCCCGCTCCGTGCGGTCTTTATCCCAGCCACCACTTCTCTCCAGTCCCCGCTCAGGGGAACCCATGACCCTCTCATCCTTCCAGGGATTAGAAGGACCCCCAAACCTACCTTGCTCAGCGCCTCCTAGAGGACAGATGTGCCCTTGACACCTACTCCCAACTTGCCAACCACGAAAACTTGAGGTCTGCAACCCCTGTTCTGGCCTCGCCCCCTCTCAGTTCCAGTGGGAGAGAAGCATCTGCTGTCCGGGAGTGACCACCCACCCTCCCCGCTCGGTTTTAGGATGGGAAATCCACTGTCCTGAGTCGCCCAACCATCTCCAGCAACTCAGGGCAGCCGGTCACTCTGTTTGCCACCTCACTCACCTCCCACCCCTTTCTCTGCATGGGCCTCCTACCCCGCTCCGTGCCTCCCCTTCCTCTTTTCCACACCTCTATTGGAAGTCCCTTCTGTTTAGACCTGTCCTCGTCTGGCATAGTGGCTTATGAGTTGCGCTGATAACCTTAAGGTCAGCAGTTCGAAACCACTAGCCTTTCTGTGGGAGAAAGAGGAGGCTTTCTATTCTCATACAGAGTTAGAGTCTCTCATTGGGAAGAATAAGAATCCAGAACACTTCATTGTGCTCATGTGACACCGTAGGGCTAGTTACGTAATTTCCCATCAACCTGAAGATATAACAGGGTGGGGCTGGAGTCTAGCCTATCAATCAGGTCACAGCCAGATGGTGCCTCTTTGTGGGCATGACCTTCTCATAAGGAGGCCCCTGGGAACCTCCCCTCTGTCTCTGCCTTCACCTTCCTGCTGACAAGCCACGCGGAGACCTGTCAGAGCCCTGTGATGCGTCCACTGCCATTGGATCCACAAGACTTTTACCCACTGACCTGTGATCTTCCTACATTCTGCATCATTGCATGTGGCTGCGTGAGTCTGGAGAGGGACTCATGGACTTGAGTTGGACTGGGCTGGGAGGTTTTCCTGATATACAATTACTTCTTTTTCATCTTTTTTACACTTACTTCTTGATATAAAGCTCTTTCGCACACATATAGGCGTGTCGCTGGATTTGTTTTTATAGTCCACCTGGCCTTAGTCTAGTAACCCTAAGATCTGCAGTTCAAAACCACCACCTGCTCCTCAGGAGAGAGAGATGAGGTTTCCTTCTCCCACGAAGAGTTCCGTTCTTGGAAACCTGCAGAAGCATTTCTACCTAGAAGGGTCACTGTTAGTCAAGATCTACTCGAAGGCTGTGAGCATCGAGTTCTCTGAGCGTCCCTCCATGCTCTAAGTGCAAGTCCAGCTATGCGTGCGTGTGTGTTTATTCCAACGGCCACTTTCTTATGTCTAAAACAACGGCTACTATGTGTTTGTTACACAAACAGTATTTCTTAAATAAAGAATAATCTTGAGACTTAAAAAAAGTGACCGCCTCAGACACCCTATCGATGTAGGGTCCCATGAGTTGGAATCAGCTCCCTGGCAGTGGGGTTGGTTTGGGTTTGGCTACACTAGGGCACGGGAGTCCATGGGCGTTGCTACTACTGGGGGCTCAACTGCTAGCTCAGGGGTGGGGAGTCTTTGTCTTGCCAAGGACCATGGGATATTTGTAATATTATTCAAGGGCCATCCAAAATTACCAACTTAAAAATAAGCTCGCTGTCTTTGATCAAATATTTAATTAGCTCGCCATTAATGTGAATTCATTAAATGCTTGCTGAGCGTGAGGAGGTCTTGAAGCACTTGCTAGCGAAGATCAAGAATTGCAGCCTTGAGGATGGATCATCACTCAGTGTGAAGACAATGACAACCCTCTAGGGGACATGATGCTATGTGGTGGCAACACTGACGTTGTCGAGGATTTTGTCTCCCGTTGACCCACAACCATTGGGAAGCGCAGTTCAAAGTGCTGCACAAGACTTCTTCAGAGTGCTGACAAGCAACAAGGTTACTGTGAGGACTAAGCTGTGCCTGACCCGAGCCACGGTCTTTGCAATGGCCTCCTTCAGTGCGTGTGAGAGTTGGGGGGTTAAATGAGGATGGCAGCATACGAGTCAATGCATGTGAATTGCGCTGCTGGCGAAGAAGCCGGGAAGGACCACGGACTGCAGAAAAGACAATAGACATATAGCCAGCGTCCTCCTTAGAGGCGAGGATGGTGACACTTTGTCATACATACTTTGGGTGTGTTCTCAGGAGAGACCAGTTCCCGGAGGAGGACGTTATGCTTGCTCGAATGAAGGGGCAGCATTCTACCCTCGAGGAGATGGGTGGATGGACAGAGTGGCGGCGACAATGGGGTCAAGCAGAACCACCGTTGGGAGGACGGCGCAGACCCGGGCAGTGCGCACAGGGTCGGTCACGATGAGAGGCAATTAACTCAATGGTAGTGGGCGTGACTGCAGAATGTGACAGTGGGAACTGCTTCTCTTTGGTGAGGCCTGTCATGTTAGCTGGTCTTGACCACTTTGTGGGCCTCACGTGGCCCTCAAGCCACCTGCTTCCCACCCTTGGGCTAGCCCGATGGCAGGGGGTTCAGCCCCACCCAAGGGTGCCTGGCAAGAGAGGCTGCACAATCTGCTTAAAAAGGTCACAGCCCGGGAAACCTGAGAGTTGGAACTGACAGACGGGATAGTGACCAGCAGAGACACACTGCCCCTCAGTTATGGCTTCTGGTCACCAGGGTCAGCTGGAAGAGGGCAGGGAATTCTTGCTGGTCTCTTCTCGGTTCCATCTCTCCGTTCCTTCAGCGGGCCCGACACACAGTAGGTGCTCCACACACAGCCGCTGACTGCGTTCACGAGGGACAGGCAGGGCCCTGAGTTCCTGTCCTTCTCTCCCATGAGCCTAGAGCCTGGCACAGCCGCTGGCATCTACCTCGTGGGTGCCTGCAGGTTTGGGTTGGACGATGAGTTCACACCATCTCCCCCGACTCTTGTGCCCACGTCCGAGATGCCATCGCCGGTGACTCACCGTGTTGAGCTAAGCCTCGCCAGCTCCAGCTGCCTGTAACATGCAAATGCGGCTGCAGCCCTATCAGTCATCAACACCTTAGTATAAATTAATTAGTGGCCCGGAGAAGGGCAGGCAAGGAGACCACAGAGTGGGCGGCAGGGAGGGGTGGCTCACCCATCTCTCACCCAGCCGAGGAGATGCCAGGCTCAGGAGGCCAAGGTCCCATACACTTGGAACTCCATGCGTTGTTGAACAATGCTGAATCCTGACGGGGTTCCTGCCCCAGGTGTTCCAGGTCTTGTGTCAGGAAGCTACCCCTCGCTTCGGAGAACTCCCTCAGGCCCTCCCAGGGCCTTTTCCTAGGCACCCCGTTCTGGGACCCCTGCTAGAGTAGCAGGATCTTGGGGCCACATGCCTGGGTTTTCAGGGCAATGGGCCCTAAGGAAGACAGGACAAGCAGGAAACTGGGGGGCAGTCTGGAGGGGGAAGAGCTGCAGCTGTGGGACTCTATGACTCCTCCCCCACCCCCCGCGCGCCCAGTTGTCCCTCCACCTATTCACTCAACAAACACCCATGTGCACCAGACACCAAAATCGCCTCTTCACCCAGGTCTCCTACAGCAACTCCACCAGTCCACCGGCCTGGACGCCTCCCCCTTGGGGCTGGCCCACCAGCAGCTGCTGAGGGTAAGGCAGGGCTCTGTTCATTACCGGTAGCAGCACAGAAAGGAGCCCCAACGTAAGCTTGGTTTCAGGGAGGGAGTGGGTTGGGTGGGCCCCAGAGTCTGGGCTGCAGAGGCGAACCCCAGGAGAGGGAGCCATTGAGGAGGGGACACTGCTGCTCTACACGCCAGTTCGACCCTGTCCTATACAGGATGCTCCAAACTAGACCCAACTCACTGCCATTGAGTCATTGCCGCCTCATAGCGGCCTTGTAGGACAGAGTAGAACTGCCCCCGTGGGCTTCCAAGGCGGTAACTGTTTACGAGAGTAGAAAGCCCCCTCTTTCTCCCGAGGAGCAACTGGTGGTTTTGAACTGCTGATCTTGAGGTTGGCAGCCCACCATGTCATCACAACGCCACCAGGGCTCTCAAGGGCAGGGAGTTTGTTTTTGAAATTTCAGATCATCAATTTAAACGACTTAGCATGCCCCCTCTACCCCCATCTCCTACCGTTAGTACAGCCAGAATGCTCCTCAGCGGAAAGGCTGGGAGGCTTTGTCCCCTGCAGGTGGACATGTGGGGAGAGACCAGTCCTTGGAGAAGGACATCATATCTGGCAGGGGGACAGGAAAGGAGGAGGACCCTTGAGGAGATGGAGTGACCCAGTGGCGGGAACACTTGTGACGCTGGCTCTGCGGTGTTTCCTTCTCTTGTGGGCTGGCTGCTGTGGGTCAGCAGGGCTCCACGCACCCAGGGACCCCAACCGCCCCCCCCTCCCCGCTGCTGCTTCCTTGGTTTCTCTTTTCTCTCTTGTGGGTTACGATTGGCTTGTATACTTTAGTTTCGTCAAACAACTGGGGGTTGGGGGGTGGTGGAAGGCAGGCCCCACAAAGGAACAGTGCCTTTCCCACTTCCTCCGGCACTTCCGGTCTCCAGGCACCCCTCTTCCCTGCCCCTTCTGCCTTCGAAGCCTCATCCCTGGGCCAAGGCTGCCTTTTGGGTCTCCTTGGGTTGCTCGTTGTCAGCACTCTCGGGCCTCCCCCGCTTCCCGATGGCCCCACAGGATCGTGACAGTTCCCAGGGAATGTTCCCGCCAAAGAGGTGGGCTCCCATGGGGGTCAGTGTGCTCCCAGTGGGGTCTCGGCACAGCCCTGGGCACACAAGGCCTCGCAGGACCGATTGCACTCCAAGAGGGGCCAGTGAACATGAGGGAACTTCCGCCCCCTCATGGCAAGGTCCGGTCTCCAGATGGGGGACCTGAAAGGACCTGCTCCCCTTTCTTTCCCCAACTCCTCTCCCACCCTGCCCTCCAGGCCATATCCCCCTTTTCCACTTGGACCCAGTGTGACCCCCAGTCGGTCCCCCTCCCTGCCCCATCGGACTGTGGGCCTGAGGCTTCCCCAGTGCAGCCTGACATCCACACAGAGCCTGCCTGCTGGGTGACCTCAGCCCAGGGCCCCAGCCTCTCCAAGCGTGGGTTTCCTCATCTGCCGGGTGGGGAAAGATGAGAAGGGGGTTTGGGGATTACATGAGCCGGTGTGCCAGCTTACTGACCACCGGGCGAGTGGGGGCTGCTCTTGTTACTGTTCACCCTGTGCCCCCCCAGCCGCCCCCATACAGCACGGGTTCTGCTGAAGGAATGAAGGGACAAAGGATCCAAGGCTTAGGTGGCAGAGGGGGAGGAAGTCGCTCCTGTTTGGGGTGGGGGTGTCGCAATAGTGTCGGGAGGTGAGTCAGGGAGGATTCAGCATGGCGGTGTGACCCCAGAATCCTGGAAGGCTGCCTTGAGGGGGTGGCACTGAAGTGACCATCCTCCACCCCAGCAGAAACCTGCAGAGCCCATGGTGTGTGTGTGTGTGTGGTGTCTTTAAGCCCCAAAACAGGGTGTTCCCAGATGCTGGCACCCCAGAATGGGTGGTCAGGAAGGGGGCTCCTGGTCACTTTTCTGCCACCTGGGCACCTGATGTTCCCGGGAGGGGCAGGTGGGTGGATGCCTGGCAGAGCCCTATCTCAGGCCCACACCAGGAAGCACCTCTGCCTTCTGGGAAGGCACTACAGGGACTGGACAGTGGCTGGCCACCAGGAGGCTGCTGGGCTTGACTCACCTGTCCTGGAAGTGGGCTAACGGGATTCCCAGGCCCCAAGCTCCCCGAGTCACGTGGGGGGCCCCTGGAGGCAAGACCCGTTACTGCACGCTCTGGCACCCCCTCACCAGTTCCTGTGACCCCAAGGCTCTGGGAGTCCCCCAAGTCTAGACTTTAGGTAACATGTGCTCACGCAACTTGGTCTGAGACCCATCCCTTGCAGATCCCTGCTTTCCAACATGGTGGGATCTTTTGCTGCTCGACCACCTCCCCGCAGTCAATGCCAAGACCACACTCAGCCCTCCGCCCCTCCCCCCATCCCCGCCCCACTGCACCAAGTATTGGACCCCTGTTTACAGTGGAGCCTTGGGTCCCAAAGCCTGAGCCCCAGCCAGCACCCTCAGCCTTGGGTTGGGGGGTCTCACTGAAGCCCCAGGCTGTAAAGGCTCATTTCCTCCCCTGAGAACCTCCTCCTCCCCTCCTGTGACCTACAGCCTGGGGTGGCAGGAACTGGGCCACTGGGGGGACTGGTCTGACTACATTCCGCTTCCCGGATAAAACCTGGTGTGGCCTGCAGGGCGGCCCAGTGCTCATTTGACCGCCTGCACAGCCCTCGGGTCTCTAGACACTGCCGCCTGGCCGTGCCCAACCTGTCATGGTGGTTTCCAGACCCCCCCCAGCCCTGGGTGGGAGCAGCCCCCAGATCCGTGTCGCCCTGCTGCTTCTGGCCTGGGCAGGTGAGTCGGGGGCGTGCTGTGCTCGCCTTCGGGGTCTCCTCTCTGCTCTCCTGTCTTTCTCTCTCCACCACCTTGGCCCTGGGCCTGGGTTGTGAGGGCTGACTGAGAACATACTGGTCAGCCCCAGGCCTCCCCGTCTCCTGCTAGTCCCTCCCTTCTCTTCCCATGGCCATCCCTGTCTCCCTCCTGGTCCGGGGCAGGTGGGGCTCAGGGTTCTGGAGCAAGCCAGCAACTGGGTGTGGGCTTGGGCCTGAAGGGGTCACTGTGAGTGTGTATGTGTTAGACCCAGAGTGTGTGTGCGAGACATCCTCTGTGTGTGCTAGTGAGATATACTGTCTGTGAGAGACATAGTGCGTGCATCAAAGACTGTGTTTGTGGGAGAGACTACATCTTTGAGACCGTGGGCCCTTGTGAGGGATGCTGTGCACGTGTGAGAGCGAGGCTGGAGGGACGGGCATGTATGTTTG
Source organism: Echinops telfairi (assembly GCF_000313985.2). Taxonomy (NCBI): domain Eukaryota; kingdom Metazoa; phylum Chordata; class Mammalia; order Afrosoricida; family Tenrecidae; genus Echinops; species Echinops telfairi. The sequence continues at coordinate 31,177,215 of NW_022103901.1, forward strand.
TGAGACACTGTGCAAGAGACGTGGGTGACAGTGACTGCAGGCGAGTTTGCGAGAGAGACGAGAGGCTGTGTGAGAAAGCTCCTGCACGACGTGTGTGTGTGTGTGTGTGTGTGTGTGTGACAGAGGCTGTGTATGTGTGCCTGTAGAGAGATGCTGTGTGTGAGAGACCCTGTGTGTGTGTGTGTACGTGGGTGTGTGTTTGGGAGAGACCTGTGTGTGAGGAGAGTCTCGGGCCAGAGTCCCAGGAATGAAAGTGTGAGCTTCCGGAGCCTCGGCCTTCCCAGCTTGGGCCCCACACGACAGACAGGTGGGCCGGGCAGGAAGCTGGTAGGAGGTGAAGGTAAGTCCACAGCTGCACCAAGAGGATCGGAGGCACCAGGAAGTGCCCGCCCTGGGAGGCCTGGGGACCCAGCCACCTGGAGATGATGCCTCACCTGGAGGGCCCCCTCGCCACTGGGTGCAGTCTCCCCACCCACCAGCCTGACTCTTTCTCTCTCTCACCCTCAGCCACCTTGGATGCTGCCCGGATACCTGGTGAGTGCCAGCTGGCTGCCTGCAGAGCAGGGGTGAGGGGTAGGGAGGGCCATGTTCCTGCAGGCAGGTCTGGAAAAGGGAGCATTGGGAGCAGGCTGAGGAGGAAGGAAGGAAGGACACCTGGGGGAGCAGACAGCCGGGGTGGGCCCAAGGAGGGACTATGGGAGTCAACAGTACAGAGAAGGGGCAGGCTGAGGGAAAGAAGGAAGGTTCTGGAAGTAGCCAGAGAGAGGTAAATCCAGGCAGGAGGCAGAGGGCTGGGGTCTTGGGTAAGCAGAGGGCTGGGGTCTTGGGTCACTAGATCAAGCCCTGCAAACTGACTCTATGGGGTGGGGTGGAGAGAGTGGAAGGAGAGGGAGAGGGTGTCCCAGCGGGGGACAGAGCCTTGGCCTTCCTCCCCAGTGGCCCCAGCCTGTGGGAAGCCGCAGCAGCTGAACCGCATTGTGGGGGGCGCCGACAGCACCGATGCCGAGTGGCCGTGGGTTGTGAGCATCCAGAAGAATGGGACCCACCACTGTGCAGGCTCCCTGCTGACTGACCGCTGGGTGGTCACTGCTGCCCACTGCTTCAAGGAGTATGTGAGCCCCTCTTCCAGCCTCTGCAGCCTCCCCCGCACCCCACCGTCCACCGTAGCTTCTCTGCCCAGCCGTCCCCTCCCTCT
>NW_022103901.1:31178629-31194499 GCF_000313985.2 Echinops telfairi
GCAACCCTGGCCTTCGGTCCCAGAAGGTGGGGATCGCATGGGTGCAGCCCCACCCTGTGTACTCCTGGAGGGAGGGCACTAGCGCCGACATTGCCCTGGTGCGCCTCGAACACCCCATCCAGTTCTCCGAGCGGATCCTGCCCATCTGCCTTCCTGATCACACCGTCCACCTCCCTCCGCACACCGACTGCTGGATCGCCGGCTGGGGGAGTATCCGAGATGGAGGTGTGGCTTCTTTCCCAGCTGGGGGGTGGCCGGGCATGGAGGGGGATGAATAGCGGCGGACTCTCAAAGGCAGAGCCACCCTGAGTATCCAAAGGTCGAGCATCAAAGACTCGAGGACAGAGGCACAGTGAGACTAAGATACGAATGGTAATCTAGAGGTACCGAGTGCTTTACCACTGCAGAGCAGCCGGGTAAACCAGACTTGAGAGAGATGGGCATGACAGATGTGACTATGCAAACAATCAGGGATCAATGAATGGGAGCAGGCTTCCCCTGGTGGCAGTATGTTGAAATTGCAGGCAAAGTTTCCCAGCAGGAGAAATCCTGTCTGCACTCATGATGAGCCTGCAGGATTCAGGAGAATGAACTGCTCCCTGGGGCTCCTGAGGCTGTAAATCTTCATAGAGTTCCCAGCCTCGTCCTTCTCCCACAGAGAGGTTGCCAGGATTGAACCACCGACCTTGCAGTTAGCAGCCCAACACTGAGCCCACAGCATCACCAGGTCATGCTGTCTCCGTAACCATTACATGCAATGTTGAAACTAAGTCTTGGTGTTTGGAAAACGTTATGGGGCAGAGACCAGATCAAGTAATCACAAGAGCAGGCAGAGAAGTAGACAGAGATTCTGAGGGGGAGAGAGAGAGAGACTAAGCAATGAAAAAGTGGAGGCAAAAACCAAAACAGATTCATAAAGGATTTGGAGAAATGCCACCCCATTGAGTGTCTGGGGGTCTCATGAACTCTGAGTCACAGGCTGGGAGGGTCTAGAGGCCAGCTCTAGACAGGGTTCGGGACCCCTCCAGTCATGAAGTAAGAACCTTCAGTCCATCCACATGCAGTGGACAATACTAGACACTGGTTCTGTAGCTGGGAAACCTACCAGCTACTCTTTGGGAGAAAGAGGAGGCTTTCTACTCCCATAAACAGTCACCGTCTCAGAAGCCCACAGGGCAGGTCTACCCCGTCAGATGGGGTGCCCAGGAGTGGGCATCCACTGGGTGGATGTGAGTTTTGAGGCTTTTTTGTTTGTTTGTTTTTGTTTGGAGAGCTCCTTAAAGATGCAGATGCTCAGCCTCCACAGGTTCTAATTCAGCAGGTGGAGAGGTGGGCGCCCTGGAAGTCTGAGTGGGGCTGGGCCAAGCCTTTGACCGAAGAATGGTGGGCAGCAGGTCCCAAGACTGTCTTTCTTTGCCTCCAGTGCCCCTGCCCCAGCCACAGATCCTGCAGAAGCTGAAGGTCCCCATCATCGACTCAGAGATCTGCAGCCGCCTGTACTGGCGAGGGGCTGGCCAGGAGGCCATCACGGAGGACATGCTGTGTGCCGGCTACCTGGAAGGGGAGCGTGATGCCTGCCTGGTGAGCAGCCCGCCCCTCCCCGCCCCACTGGGCTCGGTAACTGCCCTGGGTGCCCACCGTGTGGTTCCGTGCAGACCTCGACCTCAGAGGCCGTTTGCAGCCACGGGCAAAGGCTCCTGGGGGTGTCCTAGCTTAGGAAGTTGGGCTGTTGGCCTTTCCGACCCAGAGGAGGCTCAGCTCTGGTAAAGGGGGGTAGCTGGGGAAACTCACCGGGGCAGTTCCACTCTGCCCCATAGCGTCACTGTGAGTCAGAGTCACCTTGATGGGGTGGTATTTCGTTTTGAGGGTTTTTTTTTTTGAGGGGGGCTGTTTAAAAAATTTAAATCGCCAGATCTTTCTTTTGAGACACCTCTGGGTGTACTAGAACCTTCAACCCTGGGGCTCCTGTAGGGGGAGAGGCATGAGAGATGCTCTTACCCAAGCGGGTCCTATCTTGGCCTCTGCCTCCAAGGAGAAACGGGGTTCCAAGGAAGAAGCCTGCTGCAACCTCATCCTCCCCCCGCCTGCCCGATCCCAAGAGCCTTCCTAACTGTCTCTCCTCTCCGGCAGGGTGACTCCGGAGGGCCCCTCATGTGCCAAGTGGACAACACGTGGCTGCTGGCCGGCATTATCAGCTGGGGTGAGGGCTGCGCGGAGCGTAATCGCCCGGGGGTCTACATCAGCCTGACTGCCCACCGCTCCTGGATCCAGAGGATTGTGCAAGGGGTGCAGCTCCGGGGCCACTCGGAGGGCAGCGGGGCCCAAAAAGCACGGCCCAGGGCCTCCTAGCGACCCCCAGGAATGCTAGCCCATCCGGACCCCACGTCTCCTCTATTGTAAATAAACCGTCTACCTCTGGGGGCCCCCACGAGCTGGCGAGGACCCCCGTCCCCCACGCCGGCGGCCCGGGCTCCTCCCCTGGGCCTGGAAGCGTGTTTGTGTACAGTATAAACGTTTATGATTTTTACAGGTATTTGTAATCCCTCCCACCAATCTTATTTATTCCTCCAATTCCAATAAATTATTTATTCCCCCAGATCCTGGGTTTGTTGGTTTTCCCCTCTCCCTCCTTGTACAGGGACATTGAGAAGCGGAGATTAGTTGGGGTTAAGTGGGGGGGTAGGTGGTCATGAGTTTGGAAGTTGGTCTGGCCAAGGGCGTCCTGGCTACAGGACTCAAGCGGACCCTTCGTTTCTTACTATGTGTGTGTGTGTGTGTGTGTGTGTGTGGGGGGCATCTTGTCTTTTGACCCTCATACAGAGAAGCCCCTCCTCCTTGATTCTGATTCTCAGCGACCTTCTAGGACACAGTATACTCTCCCATGGGGGTTTCCAAGGCTGACAGTCTATAGGGAAGTGGAGGGTCTCATTTTTTTCCCTGCAGAGCGGCTGGTGGGTTGGAACTGCTGACCTTTCAGTTAGTAGTAGCCCAGTGCTCTGTCACCATGCCATTTAAACCTCTCTCATCTCCCACCTGGGGGAGGCTAACAGAGGAGGAACAGGGCTCCATCCCCCACCCCCTCTGCTGGCACAGGTAAGACAGGGCTGGGTGACACCCACCCACTGTGAGAATAGGGTGCTGTCTACCACGCCCTCTACCCTGCCCCCTCTCCACCTGCACCCTCCTGGCCCAAAGCTATCCCTGCATCCTGCTGTGCCCCACTGGAGGCGCCAAAGGAAGTAGCTGCTGGTTCCAGGGCAGTTGGGACCTGGGTGGTGTGGGGAGGCTGGGGACCAGTCTCTCACAGCTCTCTTCAGCTCCCTTTCAGCCTGGGTCCCAGACCCCTGAGAGCTGATTCGCTCCCTCTCACTGCCAGTGCTCTAAATGCCCCTCCTCAGAGGAAGGAACAGAGCAATGAGCTAGCAGGTCTCGACCCTCAGAGTCACCTGACCTGCCACCGAGGAATGAGGAATGAGGAATGAGGGGCTGTCTCAGGCTCTGCCCTCCCAGATCCCCCTTCCCCAGCCAGAGGCTGCCAGCCTGAACCCCCATGGGGACCCTGTCATCTTCCCCAGATCAAAGACATCTCCCATCCTTCCTGGCAAACTGGCATCCTGCTGACCCGGAGCCAGTCTGGGGCGTGTGAATGTGACTCAGGTGGGCCAGGTGCCAGTAGGCAGGGTGTGCAGAGGCGCCAGCTGACCCAGTCCCACGGCATGACCTCTTTCCCTCCTTACCTACTTCTCTGTCCTCTGCCTTCATTCACTGCCCCCTCTCCCCATGACCAGGGGCAAGTAAGTGATTTTCCTTGATTTTATTTTCACCAGGTTTCTTTATTTTGTCCTTGAGAACACACACAGTAAGGGAGATATCAATTCAATCGTCCCCTGTACACTCGGTGACATTCTTTGACTTGTACCACCTTTCTCACCCTCCCTTTCCAAATTGCTCTTCCCTTGTAAACGCAGTTTCACATACCCTCACCCCCCAGGTTCCCAACCTTTCGAGTTTCTATTGTCAGTTTGATGCCATCTAAATCTTTCTTGAAAGAACACAATGCTCAAGGCAGACTTAAAACACACACACACACACACACACACACACACACACACACACACCTAAATTAAGCTACACCATTTCTCTATTTTAAGAAGACTTCAGGGGATATTCCAGGTTGCCGGTTTAAAGATTACCTCAGGGCAATAGTTTCAAGGGCTCATCTACCCTGGATGACTCCAAGAAAGTTTGAAAAATTTGTTCTGCATTTTTCCCCCTTTTGACCAGGAATCTTTGATCCTCATGTTGAAGAACGTAAAAACCACACAAGGAACTAGGAAATACACTCACCAGTTGTACCTCGCTGTCCAGAAGCCCACGGAGACAAACAATCACCTGACATTTCACTTCTGGGAGTCACCATGTCATACCAGGACCTCTCAGGGCAGCAAGCTGGTGCCTACCCATTTTGTTCTGGCTTAGGCAGTAACACAAGTCCAGTGTCAGGACGAATCACAGGCGGCCAGAGAGGAGGGAAATGTAACTGATGCTTCTGTGTGCCAGCGGCCACAAGAGGTTTAAATCAACACATATCTGTTATCCTACCATCCTGGCTTCTTCCTCTCCCCTAGGACTTCCTGCAGGTGGCTGCTCCTGAGGCGCTTGTTCAGAAAACAACAAGCGCACGCCTCGTTTTATTGCTCTCCGGTTTGTTGCCCCCTCCCACAGGCCAGTGTCAACATTGCTTTTCTACGGCCTGGGAGCCCCGGTGACGTTGTCAGGTAAGCGTTGGACGGCGAACTGGAGGGTCAGCAGTCCAAACCCACCAGCCGCTCCATGGGAGAAGGAGGAGGCTATCAGTCCTGTCAAGACTCACAGCTTCCAGAACTCTCGAGAGGACTGTTATGAGTTGTGAGAGTAGGTTTTCCTTGTGGTGTGTTTTTCCCTACGGCTGCCAACGGAAACTGCCGTGGTCAATGGAAACTGCTCACACCTCTGGCCAGCTCAAACACCGCACTGCCTGAACTGCCTTCCCTGACTCCTCTGCCAATAATATTCCCTCCCTCTGGTCCTGTCCCCTCGCTCCTGTATAACTGTGTACAGACTATATTTTATATTTTAATTTCTTTCTTTTCTTGTCCCGTCCCCAACAGCCAACCCCCCCTCAACCACCCCCCACCCAGCCCCACCTGGAGCCCTGGATGATGGTGTCGTGGTTTACGAGTTGGGTGGTTAAATGCAAGATCTGCACATCCAAGCCACCACGCCTCAGGAGAAAGAGGAGGCTGTCTGCTCCCATCAAGATGTACCATCTTGGAAACCCACAGGGGCAGTTCTACCCTGCCCTACAGGGTTGCTGTAGTCAGCATCAACTTGACGGCAGTGAATTCAACACCCCCCCTAAAAGGTTGTATTTGCCATCTTCTGCTGTTGCTATGGTGTTTACTCGATTCTTTCCCAGGAAATATTCGGCGTGGACTTGTCTACGTTGTATGCGTCCAATAAATAACAACACCAAAAACCAAGCCCCCACCATCAAGCCGAATCTCCCTGAGAGGGCCCTGCCTCAGGTTTCCCAGGCTGTAAATCTTTACTGGAGCAGATAGAGTGGCTGGTGGGTTCCAGCCTTGTGGTTAGCGGTCCAGCAGTGACCTGCCAGCGTAGCCACGGGCTTCCTTGTGTCCTGTAAAAGGATCGGGAAAAATGTTGCTGTTATTAGGTCCCACTGAGACGGTTCCGACTCCCAGCGACCCTATATATCAGGAACAAAGGGACCCACCTAGCAACCCTACATACCTACACAGGGACCCTCCTAGCGGCCCAAATCCTAGAACAAAGGGACTGCCCGCCCCTGCGCCGTCCTCACAGCTGTGTGGTTGAGCCCATGCTTGCAGTCACTGTGTCGATCCACCTCGGTGAGCATCTTCCTCTTCTTGCTGCCTTTGTACTTTCCCAAGCATGATGTCTTTCTCCAGGGACTAGTCTCTCCCGACAACGTGTCCAAAGGACGTGAGAGGAAGCCTCACCATGCTGGTCTCTAAGGAGCACGCTGGCCGGACTTCTTGCAAGCCGGATTTGCACGTTCTCTTGGCGGTCCATGGTGCCATCAACAGTCTTCGCCAGCACCATCGTGCAAATGCATCGCCTCGACTAGACCGCGACTGTTTTTCTGTGCTTTTATAAACGGACCTTTGCTGGAACCACCCCAATCCTTTAGAGAAACCCTCACATTCCTGAACCTTGCTAAACCCTTCACTCATGACAAGCTCCTGTGTCATGGCCTGCTCTGTGATGATCTGGGGTCGGGGAAAGCCTGCTGATACCTGGGCTGCCAGGGCTTGCCCCCAGCCTCGGTGTCGTGGTGTGGTGTCTGGAGAGCCGGGGTCTAACCCACATTCCAGGAAGTAGGTGGTAGCCATCTCACGGTGGACTCCAGCCAAGCTCAGGGACTGTGTTCTCTAGGATGGCTCCCTGGCCCTCACCCGTTTACTCACCTGAGCACTCAGATGCTGCGTGTCAAGGGGTCTTGAGAAGGTCAGAGCAGCCCTTAGCCATCTGTCAACAAAAGGCGCCATCCTGCCTTTTCTCCAGGACAGTGGCGGAGTCCCATGTGAGCACAGCCAAGTGGGCCTGGTCATGTGATGGCAGTCCAAGGAATGAAACCTCTCGGTGACACACGCCTCTCCTCAGAAGCCTAGAAGAGGCTGGCCCCTGGCATGCCGGTGACCTCACCTGCCTCCCTTCCAGGTACCAAGTGAACACCGTGAAGTTCCCCGAACCTTCCTTCTCTGTGACGCTCCAATGGGGTGACTCAGGGAGGGGCTCTTTCCCCTCCAGACTTTTTTGAGACTGAGTTTGATTTTTAAAAAGATTTATTTTTTCAGTATAGATCTCCCCAAGACCAGGCCCAATCCACCGTGGAGGAGTCGTTTCAGGCTCGCAGGACAGAGTGGACCTGCTGTGTAAGGTTCCCAAGAGTGTGCCTCTCTGTGGGGTTCCAGCATTGCCAGAAGAAGCCAGCTCCTAGCACAATCACTACAGGTTTGGTAGGCGCAATTGTACAGCGATAATAAGTAAATATTATAGTAAAGGTATAGAGAGCATGAGAGATAAGAGATAGATATAAATAAATGGAGTCAGACACATTTCATGGTAGCATTGCTCCCTTGTTAGTGCTCACCCAAGTCACAATGAAAAGTGAAAAACAAATATTTATGGTGGCGGACAAGCCCGTCCTTCTCCTGCAGGTTGGCTGGTGTATTTGCCCTGCTCACCTTGTATCTAGCAGTCCAATGCTTAGCTCACAGCGCCAGTAGGGCTCCCTCTAAGACATCGGTAACACCTATGATATCATTGTCATGAACTAGACCTCTCAGTAATTCATTCCCGGTAGCAGATATTGCTATTTCCAGAGATAACACGCACGCCAAAACTATGCACACGCACACACCCCACACGCAGCTCCCTCGGGAAGTGAACATGTTTGAAGGAGTTCCTTGTAGTTTGCAAAACAACAGCCCCAACGAACCAGTATAATGCGCCTATTATTCCTGTAAAGATGCCGTACTTCGCGTGCACAATCCCTACATCAGTTTATGACATTTCATAGGGTGCTGGTCTGAATCCGGATGATGTAAATTGTGAAAAAAAAGAACGCTTCTAAGAAGTTATGCTTCACGCAAATACACAACGAACGTGTTGTAGCCAGGAAGATCTTACAGGACAACCCCCACGTGGACCCACATGCAGGCTGCTGTTGTGTGGTTTCCCGTCGGTTCCGACTCATGGGGAGCCCCAGTGGTAGAGCGAGCCTGCCCTCTGAGCTTCCTAAGGGATCATTTCAACGGAAGCGGATGGCCAGGGTTGTCTCAGATGGAGGGCCTGTGTAGGGGCCGGAAAAGGTGTTTGATCTGCTAACGTTTCAATCAGCAGTCAAGACGTAACCATCGTGCGACTCAAAATTCAAACCAACTCCCTGCCCTCCAGTGGATTCAAACTCCTAGAGATCTATAGGACTGGGTAGAACTGCCCCTATGAGTTTCCAACACTGTAACTCTTTACAGGAGAAGAAAGCCTTGTCTTTTTCCCATGGAGCGGCTGGTGGTTTGGAACTGCTGACCTTTCAAATGGCGGCCCCACGCATCACCACACCACCAAGGCTCCTCAAAGGGAGATTCCAAAACAAACAGACCAACGGACAGATACACGCTGGCATATGGGTGCAATGGAATACTACAGAGCCTTAAAACACAATGGTGAGGAAACCGCCAAGTGACTCACGACCCGGATGCACTGGGAAGGCATTATGCTCAGCAAAGTTAGTCAGTCTCATAAAGAGAAACACAGTGTGAGATACAGTCTCATAAAGATAAATACATTTTTATTTTGGGAGGTAAAAAAAAAAGCAAACAAGAGACATGGCTTCACACTTAAAGCTTATGTGGAGGCCCGTGGGAAGAGGAAAGAGAAATAAATAAATACAAGATTTCTGGTAGGATATCCTCAGAGATGCTAGAAGTGACTAAAACCACAGGGAGCTAATGAGGTCGGAGGTGAGTGCAGGAAGGAGTGGGAGGGAAAGAGAAGGGGCCACACAGCTCGAAGGGAATTGTTCCTGCTCCTTAGTTTTCTTGGGGGGGGAGGGCTGCGAAACACCCAAGTCCACCAGGGTGTCCTCAGCAGCCTTGGGGACGGGCACACATTTCCGGAGCCTCTTCTGCTGTCCCTAGAGTGGGGTCCAAAGTTTCAGATCAGCAGGAGGAAGTGAATGTTGGAAAAAGAATGGGGTATTTCTGAGTTGGCACTTCCTGGTCTGGAGACAAGGTCTCGGCTATGTGTGTGTGTGTGTGTGTGTGTGTATTCTCACATGGCACTGGGCAGGGCTGGCCTGGATTCCCACTCTGAAGTCCCCCAAACCAAACTCACTGCCATTAGGTCGGAGCCAGCTCACAGTGATTCTATAGGATAAGGTAGGATGGCCTCTGTGAGTTTCTGAGACTGTAACTGTTTATGGGAATAGAAAGCCCCATTTTTTTCCCCACAGAGTGGTTGGTAGTTTCAAACGGCTGACCTTGAGGATCGTAGCCCAACACGGAACCACTCCATCACTAAGGCTCTTGGCCTCTTAAGTAGGGGTCGGACAATGGAGAGCTCTCCCCAGAGAAGGAGCGGTCTGTCTCAGCCTAGTCTGTATCCAGACACACATAGGAAGAAGAGTAGAGGTTAAGCCCATCTTCAGCAGTGAGTGGAGACCCCAGCATCTACCCAGCAAAATGAGTGAAGCCTTGCGGGGGGTGGAGGGGGGGTTCTCTTCCCACTGCCTGCAGGACCCCCAAGGCCTCCACATCCTAGCCTAGTGGTTGGATTTGAGCCCTGGCTCCTTGGAGGGACATGCCTGCAAGGGGACATGTGTCCCCTTTTAGACCACCACTGTCCCTCCAACAGGAAGAAGAAAACAAGCAACGTTCGGTGCTACGACCGCAGGGACCTTTTTATGAGAAATAATGCATTTCTATGAAACCCTGCCCAAGCATTCTGTGGACATTCCTTTTGATGTCCCTCCCTCTGGTAAGGTCACCCAATTTGTTCCACATCCCCGCCCTGTACTGGCCTCATAAAGGCTCCACTGCCACTACCCGAGGACTCTGACCCCCTGACAGAGCCGTGCCTGCGAGGAAAGGGGAACATGGGGCTCTGGTTGTTCTTCCTGCTTCTGCTGCAGCAACAGCTGCTCTCCGGTGAGAGTCACTGCTCCCCCGCTGCCTGCTGCCCCCCACTACTTGACCCTCTCTCCCTCCACCCTACGGTGGGAGCCTACAGTTTCTGCTCCCTCCTCAGTGGGTCCTGCTGAGGGTCTAGGGGAGGGCTGAGGGTAAGAGGCCCTGCCCAGAGTGGCAAATGAGCCTCTGGGGCAAGTGGGAGAGGGACATGGAGCAGGTCCCTAAAACTGGGGGGCTGAGAGGTGCAAAGGAATAGGCTCCTGCTCTTCCTCCCCCCACAGAAGGGCTGGACAGCATGCCAATCCCCCCTTCTTGCTTTCCAGGAGCCCGAGGGGATGTGCTGCCTGCAGGTAAGTCTCAGTGCTGGACATCCCTGCTGAGTGGGTGGGGGGTGCTGGGTAGGGAGGGGGCACAGACGTGGAGGCACGGCTGAAGAGGAGGGACCCATGACAACCATCTGCTGGTCTGTCTGCAGTGTGTGGCCATTCTGGGGATGCCGGGAGGATCGTGGGTGGCCAGAATGCCCAGGTGGGACAGTGGCCATGGCAAGTCAGCCTGAGGTTGATGTCGGAGGGACACATATGTGGGGGCTCCCTTGTCCACCCACGCTGGGTGCTCACCGCTGCCCATTGCTTATTCAGGTGAGCAGGGGGTGAGGGAAGGGCTCCCGCACCTACCTCCCTCCTGCCTCCCCTCGGGCGCCCCCTTACCAGGTTGGGTCTCTGCCCCATCTCCTAGATCTCCGGAGTCACAGCTCTATAGTGTGAAGGTTGGAGGGCTGACCCTGTCCCTTTTGGAACCTAACTCGGCCTCTATGTCTGTGAAGAGGCTTGTTGTCCACCCCTTGTACAACCCTGGGCAGCAGGGGTCCAGTGGGGACATTGCCCTGCTGCAGCTGGATGCCACGGTGAAGCCCTCCCAGGCCACCCCTGTCTGCCTCCCAGCGCCCCACAGCTCCTTCCCCACCGGAATCCGGTGCTGGGTCACTGGCTGGGGCTCCACCCAGGAGCGAGGTAAGGTGGTGCATCTGCCAAGCTGAGCCCAGGGGCTGCTGGTGCCCTTGGTGGCGGGTGGGCTGACCCTGTCTGTGCCCAGCTCACAAGACTCCCCACCTGGAAACCAGTGGGGCTCGGGGCCAAGGGCCAGGTTCTGTCCACACCCTAGAATTGCCCTTGGCTGAGGAGGCCTGGTAGCCCAGCAGTTATGCGTTGGCTTGGTAACCGCCAGGCCAGCCGCTCTCAAGCAACAGCAGCTCCGAGGGCGACTGATGGGGCTTTCGACGCCCGTAAGGACTCTCGGTTTTCAGAACCCCACAGCGGCAGGTCTACCCTGTCCTGTAGGGTCACTCTGAGTCAGAATGGACGGGATGGCAGCGAGTTTGGTTTTCCGTTTTGTTCCTGGAAGTGACCTTCCTCGCTGGGCTTGGCTGATCTTGTGCTAGAGTCCAGGGTCTCTGGGTTGTGCAAAGGGTTAAGCGCTTCAGGGCCAACGGAAAGGCTAGCAATCCAACCGCACCCGAGGTGCCTCGAAAGAAAGGTCTGGCGATTTGCTCCCAAAGGAGCCTTGGCAGTTCTCTGGAGCGCAGTCCGACTCAGGCCCTGGGGTTCCCATGCCGCCGTGGGAACGGACTCCCAGCAGGGCAGAGTTGGGGTCCACCAGCTCACGGTGGGAGGTGGGCGGGTGAAGGAGGGGCTGGGCCACCCGCTGGGTGCCACCTGGGGTCGGGATGAGGGCCCCCACACCCGCCTGCTCCCCGCTGTGCAGTGCTGGCGGCCACCCTGCAGCAGGTGGCTGTGCCACTCCTGGACTCGGAGGAGTGCGAGCGGCTGTACCAGCAAAGGGAGCGCCAGCGGTTCATCCAGGACGACATGCTCTGCGCGGGCTTCCGGGAGGGCAAGAAGGACTCCTGCCAGGTAAGCGCAGCCCCGGGCACCCCGAGACCCGCGGGCTGGCCCAGCTCTGTCCACACGTCCATCCCGGGACTTTCAGAGTCCTTGCTCAGCCCCCGGCGCCCATCCCCGCCCTGTCCCTGCTGCCTGCCCTCGCTCTTCCCAGGGTGACTCCGGGGGACCGCTCGTCTGTTTGCACAACCACACGTGGCTGCAGGCCGGCATCGTGAGCTGGGGAGAGGGCTGCGCTCGGCCCAACAGGCCCGGAGTCTATACTCGAATGACCGCCTACACCGACTGGGTCATCAGAACCCTGAACTCCTCCACGGACACGGATTCGACCAGCGCCCCCGCGTCCCACCTGGCCCTGCTGCTGGTGCCCTTGACCTTGCCCCTGCTGGGTGCCTTGTGAACCAGCGGCCTCAGCCCAGGCTCTCTGTCCGCTGGTGGGACTTGTCGATTCCGGAGGATTGAGGATGACGCTAAGAAAATGAAGCTTAAGCTGGTTTGACAGGGGCAGCCTGGGAGGGGCTGTGGTAGCCGTGAGGGCAGTTGGCATTGACGGTGCCTCCCCTCCCCCCTGCTTGTGAGACTCCCCCCTGGGGCTGCTGCTCTCTCCTCGTAGCTCCCTGTGACAAGCCACCACTGGCATGGTGGCACCCGCTTCAACATACCCTCCAGGTTGGCTCAGTTCATCACGCAAGTGACCTTGTGTCTACAGGTGAGGGAGGTGGAGCATTTGTACCAGGGTCATCAAGCTGGAAGGTGAGACCCAAGCCCCCCACAGAAGATGAACCTTGGGGCCTGGTTTCCTTCTTTCTTTTTTAGTGCAAGATCTGTTTGTTGACCTTTGTTTTTAATTGGGGGCTCGTACAACTCTTATCACAATCCATACATCAATCCATTGCATCCAGCACATTTGTGCATTTGTTGCCCTGCATTTTTTGTTGCCCTCATCTCTCTCAAAACATTTGCTTTCTATTTGAGCCCTTGGTATCAGCTCCTCATTTCCCCCCTCCCTTCCCACCTCCCTCATGAACCCTTGATAAGTTATGAATTATTATTATTTTGTCATATCTTACACTGCCCAAGGTCTCCCTTCACCCACTTTTCTGTTGTCCATCCCCCAGGGAAGAGGTTATATGTAGATCCTTGTGATTGGTTCCCCCTTTCCACGCCACCCTCCCTCCACCCTCCCAGTATCGCCACTCACACCACTGGTCCTGAAGGGATCATCCACCCTGGATTCCCTGTGTTTCCAGTTCCTATCTGTACCAGTGTACATCCTCTGGTCTAGCCAGATTTGTAAGGCATTATGGGGGGGGGGGCGTTTCTTAACCAGCAGGAAATATCCCTTCTGCACATGTCACCAGGCAGGTGGGCAGCAGTGGCTCAGACTCTAACAGGAAGCACCCCGGGCACAGCTCACACACACAGCCGCCGTCCTCTGTCAGTGGGAGCGGGCACGTGGTTCAGCAGAGCTTCCCGGCGCAGACAGACTCGGAAGAAAGACCTGGTGACCTACCTCTGGAAATTGACCAACGTGTGTCTTGTTCTGTTGCGCACGACAAGCACACTGTACACCAACAAACGGGCTTGTGCTTTCCCACACGTCTATGCCCATCACTGTGATCAAGACGTAGGGCATTCCAATCTCCTTAAAGTTCCCCGTTCCCTTCCCCAGTCAAACCTTTCCATCCGCTTCTCAGGCCCCAGGCCCTCGCTGCTGTGTCCTGTCACTCAAACAGATTAGATCTGCCCTTTATATCTTTGATTAAATGAACTCCATTTTCTATTCAACAGCGTCTACACCTTTTGTTCCATGTCACTTATTGCAATCCTCTCCAAGTGGCACCGCCCGTCCCCCCTGTGCCTTGGTTTCCATTCTCCTTTCTGTCCCAACCTTCTGAACTTTCTCCTTGGGAAAATGTTGTCCAATGGATGGGAAATGGTTGGTTCTTCTAAGGTACGCGTCCCTCCCTAATGTCATTCATTATTCCCTTTACAGACGGTCCGTGGTTTGCTTGAAATTTGAGTCAGAGGGGTGGGGGGAAAGGGTGTATGTGTGTGTTCATTTCCAGACCTGAAGGGTGACTGTGGCCCGCAGTCTCAGAGGTTTCGCAACTCTTCAGTAAGGATTACTACTCAATGTAAAGAAGACCCAAATCTTCACCACTGGACCGCCGGGTAACATCATAAATGGAGCAAGAGTGCCATTGTCCAGGAGGCCGTCTTCCTTGATTCCACAGTCAGTGCTCATGGAAGCAGCAGCCAAACGATGCGTGGACGGGAGACTCCGCCGCATCAGGGCTCGCTCAGGAGTTGAAAAGCAAGGATGCCCCTCTGAGGGCTAAGGTGCCCTTGACCCAAGCCATGGTCGTTTCAATGGCCTTCTATGCGTGTGAAAACTGGACACTGAATCAGAAAACAGTGGATTCATTTGAATGGTGATGCTGGTGAAGGAGATTGGAAGTGTGTACCACGGACTGCCCAAAGGACAAGTGAATCTGTCTTGGAAGAAGTACAAGCCAAGATGCTCCGCCGTGGCAAGGATGGTGGCCTTCATCTCCCGTACTTTGGATATGTTATCCGGAGAAACCAGTCTCTGGAGAAGGCAGTCGTGCTTGGTAAAGTAGAGGGCAGTGAAAAAGAGCAAGGCCCTTGACAAGGCTGGCCAACACAGCGGCTGCAACGGTGGACACAAACGTAAGACGATTGGGAGCAGGGCCCAGGCCCAGGTGGTATCTCATTCTGTGGCAACTACGAAGTGTTCTGCTGTACCGCCGTGAGCTGCAGCCGCCTTGAAGACACCTCCCCACCCTCACAAGGCTCAGACCGGGATGCCTGGTCTTGGGCGTACTTCATTTTCAGTTTATTGTATTTCACAACGGCAACTGCGCACCGTGGACGGACATGCTGCGAAGCACGGCCTCGGGCGGTTGGAGCTTGTCTCTCTTGTGTGCATGTTCCCTGGCTTGTGAGGGCATGGCTTGTCCCAGTCCTACGGCTTTCAGTGGCTGAGTCCTCAGGAGTGGACGGTCTATCCCTTCTCTCAGTCTGTTCTTCATCCGGAAGCGCCGCCGAAGCTCCGTCGTGGGTGACCCTGCTGGTATTCCAAGTACCGGTGGCATAGCTTCTAGCATCACAGCAACATGCCAGCCGCCACCGTCTGGCACTGAGCGGCGAGTGGTGGAAGAATATTGAAAGTATCCTGACCTGCCCAGAGACTAAACCCATCTGTCTGGGAGGAAGTACAGCAAGACTGCTCCTCAGAAGCAAGGATGGGAGGATTTTGCCTTACATGTGTTGACCATGTTATCAGGGGAGACCCTTTCCTGGAGAACGGCATCATGCTCGGTGAAGTGGAGGGTTAGAGAAAATAAATAGACCCTTGACTAGATGGATGGACACCCTGGGCCCCAACATAAGAACCATTGTGAGGCTGGCGCAGGACCCAGTGGTGGTCCGCTATGTTGTCCATGAAGTTGCTACGCTGGGAACTCACGTGCTAGCACCTGACATCCACCACCACCCTATGTGCTGACCATCTTGAGACAGTCTTGAGTGAAGCCTTCCGTTCGGGGCTTCCATTTTCCTCTCAAGAGTGTCCCAACCCTCGGAGGATAATTTATATGGTCATCTCAATCAAGACTCAGCCAGCAACAGCCCGGGACTCATTTCAAACCCACGTGACTTTCAACCTTGGGTATCCTTGGGTGGTTGCCATGGGCACCACCTTCTTCTCCCATCTTTGCCCAGAGGCTTCCATCGCCTCCCCTTCTTTCTGCTGGTAATGTAGGGGTGTGGACAGGCACGTTGGGGGCTAGCTTCTCCCCCACTTGCCTCCCCACAGCAGGACCGGTTGAGGGGCAGCTCTCATTGTCAGTGATTTTGGGGTCCCCCCCTATTTCCTCTTCTGCTAGATTAATTTCTTCCTCAATATAAGATATCAGAACTTACCAAAGATTTTTTTTCCAAAATCACTTTATTGAGAGCGAATACAGAGGTCATATGTTCCATAGTTCAATCACATCAAGTGGTATGGTACAGTTACTACCAGTCAGTTTCAAAACATTTCTTTCTTCTTCTACTCCTTGACATCAGCCCCTTTTACTCCCTTCCCCCCACCCTCACCACTGTGCCCCCAAGAAACCCTTTAATAAAACATTAAAAGGGTGTCTTGCATGGTGCCCAACATCTGGGTGCCCCCTGTCAACTGTCTGATCAGACCCAGGAGGCGGTGTTTGTGTACAGGAAGCTCAGGG
>NW_022103901.1:31198872-31204777 GCF_000313985.2 Echinops telfairi
ATCAGGATACATGGAGAAAAGATTGGAGTTGCCAAGGATTTTTGTCTTGCTTGGATTTACGGTCAATGCTCAAAGACACATCAAAAGACATATCACAATAGGTAATTCTGCTTCACAAGACATCTTTAGAGTATTGAAGAGAAAGGATGTCAGTTTAAGGACTAAGGTGTGTCTGACCCAAGCCATGGTATTCTCCATCACCTCATCTGCGTGGGAAAGTTGGACAGTGAATGAGGGAGACTGAAGAAGAATTCATGCATTTGAGTTGTGGTGCAGGAGACGGATACTGAAAGTACCACGGGCTGCTAAACGGACAAACCGATCTGTCGTGGAAGAAGTCAGGCCAGAGTGCTCCTTAGAAGCAAGGATGGCAAGACTTCGTCTTACATACTTTGGACATATTGTCAGAAGAGACCAGTCCCTGGAGAACACCATTCTTCATAAAGTGGTCTTGGTAAAGTGCAGGGGCAGCGAAGGAGGCCAGGCCCCTAACAAGACGGATTGACACTGGTTGCATCAATGGGCTCAGGCGTGGGAACAATTGTGAGGATGGTGCAGGACTGTGCTGCGTTTTGTTGTTCTGTGCATAGAGTCACTATGGGTCAGAGCGACTCACTCGATGGCACCTAACAACAATGCCAACCCATGGGTGTTTGTGAGAATTAACTGAGGTGACAAGCGTGGACATGTCTATCATTGTACCTGGCAAGATGAACATTAATTTATGCTTTCCATCAGTCTTCCCTATCCATCCACCCATTTTCACTTCATTCATTCACCATCTATCCACCTACCCATGAAGGCATCGACCTTTCATTGCATGTACATATCCACCCAGCCACCAGCCTTTGATACACCCATCTACACTCTCTCCATTCATTTATTCACTCATCCATTCATCCCCTTATTCTCCAATCCACCCTTCCATTGATGCATCCATCCATCCATCCATCCATCCATCCATCCACCCACCCACCATACATCCATTTAACCATCCATCATCCATCCACCATCCATCTGTCCATCCATTTAACCACCCATCATCCATCCATCCATCCTCCTATCTATCCAGTTTACACAAAGACCCGTGTCTATTTACAGATGTTGTATTTGTAATAGCTCCCAGCAGGGTGGTCCCCAACAAGTGAGGGTATAAATAGCATGAAATATAAATAAGATGAAATACTGCCCAGCAATAAAATGGAACAAAACTGGTAAAATACCACCAATGGGGATGACTATCAAAGACAGGATGCTGCATAAAATATACCAGACACAAAAGAGTCGATGATTTCATTTATATGAAATTTTACAAAAGGTGGTAGAAAAGTAGATCCATGATTGAGGCCAGGCGTGGGGAGGGGATTGCGTGATAAGGGGCACAAGGGAACTTTGGGGAGATGGAAGCTTTCTGTGTATCGACTGTGGTGCTGGCTATGCGGGTGCATACGTCTATCAAGCCTCACTAAGCTGGACTGCTGATATAGATACACGTATGGCCTCGTCCATGTTGCTGTTGTTGGTAGGTACCATCCAGCTGATCCCTACCCATAGCGACCTTATGTACAACAGAAGGAAACACTGAGCCTCAGCACCCCACAGTTGTCCCTGTGCCTGAGCCCATGGTCTCAGCCAGTGTCCATCCATCTCCTTGAGGACCTTCCTCTTTTTGCCGCCCCTTTGCTTTACCGAACATGTTGTCCTTCTCCAGGGACTGGTCTCTCCTGACAACACGCCCAAAGGATGTAAGACAACATCGGTCTGTTCATTAGATCTCAATAAAGTTGACTTGAAAACAAAGCAGGTACACAAGCAATGACCCTCCTGAAAAGGACACCGAAGGCAGTGTTTCCGTTTACATCAGTACCTAAACGAGGAAAGCACTTAGAAGGAAAATTTAGCCAACAGGGTTAACACTGCTTCGGAAACATCAAGTCATCACCGAGTGACATTCAGAAGTCCTAAGTGAACAGAAGGGCATTCCAGACTCAACAAGCAGCAGACTTCATGCTGTCGAGTTGTCAACACTACCCAGTGCAATCTTTAGAGCAGCGGTTCTCAACCTGTGGGTCTCGACCCCTTTGGGAGTCAAACGACCCTTTCACAGGGGTCACCTGATTCATAACAGTAGCAAAATGACAGTGATGAGGCAGCAACAAAAATAATTTTGTGGTTGGGGGTCACCACCACAAGAGGAACTGTATGAAAGGGTCGTGACATTAGGAAGGTGGAGAACCACTGCTTTAGAGGCAAGGCCGCTCCCCTCAAAATAGCAGCAACCTCCTTTGCAGATATGGAAAAGCACCCGCATACACTGACCTGGCGCAGCCAGGCGCCCCCGGGGCTGAGCCACTTGGCAAAAAGAACACTATGACCGGACTCACAGTTCCTGATTTCAAATGGCAGCGCCAGGCAGAACCCACTGAGATGTAAAGGCGCCTTCCCAGCCTCAGGCTTGACTGCGCCTGAATCACAAGCCCTTTGTGTGGCCCTTCCTGGTGCCCTTTCCCCAGGCCTGCTGTTTGCTGATGGCTTACCAGTCCGGCACACCCTCCCGTCCCCCTTGGCTCTCCCTGTCCCCAACCTGGCACACAGCACCCCAGGCAGCATCTCTTCCTGTCTTTGAGGCTGAAGGGCAGGTGCTGACCTGCTGTGGGGACCCCCTCCCAGGCACACTGCCTCTTCCCCATGCCTGTTTCAAAGGAACAGAGAGTGGTGGCCAGGCCCCTCTCTGAAGTGTCCCCATCAGACTCAAAGCCCCGCTGGGCATCATCATAGCATGGAGTGGGAGCAGCTGTGAGCTGGAAGCGCAGGAGCGTTTGGGAGAGAGGGAAGGGATGATGGTGGCAAGAGAGAGGTTCAAGGACCTGGCAGTGGGTGTCCCTCCTTCAGCATCAGTGGAGGTGCAGGGGACCAAGTGGCATAGTTATTCCTGTCCTGCCCTGGACCTACAACCCCTACCTTTGGGTCTGCCCATGGCCTGGCCTTGGGCAAGGTACTGAACCCCGCAGTCTCAGGGTCTTCAGCTGCAGGATGAGCGCAGCAGTTAAGGTGAGCCCTAGCCCCAGCAAAGTGTTCCCTCCTCAGATGTGGGAATGATTGCTCCTTCTATGGTGGAAGCTGGTCTTGCTGCTCTCTCATGCTGGCCATCTCCCACCCTGGACAGATGGTCTGGTTTCTCCTGCCCACTGCCCTGGGTGCTGCAAATCTCAATATTCAAACCTACCATCTGTCAGTTGGCTTTGGGTCCCTTCTTGGGCATGATGGGTTAGCACCATGGAGGCCAACCAGCCCCTCACCCTGCCCATATATGGCTCTTCCCGCCTGTGACCTCTCTGAGCTGGGCAGGCCCAGATGAGCCCAGGTGAGGCCAGGTGCATCCCAGCTTGGCCTGGGTTGTAGCCTTCTCTTGTCTAGGGTCTGTGGACAGGAACACAAATATAGCACAAGCCTACAAGAGGGCTTCCAAGAGCGCGGTGTCTCCAAGGCCCACTGCAGGAGGACGTGGCTGGGAGGCACCAGGAGAAAGGGCAGGTGAGGGGCTCAGCCCACAACCTAGCAGGTAAGGGAGGACAGGGGCTGGTGGGTCAGAAGGCCAGTGGGAACAAGGGTCAGCAGGGTACAGGGAGGCAGCTGAATTGGGGAGCAAGGAGGAGAGATGTCCACATGAAAGGGGGCCTCTTTCAAGACCACTTGCATACTTTGGGGACCTAAGTAAAGGAAGGTTGGGGCCCTTGTTCAGAAACGGTGACAGAATCCAAGATGGCATCAGCAGAGCATTAGTCAGGCGCGGGCTTCAAAGCTCATTTCCTAGAAGATACGCCAGGGCCTCCTTCCCAGCCCCCTGGCCCACCTCCTCAGGCCTCAGGACCCCTCAGGCCCTGACCCCCGGAGTCTTCACCGGAGCTTCCCTGCCTGCCGCTTCCTGACTCGCCATGCTGCTGGCCCTGGTCCTGACCCTCCTCCTCCTCGGGAGTCCCGCCTGCCATGGCCAGGGTGAGACCCTCCCCACTCTGTGGGCTCCCCCTCCAAGTGGCTGACTTTGGCCAAGCGCTTGAAGATGTGGGGGCCTGCCCTCCAGCTTGCCTGCTTCTCTGCCTTCCTTCTTCCTTCACCCCTGCCTCTCCTGCAGAGCTGCAGGGCCCAGGTGGTGGCTCCTACTTCTACATCCAAGGTGAAGAGCAAGGTGACATCCAAGGCATCCGGGTCTTTGTGGGGATCCTGGGTCTCATCAAGGGGTGAGTAGGCTGCCCCCCCTCCCAAGTCTTGGCTCTGCTTCTCTGGATGATTGCAATCAAGGGTCCCTGGGGCGCCCCCTCACAGAGTCCTCCAGCTGCACCCCAGCACTCCTTCCGCCTAGAGCTGCCCCTACACCTTGGGGTCCTCACACTGTGCCCCAACACTCCTTCTCCTACAGTGGGCTGTGCAGGACCCCTGGAGCAGAGTACATGACTCAGATTTAGGTTGAAGGGGTGAGAGTCCCCAGTAAGGCTCAGGGCACAACAGGAGGGAAAGAATCATGTCACCCCCTGCTTCCTCCAGCTTCTTGGCTGGAGGAGCCCCTGGTGGTGAGCGACAGAAGCCCCGCTCAGCCAGCCCATGCTCAGACCACCGTTGGCCTTTGCCAGGTTTTTGGGATGCTCTCTGTCCCCACACAGGGTGCTGAGGGTCCTATGGGGCTCACCCCGCCTCCCTGCAGCAGTTCTAATCCTGACTGCTCCTCTGGACTCTGCCTCTTGGAACTTGACCTTTTGCCAAAGGGCCCAGAGGGTCTTGATCTAGGGTCCCCACACAGGGTCAAAAGAAGAAGGACAGTACGCCTAGTTAATTTCCTCTGTAGATAAACCACACTTAAAAAAAAATAAACCCATCCCATGCAATCCGGGGCCATCTCACTGCCATCCAGTCGATGCTGACTCAGTGACCTTCTTGGGCAGAGTAGAAGTGCCACACAGGGTTTCTAAGGCTGTCCTTTTTTGGGACACCGGCGGCCACATCAAGCCTCTCTGTAGGCTCTTTTCCTGCGGCTGCACACTGGGCTATAGCTCAGGGCAACCTTTTCTTGGCCTGGCCCCAGTCACCTGACAGATGACCACGCAGCCCACAGGGCAGGCAAGAGCACGCACAGCAGGGCCCGAGTGGGAGCAGTATACCAAAGAGGCAGAGGCAGAAAGGAGCCACCATGCTGGTGGTTCAGAGGACAGCGGGCCTCTCTGGGGCCCAGCAGTGCTCTGGGAGGAGAGACTGAGTGCACTAGGGATGTAAGAGCTCGAGAAGCAGTCCCCCAAGGACGGGAGAAGTGGTTCCTGGCGCAGATGTCTGGGATGAGGGTACCCCACTCGGAGGATATCTGGACCGTGGAAAGCACTAGGCTGGGGGAGGGCTCCCAGGCTAGGAAGGAGATAGGTCACAGGAGGACTACAGGCTCCTGGACAGGATGGGCAGAGGGACGACTTCCGGGACGGAAATGGGCAAGGAAGCAGAGGACTTCAGGGCCCAGGGATAAGCTAAAGGTTGGGGTGGTTTCCAGGGATGGATTGGGCCACAGGGGAGATGGAGACTTCCAAGGACAGGCTGGGCTGGGTGGACTTCTGGGGATGGCCTGGGTCGTGGGGAGGACGCCTGGGGACAAGTTGGGCTACAGGGAGGACTTCTGAGGATGGGATGGGCTGTGGGGGACTTGCAGGAACTGGCTGGGGCTTGGGGAGGATTTCCGGGCAGGGAATGGGGTAGACCCTGGGGGACTTCCTAGCCAAAGGACCAGCTGAGCCTTGGCGGGGGTGGGAGGTGGTGGTCTTTTAGGGTCCAGGCAGGGCCGCGGGAGGGCTTCCGGCGGTGACTCCGGCTTGTCTCTCCAGCATCCAGCTGCGCTTCGGGCCGCACTGGAGCGCGCGGTACGGCGCGG
>NW_022103901.1:31205128-31210545 GCF_000313985.2 Echinops telfairi
CGACAGCCCTCCACCGCGGGCGCGGGCGCAGGGTAGGGGGCCGGGGCTCCTGGGACCTAGACACCCCGCTGCCCACGTGGGCGGCCCCCTGCGGCAGCTCTTCTCCAGGGACCCCTGGCTGGAGGCGGCCAGAGGGACTCTGCGTTTTGAATAAAGCGTGTGCCCACAGGTGTGAGCTAGTGTGGTCCTGCCCCCCAGGGGCTGGGATGGGGCGCCCACGATTGTATCCGATTCCTGCGGCGTGTCCACATGCAGACCACGGAGTCGGTGGGGACAGGGGCAGCGTCTGGGGTGGGGTGTTAGGGCAGGGAGGTCCCCAGGGCCGTGGTTACAAGTCCCCATGGGGTTCTGCTGTGGGGGAAGCAGCTTAGGTGGGGGTCACTGGCTACGCACCAGAAAGACCAGCCTCGGAGGACAGAGGACACGCTCAGTGAACGTTGTCTCAGTCCTGCTGTGAAGTTACCAGGAGAGCTGGTCCCGTGGCCACCGCTGGTCCCGTCTCTACCAGAGCCCTTTGCTCCCAGCAGCAAGCTGGTTCCTACATCTGTCTGTCTGTCTGTCTGCGTCAGGACGTGGCTGAGAGGCCTCCATCCGTCTGTCTGCTCTAAAAGGCCCCAGCCAGAATGTATCACTCAACCTCTGCTTTTTTTGGCCTTTAAACATTTAAAAACAACTTAATGTGGTGAAATGTAGATAGCACGCACACACATGCACACACCCACCCCATTTTGCACAACACAATTCCATGATTTTAACATTTTAGATGGGCCCGAGACACAAGACCAGCAATTTGAACCCACCAGCTGCTCCGAGAAAGTGGGATGAGGCTGTCTGCTCCCCTACAGACTGACAGCCTGAGAAGCCCCGGCTTCTACTCTGTCCTAGAGGGAGTTAGTGAGTCACACTGACTGGAGGGCAGGGGAGCGTGGGGAGGGCGGGGGGTTTGAGGTAAACCCACAGCAGTGGAATTACCAGGGAGGACAAAAAACACAACTCCAGAACTAGGGCACGATGGCCCTCCATCAGGTGACCAGCACCCATCCCTGCACCCCAGCACTCACCACGGCCTCTGTCCCCAGCTCACCCTCATTCTGCAGTATGAGGTGACCAGGTGACCGTCAGGGGCCATAAAGATCAATGAATGGCCGTTTCAAAGGCATGAGTACAAACATGGAAATGTTCTGGCCTGGAATCTTGGCAAAAGCCTCACCCCAGGGAACCTCCTGTGCAGTGTTGGGACTGGGGGGGGGGGTGATGCCCCCTGCACCCCTGCTCCCCCTCTGAGGAGACACAGTGGAAGCAAAGAAAGAAAACACTGAAGAACCCGATGCCAGTGTGGGCTTCAGTCTTTGCCAGGAAAAGCTGAGCTCTTAAGTAAATATAATAAAATAATATGGATGACTATGACTGAAAGGATTGCACAAGCCCGGCTCCTGATGTCTGAGACGGTGGTCCTCAGCCCCGGGTTGAACCTGGAACTGAACTCACCTCTTGGATCAACTTTCAGTCAAGCGATAGACAGGCCTATAAACTGGAACTATCAAGTGGAGGTGGTGTCCTAGCTCCTTAGCACAACTAGCCACATGAGCCCAGTGTGCCCAATGGGGAAGCTGAGAAATGGGGTTAGGGGAGGGGAGATAGAGGGAGGGACCCAGAGAGTGGGTGGGACCCCTGTACAGGTCACCCATGACAAGTATATGAGCTGTTGAAAAGAAAACCCATTTGCTCTGTAAAATTTCCCTCACATCACAATAAAACGTTTTTAAGGAAAAGAAAGTAGGGGAAGATCCTCTGTTAGCATTACAATAAAAGGAGTTTGGGACCTTGTGGGCCCCCTGAAAAGGCTCGGGGACCCCTGTGGACCATGTATCACAAGTTGTGGATCACACTTTGTGTAGCAAGCACTGCTATATTGTCCCTCAGCCTGGAGTACCCCCCTCATCCTCTCCATTGGTCAATCACAGGGCACCTCCTCCAGGCAGACTTCCCTGAAGCACACCCCCATCCCGGGTCTCATGGAGATAGCGTTAGCTGCATCTGCTTCTGCAGCCCTGTCCCCAAGGGGCAGCCAGCTCCCAGGACACCTGTGCCCCTCTGGGACTCCCCAGTGGAGGAGACTTACGACTTGTTGCAAGAGAATGAGGGGGAGGAGAGTGGCCAAGTGGCACCACCCCTACAGGCTGGTCAGACTCAGAAGGTCAGAGCTGAGCTAGCCCAGCCAAGACTGGCTGGATGGGTCCAGACTCTCCCCAGAGTCCCACCTCTGAGTTCACTCACCGTGCTCAGAGACCCAAGAACCACACCTGGCCTTGCTGTTCCACAGAAGTTTATTGATCAGCAGATGAGACCTCCAAGGACAGTGAGCACAGGATCATCTGTCCACCACAGAGCACCTCAGCTGGGCTCTTCTCTGCCCAGGGGCCCGGGAGCTCTCACCGACCTGGCGGCTCATCACCTTATGTCTAATCAACTTTCAGCTCATCACCTTGCTCATCATCTTTCAGCTCCTTATTCTTTGTCTCCTCAGCACCTTACAGCTTTTACTTTTCCTGTTCTAATAAAAACCCCCAACGGAATCCCAGGCCACTGATGCCCAGGAGCTTATGCTGTCCATACACTCCCCTGAGCACCTTGTTTTTATCATCGGGGAGCGATGAGAACTCTTTGCCTTGGTTTTCCCCGAACTTGATGACCCGATCATTGCTTGTTTCCAGCATCAGGGACTGAAGGAAGACCTTGTATGTGCCATAGGCCTTGATGAAGTGCTCATCCTTTTTCAAGATGAACTCTTGGCAGCTGCCCGTGTTGGGGACACCTTTTTGCATGCTCCAGGAGGTTCCGAATCTCAGTTGGATGCTGTGGGAGAGAGGAGACTTCAATAGCCCAGACCCAGAGTGTGGGTGGGATCCTGGGCACTTTACAGCCACCTCACTGGGCTACTTCCTCGTGCCCCCATCAGCTTGTGCACTCACTGGTTCTTTGAGGGTTTGGAGACCCTGTCCCACTTCATCCTCCGCTGGGTTTCAGACTCCCAGCTTCCCAGTCACTTGTCCCCAGCCAAGACCCCAGAGACACAACCCTAACCTCTGGAGAACTGCCCTCTGCACATGTCTAGTGATTTCGTCTTCATTCATTGGTCCACTCTGATTCTCTCAGTCTTTCCCAGACTGGACAGAGAGCCACCTGATTTCCTCCATCAGGGATTCTGGGACTGACAGATTGCATTTTGGTTTTAGTTGAGTTTGGGTCAAAAGGAGACAATCAGGAGAAGCCACCAACTAACCATTTTTAAAGGAACCCTGGTGGCACAGTGGTTAAGTGCTTGGCAGCTAACCAACGGGTCAGTGGATCAAACCCAGCAGCAGCTCAGAGAGAGTAAGAGAAGACTGTCTGCCTCCATGAAGAGTTACCGTCCCAGAAACCCAAAGGGGCAGTTCTACTCTCATTCATAGGGTGACTACGAGTTCTACTCTCTCATAGGGTGACTCTCTCATGGTGGTGAGTTTGGTTTTCCTGTTTGGTCTGCTCCCCTGGAGATGAACAGCCCTGGAAACCATGAGGGGCCATGTGACTCTGTCCTGCAGGGTCCCTTGAGTTTAAGTCCATGAAACAGCAGTGGACCTTGGCTTTCTTCTTCTTTAGATCAACCCAGGAGACAACTGCAGGACGTGGACAGAGAGGCAGGGAGCCTGTGGCTGGGGAGCTGTGGGAGAAGCCATCGGGGCAATGGGACAAAGTGAAAGGTGATGGGGGCGGGGGGGGGGGCTGCCCTATGACTCCAAAGGACCAACTGGCCCCAGAAGTCTCTAGGATCCAGACACAGAGCTGTGAGTGGAAGCTCTGAGCTCCCTCCCCTCAACTCTGCCAGACTGTGGGGTGAGTTGAGACACTGACAGGACTCCCAGACCCTGACTCCTACTCACCTTTTAAGCAGCCCGAGTGCTCCTATACAGACTCGAATGCCTGTAATGTCCTCTTCGTCTTCAGCAAAAGAGGTGAAGGTAGTCCCTCCTCCCAGGCCATACATTTCTGGGTGGACAGGAAAAACCACACAGGGCATGTCTTTGTCCACACCAATGGACGCCTCCCTGCTTGTGCCTGTAGTTAATCTGTGGCTAGAGCTGGGATGGGAGCCACCTGGAGGGTGCACTGCAAAGGGGTCCA
Organism: Echinops telfairi; assembly: GCF_000313985.2. NCBI lineage: Eukaryota > Metazoa > Chordata > Mammalia > Afrosoricida > Tenrecidae > Echinops > Echinops telfairi. The sequence continues at coordinate 31,209,293 of NW_022103901.1, forward strand.
CTTACCACTGGCCCAGCAGGTGGAGGTCCCCAGAAGGGCAAGAGTCAGCCACAGCAGCATGGTTTGCACAGTGAGTCTCAAGGTTTCTGGAGAGAAGAGGAGAGGCTAGGAGTGGAAGTGCTGATTTGAGGTCCCCTGACTCCCAAACTCTACTGGGCCACCCTTGGGAGCAAGTATCTCTTACCTGCCTGGAGAGTCAGGGACCCAGATAGCTTTGTTGCATCTGGTTGTGTTAAGCCAGTCTTTATACCCTCTAGCTCCAAGGATCCACATCCAGAAGTGAGAGACAAGGGGATAGGTAGGTGTTGGGCGTGCCAGTACGTGCCTCACAGCCTGAACAAACAGACTGGAGTAGTGACTATCCTGTCATTGCTGCCTCTGAGTCAGGCAGGTGTCCATCCCCAGGGGTGACAGCACAGATGTACACAGGACCCCTCTCCCTGCGGTTCTGGGTTCTGGCTCTTTCCAGGCTTCCAGCTTAGGCTGTCCTCCATCCAGGGATTCTCCAGCCTCTGGTGGAGCTCCCACTGCTCTCCAAGAGCACGTTTGAGAGGAAGTCGGCTCACCTGTTGGTCACGTGGATTTTTCTAAGAGTCTTGGTGTGAGTGGTATCTCATTGTTGTTTAAAATTGTATTTTTTGTACGTAATAAACTCAAGCATTTCTTCATATGATTGTTGGCTATCTGAACATCATATTTAGTAAATTATCTATTTATACCTTGGTCCTTTTAAAAATTGGGTTTGTGCCTGAAAACCTTGGCACAGGGAATACATAGGCTATCAGAAATAGGGAAGGATATAAATACAGAGGAGTCACAAATAGACAAGTAGGATATACTGAAGATAAGACACCTGTGTACATCGAAAGAATTCACCAAAAGATTAATAAGAGTCCACTGACTGCAGAAACATCTTTAGCAATGACACATCAGACAAAGGCCTTATTACTAAAATCTACAATACTTTGCAAGCTTACAATAAGACAAAATCTAATTGCCCACTGAGGAGGTGGGCAAAGGACCTGAACAGAAGTTTCACAGAGTCTGAAATACAAATGGCCAATAAACATATGAGAAAATATTCCCGATTATTGGCTACAAGAGAAATGCAAATCAAAACAACTATGAGATACCACCTAACACCCTCAAAGATAGCCCAATTCAAAAAAATCAGAAAGCAACAAGTGTTGGAGGGGCTGTGGGGAAATAGGAACTCTCATCCAATGCTGGTGGACCTGTAGGTATGTACAGCC
>NW_022103901.1:31213494-31221369 GCF_000313985.2 Echinops telfairi
ATGTATGGATTGTGATAAGAATTGTACAAGCCCCCAATACAATGATTTTTAAAAATTGGGTTTGTTTTTTTTCTTTTGAATGTGTTACGATTTTCTATAGGTTATGAAATCAGCTCTGTCTTATATATTACTGCTAAATCATTTTTTTCCCAAATGGTGAGCTCTCTTTTTACTCTGTTGATGACATCCTTTGATTTTACCTAAAGGGTAAAGTTTTAGAAAACGCTTGTCCTCTATTTTGTCTTCTGTAGTGTGCATTTTCCCTTCTCTTTGGTGGGTATTCATGCCTGAATTGGGGCCTTTAAATTTGTATGTATTTTTCAATTGGTGATCCTTATGATTCTAGAGGTTATATTCGGGTCTTTGATCCATCTTGAGTTCATTTTGTACATGGTGTGAGGTATGGGTCCTGCTTCATTCTCTTGCAAGTTGGCATCCAATTTTCTCAGCATCATTCTTTGAAAGTGCTATCTCTTCCCACTTCGTGTGTTTTAGTACTTTGTAAACAATCAAGTGTCTGCAGGTGCTTGGTTGCACTTCTGGGTTCTCTGGTCTGATCCCTTGGCCTGCATACATATTGTTGTACCAATACCAAGCTGTGGTAATTACTGTGATTTATAAATAGGTTTTGAAATCGAGGAGTCAACTAAACCCTACTTTGTTTTTGTGTTTTAATACTGTTTTGTTTATCCTGGGTTTCTTTCCTCTCTATGTAAAATTGGTGATTATTTTTTCCATTCCTTTGAAGAATTGTGCTGGGACTTGGATCACAATTGCATTGGATTTATAGAGTGCTTTTGGTAATATTGGCATTTTCACTATATTAATCTTCCTATCCATGAGCATGGGACATGATTGCATTTATGTAAGTCTCTTTTGGCTTCTTGGAAAGGTGTTTTATACTTTTCTTAAGTCTTTTGTTTCTCTGGTTGGATCTATTTATTCTTAGGACCTTATATTTGGGGTTGTTGTGAGCTGTCTGAGTTGGTTCAACTCACCGCGACCCGATGGACAACAGAACAAGACACTGTGGTCCTTCACCATCCTCACAATTGTTCTCACGTTTGAGTCCATTGTTGAGCCTCTGTCTCAACCCATTGTGTCAAGGACCTTGCTCTTCCTCACTGCTCCTTAGTTTACCAGCATGATGTCCTTCCCCAGGGACCAGTCTCTCCTGACAGCGTGTCTGCAGTGCATGTGACGAAGTCTCACCATTCTTGCCTCTAAGGAGTATTCTGGCTGTATTTCTTCCAAGACAAATTTGTTTCTTCTTTTGGTAGTCTACACAATTGTCAATATTCTCCACCAGCACCATGATCCAAACCATTAATTCTTTGGTCTTTGTGGTAGTTACATAATCTGGTGTTAATTTTGGACTTGAGAAGAGTAAGACTAAAAGGGTGGAGTCTAGTCTATCAATGGGGTCATAGCCAATGAAGCCTCTGTGTGGGCATTGCCTTCTCCTAAGGATTCTGGAAACCCCTGGATTTCCTCCTTGGTGGTGGGAGACACACTCTATCTCTGCTCACTCCCTGAGAGATGCTCTACTGACAAGACGCATGGCGCTATGCTGTGGGAACTGGAAAAGCTACATGGATCTACCCTGATACAACCAGACCTCTGGAGCTGGGGGAGGCACGTGGAGACCCCTGCCAGCACTGAGATGTTTACACCACCACTGGACCCACAAGACTTCCCACCCACTGGCTTGTGATCTTCCTGCATTCAGTGTCATTGCATGTGTTTATATGTCTGAAGAGGCCCTTATAGATTAGTATCAGACATAAGCATTGATATTGGACATATGGACTTGATCTGCACTGGGCTGGGACATTTTCTTAATATTCAATTGCTCTAATATATAAACCTCTTTTTTTGGTTCTAAATCATTTTATTGGGGGCTCATACAACTCTTATCACAATCCATACATAATCTATTCTGTCAAGCACATTTGTTGCTATCATCATTCTCAAAACATTTGCTTTCTACTTGAGCCCTTGGTATCAGCTCCTCATTTTTCTCCTCCCTCCACACTCATTCCTGCCTCAGGAACCCTTGATAATTTATAAATTAATATTATTTTGTCATATCTTATACTGCCGACGTCTCCCTTTACCCACTTTTCTGTTGTCTATTCCCCAGAGAGGGGGTTATATGTAGATCATTGTAATCGGTTCCCCTTTCTACCTCACCTTCCCTCTACCCTCCCAGTATCCCCATTCTCACCACTGGTCCTGAGGTGTTCATCTGTCCTGGATTCCCTGTGTTTCCAGTTCCTATCTGTAGAAGAAAGTTGTATTAAACCTCTTTCTTATATACATATGAGTGTCTATGCATTTGTTTCTCCAGTCTATCCAGACTGACATAGTCTTCCTTATTCAATGTCCAACTTTTCATGTGCACAAGATGCAATTGAAAATACCATGGCTTTGTGCTCCATGGAGATGAATTATCTTGTTCCCAAATAAAAGGATAATGATGTCTCTAAAGTAAACCAGGTGTGTGTGTGCGTGTGTGTGTGTGTGTGTGTGTGTGTGTATTTTGAGCTCATGGATCCTAAGAGTTTTTGAAAAGAATCATCATGATAAGGAACTGGTTAACCGCGTTATTGATATTGTTGATGATAATTTAGTAAACCCTTTTAGAAAACAGTTAAGGAAATGCCAACAGCAGACCACATTAGGCAGTTTTTTTTTGTTTTTTTTTTAAAGAGAAAGCCAGCCAGGTCCTAGTGAAAAAAAGGCAAAGAAGGGGAAAAACCTCCCTAAAACAGCTACCAGTTGATTTTATGGAAAGGGATTCCCCTTCCAAACAATGACTCTCTCTCCATCCCTCCTCTCCACATCTGTGTCCGCAGATCCAGATTCTCATCAATCCCAAGTTATGGACCATATTGTAATTGTTAAAAATTTTTAATGTTGTGTTTCTTATTTAAATTATATTATTTAACCAAATTTATTTACTTTGAAATTTTTATGTAATGTTTTGTATAAACAGGCAAGGTTAGGGTAAAACTTGGTGGCGGAGAATGGATTAATTCAATTTTCAGTTATTTTTTTAATAGGAAAAACTGATTCATAACTTGACTCCATTGCATTTCGACGTTCCTTCTAGAATGGATTAGCAGCAAGGTTTGGGGTTATACTGTAATTCAATACTTTAATCACATCAAGAAGGTTGTACAATCAGTTCTAGAACATCTTCTTCATTCTTGTACTCACTGTTATTAGCTCCCCATTCCTCCCAACCTCCCCTACCTTAAACCCAAGAAAACATGAATCTAGTTACTATCTCTATAGATTTACCTATAATGGATTTCATATATGTAAAAGCATTTTTAAAATGAACAAAAATAACAAAGTAGAACAGATAAAAACCTCAATCAAAAAGGAAACAGAAGGTATCCTACAATGCCACATTATTAGAACAAACTGTTCTTGTACTTAAGTAAGATTTAAGTAGAGGCCCAAAGTCCATCTGCTTACCTGTTGTATTTACATACGTATACACACATAAACAAATACACCTATATTCATATATTTACATATATACATATCGATCTATATACCTGTGTACTGTTTCTTTCTTCTTCTTTCCTCCTTATTCTAGATTAGTGGTTCTCAACTTTCCTAATGCTGCAACCCTTTAATGCAGTTCCTCAGGTTGTGGTGACCCCTCAACCATAAAATTATTTTCATTGCTACTTCATAACTGTAATTTTGCTCCTGTTATGACTTGGACGACCCTGTGAAAGGGTCGTTCGATCTCCAAAGGGGTTGTGACCCACAGGTTGAGAACCACTGTTGTAGACAGAAGAGCTTCCAAGATTGGTTCCGAGCCTTCCCACCAAGTCTGTGAGGGGACAACTCATCACCATGCAGCCCTAAGCTTTCCGTTTCCTCCAGGGACACGTCCAGGCAAGTCAGGAAAGCTGAGGATGCCCTGCTCTGGGCTGCTATTTACCCTCAAACACACTCTTCCTGAAGGCAAAGTTTTTCACTTTGCCCATTAATGAATGTTCAGAAAGAACGCCATGGAGGCAAAATGTATGTGAAGACACCTGTATGGATTTAGGGCTCTATCTGTCAATCACAGCCTTCCACAACCTGGTGTTCTGAATATAAGCTCTCATGCATGCCCCACTGCCCTCCAGCATCAGGACTGGGTACAGGAGGGGGTGAACAACAGAGTACAGCACCCCAGAAGGTTGTGCCCTTGGCAAGCAGCTCTTAAGGAAAAGGTCCAGGAAGCGCAGCAAAAAAAAAAAAAAAAAAAGGTTGTGGTCCAGGCAACCTGGAGATACAGGCTTCTTTCCAGGTGCAGCTGCAGGCCAGCATGATGGAAAGGTCTGTCAGGACCAGGACTCAAAGAATCACAAGAGGGTGAAACATAAGGAGCAGGGGAGAAAGAATAGGGGATAAGTCCAAGCTAAACACCCCATGCCCTACTGCCTGAGGGTCTGGTGTCCAGGATCAATACAAAGACACTCAGGACACCTTTGTCCCAGGGAAGCAGAATACAGTGAGCACTCCCAGACCCCAGCCTACCAGCACTGAGCACAATGGGCCTTCTCCTCCAGCAGGGTCCCAGGACTGACTCAGGGCCACATGCCTGGTCTCCCTGCGGGGGCTACCCCCACTGTGGTGTGCCCTGGGGGCTCCGGGTTTAAAGCACTCAATTATAACTCCAAAAGACAACAGTTGGAACTCCCCAGTAGTCTGTATCCTTCAAGATCACAGCGTCAGAACCTCGGGGGACACTTTAACTGTCTTACAGGGTCACCGGGTGTCAGAATCCACTTGAAGAAAAGGAGTTTGGTTTGATTTTCATTTGATTGTTTCTGGGCTGCTCCAGCTTGGCACCCCGCAGAGAGGAGGACTTTGCCACCTTCTTTCAGAGGAGTCTGGGGTCAGAGGAGCCCTCTACAAGGAAGGCCACGGCTCCTCAGGAGACTGGCACTCATGTTCCCAGCACAGGTAGCACAGGGCCAGCAGGCTCTGGCACTCAGGACCCCCACTGTGCTGAGTGGGAGGGGGTGTCTGGGCTGACAAGAGGGGATGGACCAAGCAAAGTCCTTCAGCACACTGGATCAGCTCTCCTCACTCCCTGGCTGCCTCTTCCCTCCTTCAAAGGAGAGTTGGACTGTCACCTGAGCCTGGCAGGCAGTTCAAACCCACCAGCTCTTTTGTGTGAGTAAGATGGGGCTGTCTGCTCTGTAAGGCTTACAGCCTTGGAAATCCCATATTGAGTCACCATTAGTGGGAATTCACTCAATGGCAGGGGCTTCTTTAATGTAGAGACTGAGGATCGATTCTATTCTGCTTCGAATGTGCATTAGGAGAGTGCACACAGCACACAATACCCAGGCTGAGGAGCAGATATTGTGGCATGAGCCAGACCAAACCCAAGGATTCATATGTAATGAAAAACAGATGCAGATAGCACCTGTGCTGAAAGGCCTCTCCTCACACCCCACATATGTCTTACAGGCCCACAGAGGGGTGAGGGAAGAAAAAGGCCTGCAGTGAGGCATCAGGGCACTGACCAGCCCAAAGGGAGGGTATTGTTTATGTCTCCACAGGAAATGGAGAGGGAAACTAGACTTCATTCCAGTGTGCCGGTCCTTGAGGGTGATGTTCCTGCTCACAGAGGCCTTTTCCCAGACATGAGTGCAGGACTGTCCTCAGCTCGAGACATGGCATCCTCTCCTAGATGACAGCATTGCAGAGGACAGCCCTGAAGATATAGCTCTAGGAGAGAGTCTGGTCTAATCTACCCACATGGGGGCAAACTAATTGGGGTGCACAGCAGACCAGTGAGGGACACGCATGCTGACTAAGGGGTGTGTGCAGCTCTGGAAGAAAGGGGGACTGGGCTGATGGTTTATACCATGTTCTTCTCTCTATTCATCAGAGAGATGTGCACCTGCTCTATGTCAGGATGCCTCTTAGTCTTGTGACTATCTGTATGTTTACTTATTTATCTTTATTTCTGTTGTTTATCTATACAAGATAAACAGGATAGGCAATCTTAAGGAGACAGTGACTGGTCCGAGGTTTCCTGGGGACAGTGAGGGTGGGAGTGGGGAGTAAGGTTAGCAGGGAGCAAACAAGACAGGTATGGAGGAACAGTAAGTATTCGAAAATTGATGGCCAGTAGAGTGTTACTTTTCTGGTTGAGTTTAATCAATCAAATTGTCTGAGAGGAATTACTGAGAAGTGAACGAGTAAATATAATAGTGGGGCAGGAGGGGGTAAAAAGAGGAAAGAAAAAAAATATATATGTGTATTTGTTTATGTAAATATGTGCAAATGCAACAAGGAAGCAGATGGACTTTGGGCCTCTACCTAAATCTTACCTCAGGACAAGAATGGTTTGTTCTAATAATGTGGCAATGTATGCCATTCACCTTCCTGACGTGATCACTGAAGACAGAATGGTGCATAAGGAAATGTGGTGAAGAACGCTGATGTGCTTTTAAAACATATAGTGTCTGGGGTCTTGAGGCTTATAGTTAAACAAGCTGCCATCTAGTAGGGAAACAACAAAGCCCACATAGAAGAAGCACACCAGCCTGTGTGATCACAAGGTATCGATGGGAAGTGGTATCAGAAGTGCAAAAACAAGCAACTAAATTGATGTGAAGGGATGTGAGTGTAGTGGAGACCCCAAACCACTTGTAGGATAATTGAACGATCCCTTTCAGAAGGGCCACATGGGAGGACTGAAAAATCCAGGGTGTGGTTTAGCACAGATGAACCACACGTTTATCCTCTAGTTTTTAAATATTTCCTCCCTTTATTATTATGGTTTTTATGTGCTTTACTTCATTAGTCATGTTAGATTTGCATATATTCATTTGGGTATTTAAGACGTTTGGTACAAGAAAGACAAGATAGAAACAATGACGGGAGTAAGGGCTCCCTAGTGATAGGGTAAGTGGGGAGGGGGTGAAGGGAGAGCTGATAGCATCGATGACTGTACATGTGAATGGATATATTGGATCACATGAGATATGGCCAAAAATTATTTTAAGAAATAAATAATAAGAAGGGTTCCTGGGGGGTAGGGTGGAGGAGGGAGGGGATACAGGGGAACTGATACCAAGGAGTTCAAGAAGAAAGAAAATGTTTTGAAACTGATTGTGGTAGTAATTGTACAACACTGCTTGATGTGGCTGAACAGAGGATTGTTATGATATCTGTAAGAGCTCCCAATAAAATGATTTAAATTTTTTTCTTAAATTCCTTTCTGTTTCAGCTAAGGTGGTCTGGGAGCTGGGGTTTACAGGTGTGAGTCTGTAGGTGTTGATTGCCCTTTAACTCCTCCCCAGCAGAGCTCTCTCTGGCCTGTCACCTGGGCTCCAGGTGATCTGTCCACTAACAGGACAGACCCCTAAGATGCATGTTCTGACATCTTTGCTCAATGCACTGCCTGCCCCTGGCGATGGAGTCCAAGTCTGGACCATGAACTCTGACCTGGGCTCCTCTTCTGACCTGTTCTTTGCTAGCATGTTCCTTAACTTCAGTTTCTTCATCTGCAAATGGGGATCAAAACAGACCCTGTTACGAAAAGCAAAGATGTCCCTTTAAGGACTCAGGTGAACTTGATCCAAGCAATGTCTTTTCAATCCCCCCCACCCCTATGCAGGTGAAAGAAGACGGAGGAGGACTTGATGCATTTGAATTGTGGTGCTGACGAAGAAGACTGGTAGTATTATGGACTGCCAGAAGAACAAACACATCTGTCTGGGAAGAAACAGAATTCTCCTTAGATATGAGAACGGTTCAAGACCCATCTGTAGGCAACTGGACATCCCCTTACAGAAGGGTCGTGGGGAGAAGATGAGCCAGTCAGGGTGCAGTGTAACAACG
>NW_022103901.1:31223616-31227001 GCF_000313985.2 Echinops telfairi
TATCTTCAAGCCTTTAAGACCCCAGATGCTATATCTTTTGATAGCTGGGCACCATCAGCTTTCTTCACCAAATTTGCTTATGCACCCATTTTGTCTTCAGTTATCCTGTTATGATGGTGAGCTTCACAGAATGCCGGGTTATTAGAACAAAGTGTTTTTGCCTTGAAGGAGCACTTCAGTAGAAGCCCAATGTCTGTCTGCTACCTTAATACTTACATATAACTATATGTACATAGATCTATTTCCCTATTATTACATATAAATATATTTACATATGTACATGCCTGTTTTTAGACCTTGCCTCGTGGTTCTATCCTCGATTTCCTTTTACTTTCCTCTTGTCCCACTATCATGGTTGATCTTCATTTGGGTTTCAGTAATTCCTCATTGCTACATTGCACTTGATCAAGCCCCACCAGGCACCCCACACCCTCATTGCCATCGATTTCAGATCACTTATTGTTCCCTTGTTCTTTTTAAACCTTTCTAAGGTGTCACAGCCCAGCTGTCTTGAGGTGCCTTGAGAACTAAGCCTCCACAATGCCACCACTCTGACCTTTGCCTTCCATGGGAATATCAGGGCAAATTCTAAAAAAAAAAAAAAAAAATCCATCAAAGAACAGAGGAAGGGGGTGGGGGGTCGGGAGAAGTTGATTTATGTTTTGGAGAAAGAAATAGTCTTTGCTATCCATGCCCTTTGGAAAAACTGGTTCAAGGAAGGTCCAACTGTCACCAGTAATAACAAATGCCTAATCCTGCTGTACATATGATCCAGGAAGAGCAAGAGACAAGAGGACGAGTGTCCAAGAGGAGGCAGAGCTCCAACGGCCATGCACAGTCTACAGAAGGACAAGGAAAACTCTTTAGTCTAAAAACAAGATCCATTATTGTTAGAGTTTGTTCCTGAAATGACAAATGACTCCGATGCTATCTTCCAGGAGCTGTTCCAAACTTCCCACGTGAAGATCAGGGGCCGAAACAAGACCAACCTCATGTCTCACCAGTTGACTCTAAATCTGGGGTTCGCATTACATAGTCTGGTGCAATAATTCACTGAAACAAATGGCAGAACCCACGGAAAGCGTTACCCTTACGAGTCACAATTTGATTCTCACAAACAGAGAAAAAAGAACACATGGCGTGAGGTCTGGGAGGTTCCAAGCGGAAGACGGTGTGTTCCCAGGGACGTGTCACCTCCTATACGCCAAAGTCTACACCCACCAGGAAGCACACCCGGAAGTGTCAGTGTCCAGAGTTTTTATTGAAGTGTCACTGTTTCATTATGTAGACATATTATATTCCAGGAAAAAGAAAAAGAGTCTTGCTGAAATGTCATAGAGACCTTTACTAAGTGTAAATATCAAAAGGTGAAGCTACTGTTTCTCAGGATATCCCCATCCAGGGCTCTGCACTTCGGAGTCTTTCTAACCCTTCCCCAGAGGACTCTGTGCTCTTCTATGTGTACCAGGCCACATGGCCGATCTCCTCCCCCTGGAACTGCATCGCAAAGAATCCTACAGGGGTTTAGTTGACTTTGTTGATGCCCCAAAGAACACGAGTAAAATTTTTTTGAAATGCAAACAGTGGGCTGCATCTGCACCTGCACTGGAAATGATAGAACTTTCGGGCCTGGGTAGAGTGGGAGGGTATGCTGAAAGAAAATGCAAAATCATAAAATTTTTTTATTTTTAAAAAGACCGGGCTGACTGGTGGGACAGAGACTGGGGGAGCCCCCAAGACTATGGCCTCCCATTAGTTTTTGTTTTAACATTTTATTGAGGGCTCTTACAGCTCTTGTAACAATCCATACATCAATTGTATCAAGCACATTTGTACATATGTTGCCATCATTATTTTCTATTGAGCCCTTGGTGTCAGCTGCTTTTCCCCTACCCTTGTGGCCCCTCGGGAGATGATAAATTATTATTATTATTTTCATATATTTCCTCGACCGCTGTTTCCCTTCCTCCGCGGTTTCTGCTGTTTGTGTCCCTGGGGGATGGTGGTGGTGGTGCAGTTATGTGTCGATGATCGAGATCCATTCCCCCTTCCTTCTCTCCTCTTCCCACCTACCCGCTGCCATCCTGGTATCGCTGCTCCCATTCCTGTTTCTAGATTCCGTGTGTCATGAGCTCTTATGCCTTATCTGTACCTGTGCACATGCTCTGGTCTAGTCCCCAATGGAAGGCAGTACCAGGGTCATGTTAGTGGGTGTTGAGGAAGCCTCAAGGAACCAGAGGGGTATTGTGTCTTTCTTTGGTGCTTTACTGTACCCTGATTCACTCATCCTTTCCCTGTGACCCCTCTGTGAGCGGATGTCCCATTGCCTACAGCTTGGCTTTGTGTCTCTGCTCCAACCTCCTTCATTCCCAACAATATGGTTTTTGGGTTGTTTGTTTGTTTGTGGTGTTCTGATCACAGTGACACCTCATGATCACATAGGCTGGTGTGCTTCATTTAGATGGGCTTGTTTCTTCTCTGCTAGATGGATGCTTGTTTAACTTTAAGCCTTTATAAGAACACAAATGCTATATGGTTTGATAGCTGGGCACCATCTGATTTCTCCATATTTGCTTATGCATTCATTTTGTCTCCAGTGATTGTGCCAGGAGGGTTAGCATCACAGAATGCCAGGTTGTTAGAACAAAGTGTTTTTGCATTGAAGGAGGGCATGAGCAGAGGCCCAATGTACATCCACTACTTCTGTGCATTGTCATGTAAATAGATGTACATAGGCCAATACTTCTATTTTTAGGAATTAATGTATTAACATATGTACACACCTATGCTTATACCTCTATGTTAGCCTGGGTGGACTAGAGAAACCAATTCATGGACACTTATATGTGTATGAGAAAGAGCTTTATATACAAGAGCAATTGAATATTAAGAAAACACCCCAGCCCAGTCCAGATCTAGTTTATAAGCCCAATATTAGCCCATATGTCCGATACTAATCTATAATTTCCTGTTCAGACTCACAAAACACATGCAATGATGCTCAATGCAGTGGGTGGATAGTCTTGTGGGTCCACAGATGGTGGAAGCATCCCAGCACTGGCATGGGTCTCCACGTGGCTCCTCCAGGTCCAGGACTCTCACTGCCATCAGCATAGCCCCATGTGTCTTGTCAGTAAAGGGTCCCTCAGGGAAAAAGCAGAGAGAGAGAGAGAGAGAGAGAGAGAGAAATCCAGAAGTTCCCAGAATCCTCAGAGAAGGTCATACCTACACAGAGGCCTCATTGGCTATGACCTGATTGATAGGCTAGACTCCACCCCTTCACTCATAATCCTCTCAAATTGACAAGGGATTCTTTTAAAAAAAAATCATTTTATTGGGGCTCATACAACTCTTATCACAATCCATACATACATCAATTGTGTAA
>NW_022103901.1:31230506-31233183 GCF_000313985.2 Echinops telfairi
CGGGGCGGTAGTTCAGATCACACTACCTCCCCAACGTGTGACCCCAGAATTGTCCTCTGTCAAAGTCTGCTCCAGTAAGGGGACAACATGACACAAGCTGATGTCAGCCTCACAGTCCCCTCTGTGTCCCATCAGCTTCCAGCAGGGACATCATCCTCCAGACCTGGTGTGCCAGCATGGGGTCCAGTCCACCCATGCCTATCTTATGTAAGTAGGCAACCCAACAATAACAGAGACCAAACAAAAAGAAAACAAATGTTTGAAAAAAGAAAAACAAACAGAAAATACATAATTCCAGGTCTGTCTGCTGACCTTTTTGGCTGTCTCCCCTCCTGTCCTGGGAGAATTCCGTGAGCTGCCCCTCCCAGCCTGTAGTCTAATTGTTGGACGCTTCAGAGTCTTTGTGTTTTCTCTTTGCTGTTCTGTTCTGTTCCCTTTTGGTTTGCCCTGCTTCGGGGTGGTTCCGATGGGACTAACCCCTGTGGTGTGTCCCCAGTATTGTCCTCCATGTAATTAGGTTGCCCTCAAGGTTTGGTGTGCCATGGTGGGGTCTGCATGCACACGCCCAATTCTGTGGAGACATAAACAATAATCTCTCCCTGGCTGGGTTAGTGCACTGCTTCCCCCCATACGCCCCTGTGGGGTCATCTCCCTCCCTCCAACGTTTTCTCCCTCCCCATTCTGCTTCTTTGTGTTGGAATAACATGTACCTCCTTGGGTTTGGTCCAACCTCCACTCGGCTGCCTGTTCCTCAACCCCTATAATGTGAGATAAGTGGCTCTTCTTCTAGACCTACTGTGTTGAGTGTACTTACCTCAGGGGACTCATGTTGTACTTGTCCTTCTGTGATTGGCTAACTTCACTTAGCATAATTTCCTCACCTCTTCCCATGAAACGACATGTTTCATGTGATCATCAGTGCTTTTTAGTGATGCGTAGTACTCCGTGGTGTGTATGTGCCAGAGTTTTCTAATCCACTCATCCATCCATGCAAATTTAGGTTGTTTGCAATTCTTTGCAATCGTGAATTTCACCACAATAAACATTGGAGCACAGACGACTGGTCGTGGTTTTTTTCTTACCTCTTCTGGCTATATATCCAGTAGAGGGATAGCTGGGTCATAAGGTAGCCCAATTTCCGTTTGTCTTAAATATCACCAGGTCACTCTCCACCAAGGCTGTATGTATCCTCAAGACCACCAGCAGTGGAGAAGAGTTTCTGTCTCACCACATCCCCTCCAAAATTTGTTGCTCTCTGATTTGGGTTATCCTCAAGGATGTTAGATGGTATCTCATGGTTGTTTTAGTTTTCTTTTCTCTGATGACCAATGATCAGGAGCATTTTCTCATATGCTTATAGGCCATTCTGGTCTCCTTCCTTGTGAAGCTTCTGTTCAGATCTTTTGCCCACCTCCTCAGGGGGTTAACTGCTTTCTTCTTTTTGCAAACTAGGAGGATATTGTAGATTTTAGTAAAAAGCCCTTTGTCTGGTGTGTCAGTGCTAAAAATCCTCTCCCAGTCTGTGAGTTCTCTTGTTACTCCCTCAGTGAAGTCTTTCAATGCACATAGGTGTTTTATCCTCAGTATATACCACTTGTCGATTTCAGGTTCACCTGTGTGTATACTCTTCCCTACTGCAGTTAGGCTATATACTCCATTAGCCGAGGTTTTTAGGTTTGTCCCAGTTCCTTCATCGATGGTCCTGAGAGTTTGGGGTTTTACTTCTAGGTCTGTGATCCACCTTAAGTTTGTTCTTTTCCATGGGGTGAGGTACACATCTTGTTTAATTTTTCTACAACAGGGCTCTCCATTGCTTCCAGCACCACTTGTTAAACAGGGCATCCGACAACTGCTTGACAACTGCTTGATGCTTCGGGGGTCCTTGTCAAAGATCAGTTGTTTATATGCAGCTGGTTTTATTAGGAACAAACTAGGAGGCAAAGGGCATTTATAGAGGCTTAAATACAGGCATGCACATATGTAAATATATTTATATATGATGATGGGGAAATAGATCTATGTGCATATATGTATAGGTTTAGTATTGAGGTAGCAGATGGACATTGGACCTCTACTCAAGTACTTACTCAATGCAAGAACATTTTGTTCTATTAACCTGGCATTCCATGATGGTCACCTTCCTGACACGATCACTGAAGACAGGCATACATAAGCAAATGTGGTGAAGAAAGTTGATGATGCCTGGCTATCAAAAGATATAGCATCTGGGGTCTTAAAGGTTTGAAGGTAACAAGCGGCCATCTAAATGAGAAACAACAAAGTCCACATGAAAGTAGCACACCAGCCTGTGTGATCACAAGAGGTTGATGGGATCAAGTATCAAGCATCAATGAACAAACAATCATATCATTGTGAATGAGGGGGAGTGCAGAGTGGGGACCCAAAGCCCATCTTTAGGCAACTGGACATTCCCTTATAGAAGGGTTATGGGGGAAAAATGAGCAGTCAGGATACAGGGTAGCAACGATGAAACATACAGCTTTCCTCTAGTCCTTAAATGCTTCCTACCCCTCACTATCAGGATCCAAATTCTACCTTCCAGATCAGACTAGACCAGAGGATGTACATTGGTACATATAGGAACTGGAAACACAGGGAATCCAGGACAGATGAACCCTTCAGGACCAGTGGTGAGAATGGTCATACCGGGAGGGTG
>NW_022103901.1:31233473-31243300 GCF_000313985.2 Echinops telfairi
GACACCATGGATGGATGGATGGATGGTAATAAGTGTTGTATGAGCCCCCAATAAAATGATTTAAAAATAAAGAAACATACATTTGGTTACAATCCTGTGATAAGTAGGTTTATTTTTCCATCTTGTCCAATAGGAACATGTGGGATTAATAAGGGCGCTATTTGATTGGAGGGCAAAGAGATAAATGTCTCAGCAAGGCCCACCCCCTTCTCTTGCTCTCTGGTGATTATACCTGCATGCAGCTGCTTTAGCTAGTTCTCTGCCTCAATTTGTGGGCTACACTACCTGTGGCACAGCCAACCTGTGGATCATGTGGCTAGGGCTTGAGGTTCCTTTGAGACCTGCTTCACCACGTTGCTGGTGTGTACATCGCTTGAGCTTGAGGATGGCAGATCCTGTCATCTTGCATTGCTTGAGTTCAATATCCCATGCGGGCCTACTTCCCTAAACTCCTGAGCTGCTGACTGTTGGTCACCAGCCCTGCTGTTTGCTGCCTGCATTGACCATGGGAAGACTCAGCTGTCTGCTTCCCTGACCTTGGACCAGCAGCCCTTGTGAGTTGAAGGACATCCAGGACATTAACTGTTCCACAGAAGTAAGTTGAACTGAGCTCTCTGTACTGCTGTGTGGACTAATTAGATGTCATAGTCCTTCTCACTGTATGTGTGTATATATATATATGTATATATTCATAAGTGTCATGGTTTTCTTTCTCTAGAGAATCCTGTCTAACACAAACCCCTTCGTGGGGCCCCACTGTGGGGGAAGCAGCTTAGGTGGGGCCACTGGCTACACAGCAGAAAGACCAGCCTGGAGGACGGAGGACACGCTCAGTGAAAGTCATCTCAGTCCTGCTGTGAAGTTACTGCGAGAGCTGTTCCTCTGGTCAATGCTGATCCCAAACTCTACCAGACCCCTTTGCTCCCAGCAGCAAGCTGGCTCTTACATCTGTCTGCCTGCTTCAGGACATGGCTGAGAGTCCTCCATCTGTCTGTCTGCTCTAAAAGGCTCCAGTCAGAATGTATCACTCAACCTATGCTTTTTAATAAGCATTTAAACACAATTTAATATGGTGAAGTGTAGATAGTACACACGCACACACACACACACAACCTGTATTGCACAATACAATTCCATGATTTTATCTACATTTTGGATGGGTGCTGCCCACAAGATCAGCAATTTGAACCCACGAGAAGCTCTGAGAAAGTAATATAGGCTGTCTGTTCCCATAAAGTCTAAAAGCCTCAGAAAACCCGGGGTAGCAGTTCTGCTCTGTTACAGGGCAATAGTACTTCACAATCAACTGGATGGCAGGGGTGGGGAGGGGGCTGTGAGATAAACCCACAGCAGTGGAATTACCAGGCAAAACAAAACACAGAATTACAGTATTAGGGCACGATGTCCCTTCATTAAGTGACCAGCACCCTTCCCTGCACCCCAGCACTCACCACAGCCTCTGTCCCCAGCTCGTCCTCATCCTGAAGGACAAGGGGTGACCAGGTGAACGTCAGGGGCCATAAAGATCAATGAATGGCCTTTTCTTTTTTTTCTTTTTTCTTTTTAATAAATCATTTTATTGGGGGCTCTTACAGCTCTTATAACATCAGTTGTATCAAGCACATTTGTCCATATGTTGTCACCATCATTTTCTTTTTTTTCTTTCTTTTTTAACATTTTTATTAGGGGCTCATACAACTGTTATCCCAATCCATACACACATCAATTGTGTAAAGCGCATTTGTACATCGTTTCTCAAAACATTTTCTCTCCATTTAAACCCCCGACATTAGGTCCTCATTTTTTCCCTCCCTCCCCGCTCTCCCCTCCCGCCTGAGCCCTTGATAGTTTATAAATGGGTATTTTGTCATATCTTGCCCTGTCCGATGTCTTTTCAAAGACATGAGTATGAACATGGAAACATTCTGGCCTGGCTTCTTGGCAAAAGCCTCAACCTCGGGGAACCTCCTGTGCAGTGTTGGGGCTGGTGCGGGGGCTGCCGCCTGCACTTCTGCTCCCCCTCTGAGGAGACACAGTGGAAGCAAAGAAAGAAAACACGGAAGAACCCGATGCCAGCATGGGCTTCGATCTTTGCCAGGAAAAACTGAGCTCTTAAGTAAATATAGTAAAATAATATGGATGACTATGACTGAAGGGGTTGCAGTACAGGAGAGCACAAGCCCAGCTCCTGATGTCTGAGACGGTGTTCCTCAGCCCTGGGTTGAACCTGAAACTGAACTCACCTCTTGGGTCAAGCGATAGACAGGCCTATAAACTGGAACTATCAAGTGGAGGTAGTGTCTTAGCTCCTTAGCACAGCCAACCACATGAGCCCAGTGGGCAATGTGTGCCCAAGGGGGAAGCTCAGAAAGAGGGCTGGGAGAGCGGAGGGAGAGGAAGGGAACCAGAGAGTATGTGGAACCTCTGTCTATGTCACCCATGACACGTATATGATCTATTGAGTAGAAAACCAATTTGCTCTGTAATCTTTCCCTGACATCACAATAAAATATTTTTAAAGAAAAGAAAGTAGGGACAGAGGGCATGAGAGGCAGATCCTGTGTTAGCATTACAATGAAAGGGGTTTGGGACCTTGTGGGCCCCCTGAATGGGCTCAGGGACACCTGGGGGCCTTGGATCACAAGTTGTGGATCACACTTTGTGTAGCAAGAACTGCTGTATTGTCCCTCAGCCTAGAGTATCCCCTAATCCTCTCCACTCAGCGAATCCCTACTGATTCTTTCACAGGGTAC
Source organism: Echinops telfairi (assembly GCF_000313985.2). Lineage (NCBI taxonomy): Eukaryota > Metazoa > Chordata > Mammalia > Afrosoricida > Tenrecidae > Echinops > Echinops telfairi. The sequence continues at coordinate 31,236,227 of NW_022103901.1, forward strand.
CTCCTCCAGGCAGACTTCCCTGAAGCACACCCTCATCCTGGGTCTCATGTAGACAGCGCTGACTGCATCTGCTTCTGCAGCTCTCTCCCCAAGGGGCAGCCAGCTCCAGGACACCTGTCCCCCTATGGGACTGCATCTTGGAATTATTTGCAGAGTGAATGAGGGGGAGGGGAGTCACCGAGTGGCACCACCCCCACAGCCTGGTCAGACTCAGAAGGTCAGAGCTGAGCTGGCACAGCCAAGACTGCCTGGGTGGGTCCTGACTCTGCCCAGATTCCCCCCTCTGAGTTCACTCACCATGCTCAGAGATCCAAGAACCACACCTGGCCTTGCTGTTGCATGGAAATTTATTGACCAGCAGATGAGGCCTCCAGGGGCAGTGAGCACAGGACCATCTGCCCACTGCAGAGCACCTTAGCTGGGCTCCTCTCTGCCCAGGGGCCCGGGTGCTTTCACCGACCTGGCGGCTCATCACCTTACAGCTCAGCAGCTTTCGGCTTCTCATCATCTTTGGGCTCCTCAGCACCTTTCGGGTTATCATTTTATGGGGCTAATAAAAAACCCCAATGAAATCCCAGGCCACTGATGCCCAGGAAGTTGTACTGTCCAAACACACCCCTGAGCACCTTGTTGTCATTGTCGGGGTAGGACGAGAACGCTTTGCCTTGATTGCTCCCGAACGCGGCCACCCGACTCTGGCTTGTGTACAGTTTCAGGGATCGAAGGAAGAGCCTATAGGTGCCATCGGCCTTGATGAAGTGCTCATCCTTTTGCAAGATGAACTCTTGGCAGCTTCCCGTGCTGGAGATGCCTTGTTGCATGCTCCAGGAGGTTCCAAATCTCAGTTGGATGCTGTGGGAGAAGGGAGACTTCAACGGCTCAGACCAGGGGGTGGGTGGGATCCTGGGGCCCTCTACAGCCACCTCATTGGCCTACATCCTCGTGCCCCCATTTGCCTGGGCAGTCACTGGCTTTTTGAGGGTTGGGAGACCCTGCCCCACTTCATCCTCTGCTGGATTTGAGACACCCAACCTCCCAGCCACCTGTCTCTAGCCAAGACCCCGAGAAACACCCCAAACTCTGGAGCACTGCCCTCTGCACACTTCTAGTGATTTCATTTCCAATCAGTGGTCCACTCTGATCCTCTGCATCTTTCCCAGACTGGACAGGGAGCCACCTGATTTCCTCCATCAGGGATTCTGGGACTGACAGTTGCGTTTTGGTTTTAGTTGAGTTTGGGTCAAAAGGAGACAATCAGGGGAAGCCACCACCTAACCCTTTTAAAAGGAACACTGGTGAAACAGTGGTTAAGTGCTTGGAAGTTAACCAACAGATCAGTGGTTCGAACCCAGCAGGAGCTCTGAGAGAGTAAGATGAGACTGTCTGCCTCCATAAAGAGTTACTGTTCCAGAAGCCCAAAGGGGCAGTTCTACTCTCATTCATAAGGTGACTACAAATTCTACTCTCTCATAGGGTGTCTCTCTCATGGTGGTGAGTTTGGTTTTCCGGTTTGGTCTGCTCCCCTTGGAGATGAACAGCCCTGGAAACCACAAGGGGCCATGTGACTCTGTCCTGCAGGGTCCCCTGAGTCTAAGTCCAAGAAACAGCAGTGGTCTTTGGCTTTCTTCTTCTTTAGATCAACCCAGGAGACAACTGCAGGACGTGGACAGAGAGGCAGGGAGACTGTGGCTGGGGAGCTGTGGGAGAAGCCATCGGGGCAATGGGACAAAGTGAATGGTGGTGGTTGGGGGGCGCCTTATGGCTCCAAAGGACCAACTGGCCCCAGAAATCTCTAGGAACCAGACACCAAGAGGGGAATGGAAGCTGAGAGTTCCCTCCCCCCAACTCTGCCGGACGTGGGGTGAGTTGGGACACTGTGACAGGATTCCCATGCCCTGACTCCTACTCACCTTTTAAACTGCCCGAATATACCTAAACAGACTCGAATGCCTGTAATGTCCTCTTCTTCTCCAGCAGAAGAACTGAAATAACTATCTCCTCTCCAGCCATACATATCTAGGTGGACAGGAAAAGGCACACAGGGAATGTCTCTGTCCACACCAATGGACGCCTCCCTCCCTGTGCCAACATTTAATCTGTGGCCATATGATGAGAGCCACCTGGAGGGGGCACTGCAAAGGGGTCCACTTACCACTGGCCCAGCAGGTGGACGTCCCCAGAAGGGCAAGAGTCAGCCCCAGCAGCATGGTTTGCACAGTGAGTCTCAAGGTTCCTGGAGAGAAGTGTTGATTTGAGGTCCCCTGACTTCTACAGTCCATTGGGTCCCACCTTGGGAGCGAGCACCTCTTACCTGGCTGGAGAGTCCTGGGCCCTGGTGTCCTTGCTGTGTCTGGGTGCCTTATGCCAGCCTTTATACCCTCTAGCTTCAACGTCCAGAAGGAAGGAGTGAGGGACAAGGGGACAGGAAGGTGTTGGGCGTGCCAGTCCGTGCCTCACAGCCTGAACAAACAGACTGGAGTGGTGACTATCCTGACATTGCTGCCTCTGAGTCAGGCAGGTGTCCATCCCCAGGGGTGGCAGCACAGATGTATACAGGGTCCCTCTCCTTGTGGACCCGTGTTCTGGGTCTTTCCAGGCTTCCAGCTTAGACTGTCTTCCGCCCAGGGATTCTCCAGCCTCTGGTGGAGTTCCCACTGCTCTCCAAGAGCAGGTTTGAGAGGAAGTCAGCTCACCTGTTGGTCATATGGATTTTGCTAAGAGTCTTGCTGTGAGGTGGTGTTTCACTGTTGTTTAAATTTATATTTTCCTTATAGTTAATAACGCTAGCATTTCTTCATATGATTGTTGGCTATGTGAATATACATAGTATGTAAATTATATATTTATGCCTTGGGCCTTTTAAAAATTGGGTTTGTGTTTTTCTTATGAATGTGTTATGGTTTTCTATAGATTATGAAATTAGCTCTGTCTTATATATTATTCCTAAATCATTTTGTCACAAATGGTGGGCTCTCTTTTTACTCTGTTGATGAAGTCCTTTGATTTTACCTAAAGGGTAAAGTTTTAGAAGACACTTGTCCTCTATTTTGTCTTCTGTAGTGTGCATTTTTCTTACATTTGGTGCATATTTACCCCTTGAATCAGGGCCTTAAGTTTGTCCCTATTTTTCAATTGGTGATCCTTATGATTCTAGAGTTTGTATTCGGGTCTTTGATCGATCTTGAGTTCATTTGGTACACGGCATTAGGTATGGGTCCTGTTTCACTCTTTTGCAAGTGAGCATCCAATTCTCCCAGCACCATTCTTTGAAAGTGCTATCTCTTCCTACTTCATGTGTTTTAGTACTTTGTAAACAATCAAGTGTCTGCAGGTGCTTGGTTGCACTTCTGGGTTCTCTGGTCTGATTCCTCGATTTGCATACATATTGTTGTATCAATACCAAGCTGTGGTGATTACTGTGATTGTATAATAGGTTTTGAAATCGAGGAGTCAAATAACTACTACTTTGGGATTTTTTTTTTTGCTTGTTTTAATACTGTTTGTTTTTTTTTCATCCTGGGTTTCTTTCCCCTCCATGTAAATTTGATGATTATCTTTTCCATTTCTTTGAAGAATTGTGCTGGAACCTAGATCGGTATTGTATTGAATTCATAGAGTGCTTTTGGTAATATTGGCATTTTCACTATATTAATCTTCCTATCCATGAGCATAGGACAAGATTGCGTTTGTGTAAGTCACTTTTGGCTTCTTGTAGAGGTATTTTATACTTTTCTTAAGACTTTTGTTTCTCTGGTTGGATCTATTTATTCTTTGTAACCTTATATTTGGGGTGGTTGTGAGGTGTCTGAGTTGGTTCCAACTCACCGCGACCCGATGGACAACAGAACAAGACACAGTGGTCCTCCACCATCCTCACAATTGTTCTCACGTTTGAGTCCATTGTTGAGCCTCTGTCTCAACCCATTGTGTCAAGGACCTTGCTCTTCCTCACTGCTCCTTAGTTTACCAGCATGATGTCCTTCCCCAGGGACCAGTCTCTCCTGACAGCGTGTCTGCAGTGCATGTGATGAAGTCTCACCATTCCTGCCTCTAAGGAGTATTCTGGCTGTATTTCTCCCAAGACAACTTTGTTTCTTCTGTTGTTAGTCCACACAATTGCCAATATTCTTCACCAGCACCAGAATTCAACCATCAATTCTTTGGTCTTCCTTATTCAATACCCAACTTTTCTTGTGCATATGATGCAACTGAAAATGCCATGGCTTTAGGCTCCATGGAGTTGATTTATAATGTTCCCAAATAAAAGGATAACGATGTCTCTAAAGTGAACCAGGGACATGCGCGCGCGCGCATGCGCGCACGCACACACACACACACACACACACGAATTTGGGCTCACACTTAATTGTAGCTAATTCAAGGACAATTAGTTCTTTTGGCGTGACCCTACTCAATATTAATCCTCATAAAGAGATCATTGACCCTATAACAAAGGGTGGTGAGGAAATCAGCATGCTACCAAAAGAAATAGCATCTGGGATCTTAGAAGTTTGTCTTAACACAAGCAGCAATCTAAGTGAGGTGTCAGCTAAGTCCATACAGAAGAAGCACATCAACCCATGTGCTCTAAGGACTGGAAATAATAAAATCTCAGATTGGAGGAGAGGATGGTATTATAATTTAAATTCTGAGGACCCAGTTTGTGATAGGCTATGTATGGTACAGTGAAAATGCAAAATCCATTTGCACGGTGCCCCATGTGGGTCAAGTCTCTAGTGAATCCCCTCTTATCATAGACTAGGGATGTGAATAGTCTTGCTATCACACACAGTACATTGGAAGTGGATTATTCCAGACATAGTTAAGTTAAAATTTGACCTCATCATTTGATCTCCATTTTGACCCATTTATAATTTCCCCCCTGGTTTTCAGTATTTTCTGCTTTCTTTTTAATTGGTTTCCTCAGCTTTATTTTATTATTGTTTTGTTTTGTATTGTATGTTTTTCTGTGTGTGAAATTGAGGATAGTAAATCTGTAAAGACTATCACTGAATTAAGAGTTTCTCTTGGGCATGTCAAGAACTGGGGAGTTGAAAATAATGAGTACAAGAAAGAAGAAAATGTTCTAAAATCGATTGTGGTGGTGAGTGCACAGCTCTTTTTGATCGATTGAATTATTACATTGTATGAAATGTGAATCCTATACACAATAGAACTGTTAAAAGGAAATAATATATCATGGCTTGGGTCAGGCCCACCATAATCCTCAAATGCTACGTTCTTGTTTTTCAACACTTTAAGCATGTATTTTAGGTTGCTATTGTAAACTGTATTGTTCTTTTAATTTCCTTGTCTGAATCCTCTTCTGTAATATTTAAGAATTCAATTGATCTTTGTATGATGGTTTCATAGCATTTATAGATTTTTGCATATTGATTTTATAGCATTGTCAATATTTTCAATTAGTTCTACCAATTGTTCTATTGAATCTTTGGGATTTTGTATATGTAGAATTATGTCATCTGCAAATAGAGTTTTGTTCCTCCTTTGGTAAATTGGATGCCTTTAATATGTTTTTCCACTACCCCTACTCCAATCTCCCTACCCCCCAACAGTTTATTGGCATATAGGTCACATATGTCAATAGTTTAACCACACCAAGAAGAGTTGTACAATCAGTTCTAGAACATTTTCTTCATTCTTGTACTCACCGTTATTAGCACCCAGTTTCCTCCCAACCTCCCCTACTATAAACCTCCCCAAGGTTTATAGTACTGTATCTGTAGATTTACTGTCTCTTTACTACTGTCTCTATCCAGTTACTGTCTCTACAGATTTACCTATAGTGGAATTCATATATGTAAAAACATTTAAAAAACTGACTAACATGAATAACAAAGTAGACCAGATAAAAACCTCAATCAAAAAGTAAACAAAAGGTGAGTATCATACAATGCCATATTATTAGAACTAACTGTTCTTGTACTTAGGTAAGATTTAAGTAGGGCTCAAAGTCCATCTGCTTACTTGTTGTATTTACATATATATACATATATAAGGAAACACACCTATATTCATACATTTACACACATATATCTATCTATATACCGATATCTTTTTTCTTTCTTCTTCTTTCCTCTTTTTCATTTGTCTTTCCTCCTGTCCCACTATCATGTTTACCCATTAATCACCACTCAGTAATTCCTCTCAGATATAATTCAATGGATCAAACACATCAATTTTAGAATCCTTACTATTCCCTTGTCGCCATCATTATTGTCTCACAGATCAACTTCCTACCCTGCCTCTTCCCCTTCTATGCACCCCCAAGCATTGGTCCGACTACTGTCTCCTTGGGATTGCCTATCCTGCCTGCATTGTACAGATAAACGAGAGAGAGAGAGAGAGAGAGAGAGAGAACATACAAATAGTCCCAGTATCCTGACACAGAATAGATACAATCACTGAAGACAAAATGGGTGCACATGTTAGTCTGGATTGACTAGAAAAATGAATTCATATTGTGTATGTTATTTTTCTCCACAGGTCTGTCTAAGTAAGATAGGCTGGATGAACAATCTGGATGAGAAAACAATGGGACCGACAGTTCTGGGGGGACATGGGCAAGGGGGAGTGGGGACGGAAGTGGTGTTAACAAACCCAGGGACAAGGGAACAACAGGTGATCCAAATTGGTGGTGAGGAGCGGGTAGGAGGCCTGGTAGGTCATGACCAACGGTAATGTAGCAGAGAGGAATTACTGTAACCCAAAAGAAGGCTGAGCATGATAGTGGGACAACATGAAAGTAAAAGGAAATAGAGGAAAGAGTTAGAAGGCAAAGGGCATATATAGAGGTCTAAATAAAGGCATGTGCATATGTAAATATATTTATATGTGAGGATGCGGAAATAGATCTATGTGCATATATTTATAGGTTTTGTATTAAGGTAGCAGATGGACATTGAGCTTCCACTCAAGTACTCCCTCAATGCAAGAATACTTGTTCTATTAAACTGGCATTCCATGATGCTCACCTTCCCAACACAATCGCTGAAGACAAATAGGTGCATAGTAAATATGGTGAAGAAAGCTGATGGTACCCGGCTATGAAAA
>NW_022103901.1:31243822-31251442 GCF_000313985.2 Echinops telfairi
ACAACAGAAAAGTGGGTGAAAGAAGACATCAGACGGTGTAAGATATGACAAAATAATAATTTATAAATTATCAAGAGTTCATGAGGGTGGGGAGTAGGGAGGGAGGGGGAAAAATAAAGAGCTGATGTCAAGGGCTTAAGTGGAGAGCAAATGTTTTGAGAATGATGAGGGCAACAAATGTACAAGTGTGCTTTACATAATTGATGTATTTATGGATTGTGATGAGTTGTATGAGCCCCCAATAAAAAGATTTTTTAAAAATCAAATTAAATTAAATAAAAAACCCTAATTCATAGCAACTCATATGAGTGTAAGAAAGAACTTTATATAAAAGAGAAATTGTTTATTAAGAAAACATCCCAGCCCCGTACATATAAAATCCATAAGTCCAATATTAGCCCATATATCTGATACCAGTCCATAAATTCTTCTTCAGACTCATACAGCCATGCAATAATGCTGAATTCAGGAAGATCACAGGCCAGTGGGTGAAAGGTCTTGTGTATCTAGTGGTGGTGGAAGCATTTCACCACTGGTGTGGGTCTCCATGTGGTTCCTCCAGCTACAGGACTCTAGCGTCATCAGCATAGCTTGGTGTGGCTTCTCAGCAGGAAGACGATGCAGAGTGAATCTGCTTCCCACTTCCTGAAAGAAAGATTGGAGTTCCCAGACTCCTCTGGCGAAGCCATACCCAAACAGAGACCTCATTGGCTATGACCTAATTAACAGGCTAGACCCCACCCCTGCATAAGTTGACAGACATTATGTAACTACCACAGTGCATAAGCAAATGTGGTGAAGAAAACTGATGGTACCTGATTATTAAAAGATATAGTGCGGGCGAGGGAGGGGGAAGAAATAGGGAGCTGATATCAGGGGCTCAAGTGGGAAGAGAATGCTTTGGAAATGATGATGGTAGCATATGTGAAAATGTGCTTGACACACTGGAGGTATGTATGGATTGTGATAAGAGATGTAAGAGCTCCAATAAAAGTATTTTTTTTTAAAGATACAGCTTCTGGGATCTTAAAAACTTGTAGTTAAACAAGTGGCCATCTACCAGGGAAGGAACAAAGCCCACATGGAAGAAGCACACCAGCCTGTGTGATCATGAGGTGTTGATGAAAAGAGGTATCAGTAGTTCAAAAACAAGCAACCAAATAGATGTGAAGGAGTGTGGCTGTAGTGAAGACCCAAAGCCCTCCTGTAAGATAATTGGACAGTCCATCTCAGAAGGGATGGTAAATCCAGGGTGTGGTATAGCACTCATGAGCCAAATATCCTCTAGTTCTTTAATATTTCCTCCCTTTATGTTATGGGTTTTGTTTTACCTCATTAATCTTGTTAGACTTGCATGTGTTCATTTGTATAACTAAGATCATTCAATACATGACAGCCAAGATAGATAACCCTTCAGAAACAGTAACAGGAGTAATGGTTCCCTGAGGGTATGGGAAGAGAGGGCGTGGGGTGGGGACTGATAACATTGATGGCTGTATAACCCCACTTGAAGGGAGCAAACAACAGAATTGTGTGTGAATGGATATAATGGACGGTGTAAGATACGGCAAAATAATAATAACATGGGTTCCTGGGACAGGGTGGAGAGGGAGGGGATAGAGAGGAACTAATATCAAGGAGTTCAAGAAGAAAGAAAATATTTTGAAATTGATTGTGATAGCAATTGAACAATAATCCTTGATGTGATTCAACTATGGAATGCTATGATATCTGGAAGAGCTCCCAACAAAATGATTAAAAACAAAAAGGAAGCAGAAAATATTGAAAACTAGAATAAATTTAAGTGGATCATAAGGGAGATCAAATGATAGGGTACCAACTTTTAACTTAACTGCATCTGCAACAAATCACTTTTGAATGAAGTCTGCATAATAGCAAGGCTTCTAATGCCTTTTTGATGTCTTACAATTCTGCCCAAGACTTCCAGGGCTATGTTAAATAACAGTAGTGCTAAAGGCCAACCCTACCTGGTTTCTCTTTGGAGGGAGAATTTTCAAATGCCTCTCCATTAAGGAATGTGCTAGCCATTGATGTTGCATTTTTGGTTTTATGTTGAAGAATTTTGAGAGGTGAAAATGGAGGCGCAGAATGGAGAGAGAATTCAGTCAGGAATGAGAAGCAAAGAAAGGCTTTATTGAGGCAGGGAAGAACTCCAGGGCGGATTCCACAACCTAATGAGCTAGGTTAAGGAAGTCGCACCTGGCAGTAAGGTGGTGGGAGATATATAGGGTTGGAGCCAAGGACATGTGTACTGATAATACGGAGTTTTTAAAGTGCTGCAGCTACAGAATTTGAGCCAGGATGGAGCCTGTGAATAAATCATCTTGTTTTTGCAGACTTGCTTTAGTCAGGAATGCTGGGGGAAGGGGCTGAGTGAATTCAGCCCAGAGAGACAAGCTCCTTGGAATGCTGGAAGCAGGGTCTGCAAAGTCCAGCAGGTCATCGGTCTTTCAGAGAGGCTGGGAGAAGGGGCTGCCTGGTGCAGATCTGGCCCAAACATCCCAGACCCTTAGTGATAATGGACACCGCAAGTTCTAGCTTTAACTACTTCCTGTGGAGATACGGTGATGAAGGGAGGGGGTAAGAGTCGGGAGGTTTAGGGCTTGGGCAGGTTGGCAGTGGACTGCACGGATGAAGTAAGAGATGGTTGATAGTCAGGTTGGATATGTCTCTTATTCATTCCTGCAAAAATTTAAACATACAGGAAGCTAGAAGTAATAGCACACAGATTATTAGGGGCCCAACTAGGGACATAAGCCAGGTCATGACAGGATTTTGAAACCACGAGGAAGGGCTGGTGGGTCCCCACTGTTGTCTTTTGATTTCATTGGCCATGTTGTGGAGTACTTTATCATTTTGTTCAGCTATACCTGATTCATTAATATAGTAACAGAATTCTTCATTTAAGAACATGCATGTTCCTCTCTTATCTGCTGCTAGTAAGTCCAGGTGCAGTTGCAGCTGGGTAGGCTTTGGGTCTGTGCTGTGGATGATAAACAGCACAGGGGGTAGCTGACGTTAACGTGGTCTTCTGGGACAAATAATGATAAATTAGGAATGGGAGCAGGACAAGTGTTACTAATAATACCAGAGGGGAGGGAGTTTATTGGAACAGTTGCCAACAATGGACGTTGGAGGGAAGCACAGAGAAAACAGGATGAGTTTTCTATCCCAGAAGCATTTAATAAGAGGGCTGCTTCCTGGATCAGTTTCACCCACTTGAAAGGGTGAGGGTTGTTGTCCTTTTTTGTTATTTGGGTTAATATGTTAAGTTCGTTTTTCATATTTCTTCAGCAACTTCATCTAGCTTCTTGGGTGGGGGAGAAACCTGGATCAATTATGGATTTTTAGGGTGGCTATGGGTTTCTTGCCCCAGTGGTAGTAACAGACCTCCCTCAACACCTTTTTCCCATCTTGGGTCCCAGGGATCTGAGATATAGAGTTTATACTTTCATGGCTTATTAAAAGGTCTACGTGGTATCTGCATGACCAATAAGGACACCCCTTGTATTGGTCAGGCCACTGTGTTTACAGGAGTCTTTGACCTGGTCATGAAGAAAGCAGAGCATTAGAGGGTCTGTTTATGGAGGAGAGATCAGTCCAGTTAAATGGGATGCAGACTGTTCCTTGACATCCACTCTGGCCACAGTGTGCTTTGCTGACAACATGAGTTTTGCCTTGATAGGTTTCTCGAACAACAAGTCACAACACATAAGATCCTGGGCTTCATAGGGTTGGAGATGGGCATGGGAAAGGTAATTCTTATTTATAGCACAAGGCACAGGTGGCATTAGGTATGGGAAACAGAAAGCACCTTACTAAAGCATCGGGTAGTAGGTCCCACAACTTGGATTGAATACCGGGCATGATTTGTGTCGGGGCCTAGCTTTACTCTGGTGAGGTGATGCCAGTTAGGGTCACCAAGGACTTTGACAGCGCTTAGGGTAGTGAGGATGACGGTATATGGTCCCATCCACTTAGGCTGCAAAGGCTGAGGGTGAGGTTCTTTTAGCAGGACGGAGTCTCCCGGACTGATCCCTGGCAAGTCAGGTCGTGTAGAATCAGGGGTGGACAGACACCTGTCTGCGTGTTCCTGGAGCAGTTTCCTAAAAGAGAAAGAAAAGGTAAACAGTTTGCCAGTGGTGGTGTTTGGATTGGTAGGTTGTGGTTAATAAGAAAGGACCTGCTGTATAGAAGGTCTAAAGGGCTTACAAAGGAAGGAGATCGAGGGGTGGCTCGAATTCAAGTTAAGGCAAGGGGCGCAGGTCCACCCATGAGCAGTGAATTTCTAGGGACAGTTTAGACAGATGATTTTTAAATAATCCCATTCATGTTTTCAAGTTTTCCAGAGGATTGGGGCGTGTATGGAATATGTAAGTGCCACTTAATGTTTGAGCGAGACTTGTGTGATTTGGGATATGAAGCAGGGACCATTATCCGATTGTACAGAGTTGGGGAGGCCAAACCTGGGAGTGATTTGGGTAAATAAAATGTCTGTGACTGTATCTGCTGTCTCCCATTTGGTGGGGAAGGCTTCCACCCATCCTGTGAAGGTATCTACTAACGTAAGGAAGAATCTGAAACTTTTGTGATTAGGCATATGAGTGAAGTCAATTTTCCAGTCTTGGCTGGGCAGATAGCAACGTAGTTGGTGTGTGGAGACTTTTGATTTAAGGACTCCTTGAGTATTTATGGCTTTGCATACAGAACAGGAGGAACTAACATGTTGAATGAGCTGGGTTAGTTTAGGATGGTAAAATATTGGTTGTAGGAACTGGGATAGGGCACGAGAACCTATGTGTAAGAGGAATGTATTTGGTGTATGAGGTTCTCGGCTTGTTGTGTGGGTAGTGCTATTTGACTGTGAAGAACTATCCACCCTTCAGGAGTCTTCTTTCCTCCCTCTGGGTCAGGGTGGCTTCTTCCTGGAGTGTGTAAGAGGGTTGCCCCTCGGGGATGGTAAAGTAGAGAATTGGAGCTTGGTTAGCAGGGTTGGTAGTGAGGTTCCTGGCAGTAGTGTCTGCATCCTTGTTGTCCTGTGTGACAAGAGAGTCACCAGTCTGGTGTCCTCTGCCATGGATAATAGTTACTTTTGTCGGTAGCTGAAGAGCCTGTAAGAGATTAGCTATTAATTTACTGTTCACAATGGGGGACCCTTTGTAAGAAATCCCTGTTCTCTCCAGATGGTGGCGTGACAGTGAGCTTTAAGGAACACATACTTAAGAGTCTAAATATATATTAGCTGTTTTTCCTTTAGCTAAGTGGAGACATAGAGTGAGAGCATTGAGCTCCGTTTTTTGAGAAATGGTCCCGATGGGGAGACATGCAGCCTCCCAGACCCGGTCAAGTGAGACGACAGCATGGGTAGCTTGTCGTTGTCCCTGGGTGTCTACAACAAACAGAGCTGCCATCGACAAACAAAGTGAAATCTGGATTATGATAGGGTTGATCTGAAAGTTCAGGTCGGGGTAGTGTTAGTTCTTCAATTATTTGCGGGCAGGAGTGACTGTAGGGCACCAGCAAGTTTGGGAGCTGAGGCAGGAGAGTTTCTGGGTTTAAGGAGGGAGCCTGGCGCAGGGATATGTTAGGGTTTTCAATAAACAGGAGGTGGATTTCTTGTAAGCGACTTGGAGACAGCAGAGACAGGACTCATGTGAAAGGAGGTCCTGCAGTCGGTGGGTGTGGTAAACAAAGAGTTCTCCCAAGTCGTCTCCTACAAATATATGTTAGACTTAGGACACAGCTAATGGTAAATGATTGTCAAGTTACCTCCCTGAAGGCAGTCAGTTGCTAGATAACTGTTTGGCCCACCACAGGTAGGGCCCACTCTCTGCTGTTGAGGACAATGGGCTACTTCTCCCTAAAGGCTTGCAGTCCTCAGTTCCTGTAGGCCAAGTTTACACCCTACTGATAATGGTTTCTATAGTGAGGCAGAGTATAGGTCAAACCTGCTCAGTGACAACCAAAGTTAAGCCTTCATCATGAATCTAGGATCCGCCCATCTTTTCACAGGTGTACTCCCAATCCCTCACCTTCTTATTACATGGATACCCCTAGATCTCCCCCCTCCCATTACTGTATTACCTAAAGTACAGCCCTGTCCTGTAACATATGTCTTCACCTATAATTAGGGGCTTGAACATTCTCAGAGAATATAAAAGCCTTGGTTAGCAATAAATCTCTCTCTCTCTCCAGGTGGACCACCAAGTGAGGCTGAGGTGAGCATGGTACCAAATGTGTCTGACTCTATTATTTCAATCTCTCTTCTATCTATCATGCTCCCTATGACTTTACTATATATAATCTTTATTTATTATTGCTGTACAATTGCGCCTACTGGACCCGTGATGATGTGTTAGGGGCTGGTCAACCCTGATAGGTGGGTAGACAACATTGGATAGGCTCTCCCAGTGTTAGCTTTAGGGCTTCTTTGGTGAGGGTGGCGGCTGCCTCCAGGGCTCAGAGGCACAGTTGCCAGCCTTTGCCTGTCATATCTAGCTATTTGGACAGATAAGCTACTGGGGAGCAAGTGGGCCCCAGGGGCTGAGGTAGGACTCTGACTGCTATACCTTGCCTTCATCTCTGTAAAAAAGGTTTCTTAGGGTGTGGTAGACATAAAGGTGGAGAATGAAGGAGAATATGTTGGAGTTTGTTAAAGGCTGTTTTGACTAACCAGGGAGCATCTAGGGGGCCAGCAGGAGTGTCCTTAGTGGCTTTGTAAAGTGGGTTAGCTAATAAAGAGAAGTTAGGAATCCAGTATCTGAAATATTCTACAAAGCCTAGGAAGGAAAGTATTTGGTCTGCGGTTTCTGGAGCTTGGAGCTCCCTCACGGCCTGGTGTCAGTCTACTGTGAGTTCCCAGGTGGTGGGAGTGAGCTGTAAGCCTAAGTAGGTAACGGATGTGCAAGAGAGCTGGGCTTTAGCTCTCGACACTTGATAGCCTTTAGAAGCTAAGAAGTTTAAGAGTTGGGCTGTGTGTTCTAGTGAACTGGTTTCAGACGGGCTGCACAGCAGCAGGTCATCTCCATACTGTAGTAAGGTGGACGACAGGAGGGGACAGTGTAAAAGGTTGGTGGCTAGTGCTTGGCTAAACAAGTGGGGAGAGTCGCGGTAGCCCTGGGGTAAAACAGACCACGAGTCCTGGGAGGCGGTTCTGGTGTCTGGGTCTTCCCAAGTGAAGGCGAACAGAACCTGACAGGCGGGGTCTAGCAGAATCATAAAGATAGCATCCTTTAAATCGAGTATGGACAAATGGGTTGTATTAGGTGGAATATGGGACAGAAGAGTGAAGGGGTTAGGGACTATGGGGTGGATGGGGACTAGGGCTTCATTGATAAGGCGCAAGTCCTGTACTAGGCGGTAGGACCTGTCTGCCTTCTTGACGGGCAAGATAGGAGTGTTGCATTGAACGAGAACAGGCACAATGAATTGGTTAGTCAGGAAGCATTGAATGATAGGTTTTAGGCCTTTAAGGTGAGTGAGGGAGATTGGAAACTACGGGATAGACGGGAAGGTGGAGAGGTCTTTAAAGTGAATAAAAACAGGCTGGTGATGTTTCACAATGATGGATCGGGAGGTATTCCACACTTTCGGTTTATG
>NW_022103901.1:31252031-31257679 GCF_000313985.2 Echinops telfairi
CCCCAGATGCTATATCTTTTGATAGCCGGGCACCATCAGCTTTCTTCACCACATTTGCTTATGCACCTATTTGTCTTAGCAATCGTGTCGGGAAGGTGAGCATAGTGGAATGCCAATTTAATAGAACAAAGTGTTCTTGCATTGAGGGAGCACTTGAGTGGAGGCCCAATGTCCATCTGCTACCTTAATACTAAACCTTAAACATATGCACGCAGACCTATTTCCCCATCATCATATATAAATATACTTACATATGTGCATGCCTGTATTTAGACCTCTATAAATGCCCTTTGCCTCCTAGTTCTTTCCTCTATTTCCTTTTACTTTCCTCTTGTCCCACTATCATGCTTAGCCTTCATTTGGACTTCAGTAATTTCTCTCCATTACATTGCTCCTGATCAATCCCTACCAGGCCTCTTACACCCTCCTTGCCACTGGGTTTGGATCACTCTTTGTTCCCTTGTCCCTGGGTTAGTCAACACCACTTCCTTTCCCCCTACTCCCCTTCTCTCATATCCCCCCGGAACCATCCGTCCCGTTGTCTTTTCCTTCCTCCTCTTTTTAAAAAGCTACTCAGATCACTATTTAGGTTTAAGGGACAAGGAATCTGGAGGGATTTTTTTTTTCTTTTTTAAAGAACCATACTATATATATTTACACAGCCCATCTCATGAAATGAAATAACATCAATATCCTATTAAACCTTTTATGCATGTGATTATTTTTCTTTCTCTCACATTCCTACTCTCTCTCCTCAACAGCCCATCTTGCCCCTTTCCTTGCTCCCACCCTTTGTCCCTGGCCTCCTCATAAAATTCAAGGTCCTGTCTATTGGATCATAAACCACGTTTTCCTTTGTTTTCACTTATAACAGTGTTATTAAATATTTTTCTTTGTAAAATTGACTGAATTTGCTGTGTATTGTTCTCCAGTTTTGTCTATACCTCCTGGTGTTCCAGAGTTGTCACTGTTTTTCATTAATGCACAGTATTCCATGGTATGAATATACCATACTTTGTTTATCCATTTCTCTATAATTGGGATTTTTGGTGGTTTCCATGTTATTGCTATTATGGAAATTGCTTCAGTAAACATAGGTGTGCATAGGTTTCTTTGTGTTACAGTCTTTATTTACTGTACATACCCAGTATAGAGATTTCTGGATCATGAAGTACTGTACTCCTATTTGCATTTGTTTCAGGATGTGCCATATTGATTCCCATAGTGATTGTACAATTCTACAGTCCCACCAGCAATGTAAAAGCATTTCTATCTCTCCACATACTCTCTAGCATTTCTTATTTTCCATTTTGATGTATTTGCAAAAGGTGTCAGTGTGAGGTGATATCTCATTTTTGTTTTAATTTGTATTTCTCTTCTTGCTAATGATCATGAACATTTCTTCATCTGGTTGTTGGCTGCCTAGATGTTGTTTTCAGTACATTGCCTATTCATATCTTATGCCCACTTTTTAAATTGTGTTACTTGTATTTTTCTCATTAAGGTGGTGGAGTTTTTTAAATAGATTTTGGAAATTAGCCTTTTGTCTGACATATTATTAGTGAATATTTCCCCCAATTTCTGGGTTCTTTGTCAACTCTTTTGATGTAGTGTCTTGTGCATAAATGTCATTATTGTAGTAGGTTCTAGTTCTTTGTTTTGTGTTATACCATGTGGATAATTTTTTATTATGTTCAGTAGTGTGGCAGTTACATAATTTCTTGTCAACTTGATAAATAAGTATAAGGTCAAATCCTGGTGATGCCTCCTTGTGGGCATGGTCTTCTCATGAGGATTCTTGGAGTTTCCTCCCTTTCCACTTGGAAGTGGGCCACACACACTCTCTCTCTTTGCTTCACCTTTCTGTTGAGGAGCCATACTCAGAGACCTGGAGGAGCCACATGGAGACCAATGCCGGCACTGAGACACTTCCACCACTACTATATCCACAAGACTTTTCACCCATCAGCCTGTGATCGTCCTGCTTTTGGCACCATGGAATGTGCTATGTGAGTCTGAAGAAGAATGAATTTGTGGACTACTATTGTGTATATGGGTAATATCGAACTTATGGACTTGATCTGAACTGGGTTGGGATATTTTCTCAATATACAATTGCTCTTTGAGATAAAGCTCTCTCTTACACACATACGCATGTCTCTGGATTTGTTTCTCTAGTTAACCTGAGTTTATGCCTTATATTAGGGTCCTCAAATTTGTCTTTACTTTTTCATTGATCATCTTTATAATTGTGTGATTTACACTTAGGTCTTTTATCCAACATGAGTTTGTTTTTGTACATGGTGTGAGATATAGGTGTTGTTTCATTCTTTTGCAGTTGAAAATCCAGTTTTCCCACTACCATTTGTTGAAAGACTAACTCATGCCCTTTGAATGTGTTTTAGCCCTTTAACAGAAATTACTCTGTTTCCCCGAAAGTAAGACATCCCCCCGAAAATAAGACCTCCCTACAATTTTGCCTCTCACTGAAGTATAAGGCTTCCCCCCAAAATAAGACCTCGCCAAAAATAAGGCCCCTGCACTACCATAACTCTGGACTCTGGACCGTAGCCGGGGCACCACCATGCAGCTCACTGTTGGCCGCAGCGCAGCTGGAGCAGACAGGAAGTGCGAGATCTCTTTTAATAAAACAATAAATGTGTACCACATTCTTCATGGAAAAATAAGACATCACCTGAAAATAAGATCTAGCACATCTTTGGGAGCAAAAATTAATATAAGACATAGTCTTATTTTTGGGGAAACAGGGTAGGTGTCTATAGATATGTTTTTGTATTTCTGAGTTCTTGATTGTAATCCTTTGGCCTTTACATCTATTGCAATACCAGTACCAGACTGTGTTGAATACCATAGCTATATAAAACTCAAGTAGATGCTGACTTATTGTGATTCTTTAGAATACGGTAGAAATGCCCCTCTGAGTTTCCAAGACTATAACTTTGAATGGAATAGAAATTCCTGGGCTATACAGTAGGTTTTAAAGTCTGGGAGTGAAAGGTCTGCTAGTTTGTTTTTATTCTTTAATAGTGCTTTATTTATCCTAGGTTACCTTACTTTAAATATAAAATTGGTGATTAGTTCTTCCATTTCTTTGACGAATTGTGGTGGAATTTGGATCAGAATTGCATTGACTTTTAAAAGTATTTTCAGTAATATTGACATTTCACAATGTTTAGTCTGCCTATCCAGCAGCATGGTAACTTATTCCATTTGTGTAAATGTATTTTGGTTTCTTGAAGGAATGTGGTTTTTTTGTTTGTTTTCTTTCTGTAAGTCTTTTGGTTCTCTGGTAAGATTTATTCCTTGTAGTTATTGTAAATGTTGTTGCTCTTTGATATCTTTTCCAGTGTCATCATCCTGAATATACAAGAATCCAACTTATTTTTATATGTTGATCTTATCTCCTGCTACACTGTCTAATTTTTCAACTAGTTCAAGCAATTTTTAAATTATATCTTTGGGATTTTCTATGGATAGGATTTTATCATCTGCAAATAAATAGATTTTTATTTCTTTTGTGTCTATGTAGATACCTTTAATATATTTTTATGTCTAAGGCTCTATCTAAAATTTACAAGACTATATTAAATAAAAGTAATATCTTTAAAAAATAATAGTAAATTAATCTTAAATAAATAAATAAAAGTAGTGACAGACAACAACCCTGTCTAATTCCCGTTTGAATTTTCTCTCCACTGACATCAACCTAGTGCAGGATCAAGGAATTAAAAAAGTTGTACTCTCATACTCTTGAGTTTCATTCCACATTTTACTCTCAGTAGGACCATCTAATGCATAGGCTCTCAAATTTGTTTGGGTTACCAACCTCCTTCCAGAACAAACAAGCAAACAAAAATAAAAACTCAGTATTCCCACTTGCAATTCAGTACTTTTGTATTGTGGCCCATGATCCAGGATAAAGGGTAAAGATTTGCTTCTGCAGCCCTGCTGGATTGTTTCGGCACCCCGCCCCCATCCCCCAGGTTATAGTATAGCCCATTTTGGGAAACACGTGATCCCTTTCACAGCAGTTGACAGTGGTAGCCGGGCACCATCAAGTTTCCTCTGGTCTTAGGGTTGTGGAGCCTGATATTTGTGTGGCCCATTACACTCCATTGCATTTATTGTTTCCACGTGTCTTCAGTTTTCATCTCTCTTCTTTCCTCTGGCCAAGGTGCACGCCCAAGACTTTGAGGGCATGAGACCCAGGTGCAGAGTTATTCTTTGCAGCTCCCATTGACATTAGCCAGCAGTTAGGAAGGTGCCCATCCAAGGAGCTGATTAAATAAAGATTGGTGCAACTTAGATGAAGGAGTGCCAGATAGCTGTGAAGAAGGTGGAACACATGCACCATCTTCATTCATACATTCCTTAGGGACAGAGGCGTGGGACTCATAGGGGTGTCCAGATGCTTCCATTTGTAATAAAAAAAGAGAGGGTGCAGAGGGTACAACAAAGGGGTGTGTGCATGCTCAGGAAAACTCTGAAAGGCCTAGTTCCCCCAGGAACAGGGAACCCTGGTCATGAAAGAGGCAGCAGGTGGAGACTGAGCCTCCCTCAAACACCAAGCATCAACACCAGGGTCCTAAACTTCGGCCACTAGTCTTCTTCTTTTTGTTTGGTGAAACTAATTTGTATGTCACAAAAAAACCGAGCTCTGTTTACATTTTACTTTTCTTCCTTTTAAAGTCACTTGGCTCTGATGGGTAAGAAATCTGAAGGGTTTTTAAGGCTTTGATCCTTCTCTCTCTCTCTCTCCTTAAAAAAACAAACAATCCCACACCAAGCGGTGAAACATAAAGGGAGTGCACAGAGCAGCAAGGGGAGCAAAGCAACGAAGTTCCTGAGGAATCCTGATAATAGACTTCTGACTTGGAGGGCAGAGGTTAGCACCTCATCATACCCGGTCAGAAAACATTCACAAGAGTCAGCAGATAGACCTGGAATTATATAGGCTATTTTTTCACTCTCTCTTTCTTTTTCTATGTCTATTTATATCTGATAGGCAAGATAAACAATCCTGAGGAGAAAACAACGGGACCAACAGTTACGGGTGGGAGGCATGGGAGAGGAGGAGGTGGGGGAAAGGGAGGGGGAAGCCAACAAACCCAGGGACAAGGGAACAACCAGAGATGTGAAATCAATGACAAGGAGGGCATGAATGCCTCGTGGATTTTGATCCAATACAATATCCTTGCTCGGAGCCGTCAATACACAGAGAGGACCATATGGCCGACCCCACTACGAGACATGAGCCCCCACCCCCCACGGTCGCATCTTGACTCAAGGCTCTCCAGCTGCAAGTGATGAAAATCTTCGTCAACGTATGCTTCCTTAGCTCGAGCCCAATACATCTCCCACCGCCTCACAGACAAGCCATGACTTCCCTGACCTAACTTGTTGGGTCTCCGAACGGGGGCTCAAGATGCCCCATCCCTTTCTCTGCTCTCCCGTCCTTCCCAGGAGTTCTTTCCCTGCCTCAATAAAATCTCAACTTCACATTCTTGGCTAAATTCTATCTCTCTTCCAAGTCTCTGTCTCCAACCTCTCATCTTGGTGCATGAAACCTGGGAGGAGTAAGAGGTCTTGGCGACCCGCCCCCCCTTGGGTGAGTGCAGTGCCCCTCT
>NW_022103901.1:31258102-31262370 GCF_000313985.2 Echinops telfairi
GTCCTTCTCCTCTGACCGCACCCCTTGCAGTTTAAGACACCATGGAAAGCTCACTCTCGAAGCCTCCCAGGGACAGTCCCTTGGGATGCCTCCTGACCAATCTCACTGAACTGGGCCTGGCTCCAGATGTTCGCTCTAAGAATCCAGTCTTTTTCTGTAACCAAGTATGGCCACAATTCCAATTGGACAATGAGTCATGCTGGCCAGGACTTTCGAGTCCAACATTCTCTGCGACTTCGGCAATTTTTGCCACCAGACTGAAAAATGGTCTGAGGTTCTGTACATTCAGGCTTTACTTTTCCTCTGCTCTTGTCCTTCCTGATGTGTCACCTGTCATCCAGCCCAGGTCTCACTTGCTCAATCACCCTCAGCAGCTCCTGCTAAACTCCCGTTAACTTCCACCACCGCTCAACCCAATCTCACCCCTTCTGACTCTCTGAAAGCATTGTCCTTCCCACCTACCCGTCCTCCACCTTACTCCCTTCCACCCCCTTCTGTCCCAGAACCTAGTCAGACTCCTCTTCAATCTTCCCCTCCTCCTCAACCTCCTCAGCCCCCTCAGCCTCAGCCTCCTCAACCTTTCAGGGCCCTTCTCCCTTCCCCTGTTGCTTCTCACTGTAGGTCACATCACTTTTGTCCCCTCAGTGAGGTGGTTGGAGCTGAGGGCCCCATCAGGGTCCATGCACCATTTTCCCTCCCAGATCTCTCCCAGATAATAAAGCACTTGGGAAAATTTTCTAACGACACCACTACATACATTAAGGAGTTACAATATCTCACCCAGGCTTATGACTTAACCTGGCATGACCTTAATATAGTCCTCACTTCCACCCTCACCCCCGATGAGCGGAAGTGGGTGTTACAACAACATGCAGATCAGATCCATCTCACAGATGCCACCATGCCCATGAGTCCTCAGGAAGTTCCTAGGAAAGAGCCAGATTAAACCTATCAAATAGATACCCAAGCTGGATGTGAAGGCAGGGCCTGCCGAGACTGCATGACACAGTACTTGCTGGCCGGCTTACAAACAATTTCTCACAAAGCAGTAAACTCCGACAAGCTGCAGGAAATTACCCAGCAACCAGGTAACAACCCGGCAGCTTTCCTCACTCGCCTAACTGAAGCCTTAACCCAGTATACTAGGCAAGACCCTACCTCTCCAATGGGGGCTACTGTGCTAGCTACTTGTTTTTTGTTTTTTGTTTTACACACACTGTGATTTTATTCTTTTGTTCCTCACAACAACAATAGAAGAAATCACTTTGCTACAAATATATGTTTTAAATTAGTGGTGTTGGTTTATATTTCCCAAGAAATAGTTTACCCATCACCATAGAAATGGAATTAGAAATAAATCTGGCTAACTAAGTTTTTAAGGGAACAATAATTTTGTTGAGTTTATAGACAATGATATGTATTTAAGCAATCATACTTTATCTTTTCCTTGGGTGTAATTTGGAAGGAACCTGTCTTTTATGTGCTAGCTTACAGAACATATCAGGATTACAATCCAAGTAAATAACATCACAAAATCCTGGAACACACATGTTGCTGAGGACAGCATGTCCCAATGAAGACATGGGAACAGCCGAGGAAAGAGAACCTCTAAGTCTTTCAATGCACACAAATTCAGCACTTTTGATAGGAGATGAGACTTCATTTTCCTTCATTTGGACAGTTTTCCACTTGCACTTGTGTTGTTTCTTCATCTTTCTTTTTTACATCTTCCTTCATGCTGAGAGCCTCCAGTTTGGCCGGCAAATCTGAGGTTCCCTCTGCAGCAGCTGAACCCTGGATGTCCGGTAAGGCATTCCTGCGGCCTGTCCTTGCTGAAGATGCAAAATTGGTGATCACAGACTCCACATCAGTCATTTCTGATGAATCTGTCCTCATAGCAACATAAATCTCCTAATTAAGATCTGCTATTATTTGTAAGACAGGTTTGGAAAGAAATCCTGATATACATTCTTTCAGTCGCGCAGAGCTGCCCGCCAAGCCGGAGCCAGGTCCCCGCGCGCTCGGGCTCCCCAGCTCCCTCGGCCCGGAGCTGAGACGCCGGCTCTGGCTCGCCGCCTCCTCCACCATCCAAGCGGCTGCCACTAGCTACTTGTTTTATAACACAATCAGCCACCGACATTAAAAGGAAACCTAAAAAGCTGAGGATGGCCCTCAGACCCCATCAGTGGCCTGGTAAACATGGCATTTAAAGTTTTTAACACCTGAGAGGTATAGGCTGAGGCAGCTTATGAATCCCGAGCCCACCAGGGGGCAAGCTGGCAAGCCCAAGTCTTGATTGCCACCCTGAAGCTGGCTGGAGGGAGGGGTCAGAAGACTTCAGGAAACAGCAATTTCAACAGTAAATCTAACCACCTGCCACTGGGACCCTGCTTCACATACGGCCAGGAAGGGCACTGGGTTTAGCATTACCCACATCCCAAGACACCCACTAAGCCTTGCCCATTTTGCAGTCAGTAGGACCACTGGAGAAGTGGCCTAGCCATGATGGGTCAGTCCCTCCTAACCTTGAACCGCCATTAACACTGCTTGATGATGACCGACAAAGAAGCCCCTCACTCAGCAACCTCAGTGACTCTCCCAACGCCGTGCCCAGGGTGGCGATCAGGGCAGCAGGTAAGCTGGTTTCCTTTTGGTGGACATGGTACAGCTGTCTTTTCAGTCCTCCACTCCTTCTCGAGCCCAACTTCCCCTTCCCCGTTCTCAGTTGTGGGAATTGATGGTCATCCCTCCAAGCCTCCCACCCCACCTTTAAGGATACCTTTCTTTTACCTTCCCACTTAACCCAGCTTGTCAGCATTTGTTTGCCTTTACCTTCAGCCTCTCCTAAAACAATTCTAAAGCAGACACAGCCCAACTCCCTAGCTTCTCTCTCCCTTCAAGACACACTTATCTCATTCAGCAGCTATCTGTTTAAGCCTGTGCTCCACCCCCACCACTCAGAATTTAATTCTAAATAAACACTAAGTCATAAAGAACCTCCAACCACCGGCTTTGAGTGAACAAATACTTACATTAGATCCCCAATTTCTCCCTTGTAACTAAACCATTAAACTCCCCACAGGTGGTTGCAGCAGCCTTCATGCGTTGCAACCAAAACGATTCCCAGCAGACCCTTAAGTCTTTGCTGGCACTTAGTTCATACAATTTTCATATTCAGTTAAAAAAAAATGTAAAGGACATCAAGCAGATAGTTCCCCAGGAACACAGGGAAGCAACAAAGCAGACAAGGTCACTAATTCAAACCAGCCACCCCTGCTAGCCCTCTAGACTCTCCCCAATTAAACAAAGCAACCTTTTAACAAACTCCAGCAAACTCTCCTCCAGTCTCTGCCTTTACATTTACCAAACCCTAGTAACTTTTCTCCAAGATCATGCAGACAGATGTCTACCTGCCCTAGATCCTGCGCAACCTGACCTACCTGTAATCAACCCAGAAGACTCTGTTCTGCTAAAAATCTCCATCCTCGACCTATGCAACCCAAGTAAAAATACCGCACATCATCGTCTTGACCACTCCCAGAACAATCTAAATCCTCGAAGACCCCAATTGGCATCATCTGACTTGGGTGAAATGAACCCCTAACCCACACCATGACCATTACTCCACTTGGATGGTGGGCCCTACCACCTTATGCTTTATTAAAACTTCTTCTACTTAACTTCTTACTCAATTCTGTTATACTCAATCCCTTCCTAGTCTCAGACATGTATATGTAGCAATTCATAGTTCAGGAAACAATCCCTGAACAAAGCCTGCTAACAGAATACACAAGTTATTATAAAAGCTAAACCCAAGTCATCACCACAGCTAGTCTGTTCCTTCACAAATCAGGATGAAAATAGCTTTTCTCTACATAAAGTTTACAAACACAATATAATTGTTAATACACCAGCTCATTCTTACACTCCTATATTCACTAAAACAACTAGTTCTCACACTCACATTCTCACACTCCTATATTCACTATTCATACAACATTCATTTACATTCCGTACACATGCCTGCACACACTCACATGCCCATGTGCCCACTCACACTGATTGGTACAAACTCACTCACTTATGTTCATGCATCCGCATGCCCACATCTGCACTCTCACCCATTAAGGCACAGCATACTCCAAACACAAAACATTAATGAACAACTCAAGCTGGTCATAAACTCCACCTAAAAGTCTCTCACCTCCTTGCAGCAACTACTTACATCCCTGGCACAGGTAACCCTTCAAAACCATCGTGCATTAAAT
>NW_022103901.1:31263441-31265389 GCF_000313985.2 Echinops telfairi
TGATGATTTCCGCTCTGCTTTTTCCCTTCCTGTTTTCCTGATTTCCTTGCCCTTGTTCCTCTGGTTTTTGTTTAAAAGTCATCCACTACCGGTTTTGAAAGGGGAAAGATCCTCTTGATGTTTTTCAATGCTTGGTGGGGGAGGAGAGAAGTAGCCCAGAGAATAACAGCATTTGGTGATGAACAAGGATAAGAAACTCAGACTTCAGGGTCAACAAGTTACATGCTGATTCTTGAGTCTCAAGACAGTTTGGGCTGCCTTTCTGACACGAGGGCAGCCTGGAAAGAAGGATCGAGAGCTGTCTGACTCAGTATAGAACATGATCACCACCCTCTGATCCAAACCGATCGGTTAACCCAGGTCAGATGCATCCCGGTCCCTTTGCTGGGGGACGCAGTGAAGCTCTTTTGTTGTGAGTTTCCATCAAGTCAATTCTGACTCCACGTGTGTACCTGGTACAACTGTGCTATGAAGATTCCAAGGTGGTAGATCTCCAAGCAGGTCAATTCATCACACACAAATCATTGGATGGAGGGAGACCATGGCCCCAGGCCACATGGTATCCAAAGATCATGGATTCACAAACACCAGGCCCCTAAATAGGATATGGGGTACAAGGAAACTGTCATGGGTGTGTGAAGGGAACGCTGATTGAGACAGGCACATTATTCCAGACAAAAGAGCTTCCAAGATTGGTTCCTAGCCTTCCCACCAAGTCAGTCACCATGCAAACCTAGGCCTTCCATTTCCTCCAGGGACATGCCCAGGCAAGTCAGGAAGGCTGAGGATGCCCTGCCCCGGGCTCACTATTTACCCTCAAACACACTCTGCCTGAAGGCAAAGTTTTTCACTTTGCCCATGAATGTTCAGAATGTTCAGAAAGAACTCCATGGAGGCTTAATATATGTGGAGACACCCATATGGAAATAAGGCTCTATCTGTCAACCACAGCCTTCCACAACCTCATGCTATGAGGATAAGCTCTCATACAGACCACACTGCCCTCTAGTGAGCATCAGGACTGGGTACAGGAGCAGGTGAACAACAGGGTACAGCATCCCAGAAGGCTGCACCACTGACAAGAAGCTCTTGAGGAAGAGGTCCAGCAGGAGGCACAAAAGAGGGGTTGTGGTCCAGGCAACCTGGAGATCCAGGCTTCTTTCCAGCTCTAGTTGGAGGCTAGTGTGATGCAATCGTCTGTCAGGACCAGGACTCCGAGAATCACCACCAGAGAAAGGGGAGTCAAAAGAGGGGATAGGTCCAGGCCAAACACTCCACATGCCTGAGCGTCTTGTGTCCAAGATGGTGAGGGTTCAGTACAAACACAGTCAGGATACCTTTGTTCCAGGGAAGCAGGGCAATATAGTGAGCACCCCCAGACTCTGGCCCAGACCTCAGCCTATAAGCACTGGGCACAATGGGCCTTCTCCTCCAGCAGTGTCCCAGGACTGACTCAGGATCATATGCCTGGTCTCCCTTTCCCCAGCTGTGGTGTGTCCTGGGGGGTCTGGGGGCACTCAGATGCAAACCAAAAATCCAACAGTTGGAACCCCCCAGTAGTCTGTGTCCATTAAGATCACAGCGTCAGAACCTTGTGGAACACTTTCACTGTCTTACAGGGTCACCAGGTGTCAGAATTCACTTGAAGAAAAGGAGTTTGGTTTGGTTTCATTTGATTGTTCCTGGGATGCTCCAGCCTGGCACCCTGCAGATAGGATGACTTTGCCACTGCTCTTTCAGAGGAGTCTGGGGTCAGAGGAGCCCTCTACAAGGAAGGCCACGGCTCCTCAGGAGACTGGAACTCATGTTCCCAGCTCAAGCAGCACTCAGGACCCCCACTGCGTTGAGTGGGAAGGGGGTGTCAGGGCTGGTGAGAGGGGATGGACCAAGCAAAGTCCTTCAGCATACTGGATCAGCTCTCCTCACTCTCTCGCTGCCTCTTGTCTCA
>NW_022103901.1:31266990-31291112 GCF_000313985.2 Echinops telfairi
ATAGGAACTGGAAATACAGGGAATCCAGGACAGATGAACCCATCAGGACCAGTGGTTAGAGTGACGATATAAGGAGGGAGGAGGGAAGGTGAGGGAGAAAGGGGGAACCGATTACAAGGTCTACATATAATCTCCTCCCTGGGGAACAGACAGCAGAGAAGTGGGCGAGGGAGACGTCGGATGGTGTAATGTATGACAAAATAGTAATAATTTATAAATTATGAAGGGTTCAAGGAGAAGGAGGTAGTGGAGAGGGAGGGAAAACATGAGGAGCTGATACCAAGGGCTCAAGTAGAAAGCAGGTGTTTTGAGAATGATGATGGCAACATATGTACAAATGTGCTTGACACAAATGATGTATGTATGGATTGTGATGAGTTGTATGAGCCCCTAATAAAGTGATTTAAAAAACAGATGCAGATAGCACCTGTGCTGAAAAGCCTCTCCACCCACCCCCCATATGTCTTACAAGCTCATAGAAGGGTGAGGGAAGATAAAGGACTGCAATGAGGGGTCAGGGCACTGACCACCCCAGAGGTAGGGTATTGTATATGTCTCCACAGGAAATGGAGAGTGATATTAGATTTTATTCCAGTGTGCTGGTCTATAAGGACAATGTTTCTGCTCTAAGAACCTTGTTCCCAGACATGAGTGAAGGACTGTCCTCATCTCAAGACATGACATCCTCTCCTTAGATGACAGCATTGCAGAGGAGAGCCCTGATGATATGCTCAAGGAGAGAGTCTGGTCTGATCCGCCCACATGGGGCCAAACTAATTGAGGTGCACAACAGACCAGTGTGGGACACGCATCCTAAAGACGAAGGGGTGTGTGCAGTTCTGGAAGAAAGGGGGACTGGACTGACAGTTTATACCATGTCCTTTTCTCTATTTATCAGAGAGATATGCACCTGATTTATGTCAGGATACCTGTTAGTCTTGTGACTATCTGTATGTGTATTTTATTTTATTTATGATATTTATCTATAAAAGATAAACATAATAGGCAACCTTAAGGAGACAGAGACTGGTCCCAGGGTTCCTGGGGACCAGGGGAGGGCAGTGAGGCGAGCGGGGAGCAAACAAGACAGGTACAGAGGAACAGTAAGTATTCTAAAATTGATGGCTAGGAGGGTGTAGCTTTTCTGGTTGAGGTTAATCAATCGAATTGTCTGAGAGGAATTACTGAGAGGTGAACCATTGGTAAACATAAATTTGTGTAGGAGGGTAAAAAGTGGAAAGAAAAAATATATAAATATGTGTGTATTTGTTTATGTATATATGTGCAAATGCAACAAGGAAGCAGATGGACTTTGGGCCTCTACTTAAATCTTACCTCAGGACAAGAACCCTTTGTTTTAAAAATGTGGCACGGTATGATATTCACCTTCCTGACCAGATCGCTTAAGACAAAATAGGTGCACAAGCAAATGTGGTGAAGAAAGCTGATTGTGCTTTTAGAAGATGTAAAAAGATATACTGTCTGCGGTATTAAAGGCTTATAGTCAAACAAGCTGCCATCTAGCAGGGAAACAACAAAGCCCACATGTAAGAAGCACACCAGCCTGTGTGATCATGGGGCATTGACTAGAAGTGATACCAGAAGTTCAAAAACAAGTGAGCAAATTGATGTGAAGAGGCATGGACGTGCTGGAGATCCCAAACCACCTGTAAGATAATTGGACAGACCCTTTCAGAAGGGCCACATGGAAGGACTGGAAAATTCAGGGTGCAGTTTAGCACTGATGAACCACACAATTATCCTCTAGTTATTTAATATTTCCTCCTCTAATTATTATGGTTATTATGTGTTTTATCTCACGAATCATGTTAGATTTCTATACGTTTTTTTTTTATATTTAAGATTGTTCAGTACATAAAAACAAGATAGATAACCCTTCAGTAACAGTAACAGGAGTAATGGTTCTCTGAGGGTAGGGGAAGAGAGGGGGAAGGGGTGAACGGAGAGCTGACAGCATTGGTGATTATATAACCCCACTCTACGGGAGCCAACAATAGAATTCTATGTGAATGGATATATTTGATCTTGTGAGATATGGCTAAAAAATTATTATAGGAAAAAAAATAATAATAAGGGCTCGGGGAAGAAATAGGGTGGGGCAGGGAGGGTATAAAGGATAACTGATACCAAGGATTTCAAGAAGAAAGAAAATGTTTGAAAACTGATTGTGGTAGCCCATGTACAATACTACTGGATGTGATTGAACTAAGGATACTTATGAGATCTGTAAAAAGTCCTAATAAAGTGTTTAAAAAAATTTTTTTTAAATCTTTTTGGCTTCAAATTGGGTGATCTGAAAGTTGGGAATTACAGGTGTGAGTCTGAAGTTCTTGATAGTCCCGCTAACTCCTCCCTAGGAGAGCTCTGTCTGGCCTGTCACCTGGGCTCCAGGTGATCTGTCTACTAACAGGACAGGCCCCTAAAATGCATGTTCTGACTTCTTTGCTCAGTGCACTGCCCGCCCCTGGCTATGGAGCCAGAGTCTGAACCATGAACTCTGACCTGGGCTCCTCTTCTTTGATAGCATGTTCCTTAACCTGTTTCTTCATTTGTAAATGGGGATCAAAACAGACCCTGTTAAGAAAAGCAAAGATGTCCCTTTCAGGACTCAGGGGAACTTGATCCAAGCAATGTCTTTTCAATTCCCTCCATGCAGATGAAAGAAGACTAGGAGGACTTGATGCATTTGAATTGTGGTGCTTACAAAGAAGACTGGTAGTACTGTGGACTGCCAGAAGTACAAACACATCTGTCTGGGGAGAAATAGAATACTCCTTTAATATGAGAATGGCAGACTTGTCTTAATTACTTTGAAGGTGATCTCAGAAGGCTCCAATCACGCTTGGTAAAGTGGAGAATCAGAGAAAAAGAGATGAGTTGCTACAATGGCTGAAATAATGGGCTCAAACATGATGACCACGGTGAGGCTGGAGGAGGAAAGGACCATTGTACGTGGGGTCACTATGAATCAGCATCAAACGAATGATACTGAACAAAAGCCACAGCTCTTGCTGAGTGAAGTGGTTTTGAGGGTGAAGCTGGACATGCAGTGCAGAATATTAGTGACTGACGGCATGGAGTAAGGTGGTCATGGTCTCAGTGATTGAAGGCTGGCCTCACCAAGGCTCCAGTATTGGCTCCAAAGTTTTCAGTCTGAAAAAATAACCCATCTAGTGTTGAAGAAGGTGCTCTTCTGTTTCCCAGCACTGGAAAGCTCTTCCTGTGTGGGCGACAGAGCTTAGGAGCCCATGGTGAAGGCCTGGAATTCTTCAGCCTACAGCTTTATGGCAGAGGACATGGGGTCCACACCAACCAAGAAGGTAGAAGCCAAGAGTGGACCCAAGCAAGTTGTCCATCAAGCACAAAGGCAAAAGCATTGCCCAATCTCTCCTCCATCAGCACAGTCAAATACAGAGCAAGCCTGCAAGATCCTGACAGTGAATACCCATCGACCCACTGCCGTGCTGCTCCAATGCTCAGTCGCACTGAGGACCGTAGAAGACTAGAAGAACCACACAGCCGAGCCCAGCCCAGATTGCTGACCCACGGAATCACGAGTCCAATCGAGGCTGTTGTTTCAAAATGTTTTCTTTTTATTTTAAGTGCAGTGCAATATAGATAAAATTTGCTACAGTGATGTTGAGTACTTTCAAAATATTGTGCAAAATGGTTATTGTTTTAGGACACTAATTTCAGGAGTTTGTTACCCAGCAAAAGCTAACAGGTACTAATAGATACATCCTTCAAAGTCCTGGTTTCTGACTTCTGTGCTGTCCTGCCTCACATAGTATGTGTCAAGTAGATATTGGACTTGTTATGGTTGTTTGGTAAAATGACAATATATTTATTCTTCAAAAAAAATCATTTGTAGGGGGGCTCTTACAGCTCTTACTACAATCCATCCATCCATTTTGTCAAGCACATTTGTACATATGTTCCCATCATCATTTTCAAAACGTTTTCTATCTACTTGAGTCCTTGCTATCAGCTCCTCATTTTTTCCCCTTCCTCTGCTACTCTCCTTCCTTCATGAACTCTTAATAGGTTATAATTTTTTTTCATGTGTTATACCAACCACTGTCTCCCTTCACCTACTTTTCTATTGTCCACCCTTCTGGACAGTGGGACGTTATATGTCCATCATTGTGATCGGTTCCCCCTTTCCCCCTACACCTTCCCCCTACTCTCCAGGTATTGCTACTCTCATTTCTGGTCCTGAGGGGTTTATCAGTCCTGGATTTCCTGTGTTGCAATCTCTTGTCTACACCAGTGTACATGCTCTGGTCTAGCCTGATTTGTAAGGTAGAATTGGGGTCATGATTGTGTGCGGGTGTGTGTGTGTGAAGCATTAAAGAATTAGGGGAACATTGTGTGTGTCAATGGTGCTATACTACACCCGGACTAGCTTATCTCTTCCTTGTGGCCCTTTTGTGAGGGGATGTCCCAACTGTCTACAGATGGGCTTTGGGTCTCCACTCCACTATCTCCCTCATTCACATTGATATGATTTTTTCATCCAGGTCTTTGATGCCTGCTACCTGTTCCCATCAACCTTCATGATCACACAGGCTGGGTGCTTCTTCCATGTGGGCTTTGTTGCTTCTCAGCTAGATGGATGCTTTTTTATCTTCAACCCTTTCAAACGCCAGATGCTATATCTTCACCATCAGCTTTCTTCACCCCATTTACTTATGCACCCATTTTGTGTTCATTGTCCATGTTGGGAAGGTGAGCATCACAGAATGCCAGGCTATTAAAACAAAGTGTTCTTACTTTGAGGGAGTACTTGAAATGAGGCCCAATGTCCATCGGCCACCTTAATACTTAACATATAAATATATGTGCATAGATATATGTCCCTATCGTTATATAAAAATATATTTGCATATGTGCATGCCTGCATTTACACCTCTATAAATGTCCTTTGCCTCCTAGCTCTGTCTTCTATTTCCTTTCCCCCACTCTTGTCCCATTATCATGGCCACATTGCATTTGATCAAACCCCACCAGGCATCCTATGGCCTCATAACCATTGATTTCAGATCACTTGTTCCCTTGTTCTTTTTTAACTTTTCTAAGGTGTCACAGGCCAGCTGTCTTGAAGTGTTCTGAGAACTAACTTTCACAATGCCACCACTCTGACCTTTGTCTTCCACGGGAATATCTCAGGGCAAATTCTAAAGATAACACTCCATCAAGGAATAGAAGAATAGGGGTGGGGGAGTTGATGTATTTTTTAGACAAAGAAATAGTCTTTTCTATCCACGCCCTTTGGAAAAACTGGTTCAAGGAAGGTCCAACTGTCACCAGTAATAACAAATGCCTAGTCCTGCTCTACATTACCATCCAGGAAGGGCGAGAGACCAGGGGAGGAGCATCCAAGAAGTGGCAGAGCTCCAACCACTACTCACAGTCCACAGAAGGACAAGGAAAATATCTTTAGTCTAAAAACAAGATCCATCATTGTTAGAGTTTGTTCCTGAAATGACAAATGTCTCTGGTGCTAACTTCCTGGACCTGAACCAAACTTCCCACGTGAAGAGCAGGGGCCTAACCAAGACCACCCTTGTGTCTGACCAGCTGACTCTAAATCTGGGGTTCCACTACCGACTCTGGAGCAATAATTCACTGAAACAAATGGCACAACCCACTGAAAGCATTATCCTTAAGAGTCAAAGTTTGATTCTCACAAACAGAGACAAAAGAACACATGGCATGAGGTCTGGGAGGTTCCAAGGGGAAGACTGCGTGTTCCCAGGGACGTGTCACCTCCCGTATGCCAATGTCTACACCCGCCAGGAAGCACACCAGGAAGCCTTGGTGTCCAGAGTTTTTATTGCCCGGTCAATATTTTGTTATGTGGACATATTATATTCCAGGAAAAAGAAAAAATGTAATGCCAAAAATCCATAAAGACCTTTACTAAATGAAAATATCAAAACGTGAAGCTATTGTTTCTCACAATGTCCTCATCTAGGGCTCTGCAGTTCGAAATCTTTCTAACCCTTCCCCAGAGGACTCTGTGCTCTTCTATGTACACCAGGCCACATGGCCAATCTCCTCCCCCCGGAACTGCATCGCAAAGAATCCTAGAGGGGTTTACTTGACTTTGTTGATGCCCCAAAGAACAGGAGGAAAGATTTTTTTGAAATGCAAACACTCGGCTGCATCTGCACAGGAAATGATAAAACTTTCTAGAAACTCACCAAAAGGTGGTAGGGATGAATAACCCTAGTGCAATAACCTAAGATACCAAAAATATTAATAAAAAATAAACCTAATTAGATTAATGGACCAAGGGGATCTCAGCCTGTAAGACCTTGAGATCAAAAGAACTAGATGATGCCCGGCTACCGCTGTGGACAGCTCTGAGAGGGATCACAGTAGGAGGGCCTGGGGAGAGTGGGAGGGAAAACTGGGGGG
This sequence comes from Echinops telfairi, assembly GCF_000313985.2. Taxonomy (NCBI): domain Eukaryota; kingdom Metazoa; phylum Chordata; class Mammalia; order Afrosoricida; family Tenrecidae; genus Echinops; species Echinops telfairi. The sequence continues at coordinate 31,273,435 of NW_022103901.1, forward strand.
GGAAATGCAAAGTCATAAAATTTTATTTTAATTTTTAAAAGACTAGGCTGACTAGTGGGACAGAGACTGGAGGAGCCCCTAAAACTATGGCCTCTAGTCAGTTTTTGTTGCATTTGATTTTTTTTTGTTTGTTTTAAACATTTTATTGGGGGATCTTACAGCTCTTGTAACAATCCACAAATCAATTGTATCGAGCACATTTGTGCATATGTTGCCATCATTATTTTCTAGACACTTACTTTCTATTGAGTGTTTGGTGTCAGCTGCTCTCCCTGCTCCACCCCCCCCCACCCCCACCGACGTGGCCCCTTGATAAATTATAAATTATCATAACTATCATAGCTTACACCAACCACTGTCTCCCTTCCCCCACAGTGTCTGTTGTTTGTCCCCCTGGGTGGACGGTTACGTATCATTCATCGAGATCAGTTCCCCCTTCCTCCCTCCTCTCCTCACCTTCACCCTGCTCTCCATTCCTGTTCCTGGATTCCTTGTGTTGTGAGCACTTGTCTCTTACCTGTACCTGTGCACATGCTCTGGTCTAGCCTGCAGTGAAAGGCAGTGATAGGGTCAGGATAGTGGGGGCTGAGGAAGCCTCCAGGAACCAGAGGAGTATTGTGTGTTTCATCCATGCTTTACTCCACCCTGATTGACTCATCCCTTCCCTGTGACCTCTCTGTGAGAGGATGTCCCATTGTCCACAGATGGGCTTTGGTTCTCTCCTCCAACCCCTTCATTCTCAACAATATGTTTTTGTTTGTTTATTTGTTTGTTTGGGGTCTTCTGATGCCTGTTACCCAGTCCGGCAACATCTATTCCGATTTTAAACTTGGAAGTGAACTCACCCCTGTATCTCAACTTTCAGCCACAAGACAGACCTGTCAGGTGATTAATAGCCTCAGCAAGCAGATACAGGCTCCCTGCAAAAACCAACCAGGTGAGTTCAGAGGGGCAGCATTTGCCCAAGGATCAGGCTCTGAAGGCAGGAAGGAACAGGGAAGAAGAAACGAATGAAACAAGGCATCCAGCGGGAAGTGAGAAGAACGTTGTTACATTGTGGGACTTGTAGTTTATGCGACCAAACAAACAAATGTGTGAGAATTGTTGCTCGGAAAACCAATTTACTCTGTAAACTTTCCCCCAAGTGACAAAAAATAAGAGAAACCTAAGGCGAAAATTTCTACTCCCATAAAGAGTTACAGTCTCAAAAACTCACAATGGCAGGTCTGTCCCGTCCCATAAGGTTGCTATGGGTCGAAATCCACTCCACGGCAGAGAAGCATGCATTACATTACTCAGCTCAACAGCAAAAAACTGTGTGCAGCATGGGAGGGCCTTCGTCTTGGCTGGCAGTGCATTGGGCTCTGGGGCCCCAGGCTGGCATGAGGGAGGTGGGCCCTGGGCTGTGGACTCTGCCCAGTGGTCTGAGTTCAGATTCTGGGTCCCCAGCTCCCTTCAGTGCCCCTCTCGAATGGAGTCTCCGACCAACCAACTCTTTCGCCACACCGCTCCCTGGTGGCCGCGCCGCACCACTGCATGGACTGAGGGACTCTTAAGAGGAGGCTCAGTGGTCCAGGTTTCCATGGCGGCAGTGTGGGTGCAGCGCCCCTTTGGGAAACCACAGGGTGGTGCTCCTTGCCTGCCCCAATTATTATTTAAAGATCTGAACTAAGGTTGATAAAACAGAATATCTGTCAAATTTACTGCTAAGAGCCCAAAAGGCAGTGTGCTGCACTGACCGATGTCTCCCTTCACCCGCTTTTCTGTTGTCCATCCCCCTGGAAGGGGGTTATGTGTAGATCATTGTGATCAGTTCGCGCTTTTTACCTTACTTTCCCCTTATCCTCCTGGCATCACTCCTCTCATTATTGGTCCTGAGGGGTTTATCGGTCCTGGATTCCTTGTGTTTCCAGCTCTTATCTGTGCCCCCGTACATGCTCTGGGGTAGCTGGATTTCTAAGATAGAATTGGGATCATAATAGTGGGGAGGAGGAAGCATTAAAGAACTAGAGGAAAGTTGTATGTTTTATCCCCACTTTTCAATTGGTGGTCCTTATGATTCTAGAGTGTGTATTCGGGTCTTTGATCCATCTTGAGTTCATTTTGTACATGGTGTGAGGCATGGGTCCTGTTTCATTGTTTTGCAAGTGGGCATCCAATTCTCCCAGCACCATTCTTTGAAAGTGCTATCTCTTCCCGCTCCATGAGTTTTAGTCCTTTGTGAAAACCCAGTGTCTGCGGTGGTTGGTTGCACTTCTGGGTTCTCTGGTCTGATCCCTCAATCTGCATATGTATTGTTGTACCGATACCAAGTTGTGGTGATTACTGTGAGTGTATAATAGGTTTTGAAATCGAGGTATCAAATAACTCCTACTTTGTTATTGTGTTTTAATGTGGTTTTTTTTATCCTGGGTTTCTTTCCCCTCTATGCAAAATTGGTGATTTTTTCCCCCATTTCTTAGAAGAATTGTGCTGGAACTTGGATCAGTATTGCTTTGAATTTATAGAGTGCTTTTGGTAATATTGACATTTCCACTATATTAATCTTCCTACCCATGAGCACAAGACATGATTTCATTTATGTAAGTCTCTTTTGATTTCTTGGAAAGGTGTTTTATACTTTTCTTAAGTCTTTTGTTTCTCTGGTTGGATCTATTTATTCTTAGGACCTTATATTTGGGGTGGTTGTGAGGTGTCTGAGTTGGTTCCAACTCACCGCGACCCGATGGACAACAGAACAAGACACTGTGGTCCTCCACCATCCTCACAATTGTTCTCACGTTTGAGTCCATTGTTGAGCCTCTGTCTCAACCCATTGTGTCAAGGACCTTTCTCTTCCTCACTGCTCCTTAGTTTACCAGCATGATGTCCTTCCCCAGGGACCAGTCTCTCCTGACAGCATGTCTGCAGTGCATGTGATGGAGTCTCACCATTCTTGCCTCTAAGGAGTATTCTGGCTGTATTTCTCCCAAGACGAATTTGTTTCTTCTTTTGGTAGTCCACGGAACTGTCAATATTCTCCACCAGCACCATGATTCAAACCATTAATTCTTTGGCCTTCCTTATTCAATGGCCAACTTTTCATGTGCATATGATGCAATTTAAAATACCATGGCTTTGTGCTCCTTGAAGATGAATTATCTTGTTCTCAAATAAAAGGATAATGATGTTTCTAAAGTAAACCGGGTGTGTGTGTGTGTGTGTGTGTGTGTGTGTGGATTTTGAGCTCACACTTAATTGTAACTCTAATTAAGGACAATTACTTCTTAAGGTGTGACCCTACTCAATACTTATCCTGATGAAGAAATCACTGAAGACATGGGTGCTGTAAGAAAGGGTGGTAAGAAATCAGAGTGCACCTGGCTACCAGAAGGAATAGCATCTGGGATCGTACAGGCTTGTCCAAACACAAGCAGCAATCTAAGTAAGGTGTCAGCTAAGTCCATACAGAAGAGGCACATCAACCCATGTGCTCTAAGGACTAGAAATAATAAAATTTAAGGTTGGAGGAGAGGGTGGTATTAAAGTTTAAATTCTGAGGACCCTGTTTGTGAAAGATATGGGACAGTGAAAACCCCAAATCCATTTGCAGGTCCCCATATGGATTACGTCTCCAGTGAATCCCCACTGATCATAGACTAGGGCTGTGAACACCTTGATATCACACATAGTACACTGGAAGTGGGTTAGTCTAGATTCAGCAAGGTTAAAATTTAACCCTTTATCATTAGATCTCCCTTTGACCCAGTTAATTCCACCCCCCACCCCCACCTGCTTTCAGTATTTCCTGCTTTCCTTTTTACTGAGGTTTTCTCAAGTTTTGTTTTTCAATTGTGTGTTAGACAGGCTTATCTAGGGAAACAATACCAAGATATTTATTATTAGTGTGTCTGTGTGTGTGTATATATATATATCATAAGAAATAAACAGCTAATTAATCTACAGAGCAGTACAAATGGATCAGTTCAACTCACTTCCATGAGGCAGTTAATACACTGGCTGCCCTTCAACTCACAAGGGCTGCTGGGTGCAAGTCAAGGAAGCAGACAGCTGAGTAGAGCAATACAGACAATCCAGCCACAGGCAGCAAACAGCATGGCAGATCAACAACAGTCAGCCAGATTACAGGGTCTGACAGTCCCCAGCTCAAGTGATGCCACACCAGCAGTGTGGCAAAGCAAGTCTGGAAAGAACCTCAAACTACAGTGACACAGTGCACAGGTTGGATGTCCCACAGGGAATGTAGCTGGTGAGTTGAGGCAGAGAACGAGCTAAAGTAGCCACCCACACACTGGTCTGATCATCAGAGAGCAAGAGATAGAAAGGAGAGGCTCGCCAAGACATTTACATCTTTGCCCTTCAATTACACTTCAACCTTATTAACCCCACATGTGTTTATTGGCCAGGTGGACACAATAATTCTACCTATCTCATTTTGATTTGTATTGTATGTTTTTCTGTGTGTGAAATCAAGGATAGTAAATCTTTAAAGACTATCCCTGGATTAAGAGTTTCTCTTGGATGTGTCAAGAACTGGGAAGTTGAAAACAATAAGTACAAGAAAGAAGAAAATATTTTAAAATCGACTGTGGTGGTGAGTGCACAGCTCTTTTTGATGTGATTGAATTATTAAATTGTACGATATGTCTATAGAACTGTTAAAAGAAAAGAAAACACCGTAGCTTGATCAGGCACACCTTAACCCTCAAAGTAGCATTCAGATTTTTCAACACTTTAAAAAGGTATTTGAGCTTGTTATTGTAAATTGTACTCTTCTTTTTATTTCCTTTTCTGAGTTCTCTTCTGTAATATTTAAGAATTCAATTGATTTGTGTATATTGATTTTATAACATTGTCAAATTTTTCAATTAGTTTTAGCAATTGTTGTATTGAATCTTTGGGATTTTGTATATGTAGCATTATGCCATCTGTAAATAAAGAGATTTCTGTTCTTTTTTTGGTAACTTGGATGTGTTTAATATGTTTCCCCTCCCCCAACATTTTATTGACTTATAGGTCACATATGCCAATACAGTACAACCCTGATTCTCAACAACATCAGTACTCCACAACATCGGATTTCGTTGTGAAATGTTGAGAAAATTCTGCATGGGAGCTCAAACAAAACACAGGAATCCGACCCAATGCACATGATTTTTGTAAACAAATGCAATTCGTGGTTCAGTCACTTGACATGACTTGGCTTTGTTAGTACAAGTTGTTTAAACCTTTTGCGGCTGTGTTCCAAATATTTTGCTATAATTTTCTTAATTCATGTGACTTCTTATACTGGTTTTAGATTTAAAAAATATGGGTCCTAAGAAAGAGTATTTTTTGACAAGGATCATCTTGATAAGGAACTGGTTAACTGTTTTATCGATATTGTTGATGATAATTTAGTAAACCCTTTTAGAAAACAGTTAAGGAAACGCCAACAGCAGACAACATTCGACAAATTTATTTATTTATTTATAGTCTAGAGAAAGCCAACCAGGTCCTAGCCAAAAAAAAAGGCAAAGAAGGGGAAAACTCCTATTATGCAAGCTACCTGTTGATCTTAGACAAGAGGATTCCCTTTCCAAACAATGACTCTCTCACCACACCTCCTCTCCACATGCATGTGCACCGATCCACACCCTCATTGATGTCAAGGTATGGGCCATGCTGTAGTTTTTAAAAAAACTTTTAATTTTGTGTTTCTTATTTAAATTATATTATTTAACTCTGAACTTATTTATTTTGATATTTCTGTGTAATGATTTGCATAAAAAGGCAAGGTTAGGGTAAAACATGGTGGAGAATGGTTTAATCCATTTTTAGTTATTTTTATGGGGAAAATTGATTCAGAACTCAACTGCATCACATTTCAATGATCCTAGAACAGATTAGCATCAAGGTTCGGGGTTATACTGTCATTCAGTAGTTTAATCACATCAAGAAGAGTTGTACAATCAGTTCTGAAACACTTTCTTCATTCTTGTACTCACCGTCATGGGTTCCCCATTCCTCCCAACCTCCCCTACCATATCCCCAAGGAAACATTAATCCCGTTACTGTCTCTATAGATTTACCTATAATGGATTTCATATATGTAAAAGCATTTAAAAACTGACTAACAATAATAACAAAGTAGAACAGAGAAAAACCTCAGTCAAAAAGGAAACAGAAGGTATCCTACAATGCCACATTATTAGAACAAACTGTTCTTGTACTTAGGTAAGATTTAAGTAGAGGACCAAAGTCCATATGCTTACCTGTTGTATTTATATACGTATACACACATAAACAAATACACCTATAATCATATTTTACATATATACATATCTACGGTAAAAGTATATATTTTTTTCATTCCTTGTCTTTCCTCCTTATTCTAGACAGAAGAGCTTCCAAGATTGGTTCCTAACCTTCCCACCAAGTCAGTCAGGGGATAACTCATCACCATGCAGCCCTAGACCTTCCATTTCCTCCAGGGACATGCCCAGGCAAGTCAGGAAGGCTGAGGCTGCCCTGCCACAGGCTCACTATTTTTCCTCAAACACACTCTGCCTGAAGGCAAAGTTTTCACATTGCCCATTAAGGAATGTTCAGAAAGAACTCCATGGAGGCTGAATGTATGTGGAGACTCCCTGGGGATTTAGGGCTCTATCTGTCTATCACAGCCTTCCACAAACCTGGTGCTCTGAGGATAAGCTCTCATGCAGACCCCACTGCCCTCCAGTGAGCATCAGGACTGGGTACAGGAAGGAGTGCACAACAGGGTACAGCACCCCAGTAGGCTGTGCCCCTAGCAAGCATCTGCTAAGGAAGAGGTCCAGCAGGGAGCACAAAAGAGGGGTTGTGGTCCAGGCAACCTCGAGATTCAGGCTTCTTTCCAGCTCTGGCTGAAGGTTAGTGTGATGGAAAGATCTATCAGGACCAGGACTGAGAATCACCACCAGAGCAGGGGGAGGCAGAAGATGGGAGAGTTCCAGGCCAAATACCCCGCCCCCTAACCCCCACCGCCTGAGAGTCTGGTGTACAAGATGGTGAGGATCAATACAAAGACACTCAGGACACCTTTGTCCCAGGGAAGCAGAGCAATATATTGAGCACTCCCAAACCTTGGCCAAGACCTCACCCTACCAGCACTGGGCACAATGGTCTTTCTCCTCCAGGACTGACTCAGATTCACATGCCTCCACTCCCTTCCCTGGCTGTGCTATGTTCCTGGGACCTCAGTGTTTAAAGCACTCAAATAAAACCACAAAAGCCAGCTGTTGGAAAAACCCCTGTAGTCTGTATCCATCAGGACCACAGCATCAGGACCTCGGGGGACACTTTCACTGTCTTACAGGGTCACCAGGTGTCAGAATCCACTTGAAGAAAAGGAGTTTGATTTGGTTTCATTTGATTGTTTCTGGGCTGCTCCAGCCTGGCACCCAGCAGAGAGGAGGACTTTGCCACCCCTCTTTCAGAGGAGTCTGGGGTCAGAGGAGTCCTCTACAAGGAAGGCCACGGCTCCTCAGGAGACCAGAACTCATGTTCCCAGCTCAGGTAGCACAGGGCCAGCTGGCTCTGCCGCTCAGGGCCCCCACTGTGTGGAGTGGGAATGGGGTGTTGGGGCTGAGGAGAGGGGATGGACCAAGCAAAGTCCTCAGCACACTGGATGAGATCTCCTCACGCCCTCGCTGCCTCTTCCCTCATTGAAAGGAGAGTTGGACAGTTACCAGAGACTGGCAGGCAGTTCAAACCCACCAGCTCTTTCATGTGAGAAAGATGAGGCTGTCTGCTCCTGTGAGGTTTACAGCCTCAGAAATCCCGTATTGAGTCACCTTTTGTGGGAATTCACTCAATGGCATGGGCTTCTTTGTTTAATGTGAAGACTGAGGATTGATTCTATTCTGCTTCAAATGTGCATAAGGAAAATGCACACAACACCCAATTCCCGGGCTGAGGAGCAGATATTCTGGCATGAGTCAGATCAAATCCAAGAATTCATATGTCATCCAAAAGAGATGCAGATAGCACCTGTGCTGAAAGGCCTCTCCCCACAACCCCCATATGTCTTACAGGCCCACAGAGGGGTGAGGGAAGAAAAAGGACTGCAATGAGGGATCAGGGCACTGACCACCCCAAAGGGAGGGCATTGTTTATGTCTCCACAGGAAACCGAGAGGGAAACTAGACTTCATTCCAGTGTGCCGGTCCTTGAGGGTGATGTTCCTGCTCAGAGAGGCTTTTTCCCAGACATGAGTGCAGGACTGTCCTCAGCTCGAGACACGACATCCTCTCCTAGATGACAGCATTGCAGAGGAGAGAATCTGGTCTGATCCGCCCACATGGGGGCAAACTAAGGGAGGAGCGCAACAGACAGCGAGGGACACGCATGCTGAAGACTAAGGGGTATATGCAGCTCTGGAAGAAAGGGGGACTGGGCTGATGGTTTATAACATGTCCTCCTCTCTATTTATCAGAGAGAAATGCACCTGCTCTATGTCAGGATAGTCTTGTGACTATCTGTATGTGCATTTTGCTTTTATTTTTGGTGTTTATCTATACAAGATAAACAGGATAGGTGATCTTAAGCACACAGTGACTGGTTCCAGGGTTTCTGGGGGTCATGGGAGGGGAGTGAGGTGAGTGGATAGCAAACAAGACAGGTACAGAGGAACAGTAAGTATCCTAAAATTGATGGCAAGGAGTGTGTAGCTTTTCTGGGGGAGTTTTAATCAATCAAATTGTCTGAGAGGTGAACCAATGGTAAACATAATATTTGTTTAGGAGGGTAAAAAGAGGAAAGAAAAAAGTTATAAATATATGTGTATTTGTTTATGTAAATATGTGCAAATGCAACAAGGAAGCAGATGGACTTTGGGCCTCTACCTAAATCTTACCTCAGTACAAGAACTGTTTGTTCTTTTTTTTTAATCCTGTTTTTATTTTATTTTATTTTTATTTTTCATTTATTTATTTATTTATTTTCTAACATTTTATTAGGGGCTCATACAACTGTTATCCCAATCCATACACACATCAATTGTGTAAAGCGCATTTGTACATCGTTTCTCAAAACATTTTCTCTCCATTTAAACCCCCGACATTAGGTCCTCATTTTTCCCCTCCCTCCCCGCTCCCCCCTCCCGCATGAGCCCTTGATAGTTTATAAATGGGTATTTTGTCATATCTTGCCCTGTCCGACTTCTCCCTTCATCCACTTTTCGAACTGTTTGTTCTAATAATGTGGAAATGTATGCTATTCACCTTCCTCACGTGATCGCTGAAGACGAAATGGTGCATAAGCAAATGTGGTGAAGAAAGCTGATGGTGCTTTTAAAAATTATAAAAAGACATAGTGTCTGGGGTCTTAAAGAAGCTTCCATCTAGCAGAGAAACAACAAAGCCCACGTGTAAGAAGCACACCAGCCTGCATGATCATGGGGTGTTGACTAGAAGAGGTATCAGAAGTTCAAAAACAAGCGAGCAAATTGATGTGAAGAGGCATGGATATAGTGGAGACCAAAAATCAAATGTAGGATAATCGGACAGTTCTTTTCAGAAGGGCTACATGGAAGGACTGAAAAATCCAGGGTGTGGTATAACACTGATAAACCACATGATTATCCTCTAATTCTTTAATATTTGCTCCCCTTATTATTATGGTTATTATGTGTTTTACCTTATTAATCATGTTAGATTTGTATATTTTCTTTTATATATTTAAGATTGTTCAGTACATAAAAATAAGATAGATAACCCTTCAGAAACAGTAACAGGAGTCATGGTTCTTTGAGGGTAGGGGAGAGAAGGGGGATGGGTGAAGAGAGCTGACAGCATTGGTGACTGTCTAACCCCACTCTAGAGGAACCAACAACAGAACTGCATGTGAATGGATATATTTGATCATGTGAGATATGGCCAAAAAATTATAGGAAAAATAATAATCATAAGGGTTCGGGGGAGAAATAGCGTGGGACAGGGAGAGTATAAAGGAGAACTGATACCAAGGATTTCAAGAAAAAATAAAATGTTTTGAAATTGATTGTGGTAGCACTTGTACAATACTGCCTGATGTGACTGAACCAAGGGTACTTATGAGATCTGTAAGAGGCCCCAGTAAAATGTTTTAAATTAAAAAAAAAATCTATTTGGCTTCAAACAGGGTGATCTGAAAGTTGGGGATTACAGGTATGAGTCTGCAGTGCTTGATAGCCTAGTGAACTCCTCCCCAGGAGCGCTCTGTCTGGCCTGTCATTTGGGCTCCGGGTGATCTGTCTACTAACAGGATAGACCCCTAAGATTTCGAGTCTGACTTCTTTGCTCAGTGCACTGCCCGCCCCTGGCTAGGAGCCAGAATCTGGACCATGAACGCTGACCTAGCTCCTCTTCTGACCTGTTCTTTGCTAGCATGTTCCTTAACCTCAATTTCTTCATCTGCAAATGGGAATCAAAACAGACCCTGTTATGATTAGCAACGATGCCCCTTTAAGGACTCAGGTGCACTTGATCCAAGTGATTTCTTTTCAATCCCCACCCTGCCCATGCAGGTGAAAGATGACGAGGAGCACTTGATGCATTTGAATTGTGGTGCTGACGAAGAAGACTGGTAGAATCGTGGACTGCCAGAAGACCAAACACATCTGTCTGGGAAGAAATAGAATTCTCCTTAGATATGAGAACGGCAGACTTGTCTTTGTTACGTTGAAGGTGTTCTCAGAAGGCTCCAGTCATGCTTGGTAAAGTGGAGGATCAGAGAAAAAGAGATGAATTGCTGAAATGACTGAAACAATGGACTCAAACATGATGACCACGGGGAGGCTGGAGGAGGAAAGGACCATTGTACGTGGGGTCACTATGAGTCAGCAGCACACGGACGGTACTGAACAACAGCCACAGCTCCTGCTGAGTGAAGGGGTTTTGAGGGTGAAGCGGTACAGAATATTAGTGACTGACAACATGAAGTTAGGTGGTGACAGTCTCAGTGATTGAAGGCTGGCCTCACCAAGGCTCCAGTATTGGGCTCCAAAGTTTTCAGGCACAGAAAATAAACCCATCTAGTGTTGAAGAAGGTGCTCTTCTATTTCCCAGCACTGGAAAAGCTCTTCCTGTGTGGGCGACAGAGCTTAGGAGCCCATGGTGAAGGCCTGGAATTCTTCAGCCTACAGCTTTATGGCAGAGGACATGGGGTCCACACCAACCAAGAAGGTAGAAGCCAAGAGTGGACCCAAGCAGGTTGTCCATCAAGCACAGAGGCAAAGGCATTGCCCCAATCCTCTTCCATCAGCACAGTCAAATACAGAGCAAGCCTGCAAGATCCTGACAGTGAATACCCATCGACCCACTGCCGTGCTGCTCCAATGCTCAGTCACACTGAGGACCGTAGAAGACTAGAAGAACCACACAGCCGAGCCCAGCCCAGATTGCTGACCCACGGAATCACGAGTCCAATCGAGGCTGTTGTTTCAAAATGTTTTCTTTTTATTTTAAGTGCAGTGCAATATAGATAAAATTTACTACAGTGATATTGAGTACTTTCAAAATATTGTGCAAAATGGTTATTGTTTTAAGACACTCGTTTCAGGGTCTGTTTGTTCCCCAGCAAAAGCTAACAGGGCCTAATAGATACATCCTTCAAAGTCCTGGTTTCTGACTTCTGTGCTGTCCTGCCTAACATGGTATGTGTCCAGTAGATACTGGACTTGTTATGGTTGTTTGTTAAAGTGACACAATTTCTATTCATTTAATAAATCATTTTTGGGGACTCTTACAGCTCATATTACAATGCATCCATCCATCCATTTTTTCAAGCACATTTGTACATATATTCCCATCATCATTTAAAAAATATTTTCTATCTACTTGAGCCCTTGCTATCAGATTCTGATTTTTCCCCTCCCTCTGCAACCCTCCTTTCTTCATGAACCCTTAATAGTTTATATATTTTTTTCATGTCTTACACCAGCAGCTGTCTCCCTTCACCGACTTTTCTATTGTCTGTCTTCTGGACAGTGCAACGTTATATGTCAATCATTGTGATCAGATCCTCCTTTCCCCCTATACCTTCCCCCTAGCCTCCTGATATTGCTACTCTCATTTTTAGTCCTGAGGGGTTTATCAGTCCTGGATTCCCTGTGTTGAAATCTCTTGTCTACACTAGTGTATAGGCTCTGGTCTAGCCAGGTTTGTAAGGTAGAATTGGGGTCATGATTGGGAGGAGAAGGGAAGAAGGAAGCATTAAAGAATTAGAGGAATGTTGTATGTTTTAATGGTGCTATACTGCACCCCGACTAGCTGATCTCTTCCTTTTGACCCTTCTGTAAGAGGATGTCCAATGGTTTACAGATAGGCTTTGGGTCTCCACTCCACTGTCTCCCTCATTCACATTGATCTGATTTTTTCTTCCAGGTCTTTGATGTCTGATACGTGTTCCCATCAAGACCTCATGATCACACAGGCTGTGTGCTTGTTCCATGTAGGCTCTGTTGCTTCTCAGCTAGATGGCTACTTTTTTATCTTCACGCCTTTAAAACTCCAGATGCTATATCTATAGATAGCTGGGCATCATTAGCTACCTTCACCACATTTACTTATACACCCATTTTGTGTTCAGTGACCATGGTGGGAAGGTGAGAATCACAGAATGCCAGGTTATTAGAACAAAGTATTCTTACGTTGAGGGAGTACTTGAATTGAGGGCCAATGTCCACCTGCCACCTTAATACCTAACATATAAATATAAATAAATATGTGCATAGATATATTACCCTATCGTTATATATAAATATATTTACATATGTACATGCCCGTATTTACACCTCTATAAATGTCCTTTGCCTCCTAGTTCTTTCCTCTATTTCCTTTTTTTCCCCCCTTGTCCCATTATCATGGTCAACTTTCATTAATTCCCCTTGGCTACATTACACTTGATCAAGCCACACCAGACATGCTGTGGCTCCATCACCATCGATTTCAGATCACTTGTTGTTCCCTTGTTCTTTTTAACTTTTCTAAGGTGTCACAGGCCAGTTGTCTTGAAGTGTTTTGAGAACTAAACTTTCACAATGCCACCACTCTGACCTTTGCTTTCCATGGGAATCTCAGTGCAAATCAAAAAAATAACAATCCATCAAGGAATAGAAGAAGATGGGGGGCGGGGGTGGAGTTGATTTATTTTTTAAGAAATAAAAGGCTTTTCTATTCATGCCCTTTGGAAAAACTGGTTCAAAGAAGGTCCAACTGTCACCAGTAATAACAAATGCCTAGTCCTGCTCTACATTACCATCCGGGAAGGGCAAGAGACCAGGCGAGGAGCGTCCAAGAGGTGGCAGAGCTCCAACCACTACTCACAGTCTACGGAAGGACAAGGAAAACTCTTTAGTCTAAAAACAAGATCCATCATTGTTAGAGTTTGTTCCTGAAATGACAAATGACTCTGATGCTAACATCCAGGAACAGGACCAAACTTCCCACCTGAAGCCCCCTGAAAGCGTTATCCTTACGAGTTACAGTTTGAGTCTCAAAAACAGAGACAAAAGAACACATGGCGTGAGGTCTGGGAGGTTCCAAGGGGAAGACTGCGTGTTCCCAGGGACGTGTCACCTCCCGTATGCCAATGTCTACACTCGCCAGGAAGCACACCAGGAAGCCTCAGTGTCCAGAGTTTTTATTGCAGTGTCAATATTTTATTAAGCACACATATTATATAACAGGAAAAAGAAAAAACGTATTGTCAAAAACTCATAGAGACTTTTATTAAACAGAAATATCAAAAGGTGAAGCTACTGTTTCTCAGGATATGCCCATCTAGGGCTCTGCACTTCGGAGTCTTTCTAACCCTTCCCCAGAGGACTCTGTGCTCTTCTATGTGTACCAGGCCACATGGCCAATCTCCTCCTCCTGGAACTGCATCGCAAAGAATCCTAGAGGGGTTTACTTGACTTTGTTGATGCCCCCAAAGAACAGGAGGAAAGATATTTTTGAAATGCACAGTCAGCTGCATCTGCACGGGAAATGATGGAACTTTCTAGAAACTAACTGAAAAGTGGGAGGGATGAATAACCCTAGTAAAATAAACCTAGCATGCCCAAAATAATAATAAAAAAATAAATAAACCTAACTAATGGACCAAGGGAACCTCAGCCTGCAAGACCTTGAGACCAAAAGAACCAGAATGTGCCCCGCTATTGCTGTGGACTGCTCTGAGGGGGAACACAGTGGGAGGGCCTGGGTAGAGTGAGAGGGAATGTTCTGAGAGGGATCACAGTAGGAGAGTCTGCGTGGAATGGGAGGGAAAGCTGAAAGAAACGCAAAATCATTAAAAAAAAATTATTTTAAAAAGACCAGGCTGACTGGTGGGACAGAGACTGGGGGAGCCCCCAAGACTATGACCTCTCGTAAGTTTTTTTGTTTTTGTTTTTAGCATTTTATTGAGAGCACTTACAGCTCTTGTAACAATCCATAAATCATTTCAAGCATATTGCCATCCTTTTCTAGACATTTATTTTCTATTGAGCCCTTGGTGTCAGCTGCTCTTCCCCCTAAACACACACCCTCGTGGCCCCTGAATAAATTATAAATTATTATTATTTTCATATATTTCAACGACCACTGTTTCCATTCCTCCATGGTGTGGGTTGTTCATCCCCCTGAGGGGTGGGTTCAGGGTGCATCCATTCCCCCTTCCTTCCCTCCTCTTCCCACCTATCCCCTGCCATCCTGGTATTGCTACTCCCATTCCTGGATATTGTGTGTCGTGAGCTCTTATGTCTTACCTGTACCTATGCACATGCTCCGGTCTAGCCCACAGTGAAAGGCTAGATAGTGAAAGGTCATGATAGTGGGTGGTGAGGAAGCCTCAAGGAACCAGAGAAGTATTGTGTGTTTCATCCATGCTTTACTGCACCCTGATTGACTCATCCTTTCCCTGTGACCCCTCTGTGAGGAAATGTCCCATTGTCTTGCTGGGCTTTGTGTCCTGCTCCGACCTCCTTCATTCTCAACAATAGGGTTTTTTGTTTGTTTGTTTGTTTGTTTGTGGTCTTCTGATGGCTGTTACCTGGTCCCAGTGACACCCCATGGTCACACAAGCTGGTGTGCTTCTTTTACATGTGCTTATTGCTTCTCTGCTAGATGGACGTTTGTTTAACTTTAAGCCTTTAAGACCCCAGATGCTATATCTTTTGATAATCGGGCATCATCTGCCCTTTTCAGCACATTTGCTTATGCACCTATTTTGTCGTCAGAGATTGTGTCAGGAAGGTGAGCATCTCAGACTGCCAATTTGTTAGAACACAGTGTTCTTGTGTTGAGGAAGGGTATGAGCAGAGGCCCAAAATCCGTCCACTTCCTCAGTATATTGTCATATAAATATATGCACATAGGCCAATACCTCTATTTTTGTGGGTTAATGTTTTTACATATGCACACCGCTATGTTTATACCTCTATCCTTTGCTTTGCTTCCTAGGTCCTTCCTCTGTGTCCTTTCACCTTCCTCCTGCCCCACCATCACTTTCCCCCTATTTCCGCCTCTTGGTACTTCCTCTTAGCTAGTTTGCTGTTGCTCAGACACCATCCCCACATCGGATCCCTATCTCTTCCATGTTGTTGACTCTAATAACCTAGTTGTTCCTCTGTCTAAGGTGCTGCTGGCTCACCACACCCTTCCTCCTGCCGGCCTCACCCTCCAAGTCCCCTGGGACTGTCTGTCCCGCTGCTTTCTTCTTGGGCTTGTTGCCCACGCCTATCTTATATAAGAAGGCAAACCGACTATGACATAGACCAAACAAAAAGAAAACACAAGATTGGAAAAAGAAAAAGAGAGAAAAAAAAGAGAGAGAGAGAGAGAGAGAGAGAGAGAGAGAGAGAGAGAGAGAGAGAGAGAGAGAGAGAGAGAAGAAATATACATAATTCAAGATCTGTTCACTAGCCTTCATGACTATCTCCCCACTGGACATGGGGAAACTCCAGGAGTTGCCCCACTTGGCCTGGAGTCCATTTTGGGGGCCCTTCAGGGGCTTCATAGCTTTGCTTTGCTCCAATTGCTGGTCTGCTATCTTCCCTTCTTGGTTTGCCCTGATCTGGGTGGGTTCAGAACGCAATACCCCCCAGGCGTGTGGCCCCAGAATTTTCCTCTGTCGCAGTCTGCTCCAGTAAGGGGATAACATGACATGAGCTGTTGTCAGCCTCACAGTCCCCTCTGTGTCCCATCAGCTCCCAGCAGGACGTCATCCTCCAGACCTGGTGTGCCAGCATGGGGTCCGGTCCTCCACACCTATCTTATATAACCAGGCAACCCAACAATAACTGAGATCAAACAAAAAGAAAACAAAAGTTTGAAAGAAAAAACAAACAAAAAATACACAATTCCAGATCTGTCTGTTTCTGTCTCCCCACTGGTCCTGGAGAAATTCCGTGAGCTGCCCCTCCCAGCCTGTAGTCTAATTGCTGAACACTTCAGGGTTTTCGTGTTTTCTCTTTGCTCCCCTTGCTGTTCTGTTCTGTTCCATTTCCTTTTGGTTTGCCCTGCTTCCGGGTGCTTCTGATGGGACTACCTCCCCGCGGTGTGACCCCAGTATTGTCCTCTATTGAGGTATGCTCCAGTGTGTTGATCTGTTGTTGTCCCCAGTATTGTCCTCTATCGAGGTATGCTCCAGTGTCTTGAGTTTCTGTTGGCCCCACAGTCCTCTCGGTGCTTAGCAGCTCTGTGCAGGGAAATCCTCCTTCAGGCTTGGTGTGCTGATATGGGTCTAGACCATCGCTTTCTCTTTTTCCTTCTTGGTTTGCTTCCATGTGAGCGTGGCACACTGGCCCCTCTCCCCAACCTGTAAAATTTGAGTTGTCCTCTGTAGCACATACGTCTAGGGAGGGGATTAGTTTGGCTCTAATTGGGGCCAGCCTTGTAGCCCAATCTTTTCAAGCCTTTCTCCACGTGGTTAGGTTGCCCTAAAGTTTTGGTGTGTCATGGTGGGGTCTGCATGCACACTCCCATTCTGTGGAGACATAAACAATACTCTCCCTCTGGGTGTGTTAGTACCCTGATCCTCCCCTCCCCTGGTGCCATCATCTCCTTCCCCAATCTCTTTTCTCCCTCCCCTTTACGCTTCTTTCTGTTGGAATAACATGTACCTCCTTGGGTTTGGTCTGACCTTCACCCGACTACCTGTACCTCAACCTGTATAGAATGAGATAAGCGGCTTTCCTTCTAGACCTACTGTGCTGAGTGGACTTACCTCAGGGGACTCATGTTGTACTTGTCCTTCTGTGATTGGCTAACTTCACTTAGCATAATTTCCTCAACTCTTCCCACGAGACGACATGTTTCATGTGATCATCAGTGCTTTTTAGTGATGCATGGTGTGTATATGCCAGAGTTTACTAATCCACTCATCCATCCATAGAAACTTAGGCTGTTTCCAATTCTTTGCGATCATGAATTGCACCACAGTGAACATTGGAGCGCAGATGATTGGTCATGGTTTCCTTCTTACCTGTCCTGAGTATATACCCAGTTGTGGGGGCAGGTCAGATGCGCAGGCATTACCCCCCACTGAGGGCGATCAGTTGCCAGACTGCACTGAGCCTGCTCCCTGCTGCTGGAGACAATGGACTACTTCTCTCTGAAGCTTGGGACCATTAGCTTGTTTCCTGTAGAAGGGGTTTTCACCCTACTGATAATGGTTCCTATGGAGACCCAGGAACA
>NW_022103901.1:31291533-31294159 GCF_000313985.2 Echinops telfairi
CTACCATGTAATGTGTCTGACTACATTATCGTAATATTTCTTATGCTTTCGATGACTTTAATATAATACTTATATATCTCAACCATACAATTGTGCTTACTGAACCCATGGGTAGTAGTAGCAGCGGGTGGGGCTGGCCCCCCTCACCCCCCCACATTTAACTTAATACTAACCCAGTGGAGGGATACCTGGGTCATGAGACAGTTCAACTTCCATTTGTTTTAAATATCACAAGATTGTACTGCACAGAGGCTGTATGTAACTACAAAACCACCAGGAGTGGAGGAGAATTCCTATCTCACTACACCCCCTCCAACATTTGTTGCTCTCTGATTTTCTGATTTGGGCTATCTTCAAGGGGTTAGATGGTTTCTGGTGGTTGTTTGGATTTGCTTTACTCTGCTGACTAATGATCAGGAGCATTTTCTCATCTACTTATGGGCCATTGTGATCTTCTTCCTTGTGAATCTTCTGTTCAGGTCTTTTGCCCACTTCCGCAGTGGGGTTAACTGCTTTCCTCCTTTTGCAGGCTAGAAGGGTATTGTAGATTATAGTAATAAGGCCTTTGTCTGCTGTGTCATTGCTAAAAATCCTCTTCCAGTCTGTGGGTTCTCTTACTACCCTTTTGGTGAAGTCTTGCAATACACACAGGTGTTTTATCCTCAGTATATCACACTTGTTGATTTCAGGTTCACCTGTGTGTGCACCCTTCCCTATTGCAGTTAGTCTACATGATACCTGAGGTGTGGTTCTTAAATTTGTCCCAATTCCTTCCTTGATGGTCCTGATAGTTTGGGGTTTTACTTCCAGGTCTGTGATCCACCTTGACTTAGTTCTTGTCCGTGGGATGAAGTACACATATTGTTTAATTTTTCTACTATGGTGGCTCTCCATTGCTTCCAGCACCACTTGTTAAAGAGGGCATCCACCTCCCACTTGATGCTTTTGGGGCGCTTGTGGAAGGTCAGTTGTCTATATGCTGTGGGTTTTATCTCTATATTTTCTGTCCTTTTCCACTGGTAAGTGCAACTGTCATTATACCAGTACCATGCTGTTTTAATCACTGAGGCTGTGTTGTACGTGTTCAAGTCAAGTAAAGCGAGCCCTCTGACTTTGTCCTTCTTCTTGAGGAGTTCTCAGCTAATTCTGGGCTTCTTCCCCTCTATATGAAATTGGTGTTCCGCTTTTCCAATTCTTTGAAGAAGGTTGTTGTTATTTGAATTGGGAGAGCATTAAATTTATATAGAGCCTTGGGGAAGATTGACATCTTTACTATATTGAGTCTTTGGATCCATGAGCATGGCATATTCTTCCATTTGTGAAGGTGGCTTTTGGTTTCCTGTAATAGGGTCCTGCAGTTTTCCTTGTATAAGTCTTTTGGGTTTTTGGTTAAATATATCCCTAGATATTTCAATTCGTTCGTGGCTATTGTGAAGAGTACTGCCTTCTTGATCTTCTCTTCTGTGATTTTTGTCTGATGTATATAGCAGCCCAATAGACTTCTGTCTGTTAATCTTGGATCCTGCCACTCTTCCAAATACCTCTATTGCTGTCAGTATTCTTGGTGTAGAACTTTGAGGAGTTTCAATGTATAGAAACATGTTGTCTGCAAATAGTGATAGTTTTACCTCCTCCTCTCCCAGTTGGATACCTTTAATGTCTTTCTGCTGTCCTACGTTGTTAGCTAGCACCTCTAGTACAAGAATAGAAGTAGGAACAAGGGGCATCCTTGTCTGGTTGCCTTTTTCAGTTGGATTGTTTTTGTCTTTTCTCCATCAACTATTATGATGGCAGTTGGCTTATCGTAGATAGCCTGTTTTAACTTGAGGAATTTTCCTTCCATTCCTATCTTCTTCAGTGTCTTAATTAGGAATGGGTGCTAGAGGTTGTCAAATGATTTTTCTGAATCTATTGATATTATCATGTGATCCTTATACTTTTTCCTCTCAATGGGTGTTTAATATCGATAGACTTTCAGATGCTAAACCATCCCGGCATCCCTGGCATGAAACAGACCTGATCATGGTGGATGATATGTCTTATATTCTTTTGTATTCTACTGGCCAATCAATATCTTGTTAAATATTTTTGCACCTAGGTTCATTATAAGTATCAGTCTGTAGTTCTCTACTCCCATGGGATCCTTGCCCTGTTTGGGTATCAAAGTTATGCTAGCTTCGTAGAATGAGTTTGGGAGTTTGACATACTTTTTTCTTCTTCGTTTTATTAGGGGCTAATACAACTCATCACAATCCATACATACATCAATTGTGTAAAGTACAATTTGTACATTCATTGCCCTCATCATTCTCAAAACATTTGCTCTCCACTTAAGCTCCTGGCATCAGTTCCTCATTTTCCCTTCCCTCTCCGCTCCCCCTTCCCTCATGTACCCTTGATAATTTATAAATTATTATTTTGTCCTGTCTTGCCCTATCCGACATCTCCCTTCACCTACATTTCTGTTGTCCATCCCCCAGGGAGGAAGTTATATGTAGATCCTTGTAATCGGTTCCTCCTTTACAACCCACCCTCCAAGTATCACCACTCACACCACTGGTCTTGAAGGGATCATCAACCCTGGATTCCCTGTGTTTCCAGTTTCTATCTGTACCAGTGTACATCC